>NC_138908.1:14186386-15386386 GCF_965231255.1 Vanellus vanellus | reverse complement strand
TTCCGTCTATTTGAACGGAACTTCCTGTGTTCTAACTTGTGCCCATTGCCCCTCGTCCTGTCACTGGGAACCACTGAAAAGAGCCTGGCTCCATCCTCCTTCAGCCCACCCTTTAGATACTTGAATGCCATAATAAGGTCTCCCCTCAGCCTTCGCTTCTCCAGGCTAAAGAGTCCCAGCTCTCTCAGCCTTTCCTCATAACGGAGATGCTCCAATCCCTTAATCATCTTAGTTGCCCTTCGCTGGACTCGCTCCAGCACTTCCCTGTCCCTCTTGAACTGGGGAGCCCAAAACTGGACACAGTATCCCAGTTGTGGCCTCACCAGTGCAGAGTAGAGGGGGAGAATGACCTCCTTCGACCTACTGGCCACACTCTTCCCTATGCAGCCCAGGATTCCATTGGCCTTTTTGGCAACAAGGGCACATTGCTGGGCCATGGATAATTTACTGTCTACCACGACCCCCAGATCCTTCTCCTCCGAGCTACTTCCCAGCAGGTCCGCCCCTAACCTATACTGGTGCCTAGCATTCTTCCTCCCCAGGTGCAGGACCTTGCACTTGCTTTTGTTGAACCTCATTAGGTTCTTCTCTGCCCAGCTCTCCAGCCTGTCCAGGTCACGCTGGATGGCAGCACGGCCCTCTGGAGTGTCAGCCACCCCTCCCAGTTTGGTATCATCAGCAAACTTGCTGAGGATACACTCTGTCCCCTCATCCAGGCCATTGATGAATATATTGAACACGATTGGATCGAGTCTTGACCCCTGGGGGACAGTGCTGGTTACAGGCCTCCAACTTGACACTGTTCCATTAATTACAACCCTCTGAGTTCTGTCGCACAGCCAGCTCTCAATCCACCTCACTGTCTCCTCATCTAGCCCACACTTCCTCAGCTTCCTAATGAGGATGTTATGGGAGACAGTGTCAAAAGCCTTGCTGAAGTCAGGGTAGATGACATCCACGACTCTCCCCTCATCCAGCCAACCAGTTATAACATCATAGAAAGCTATCAGATTGGTCAAGCATGATTTACCCTTCGTAAATCCAGGTGAAGGAAGGTGATACTTCCCCTCTACTGTGCTCTGGTGAGACCCCACCTGGAGTACTGAGTCCAGCTCTGGAGCCCCAGACATAGGAAAGACATGGACCTGTTGGAGTGCGTCCAGAGGAGGGCCACAAGGATGATGAGGGCTGGAGCACCTCTCCTATGAAGGCAGGCTGAGAGAGTTGGGGTTGTTGAGCCTGGAGAAGAGAAGGCTTGGGGGGAGACTTTATAGTGGCCTTCCAGTACCTAAAGGGGGCCTACAGGAGAGCTGGGGAGGGACTTTTTACAAGGGCATGTAGTGATAGGATGATGGGAAATGGCTTTAAGTTGGAAGAGAGTAGATTTAGACTAGTTATTAGGAAGACATTTTTCACTCTGAGGGTGGTGAGCCACTGGAACAGGTTGCCCAGAGAAATTGTGGAAGCTCCATCCCTGGAGGTGTTTAAGACCAGGTTGGATGGGGCTTTGAGCAACCTGGTGTAGTCGGAGGTGTCCCTGCCTATGGCATGGGGGTTGGAACTACATGATCTTCAAGGTCCTTTCCAACCTAAACCATTCTATGATTCTACGATTTAATGTTAGCTCATTTTTCTCATTTTGCTCTTAGATTCTCATTTGGCATGTGTGATCCCTCACCCATTTTAGTCTGTATGCACGTCTTTTCCATCAATATCCATTGAAAGTTTTACGTCTTCCAGGATTATACAAGCCCTTAGCAGTAGTGTTGTCTCATAGTTTATTATTGTGGTTGTATTGCTTTTGAATGTGGACAGAAACGTCATACGCATCCCATTAAATGCTGCATTCCTGTAACACACAGGGAATCCCTTTCTGATTGACTTCCTATCATATGTGTCTTCTTTTCGGTACTTTGTTGCAACACTACTTTGGTTCCAAGGGGTTTTGCATTCAGAAAGTTTTTCTATCAATACTTTTTTCTTGGGAACTCGTAGTCTGGAGAGTGTTTTCTTTTCAGTCTGTTATGTCTATCTGAAGAGGTAAACTAACCAGGCTAGATTTTTTGTTTGTTTGTTGGATTTTTTTTTCATCAAAATGACAGTGCCAGCCAATATTGCTGAACTTAAGTAGAAAAATAGCTTATCTATTAAATATCATTGTATCCTTTCAAATTTGTAAAGCAGTTGAACCCAGTCTCACTGTGCTTCTTGCAGGAGATTCTGGCCCCATGAGATGATCTAGGCACCTATTTAATCTTTATTTTGTCCCTCTGTATTACTTTTTTATTTAGACATACCTTACTGCCCTCTTTTTTTTTTCGACAAACCCCTTTACAAATAGAGCAAAAGAAGACTTTACTGGGCAAGTATTTTTCTGTTTTAAGTCTTTGCAATGCTGCGAAACTCTGGAGCAGGTGCAGTCAGCTGGGTCTGCCTGCTGCTCCAGCCTTACATAGAAAGACACTGTTTTATGCTTTCAAAGAGGGGTTTTTCTCTAAATGGCAGGAGACACCCTTGCACAAACACTCCACCCATCTGCCCACTGCAGTGCCTTTGTGCCATTGCTTCTGGAGAAACAATTCATTCCTGTTGATAAGCATTCATCCTTATTGCCAGCAAAAATGCTAGCTTAAATCATGTGTGCTTCAGTAAAAAGCTATGCTTTTGAGTTCTTGGCTGCAAAACTGATAAAAAAAAAAAAAAAAAAAAGAGGAAACTAGAGAAATGAGGTATGGCTTTGCAGGATAGCTGACATTTAAATCTTTCGTTGTGTATCACCACAAGTCTTTCAGGCCCCGCATAGGTGCGGGCTCTGTCAAGTAAACTGCTGCTGTCCACCTGAGTACTTTTCCTCTGTGCTTGTGATGGGAACCTTGGCCTCACTGTTTTCAGGTGTTTCAAGGAAAGAGAAACTTCAAAGTAATGTGACATCCACATCCACTCAATTCATATCTAATTTATAGACCTTATTGTACTGAAGTTTTCTTCATCTATTTGGACTCAGAGGATGCAAATGAGGCATCTGAGAATGATTCTCCTTTGATGTACATGAAGACTGTTCATTCATGTTTATCTTTTTGCTCAGAGAGTCAATTAAATTTCAGCTGTAGACTTATATCAGAAACTTTTCTGAATTTATACCGGATTACACAGTAAGTTATCCCTGTACAGGAAAATGCCTAGACACCAAACATGCACCATAAGAAAACTGATGTTGGAGGTATGGACACAGTATTCAAATAAAGACAATTCGGTTCCCTCCATTCTTATCCATAACAGGTTCTGCAAAACTTTATGACAAATCAAATATTAAGAGCAAGAACAATAGTCCTAGACACTTAAATAGAATATGGACTTTCTGTTTCAACTAGATACTTCTAGCAATAGTGAAGGCATATCTTAAATGTATATTTTTATGGTCTTGCATAAGTCAAAAGTGATATAGGTAGTGTGTTATTTGCTCTGTTCACATGCTGAAGGGCTTAGGGCATTCTTATTCTTTTTCTTTTAAAAATTCCTCACCCAAGATATGTGCTAATCAGAAAGTGTATTTTCCCCCTCTCACATACTCTTGAAACTGCTATACTTTTTTGCTCTCTCAGTCAAAGTAAGTACCCTCTCTCATTGCTGAGTTAATTAGATTTCTGATCCACAGCTTTCCACACAAAGGGTAAAATTTACTCTTGCTCACATCACTGACCCAAGCCTTAAGTGTCTGCAAGTGCTATGCTGAACACTGAAGTGAAGGACAGGTCCCGTGTTAGTCTTCTCAGAGCAGTGAATTTCACCCTTCAGTGCTTCACAGATCCCAGAGAAGTCACTTATGCTGGCTGGTAATGGCAAAGGTTCACTAGACTATCCCAGCAACCATAATAAATATAGCTTATGTTAATTTTCCTATGTGTCAAACTGCTACACTACACAACAAAAAATGATTTCTAGCATATTAATCAAGCAAAATGGGAGTAATGCAGAGTCATCCTATTATAACCTTCATGACTATAACATCTGAGAGGTGTCAAATGCCATTCTCTCTGCATGCTTAAAAATACTTTTATGCTGCTATAGCTCTCCAAAAAGAATAAGCTATAGTTGCCGTAAATAAATAAAAAATCAGCATGCAAGTCTTTTTGATGTTACTACAGTGTTGAACTACAAATGAGTAAGTGAAGGTGCATAATTTTATGTTACTCTTTTAATCAAAGTAGTTAAGACAGCAAAATACTTTAAGTAGCAAACATGCCTGAGATGAAAAGAGAAGAAAGACTGTAAAAAAGTTCTGGTATGTAGAAAAACAATCTTTCTTATGACATTGTTCTTAGCAACCAAATGACTGCTAAACGGCTGTTTGGGGAAAAATAGTTTATAGAAGCAGAAAGCTCTGCAGACTCTTAAAAATTACTAATACTATAAATAAGGTCTACATGGTATGAAGAATAAAATATCTAAAATTAAAGGCATAATAATCCTAAATTACTGTATTTTCCAGGACGTCAAATCTCTTGCTGGGACAAAGTCCGATTCAGTGGCAGGCAAATGACTGATTTATAATAGTCTTCTTGGAGGTCTAGAGGACATTTGCAATTTTTTCTCTCTCTCTTTATGGCAGACCTGTGATAATTTAAGTCCCTCATTTGAATGAATGGATTGTTCTGTAGCTTTGCTTCTAATGGTAGTCCAGGCAAACAGCAAAAAAAAAAAAAAACCCAACCTGTCGCTTTCACTTAGAATACAGCAGAATGTAAGGGTATAAAGACAGAAATGTTCATGATTTTGTCTTATAATTATGTGTGTTTAGCCTGTCATTATGCATACTTTTTCTTTTTGAATAGTATTTTTGATTTCATAGGCCTAAAGGTACGCTCTTGTAGGAAGAGTCTCATCTGGAGTACTGCTGCGCACCCACAGATCCACCCACAAGCCACTTCTGAGGAGCAATTAAGGCAAAGCTTTGAATTCCTTCTACAAAACTGTACTAAATACAACCAGCCATAATTTTCTTCCTGAAACAGAATTCCTCCTGCTAAATGAGGCATCTGCATTCTCTGTCCTGTACAGAATACAAGTCAAGCCTTTAACCGTGGCTTTTAAGGTTTCACAAATGTGCTTCCCTATCTTCTCTGCTCTTCTTGGAGCCACTAAATAATAGTAACAATAAAAATGGCCTCTGGCATTCCCTTGAAATTTCTTGTCTTCCAGTGCCAAAACACAATTTACCACTGTCCCTCTCATTTAGATTCATAAACATAAATTTGCAAATCCTTCATTCTCTCTCCAGGTATATGAAATCTAAATGAGTTCATTAAAAAAAAATAATTCTAGCTGAAAGATATACAAAGCTACATGCCAACAGCTGTGCTGGGACAGTTGAAGTTTTAATATATTAGGTTTATTTTAATTAAAACCTTCCATGCTTTCTTCTCTTTTTCCACTGTTTCTGTACGTGTTTTCTGTTCCTGCGCTAATTTGCCTTCAACTGATATTTTTCCCTTTCTTCCCTTTTGGTCTGTGGAAAAGTCCACAAAATTTTAAATATTACCTGTCTTCAATGATTTAGTAGAACTAAAAGGAGATTCATAACTCAACTACATAATTACAGAGGAAGAATTTGGAGTATTTTTAAAATAAGATGCCTCTGCTATTCAGGTGTGGTTTTGGTGTTTTTGGTTTTGGTATTTTTTTTTTTTTTTAATATGTAGTTTCATTTAATCTCTGTTGAACTCAGTGGAAACTTTCCATTTAGGTGATCCATTATCCACACTTACACATAAACAGAAAGTTCTACATAGTAAGGTTTATATTTCAGTCATATTTAAGAATACACACTTGATTTTGTTATGACTGCTTTTCTCTTTGTCAGTAAAATTTGGCCTACCAGATCTGATTCATGCTTGTCCTTTGGGCTGATTTAAGCCAAGTCTATCTTTTTTTCTCTTTTTGATAACTTAGATCTATTGACTATATGGTGCATTGTCCTTGACAGCTGATAAGGGAGCAAGAATGATCTCTGAAAGCCAAGCTAGCTTCTATTCAATGTTTTACATATTTAGCAGACAGTATGCTTATTTTTTCAATAGCATATTCTTTCCTGCCCTCTTGCCTGCAGTGGCCATAACCATTTTTACAGATTTTCTGGAACTCTTTTTCTTGTTTCACCCATTTTACAGCAGTGTCTACCTGTGAGAAGACCCACGTTGGATCAGGAAGCGGCACCAGAACTGGTGACAAAACATGACTCTTGAGCATCTTAGCCTAATGTTAGAGGAGACCAAGGCATATAAGGTAGAACAATGTTGTCATATCTCACTAAACAAATGTCCTTCAGCTTCCCTTCTTCATCAGCTTATGTGTATATGTATATATAAATGTAATTTATGATATAGTTTTAATGCACATCGCTGCTTTTTATTTCTGCTGCCTAATCAAAGTATTGATATTGTTTCAGTGGCTGCTATGAGCAATATATGATTTAAAAAATTATGTTTTTATTAATTCCATGATGGAAGCTAAATTCCATATTTCATATTTCTTTCTCTTTGAGATCACTCATCAGGCAACAATCCAGGAATACTGATTCTGAAGTTATTTATTTTTGCAAGTGAATGTATAAGAAATCCAAGAAGGTATTGATGAGAAAATTCAGGCACTGACTCAAAATTGCTTGGATATAAGCACTTCCCAGAGGGTGTACTTGATTGATTTACTAAGAATTCCTGAAAACTTTCTCAAATTTGCTTCCCACGCTTCCACATCTTGATTTTTGCTCTGCCATTACCTTTTGCAGATGTATCTGTGGGAGCGTGCACCAAATTTAAAAATGCTGTACAGATTCTTCATTAAATATAACTTATTACTGTCTTCCTGCTTAAGGAAAAAAACGTCTAGTCATTAGAAGCACTCAGCAAGTCCAGCTAAAATAAAAGATGTTTTGTGGAGCCATGTTGGGTGGCTTGAAACTTAGCAATTTATCTGTTAGCTTTCCAGAAACAGATTGGCTATTAGAGATGACAAAACCATTGGACTGAAAAATAATTATCATACTGTTTGCATGGAGGTTTTGGTGAGCAGACTCAGTATAACTATGTGGCCCCATGCTCTGGCCGGAGGCTGGCTGTGCCTAACAGCGCTTTGGGAAGGATTAAGGCAGATTCTGCCTCCCGAGTGCACACCCTTTGGTCTGCTAGGCTGTTGGTCCTCCTTTCCTCTAGCAACAGCAATATGAAGGTCCTATAAGTAACAAAATAAAATACAAAATATTAAATTGAGGTGTCCCATATTTTTCTGTTTTGCTACTTTTTTGTGTAGTCGTCTTTCCCCAGTTGCTACCAGTGGATTAGATGTTTCCTTGTGCAGGAGGCAATGCTTAAAGGCTGCTTTAGTTGTTAAAGTCAGGCTAAATGCAGGCAAATAAACAGGCAAGTAAACACGGAGAGTTAGACTGTGGACCACATTTCTAGTGCTAGCAAGCTTTATTTTTTGCTTGCTTTTTTGCTTGTTCACTCTAATTATTTTGCACATACAGCTGTAGACCACTGGGAAATTGTGAGATAAGTAGGAGATATGGGTGGGCAAAACCATGCTGTCACAGAGCAGATATCTAAGTCCGGCTTGTGTTCCCTGACGGTTCCTGTAGGGCTGTACACAGCTGGGACTTCTGCGGACTTGTCATGGGGGCTGAAGACTGCTTCCAGACCTCAGTGCAGGCTTTCCTCCAGATGTCTCTCTTCCAAGCACTTTTCACAAAGGCAGAGGAAAGGCTGAATGTGCTGCTGGCTGACTTTATGTATTCCCCAAGTCTAGTCTCATAAGTTCTGAGGAAATTAAAAGACCTCAGGATGCAATTTTAATTATAATTTTCTTTATTTCTTCTTTTTTTGTAACTTGTTAAGTGTTCCAGGAAGAGAGCAACATGCAAATACAATTGTTTACCACTGTAAAGGGGAGATAAAGGCTGTTTGTTGCACAAAAAACACTTCAAATACAAAATGCAAGCAGGAAAGCAATCAAGCTTCTTGAAGCCAGTGAAATATTCAAGTTTTCAAAAGCAGAGTGGTGGGATTTCTTTTTGGTTTTTGTTTGTAGCATTTACTTTTGCTCTTGAGAGTGCGTGTGACTTCAAGTCTGCACTACTGTTCTGACTATATGATTTCCGGCAAAGTGTGAAAATAAGGTACACTTTTGCAAGAGGCTAAAATGAAATCTCTTAATAATTACTTTGGGTTGAGTTGTAAAGGAAGGCATTACGCTGCCAACAGTAAGTGGACAATTTGTGCAGATGGTGGTGCAGGGATGCCACAATCCCCATGTGCAACAGGTTCATAGCAGCAGATGTCAGAGAATGAGACACCTCATCAGGCACAACTTATTTCTTTTCCCTGTGCATTACTTTGGAAACCCAGGCTGTACTCTGTGCTTATCTGGGTTTGATGGTTTTCAACAACTCCATTACTCTGACATTAGTGACAGTGCACTTTGTTCTGCTGATGTACAGCTTTTAGAGGCAAACTTGTTTTGTGTAAGTACACACATGAAGCTTTCACATTGTCTGTGTTCTCTAATTGGAACAAAAGGCCTTGTGATGAAGTGTGAGAGGCAGCAAGCTTCCTCATGTCACCACAGAGTAAGTAATGTCATTCAAACGACAGCAAAGACTACTTATAACATGCAAGGATTACTATGCTTCTGAAAGGACCCAAAAGTACAAAATACTCACATGAAATGCTATTCAATGTATGTTGTCTTAACAAACAGGGACACATTTACAAGGTCACCAGACAACTGGTGATAATACGTTCTTGCTTGTTTTTCAGTTGGATATCTGAACATGATGTGTTTCTTACATTTTGAATTCTTTTGGCTTTATTAACACATTCACTATCCCCCTTCTGAAAAAAAAAAAAAGGGGGGGGGGGGAAACAATCCCAAAAACTGTATTAACCAAAACATTTTCTTGGGAGAGAGGACATGAGAGAGGGGCATATCAGAGCACTACTATGTCTCTGTTGCTAAATCTTTCAGGGTATATTTTGCTTTGGTTAGATGAGCCTGGTTTCCATATACCTGAATTTTCTGCATCGTCCAGCAAGCCTGTTTGAGTTGAGCTTGCCTGGAATATTAACGCAAGCAAATGAGCATAAAACCTGCTTTGTGCTGTCTGAACTTGTGAGCACAATGCAATGGCCTTTCTTTCTTAAGGATTCAAATCTATTTTTCTGACGGTCATGCCCATGTAATAATTCATCCTCTACAAGGTACTGCTTACTTTCCATCAGCAGAGAGAAACTGTCGGTGCTTTCCTTACAGAGAATTGCATTTAAAAGTCTTTTTTTTTATTTTATTCTCATTAAACTGAAGTGACGATTTGATAAAGTTTTTTTAACAACAAGAATAGACTTACTTTAAGTTAGGAATGAATAACATAGGTTCCTGGAGTGAATGTATAAATATATGTGTGTGCATGTGTTTAAGCATGTATGTGTATGTATATATGCATATGCATATATACACAGATACATGCACAAAAATAAGTAGAGAAGAGATATGTAATTTGAGGAAGGAAGTTGGTAAACAAATACATCAAGGGGATTTCAAAGTTTACAAAGGTGCTGTCAGTTGGGCAACATGCTGTTATTTTTCCGTGTGTGATTTAGTGAGGATTAGAAAATTAATCGTGTAACAAGGATTAGGTGCTAAACCGCTAAAATGAAAAGAGACGAGGAAATAATCCTGACTGGCCATTTTTATGTAGATGAGATGACAAACTGGCTGTCCACCCTCATGTCTAACCTTCTGCTGATCACTGGACAAACTGCATCACATTCCCAGTTTGCCATTTCATACGATGATTTATGAAGTGGCTGGAGATTTCTTAGGTGAAAATCCTGTGTGTTATTAAGTTTACTGATCCAGTTTAGACCACTACCTCCTTTGCATTAGAATCGCCATTGCATTACAGTATGTCCCCAGCAGACTCAGGGAATATCCTGGAGACAGGGAGATTAATGGTGAAACTTGGTGCCTTCCTCACTCTTGACCTCAGTGGGCTCAAGATTTTTACTTCCATTTCCTACAGGAACCATTTCCTATATTTCATACAGTTCATATGGGCTTGCAATATGCCATCGTCATTTCCCCTTCACTCAGAGAAATTAAACTTTTTCAGGTACTTTCTCTGCTAGCAGATTCTTTCATTTGCTCTGCTTGCTGAGTAGATTTTCTTTAACTAAAGCCACATCTTTGCAAATAATAGTATTTGAGGACATCTGGAACTTTTGTCCTCATGTTGAAAACTTTACCACTGTCAGCATTCTTCTAAAGAATAAGAAAGGATAAGAAATGTACTGATAACGTTACCACTATCCTTATGATGAGTAGCTTGAGAAGCTGTTCCGGTCACATATACAGAACTATGCTCAGATGAGGGTTTTACCTTTACTGAGAGAAGTCAATGGCATACCAAAGAGGTTTGGCCCTCTTAAAGAGATTACAGCTCCCTCATGGATTGGGCAAATGAAGCAATGGAATATTGCTAATCATTCATTTAATAGTTTGTCTTTTGCACACTGCTGGGGAACACCATCATTGCAAGGAGGTATGTAAGCAAGGTGAATATATATCTGCTAACTCTGAAAATCAGTGCAGCTGTATGTACACCAGTTAATAAAATGAGATTAGACGAACAATCTGCACTGCATCTTTGCAACTCTCATAACATATGTGCCACGAATTTTATAAAGACAACAGAGCCTTTTGTACAGTTGTTGCAGGAGCTCATTGTTGAATTCAAGTGGAGGATAGACATTGCTTTACGGAAGCAATATGATTGTTCAGTTCTCTAAAAGAACTGCAACTGTCTTGAATGAGACTCAAACTGATGAAAGAAAATATCCAACACTAACAAATTTCCTGAAAAAATAAAACAGTTTGGTAGTGCAATTGGATTCCACATGAAAGTTCCAGCAGTGCAGCATGTTGCTCACTAGGTTTTTCCACACGGGGACCTTATCCCCACAGGCTCTCATTGGGTGTTTCTCTGTTGTGAAGGCGCTTTGTGTGCTTGAACTTCCCCCAGGATTACCGTCAGTGGCTATTCTTTATGCCTGTGTCTTACCAGTATTAAGGCAAAAGGTATTTGTAACCTCAGTGCTGGTAACATAAAATGGCCAGTTGCACAGCTAAAGGGCACAGAACATCGGTGGATGCCAGAGATACTTCACAACTGTCTTGAATTACACCATCTAAGACTGGAAATGCTCATGTCACTGGTGAATATGTTCCTTGCCAAAAACTTGACGCATGTGAGGGATGGGGAGGTGGTGTTTCATACGTGTTTGGTATTCCTGTGCTCAGCTTGGAAAGCCATCATGCTGAATTCACTTATCTTGAAGTCCCTTCTGTGATGCTTTTCCTGCCCTCTGCACCAGAAAAAAATTCTCTTCATTAGCACCAAACAGAGCAACTTGCCGTATTATGTAGTATGGACCCAAAATGTAGTCCAGTTAAGGAGAAGATACTACACTTTTTGCAGCTTCTTCTGTGTTTATATGGTGTCCTTTTAACCCTGGGCATTTCAGAATCATAGCAGAGGTATTAGCAGTGTCACTTGGAACAGTGCTATTTCCTGTTCTGAGATGAGATGCATTAGTGGGCCAGTGCGTAGATTTAAAACACAAAGACTGTCATAGACTTTATTAAAACAATGAATTGTGCCAAACCCAGATCTTGAGGCTCAAGAGAGAATGCGATCAAATCTCTCTAGTCACAAACAAGTTATTGAAGATAATAGCTGGAGTTGCCAAAAGCCTGGAAGGTCAGAGCTAACACAGTACATTAAGCAAAGATTTTCCTCAACACAGGACAGAGAAGCCACTAACTGGAATATATGTTTGTGGATAAAGAAAGTCAGAATGGAGAATTGCAAGTGAGATCTTGAAAGGATTTTTTTTTTTTTTTTTACTTTAATATTTCCTCCAGATAAACCATTTTATGGACAGATTCTGAAAAGGATATACTCTGAAATTTTCTCCATGTTCATTGTGTACATTCCAACCCCATGGATATCTAATAGGTGACTGTGGCACAGGCCTGGGATGATTTTTTTTTTATTAGTTTTTTCCCAGTTTGTCCTTCAGGAATTGGGCAGGAGTTTTGGTATATAGGTGGGCTGGTTGTCCAAGTGGATGATGAATTTGCTTAATTTTTCTTGGTGTGCTTTGGTACTTTGAGGGCATTGTTCCCTCTTTCAGGAGGGCAGGCATTTCTGAGTAATTTGCTTAACGTATAGGTACTACTGAGATTTAAGCATATTACCTAGGTGTGTATGTGCATGTTTCATTTGAGGAAGATAATGCTGACAACAGTGGTATGACAGTGGTATCGTTAGCAGTAACTAAGAAAGCTGCTCTTATAAATATAATAAAAATACATGCCCATAGCAGAGACATCAAACACATTTTCAAACAAAGATACCAGAAAATACAGTAAGTCATAGGACTGTTTTGGTCATTTTGCTATTGATTTCTTAAGGAAGAAGCTCAGACGCTTTGCTAATGCTGACAGCTTAAAACCTTAGAAAGACACACATTTGGAGGGCTACTCTGAAGGTATTGACTTTAGCATCTGAGCCTGTCATTTAAGCCTTTAATGAAGTGCGGCTATTGAAAATAGACCAGGTAGGGGTCACCAAAAAGCCTGCTTTTAAATGGTTCGTGGGCTTTGTTTGGTTTTAAAATCCATTTCCATCCACAGTAGATGCAGATGGGCTGACTGTCAAAATTCCTTCATAGCTGGGAAAAGCTGCTGTTACCAGGAGAATTTCATCAAGAATATTTAGTCATCATCTTTCTGAGAATTTGTTTAATTAAAGCATGTTTAACAGTTCATGAAAATTAGTTTTGCAAGAAGACAAAAGTGTTGAAGTCAGACTTCTGTTTCAATTACCAGCACGTCCCCAGCCTGCGAGTGAGGTCTGCTTTCCATTTCTGAACAGTGCTACGGTTTATTCCGACAGTCAAAAGTCTGCGTCAGTGTCACCAGGCCCACGAGGGAAATGCAGGTCTCCTCTACTGCACCGTGACTCGCTGTGGGGCTAAAATGGTGTCTTATTAGAAAATATATTGATTCTATGTGTTTCCATTCCACCTGAGAAACTGTAGGAACCAGTGCACAGTTCAGAGGGAGAATAATTTTTTTTTTTTTTTAGGGTTGTGTCTGCTGTGTCTCTTATCAGTGGCAAGTGGCAGGAGAAAAAGCCTTTATTTACTCTGCGTTTTTTTTTTGTGGGTATAACTGCAAATACTAGACTGCTTTCTTCTTATAGCTGCTTTTTTAGGGCCAACCTCAGAAATCAGAATCCTACTTCTGTGACTTTGTGCCAGTTTGAAAAGTGAAACTGCTGTGAAATACCCTGGAGAATTGCTAGTACACATCATAGATATTTTAAAAAGACATTTTTATTTTTATTAATTTACTTTTTAATCCATTTATATCTGGAAATTAATAATCACAACTTTTTAGATATCCAATAAATCATCTGTAAAAGATCTTTCATAACCTGTCAGATGTATCTGTCTGGACAGATCTTACAGATGACCCACTTGAAAAAGAAAATATTTGTAAAATTCTGCTTATTTAGGAATCATTTAAGGATAACAACAACTTTTCCCTTTCCAGACTACAGGGATTATGGGTGGTTAAAACCCACAGAATTGAATGAAAATGTTCAGGTTGTCCAGCCTGCTTGTAAATAACCAGATAATGCATATTTGCTGTGTTGGAAGTCTCTGAGGGGCCATGCTTGTGGTATTAGCTGCTGAACACACACCTACAAAGAGACTGCCTGGTCCTGAGGAGTTTATTGACTTCAGCTTTACAACAGAAAGACAAAAGGAAGCAGCAGATAAACATCGTTATTTGTACTTTACATGGTAGGGGGCTGAGGCAGAGAGAGTAAACATCCTCCTGGCATATAGACTCACTTAACCCTCTTCTCCAGGGGTCACATCTCCTGCCTGGCTTCTTTCAAATGGCAAGTGCCAGGAGGAACAGAAATCATGAGCTTCTTCCAGGCAATTGCTAACCAGAGATGGAGGAAGATGAGCAACTCCCCGGCTCCAGGGAGATGCACTGAGCAAATTCACCAGTTATGCCTTCCTAACCTTAAACTTTGAGATGTTTGTCAAAGTGCTTTTAAAAGATGCTCAGTGAATAAGCCAGGAAAAAAGATCTGGCTGTCCTTTATTTTCAAAGATGAGTCTGAAAGTCTAGAGGCTTTGAAGCAATCTTTGCTCAATTGTAGAGTCCTCAATGTTCAGAAACTTTGGCTTCTTCTCTGGGAAACAGTCCTGTTACAAAGACGGGTGCTGAGAAAGTACATGTATTAGCAACGGTGATATGATACTCTGATTAAGACTATAAGAATAGCTGAAGATATTACTCCAGTTAATAAATATCCCATGCTGAAGCTTATACATCCTGCTGTTTGTGCTTTCTGCTCACTTTTCTTTTTTCTAAAGTTGCTTGGTAAAACATAACGCCACCACCTATTTCTGCTACTGTTACCTTTCTATTGCTGCAAAGCTTTTTTTGTTTGTTACTGTAACATTACTACCCAAGCCTGAGCTTTTCCACACAATTGCATCATTGCTCTACAGCACAGTAATGTAGAATTTGGAGCAGGAAAAAATACTTTTGAAACAGAAGCAGAAATGGTGATGTAGAAGAAGCTTGCTGCTACCCTGCAGCCTATTTAATTAACAGAATTCATCACTTCTTGGAAAGGACAGAGTGATTTGATAGAATTCGGGGAGAAAAACACTTCCTTTTCAGGGCAGGGATAGTCCCTTTCTGACACTCCCACTGCTTTTTTAAATTACTCTCTGCCTATCACCACAGAGGAAAGATGTTTTTATTTTCATATATATTTCGAACCTTAGAGTCTCCAGAATGATAAGTGACTTTATGGCACAGTCCTGTCACAGCACAAGGCCTACCTTGTCAAACTACTAGTTAATGCTAAAATGAATTAATTAGTTCAATATGGTAAACACACTCTGTTTCAAAATACATTTTAAATGTAAAGCCTTCACTACTATACATGCACACATATGTGCAGACTTTATAAATATTTTTTAAACAGATTTTCCAAGTTAGAAATCTGGGATCTATTTTTATATGTAACCCACCTAATTTGTGACTTAGAAGAGTTTTGAATTAACAAAAACTGTTGTTAGCACCAAAACCATGTGTATTCTTGTTCAAACAATAAAAGTGGTGGCCAGTTCTTCAAAAGTCCTTAGTACCTGCTGAAATAACTGAACTCTGGACCTTATAGATAACTGCAAAGCTATGGCTCTTCATGGATTGCTCTTTCTCTTGCAGTAGGATAGTGAAATTCATGTGGCTGCATCAGATTTGCGTAAGTGCATAGATGTTAGCCCAACCACTACAGGAGCCAAACTGTTTACATGAAACGTGTTATCCACTGCAAGACAGACAGGCCAGCAAAAACATCCACCAAACCCCCTTCAAATGAAGCCCTTGTGAACCCAAATTTGCTGTAACCCTTTCATCCTGAGGTAAGCTCTTTATACTACTTACGACTGCTAAATTGAGGATTAAAAATCCAGTTTTATATCTTACGTCATCCTTAAAAATGTGGAACTGGAGTGTCAAAAACACCTGATGTTTACCTAGTTACAGGCAATTGAGCTTGTCGTCTACAGGCAATTGAGCTTGTCGTCTTGTTGCTTGTTTCAAACATAAGGGTACCAAAACTGTATATAGACTATCACAGTTATTTTTCTAGAAGCTTAAACAGCTCTGGAGAATGAAAAATGAGGAACAGTTGGAGTGGTTTAGTTCTATTCCTTTGCATAAATTATGTTTTTCTTAACACCTATATAATTTCAGCAAGCAGTGTTAGCCTCATTGCAGCGATAGATACATAATTTTTTTTCCCCCAGAATGGAAAGGTATGCTTTTCTGTGCTGATGTAACGTACACGTCTACCAACCACTTCAGCACTGAGCTGAATAAAATCAGCTTCATTGTTTTTGTTGTCTGATACATACAGTATTAGAGCAGTTGCTTTTCTTTGTAAGGCAAAATATTGCCAGCAGCAGGACTGCACTATTGTAGGGTTTGCCAGGAGGCAGAAAATGAAATTCAAGTTCCTTATTTCTAACAATTTCACTTACAGAATAATCAGACCTTCCACTTGAGAAATAGCATAATTAAACAGACACAGTCTTTTCCAAGCAAACCCGGATAAAAACTATGTATCATGAGGGGTGTTTGAAATTTTTGAGATTTCTCCCCTGAAAATACAGCAAACTCAAAAATGCTGGTGTCAGGAACAAAAGTAGGCTGTCTGGCTCTAACCAACTGGTCACACGGGTTAGCACGGCTCATACCTGCCACACGCACCCGGATGCTGCCAGCTTTTGTGCTCTCACCCACCTCTCTTCGGGGCTGCAGCCTTCTGCATGTTGCCCGTGAGCTGAACTTAGACGAGTGACAGCCAAGTCCCCAAGTATTCAAGGCTCCCATTAAGTGCACTCCTGAAAGTTGCTTGGAATGACTTTGTTCTGAACATCAGCCACGTTTCCTTGTGTGTCTTAGCGCCTGCTGACCTGAGCAGGCTGCTAGCTCAGTTTGTCGTGGTTTTTCCACGTCTGGTGGTGCAGACTGGAGATGTGATGAACTGCCATCGTACTAGGCGAGCATCAGAGATAAGGGCATGCAGCATCTCTATCTGCTAGATCGAATTTACAGTTTTTCGGTTAGGTCTGGGGAGGTTCAGGCTTCCACGTGGATGACCCAGACCACTTCTTCCCATTCAAGCCATGACCCCTTGTTGTAAAGCTTGCAGTAAGGTTTCAGAGAACAGCTGTCCGCGGGCAGTGATCAGTGAGCAGCCTGTCACGTCGGTTACAGGAGGTCTCTGACACGAAGACGTGCAGCTTAAAAGCAGTCAGAGGTCTACAGCTTTGACCCTGCTATGCTGTCTTGTGTATAGGGAAAAGAAAACAAATTGTTAAGATTTTCAAAGGTAATGAAATGGTTAGGGATAAATATGACTGGTCCCTCATAACAACACGGCATATTAGGGCAGAAAAAACCCTTACATGTGACATTGGTTTAAAATGGACTTTGGCTTCGCAGGAGTTGTAAAATCTTTATAATCATCTAATAAACCTGTTCCCCAGACCTTAGGCTTTTAGCTCCAAAAAACTAAACACTTGTAAAATATTCTGTCAAAGCCTTGGTGCAACATTCCTTTTACTGGTCCAGAGCCTACAGCCTCCTTTATTGAATTTTTAATAAATAATATATTTTTAATTGTTTACCTCTCAAAACTGCAGGTTGGTTTTATCCTATGGCAAGAAAGCAAAGCTGAGATTCATAAAATAGCAGAATTAATGGTGTGATAACACACTACATTTTTCACTCTGAGAAATCCAGTGCTAGCTCTGTATGCTTGTATGACCACTTAGTCTGTGGAGAGGAATGAGAAAATCTGAGCAGATTTGTGTGTTAATGGGCATGCCTGAGGGACAAGCACACAAATCTTCAGTTGTGAAAACAGGACTGAGTTGTCCTTTGTCACAGCTTGTAATATTGATAAAGTCAGTCCTTTCAGTATACAGGTATTCACAGGCAGGGCAGTTTTCCCTCAAACATGGCCTGATTTTTTTTTTTCCTTGTCTTATTTTTGTTGTCTCTCGCTTTTCCCCGTGTCTTACAATGAGTAGCTTATTAGTTCTGTTTAAAAGATAAGGCCAGCATCTGGTGAACTTTCAAAGCTCAGAGGCTGCTGGTTTCCAGTGTCGTGTCTTATGCAAGCCCTTCCCAAAGCGAGTATGAAGAGGCATCCCACGTTGCCAGCAGGCTTCCAGGTGTTTCCTTTGTTCTTCTGCTTTACCCTAATGCTTTACGCAAAAGAGGCAGCAGAGGTACAAATAGCTTCATGAGGTATATGACAATGATTAATGGAGCTCTAGTGTACTAGGCTGTGGGAGATGTGCAGCTAATTAAATTTCCTCCAAGACTTCCTTGCTATTTTGTTCCCAGATTTGCAAACTGTGGTATACTTTGCACTCTAAGTGTTGTAGAGATAGCCATTAACTATAGTGACCGACTTCTGAAAAGCTGATGTGTTTCCGATCCAGCACGACTAACGTCCTTTGCACTTACTTGGTTTCTGTCTTTGGTCTGTGCTTGAGGGAGAGAAAAGCTGTCGTGTTTAGCTGGAAAACAAATTCCTCACACTGTGCTGTTATGCCCAGTCCAAGGAATTGTGGATCTAAGAATATCATTAATATTCAGGATAACTATCTAGAGAAAGTTTAGGGGGACCATGTTCTACTGCACTCTAATCGTAGTCCAAAATTGGGTAAATTTTCCTGGAAGATTGATTTAGAAGAAAACCAAATGAAAAGTTAAAGCAGTGTCAAAGATACTTGTTTGTTCATTTTTCAAGTGACACATTTTCTTTTTTAATTTCTTTTTTTCAAAGTTGCATATTTCATCTTATTAAAATACATTTTTAAAAAATAAGATGAAACCTGACACTGGCATGCGAAATCTTTTAGGTAGAAAACAGTGATTAGGAAATAATAGTTTGGTGAGTTTGAAATTTACCTTTTTGTCTCTGCTTGCAAGAAGCCTTCATGAAAATGACACTTGCCCTCCCTTTTGCTGAGCAGTGGTGCTTTTTTTTTCAGTTTTTGTGAGCAGGTTTTTTAGAGAAAGAATGCAATACTGTATCATCAGTGTGAATGAGCTCTGCCATCTAAAAGAGCTTCTGTTCACGGATTCCATTTGATCTTCAGATACTAAGCTGCGAAGATAAAGAATAAGAGAATTTGTGTACGCATTTCTGAACTAGCCTGCTTAAGAAAAGACAGGCAATTTGGAAAAAAAGAAAAACAAAAAAAGACACAGCAAAAGAGAATAAGAGAATACAGCTACCCGTTTTGTTTTCCGTAGAGAAAGCAATACTTCCCTCATACAGGAACAATCCAGCATACAAAAAGGGACGCTGAATGAACACTGAATGCTTTGAACTGTAATATAGTAATATAGCCAAAAGATACTTATAAAGCTAGCCCAGTAACTGAACTTTCACAATGGACTGTTAAGGTCAACTCTATGAAAACATGGGCAGAAGAGCAAGGCAAAGAGTTTGCAAGAATCTATATCCACCAAAGGATTTATAATTGAGCTAACACAAATTATCCATCTGTAGCAAATCAATCTGAAAACATCCTGAATGTTTGACCTTTAGAAAAAGGATATTAAGGGATTTTGAAGTTGGGATCCCGTTGAGCTCTTATCTAATTCAGTTGTCTGACTTTTTACCCTTAGTGTTTGACTAAACAGTATCCTGTTAGCTCTGTTCTTTAGATGGGCACCAAATGCTCTGTTTTTATAGTAATTCTCCAAGGCTTGCTTTTTGCCAGCTGTTAGGACTACGTACCATTTGCTGAAGCTGCAGATGGAGTTGTGTATGTGTTAAAACACACAGCCCCCGTATTTTGCAAAGGAAAAGGGAGTGGGGAGGGGTCTATGCACCAAATAACTTCAATCTTGTATTTGTTTATCAGTCTCCCAGTCTAAAGAGATTTTTCATGTAGAAAAACTCTACGAATCCTTCGTTTTTAAGGGGAAAGAGAGAGCTGATTTACATTTAACTCAAGTGTGAATTTCTTTTACTTTCCAAGAGGGCATTTTAAATCAGTCAACTGACTATAAAGTAAAGTGAATATAAGAAGAAAACTAGGAATCTAGGCATTTTAATAAAAAAGAAACTGTGTTAAGAAAAAGATCAGGTTATTTAAGCCATTTACATCTGGACAGCAGGACAGATAAAACAAATCCTATTTACTATAAAAATAGAGGTGTGCAGCCAGAAACTGTTCACTGAGAATGCTGAATGCATTGAAACATGTTAACAAAAGAAACTGTACAATATCCCCTTCTTTACTTTATATACAACAAAACAGTGAAACTTCAGTCCTGCAAAAGCATAATGAAGTAGAAAGTATTTTTTTTTTAGGTGCAGTAGGTCTCAATATCTCCTGTGGTTATTTAAATTGTTGGTCCGTTGTGGATTATCTTTTGAAAGACTAAGGTTTAAAACAAAAGGAACACCATTTTTAATTGGATGTTTTGTATCAAGAACAGAGGCTTTCTGAAAGCATAGGAGGATGACATTTGAATTTTATTTCAGTATTTCCACATTTCTTACTGGAATTGACTGTTAAGGCAGTCACATTTTTCCAGGTAAATAGGAGTATTCATTTGAACTCATTTCAACTTACAGGTAATAAAATCTGCAGCAACGAAAATTTACTACATGGTCATAAATAGAAAATAGCTATAATGTATTACGTAAATGTTATACAACTTAGCTTAATCAAGTGTGGCACGTAAGTAGGAGCACTGGAAAGTATAACTGATCCAGTTGCTTCCCACTGAAGTTTATGGCAAGAGCAACATTTCCAAAATCACCCATATCTTGCTTTCTAAAATGGATAAAATTTTTAGAAGGCTGAGTTTTGCTCTGGAATGCGTAACTCGGACTCACACGGGAAGCCATGCTGCAGGGGGGCAGAGCGCCCAACATTTTGAAGGGTAGAGTGGCTTGCCATGGCTGGCAGAGAAGAACCCACTGAAAGCAGAAATACTGGACCCGAACTAGAGCCTTGTCATTTTGTGTGATTATGCATTTCTGCTAAATACCACTCGTTTCAAAAAGTCACATGCTGCACTTCACATTTTGCGCATGTATGTAGATGGCTGGACAAGGCAAAAGAAAGTTTAAAAATCAGCTTCTGTTTTCTTACTGCTTTGATTTGATTTAATTATCATTAAAATAATACTTAGAACAGATCCAGCAGTCACTTCTCACCTACCATGGGATGTTACCCGTTCCCTTTCTACCCTACACATGTGTCTTTCCCTTGACGCCTCTAGCTTTGGTTGGGTACATTTCGTTTCTCTCCTTCTTCATCAGGAATTGGTAACCTGTGAATTACCACCCAAACTGGACTGTTCCAAAGAGTGTAACGAGCCCTTCCTTTCTTCCAGTTTCTTGTGAGATTCTGAACTCAATTTTCTCTTCTGGTTAAAAACGCCCACCCCACACTAAAATACCTCAACTGGCAACATAAGATGGACAATACCAAAGGCTTCGCTGCTGTCAATGGAGTGGTAGAAAAATGCCAGAATTATTTTGCTGTCCTAACAGACTTTGATGAGTGTGGAGTTCTACTAGGCAAAATCTGCTTATGATTTACTAATTTTAGTTTGTTTTTTTTTTTTGCCTATTAATGTTGTGACATAAAGACAGAATCCAAAATACACCTTCTACCTGTACCTAAATTTTTAGCTGTTGTACAACTTTCAGTTTTACAGGCAAAGAACGGTAAGGCCCTACAACCTGAAGACAGATACATTTTGGAGAGCTAATATAAGAAATTGGTAGATTTCCCCTCAGCTGGGTTTTTACTGCCTCTAAAATACAAACCACAGTTAAGAAAGAAGTCCCTACACTTTCTGCACAAATTAATGTGAGGTTCTACAGTTTGTGATATGCAAGATTTCAGTGTAGTTGTTCATTTCTTATCTAAAAATACTTGAGCTGATCCTCTGATTTTGGGAGACTCACCAGAGACATGTTCTTGACATGTTCTTCCCTACTATAAAAAGAGTTCTTCAGGTAATCTGGGTTTCTGTGTTTGCTGTCTTGCATATTTTGCCTACTTTCAAGAAAGCTACGGGGCTGGAGAACAGGCCAGTTAATAAGAAAGAGAGTATAGATTTGTGAACACTTCCCTTCAGTGAAGATTTTTCTGTGATAAAATCAGAAGCCATCCTCATTAAAGTATTTCTCTAAGATGATGCAGCCTCCCAGGAAAGACAGACCATTAGTAACAAGGGAAGATACGAAAATCTAGCCTTCTTTATCTTCTAAGACAAGCTATTTTTTAATCAGTAAAACTTGTGCCTTTCTCCCCTAGAATTACTGCCAAGGAGAATGTTTCTAAAAAATCTGCCCTCACTTTTGGAAGAAAAAAACAAACAAAAACTCAAATAAAACAATGTCATATATATTTTTTTTTAAGGAAAGGGAAAAAAATATAAAAAAACCCAAAATGTTCATCAGTTCAGGGTTGTTTGGTTTTCTTTCCTACCAAAATGCCACAACATGATTCTCTGTTCATTTTCTTCACTGAAAGGATTTCATACAGCTTTACTGATCACTAAATTACACACTCAAAGGTTGGCCTAAGGACCAACGACAGATTTTTGTCTATTTGAGAGGTCTTGGTTTATAGGTTAATCCTCAACTTCATCAGTGGAAATGACTGGAATAAGACTGGAAAATGATACTAATAAAACTAGAACATCATATTTTTGGACCTTTGTTTGCCTTTATAAGAAAAAAAGGATTTAATTTCAGGCCATCTTAAGGATCTAAAGACAATAAGTTGTGTGAATATGTATTTGACATACTATGGTCAAGTGTGTCTAAAGTACAGCTTACAAAATGCTTTGAAGAACTCTTTGCATGCATCTTCTCCAGCATATCCATGCTTGCAAAATACACCAAAAACTGGCTACACAGAGCTTGCAGCTTCTGGTGACAGAGGGTCAAAAAGGGTACAGGGAGAGTGTCTTAGTAGCTGACAGTTACCTTTTGCTGTTAGATGGTAAATTTGGTTCTGTATAAATAAGTTTAACGTGTGTTTAATTTGGGGAAAGTTGATGGAGAAAGTCACATTAGTTATATTTATTAATGCAGGCTTCATAACTGAACCATAATTTAGTCTAACATACATTGCTTCAGATGAAAAGACTTTCTTGACTCTATGGGTGTGATATTCAGAATTATATTCTCTTTCCAATTACCATTGTTCTGCAAGTTCTTCGCAAAATACTTCCAATGAGCAAGGTTGCCCAGAGCGGTTGTGCATTCTCCATCATTGGAAATACTCAAAAGGCAACTGAATATGGTCCTAGGCAACAATCTGTAGGTGACCCTGTTTGAGCATGGTTGTTGGACAAGATGATCTCCGAAGGTCACTACCAACCTCAACCATTCTGTGATCCTGTGAATCCACTCCAAAAAATTCTCGGAGTTTGACAAGTTAGAAGCCACTAGACTGGAAATTCTCAAAGCAGTTTAAGTTAGTTAAGCATCAAAATACTCCTGGCAAGTTCCAGAAGTTCAGGAACTTCAGAGAACCATGTGAAAACTCTGTGGCCAAATTACAATTACCAACAGAGGGCAAAATACCTCCTATCCTGACAAACTATTTTTTTCTTTCCCATGTGCAATTTTATGTCCCATTGGTGGAAAAAAAAATGAAGAAAAAAAAAAAAGAAAAAGTTTGTCCTAGCTTCTCATTCTTGGACTTTTAATGTAAGATTGTTAAATGCTCATGCAGGGCATAAAAAACAAAATCTGGTTTTCAAATGTGTTGTCCCTGCAGAAAGCAGCAGGAGCTGCTCGTTGACTGACACTTCTGGAAGTTTGGACTTTTATGGTACGTGTTGAAATATGGATTAGGAGCTGACTTTTAGCAGCTGGGTTACAAAAACTTCATCTTTATTTCGTAGGAGTAAATGTTCCTTTATGCTCTATGAGAAACTGACCAAGATATGCCAGATTTCATCTGCTCTCTGTGAGCCATAAATATATCATTTTCTAAATCTACAGATGAAAATTTCCATTAGCTGTGCTTTGCCTTAGTTTCCTCTGGGGAAAAAGCAGAACAAATCCAAACCAGAAAAAATACCCCAAAAAGCCAAAAACAACTAAATCCGTTTGTCTATATCATAAGCCTTTGAGGCATGTGGCAAATTACATCTCCTTTTAGCTGAGGCATAGGGAAACAAATGATGCTATAGCCACTTTTATGAGGACTGATGTCTTGTTTTGGAAGATAATAATAAACAATTCATAAAAAGGAAATTCTTTTTCAGCACATTGCAACTTTCTCCAACTTTTGCATGTTTTTATTACTGAGTGACAAAAATGTCTTCAGTGTGTATTTCACATCAATGGAGTTTACATATTTTCTGTCACTATATATTAGTCTAATACAATCTAGCACAGAAAACATATTCCTACTGCCATTACAAAGAATAAGCTGTATTTTTTTCAGGAAAATAAGTGTAGATTTTTGGATGTAGAAAAAAAGTGTTTCATTTAAAAATATAAAATAATGCTTAGAGGTTTCTTTTTATACCTGGGGACCACAAGGACTAATTATGCTATATAGATGCTGCAGAGATCATGTAGCAAATATATACCAAATGAAGTTTCCGAGGGTACAAAGTCAGATGAGTAGGAAGGACATTATGTTCCCTCTGAGTTCTAGAGCCTGACTTGTATGGCTCTGTCATCCAAAGATCTTACAGGCACAAAGGCTGTAACTCCATATTACCTCCCTTACTTAAACATAGTATATCTATGTGTCCTGGAAAAAAACACTCACTTTCACTATATATGTTACAAAGTACGTTCTCTCTGTAGAAATATTGTTGGGTATTGATTGATTTGTATGCTGTTCTTGTGCATTTTTTTCCCCTGTATGTCTCTGTACCTTTTTTTCTTTTTCCTACATGTTTTTGGATTTTTTTTGCAGGATAGGTTTCTCAGCCACCACCTGGGTGTTGAGGTTGTCCAGTGTATGGCAGACAAGTCTGAAACTTGCACTCTCTCCAGGTGCTTTTCAAAAGCTTACCTCAAGAAGGTGATCAGGCCCATGTCCAGTCAGGTTTTGAAGGCTGGAGACTCCCCAACCTCTTGGAGATATCTGCTCCAGAGTTTGATCACAAAGTATATAACTCTCTTTTTCTTACGATTGAAAAAAAAAAAATCCTGTATTTCTGTTTGTGCCATTGCCTTCTGTCCTGTCACTGGGCACCACTGGGAAGAGTCTGGTTCCATCTTATTTATGTTTTCCTATTAGATATTTATACAAGTAGGAAAGTTCCCCGAGCCTTCTGTTTTGCAGGTTGAACAGTCTCATCTCTCTCAGCTTTCCTCATATGAGAGGCAGAATGACAGAACCGTTTAGGTTAGAAAAGTCCTTTAAGATCATTGAGTCCAATCGTTAACCTAGCACTGCCAAGTCCACCACTAAAACACATCCATAAGCACCACATCTACGTGTCTTTTAAATACCTCCAGGGATGGTGAGTCAACTACTTCCCTGGGAGGCCTGTTCCAATGCTTGACAACCCTTTCCATGAAGCAATGTTTCTCAATATTCAATCTAAACCTCCCCTGGTGCAACTTGAGGCCATTTCCTCTTGTCCTATCATTTGTTACTTGGGAGAAGAGACCGACCCCCACCTCACTACAGCCTCCTTTCAGGTAGTTGTAGAAAGTGATAAGGTCTCCCCTCAGCCTCCTTTTCTCCAGTTCCCTCAGCTCCTCCTCATAAGACTTGTGCTCCAGACCCCTCACCAGCTTCATAGTCCTTCTCTGGACATGCTCCAGCACTTCAATGTCTTACTTGTAGTGACAGGTCCAAAACTGAACACAGAGTTCAAGGGGTTTTTTTGGTTTTGTTTTTTTTTTTTTTTTTGTTTGTTTTGTTTTGTTTTTTTTTTTTTTTCTTAAACAGTCCAAGCTAAAACGTATCCAGCTTTATTAAAGGTATTTTTCATAAACATTAATGGTAATTTAGGCATGACATGGGCTGCAACCTGCAATGTTTTACAACAACTGTCAAACTCACTTCCCTTCATGGACTACCAAAATGTAAAAATTGCTATAAAACTGAAGAATCTTTACTTCATACTTATAGAGGGAAAAGTTTAGAGTGAAGGTGGATCGTTTCACATTAAACATGTTGTTTAACAGCTCTTCGCAAACCTACCCTGACCTTTAGAGAAAAAAATTTAAAATGCAGGTTTCTTAATCTGAAGATCCACAATATAAAAGAGGAAGCACAGTTCCTTTTAGAGCTATTGTATCCCAAATTAGACACCAGAAGTCCGGATCAGCTGACAAAGCATTTAGAGTGGTTCAGTCCCAAAATGCTGTTTGTGCCAATGTTCTAGTCCCTTCATCATCTTTATGGCGCTTTGCTAGACCAGGATGTCCATGTCTGTCTTGTACTGAGGAACTCAGAACTGGACCCAATACTCCAGATGTGTCCTCACCATGGATGAACAGAGGATAAAGGTCACCTCCCTCAACCTGCTGGCAACACCCCTCCTGATGCAGCCCAGGATACTGTTAGACATCTTTGCAGCAAGGACACATTGCTGGCTCATATGCAACTTGGTGTCCACCAGGACCCCCAGGTCCTTTTCAAAAAAGCTGGTTTCCAGCTGGCTGGCCCCTAGCACGTACTGGTGCCTGGTGTTCTTCCTCCCCAAGTGCAGGATTTGGCATCTGTTTGCCTTGCCGATAATTTAGGAAGGGAACACAGACCTGTCCTTGTAACCACAGGTTATGAATTACAGCCAAAATTAAAAAAAAATAGAATGTTTTATTGTTTTCAGCGAGACACACAGTGGTGATTAGTATTTGATAGAGACAGTAGCTGCAAACTTCCATATGTGTTGACACATGAACCTTTTTTTTCTGGCAGATGCTTGTTTGGGGAGCTATACTGCTGCAAAGAACTGCTACCCCCTTCAGGCATGACAGTAAAACCTGATTTTATCTTTAATTGCCAATAAATCAGCTATCATTATGGAGTCATCATAACCCTGCCTCTAGAAATGGCTATAATATTTCCAAGACCTTCTGCAAAATCAAATTATGTAATGAAACTTATTTCCCCTGAAGCAGTAAGTCAAAAAGGGATAGAGGTGTCGCAATGCTTATTTGCCCCCTCACTACAGTTTTGTCTAGCTCACAGTCCTTTTCTGACATATTATGAAAAATCCACCTACACAGATAGAAGTTTTGAGGTTTGGTGTGCTTCTTTGAGAAACTATTTGCACCAAGATCCATCAGATTGGTTTATCTCTGTTCCCAGTATAGAAAGCCATGCCATGGCATTATCTAGCTAAGACAATTTAGCAGAAAATGGCAGATTTCATTTAGAAACCTAAAGAATCCCATATAATGCAACGGAAGGGTTTTGTTGCAGAAGACAATAGGACACCGATGGCATTCAATTAGGTATGTCATTCATTCCTGACATCATCATTGTCTTTACTCAGACATCAGCTTCCCTTGTAGGTTCAGGTATCTGACAAAGAAGGACTTGCTCTGGTGACTCTCAGCAAGACCAAAGTAATGTTGGAAATAGTTTGAAATTGAACTGAGAATATACCTCTCCCTCTCTCATTAGTGGCCTGATGCACAGGGACCCAAAGGTCCACGGAATTTTCTGGTGATTTCACATAACAAGATTTTCCATTTTCATAGAGCTTTATAGAATTTTGGTCACAATGTTCTCATTACAGATGCAAAACAGGTGCAAAAATAATGGGAGTAACAGTGATTAGATATGCTCTTTTGCCATATGAACTGCATCCTTTAGAACTACTCAGGTTTTAGCAATTATATGTTTGGGGATCTTACTTGCTGGGGACAGTAGCTGGTAATTCACAAGGAATTTCTGGTGTTATTTATGTATATGAGAAATAAATATCAATGAAAGGGTGAAAATGTGAAATAATTCCCCCTTTTTTGGGTCTCTTCTCCAGTTAGAATGCAAGTGGATATGTAGGAATAACCTGCATTATGCTCATTACGAAAAGAAAAATCTCAAAGTTGGAAAATGATTCCTTCTCCCCGATATTTTACTTAAACAAAAAGGAAAAAAATGCTTAAGCTAAAGTTTAATTTAATTTTCAGTTTTAAACATTTGAATATATGCTTAAAAACTAAATAATTTCCAAATGAAAACATGAATAAGTGAAGATATTTCAGTGCTCTCTTTTCCAAACAAAACATTTTATGAAAATTTAATTCAATGGCATATTTTGCCACAATTGTAATGACCTTGAAGTATGGGATCTTTGAACTTAATCTTTATTTTAAATGGCAAAATATTTTCTTGTAATGTCTCTTGAGACTTTGGTCCAGGAACAGTGTCATGTTATATTTGTACAAGATCTGCTTCACACCTCTGCTTATTCCACCAAGCAACGCTGACATTGGGTTGAGTTTAGATGAAAAGATAATATCGATATATTACAATGTATAATGTACGCCACCAGCACAAGACTTTACCTCATTTAGTTATTTGGAGAAATATTTTTCAATAAACTCTGATAAACTAAAGCGGGGAGAAGTACAGGGCACTTAAAACCCAAAACAGATTATGAACATGACGATGGTTTCCAAATTAGTCTAGGTCTTTGGAAAAGATGAAGTGAAGCAGTACTTTGAGTGACTGAAATTCTCATACATAAAGAATACATCTGATGTTATTGAGAATGAACACCAATTTAATTATATTCTGTAAGCTGGACAAATAGCACGGAGCGTATGTCAACAAAGTTTCTATATGAGTATCCTGTATGCAGGTTGGAAAGAAAGTAGAC
Organism: Vanellus vanellus; assembly: GCF_965231255.1. Lineage (NCBI taxonomy): Eukaryota > Metazoa > Chordata > Aves > Charadriiformes > Charadriidae > Vanellus > Vanellus vanellus. The sequence continues at coordinate 15,357,853 of NC_138908.1, read as the reverse complement.
CCAGAGAAAATAAGGGTTGTGTGAAGCTAGCAAAGAAAGAAACTTGCTCCCTCAAAACAAATATTTTCCTTTCGAATAAAAATGATATTACAATAGAGCAATCACAGAAAGTGATTTCTTCTAGCCATGAATAGCCGAAGCAATTTTTATCTGTAATAACTCTTTTCCATGCTGAAACCAAGCAATACAATGGTGATAGGTTTGGAATCAATGTATATCAAAAAGACAACACATTTCTGTTTTTAAAAAGGGTTGTTTTTAAAAGGGCTTGTGATATAATTAGTACAGATGTCAGAATAACGCTTTAAGCAAATCAACACACTATTCATCATTGTTACACAGAGACGGCAAAATATTCTGCCTTTCCCTTTCTAATTCCTAGACACATCTATACACAGCAGTGTATGTATGTTTCAACCCTCTTCAGAAGATCAAGAGAAAAATACATCATAATTATGAGAAATTATTATTCTCAGCAGCAGGAAACATAGTAAATAAATGATACTGACCCAAGAATGGGAATGCAAGAAACAAAAATTAGGCATCTACATAACATAAGAAAACCTGTGCACTGCATTATCCTTGCAAAACTAGATTGCCTCGTTGTAAAATGGAGGCAATTGTGCTTTCAAAATGGGTTTTGAAAACTAGTAATTTGTTTTGAGTACAGTGGGCTATGGGTGTCCAAACTGAGACCATTTACAGAAACTGCTAGGCTAGGAAATGCTGTGGGATGTACACACATTCTCTTCTGAACTGGCTTAAAGGAAGAAACCGAGTATGAAGGGAAGCTGCAAAAGCTGTCTTCAGATGGGGATATCAAAACCCTGAGAAATGACTTGCCTTTCCAAATGTAGGCACCTGTACACAATATGGCACTTATAGCATCCTTTTGCACTTGCAAACTACTGCTGTAGCTTCAAATACCATTGCAAGTGAGACTGCATTACTGTATGTGAACAGTCAGCTGGACGGTGGTGGATTTGACTCCAAGATCTGTCGTCAATATTATGACATTACAACATTGTGTGCATTTATAACCATGACTTGACCTTTCCATTTGAACCAACATTGTGAATGATGTTTTTTTAGGGACAAATCATAGCTTCTGCTTCCCCACCTTATATAAAAAGAAAAGAAAAAAGTTCCCAAGGTTTGGCCTTTTATGTCCTCCTACAAGGCACACGGATAGTATAGCATCTTGTCTTGGCTGTCCACCTGAAGCAGTAGGCTGGAATACTTCTGCACGATGCTTGCTACTCCAGATCTAACATTTGGTGACATGACCTCATATTCTCAAATGACCTTTATCAAAAGAAAATGCAAGTTCATAAATATTTGGCTTGCTTTTTTGTCTGAGATTTGTCAAATAGATATGAAGTTGGTGTGCAAATAGTTGCGCTGTATCACAGCAAAACAACTTCTTGCACTGGAATAGAAAGCAGTTTGCTTTTAATGTCCAGGTAGCTCATAATATTTATTCATAACCATTTGGTTTTGTCATGAATCTTTCTACAGATGCTAGAGGAGTTTGAGGGGAGAACCCATGTACTCATTTTGTTGACAGCTGGACCAGGCTTTTAAAGGTTATATCATTATTTACTACTACTTTTGCTCATTAGCATGACATGTTCTGTCCTGTCAGTGTTCTCTTCTGCTCAGATCCAGTATCACACGGAAGACCTGCAAATCTTACAGTTTACTAACACATAGCAATTACAAGCAGAAAGATCACAAATAATTTAAGATACTACCCAGGCAAATAGCATATGTATGACGGAATATTATTTAAGCAATAAATGAAGTTGCCATTTCCTTTGGAAACCCACTGATTTGTTAATTTGACCTTAACTATGAGAATGTAAGTTATGTTAAATACAATTTGTTTAATTATTCTGGGATGATCTGTTTTTATTAGGTAACAAACATTTGTGGTTGACATTTAATGCTGACTATTATATTAATAAACAATACTTACGCACTTCACATATGCTTAAATTTATACTTATCTAGGATTTCCTTCTTTTCTTTCTCCCTTGTTTTGTAAAATTGGCTGCTAAAACAGCTTTCTGAAAATGTTATAGTGTTTAAATTAATTAAGCAATATAGATGTGAACTATGGTAAAAAATTACTGTCCCGAGAGCTGCTGGTAACTCATGACATTTTAAAGTTTTAGGTAAAGAAAGAAAATTCAATCAAGGGAATAATGCATCCAGTTTCTGGTGATTCATCATTTGGCTGCCTAACTCAAAGAGCTTTTTGATAGGAAGGACTCATTGTAGAGGAATTGTTTCAGATTATTTATTTTGAACTTTGGTGCCACTTTCAGATACATTTACAGTGTTTGATGGAACACAGGCTTGTCAGTAGGCTAAGTGCTGCCCTGAACTTTTTTCTTTTGTCTTGAACTGAACCATTTGCTATCTTGATAATTGGCTGGTATTAAATATGGCAAAGAACCGTCAGTGATAGGGAGTAGTTAGCATTTCTGTGTCACCTTTGGATGAAGCATTTCCAGTATTACTGGAGATCCCTTTGGGATACTAGCAGTAATGTTTTCCTTTCTTTCCTGCTAGACCAGATGCATGCAAATTTCTAGCTATGGTATTTCTGTAGCTTGAGTTTACTGTGTCCAAATTGCTCTAAAGGCAGTCTGACCTCAGGCATTGTGCTCAGTCTAGTACTGTAGCTTCTGGATATGGTAGGAAGTAAAGATGTAAACTCACACAAAACCATTATCTGAAGAGAAAGAGAACATTTTCTAACCTAAAGGTTTCCTGGAGTCAAGTTTAGATCTAAACATTACATGATTTTTTGTTCTGTTATTTTTAACACAGATCTGACTGACCTTCTCTGGTGTTAGACGTTGTTATGCAATGATGGGACATTAAAAGCCATCCAAGAAGGGAGGAACCTCGTGACGTCCTAGGATGAACTTCTCAGTTCTCTTCTTGCCTGCTGACCACAGTGTCCCTTTCACCAGAGAGTAACATGTGGGGAGGACAGACTGATGTCCATCCGAGTCTCATCTCAGAATGAAGCTAAGACACAACAACTCTTTGAATTGTGGCAGAAAAGTTAGTCAATTTTTCTATGCCTCACAATTCAGATTTTGTCACCTGAAATCAGCAGATGTTATAAAAAGCTGAAGCAAATTAAATGGTTAATTATTGCACATCAAACTGGACATCAAGTGCTGTCCACTCCTCTGGAATGCTTTTTTCACTGCCTCATTTGAAAAAGCCTTTTCTTGGTTAAATTCCTAACAAGTCTTCTCTCTTCTGCTATTCCTTTCTAGAGGTGCATCACAGATGAGGGGTGCAATATGTAACTTAGCGATGAGGGAAAAAGTGAGTCTAAGTCCCAGATAGTGCTTCAGGCAGTTACACTGCTGTTTATATTTGATGATCATGATTACTGATGAACTTGAGAAAGTATTGACTCTTAGACTCAGGATGATAATTAGCATAATAATTTTCTCCCCATTTTTCAAACTGCTGAAAAAAAGATTTAATAAATCAATGTTACCAAATTACTGTAACCTGATGGAAAACAGAATTACAATCCTGTGTCGCAACACAAATTTTTCAGCATCTTAACAGAGTAAGAAAAAAGCCTGAGGTAAAAGCTACTTAAGGGACTTTACATAAACAATGTTATTTTTATTTTGGTCTCTGTTTCCAAAATGATATATTTCTATGTCCTAGGGATCTGATTCAGAAAATTCCTTTGTTGGGAATATAACCTAAATAACACAAGTTCGGTTGTCCAGGTAACTACTTATGCAAGCACAAGGTTTAAGATTTGGGTGTAGGTGTGCCTTGTTCTCTCTTTAATTCTTTCTTACATTTTTAATTACATACTTTACTATAACAATCAGCTTATGGCTCATCTTTTGTGACAGCTTTTGCAAAAAATAGTAATATATGATCAACTTTGACTTTTAGAATGTCAATGTGTTGTACATTTTGGGGAATGTAGGGAAATAAGAATCTGTTCTTCCCAAACCTGTGTTCTGCTGGATCTGATGTCTGTGTTCTTTTTGAACTTTCTCATGTTTCAGTGTTTTAGATCAAGAGGAAAAAAATCAATGTGAAATAATCGCTATCTGTAAAGTCCAGGTAATGACATAACAGCTATAGTGTAAATTTAGAAAGTGACTTTACTGATCTCTTATAAACTAAGATAACACTATTGAGCTTGCAAAAAAAGCACCTCGGGTCTTGATTTTTTGGAGTCTAAGAAACACAGGAGATGTCCAGACAGAGAGTCAGTACAAGGATGACTAATAGTCTCTGAAGAAGATAAACAGCTCTGTGTACTAGACAGCAATACCTGTTATTTGGGAAGGGCTTAAGCTGTGACTGACTGGCTTGAACTTTTTTTTCATCACTGAGTGCTTGTGCAAGTAGCAACTAGGTTAGTAGTCACAGTCTGACAATAATCCAATGGATATAATTTTCTATGCCCTTTTTAAAAAAACATTTACCCTTACTATGCCTGGTTGATGACTCTCCTACATAGAAAGGATTTTCACTAATACCCAGCCACATTATTTCATTGGTTTCAATTTCTTTCAAAATCAAGTTCTAAAGGGGTGATGCAACTATGCTTAGAGAAAGTCATAAAGTCTCAGGAATCTTGAACTCTAAACAAATGCAGTGAACTCAAAAGCTAGTGAACACAAATTAAAGAACTGTTTGATATATTTTAAGGCAGCAATATAAAGAAAACAAACTTGCACATTCAGTCTTCTGTTCTACACCGCCTAAATGCTTGTCCTATGTCTATTAAGGAGCCTTAGAATTTTTTTTAATAATATTTATTTGTGTCTGGTGAAGATGGGAAGATGTTACAGAAACCCTAGAGGCTTCTGGATTTTTTAGGTTTTTGCTTTGTTTTGTTTTTTGATGTGCTGTGCTGTTGAAGGGTGTCGTGGTTTGGGGCAGACTGGCCACCGAAAGAAATGACGATGCTCTCCCCACACCTCTCTCAGAGGAGAGGAGAGAGAGAGAGAGAGAGAGACTTGTGATTTTAGAAAAAACATTAACTGCTTTAATGAAAATATTAATATATTAATAAACATTACAGTAATTAAATATATAAAATATATACAAAACTATATCAAGCTCCCAGGATGACAATCATCACTGTCAGGCATGGGGAAAGTCCCAGACTGGACTCAATGATAGACAGGAACTGGATTCCGCATCTGGATTCAGGAATGCATGGATCGGGATCAAAGGCAGACAAACAGAGTCCTCCTTGGATGCTGGCCATTGAAGAAAGAGGGCTGATCCTTTGATACTTCAGCTTTTATACTGAGCACGATGCACATGGGATGGAATACCTCGTTGGTCTGTTTTGGGTCACCTGTCCTGTCTGCTCCTCCCCACAGATTTGACCCCTCTACACTTTTCTGCTTCTGACCTTCCAACAGGGCCAATAACAAAGTGAGCTGCCCTTGGATGTTATAACAATAAGTATAAGCAAGAACCTTTCTGCATATCACTCCTTGGCATAAATTACAGATAATCAGGTCTTATCACTCTGAGAAGAACAGCGTCTTCACAATATGCCATTAATTTCAGAGACTTCAGTTAGTTAGAAGCAGCTTATCTAAAAAGTAAAATTACTGAACAGAAAATCAGTTCTGTATTACCCAAAAGTAGTACAAAGGGCAATTTTAAATCCATAAAAATAAGTGGAAACCTGATGCAGTGAAGTTAGAAAAGCATTAAACAAACCATCAAAACCTGTAAAATATTTTAAAGATCCTAATTATAAAGTACTGATAACAAAAGCCATTTCTCTACCACATACGCATTTTTCTCAAGAAAGTGCCTAGTATCTGGCAGGAAAGTGACTTCATCATAATCTTTGCCTCCAGAGCCAATTGCAGGTCTAGTCCCAATGTACTTGTGTGTGCTTGTGGATATGTTTTTTTCTCATCTAGGTCCTCATATTATATTCCTCACTTATAGCAGTGGGAGGAATTGACTTGAGCAATACGTTTGGGTCAGAATAGTATAACCTGATCTCTAAAATTTCAAACTAGGGTCTGGAAAATGTGATTCTTATAATAATGTAAGGCCACGCTGTTCTCTTCTCTTCATCCCAAGATCATGGCTGCCACAAAATTATTCGTTCTGCTTGATTTTGAGGCTTTACTTTCTGTCTTAACGTCTAAAATTCTTTCTCATGAATAACACTCCTTGCCACCTTCTTGCCACATCCCACTGTCATGGCTGGGCTATTTGAAGATCACATCCTATTACTACCGCCAACTGGAGGACCACAGCTTCTCGTTCCAGAGGTGGAAGTCTGCATTATAATAATGCATTTCCAGGATCAGCATTTGCTGGTGATCAGTAAGTAACCAGCTAGCTTTAATAACGCACTTTCCTGAAATTCCTGCCTTTGTAGTTGCCTGAAACATAGCAGAGGTCATTGGTGATACCAGTCAGATGGCTTTCCCTTGCATGCAGAGCAACAATAAAGTCAAGGTGATTTGAAAAGATTTTTCACTGCACAATGTACTCTACTGTAGCCATCTCTATTTTAAATCTATATCTCTACTAAATTTTCTCTTCCACTTTCTTTATCCATATCAACTACTTTTCCCATGTCATTGTAGTCTCCTTACACTAGCCTACATCTGCATGTGCAGACTCTATAGTAGCTGTGTAACTGTTGGCAGTAATTTCTCACTGTCTTACCATGTGAGGGAGGTGGTTTGACACTATGATTGCTACTGAGAGCAATAACTTAATTGGTGGCGGTTTTACTGCAAAAGGTCTATTTCACTTTGTTTCATTCTGTCTTTTATAGCCAAAAGCACTGTCTCACAGGCAATGGACAAAATATTGTATGATGTGCATTGTGTAATCCTGCAAAAAAACTATGTTGAACAAAAAATCATAGATAGATGAATTTAGTGCACTACTGCAATGTCTGGGAATAAAAGCAGCTGAGTTATTCGGCACCTGTACTGCTTAAAAAGCTCCATAACTAAAAGAACCCTTTTAACCCACCGACAGAAAGTAAAACACATGTGATTTTGCTGGCTGAGCAGTAACTATCCAAGCACATCCCCATGCTGCAATTCATAATGACACAGCTACAATGGACAAGCCAGTATAAAGCTTTTTGGTCAGGATATTGACAAAGAACCAGAGCTGAAGTTCCATTAGTTTTGCACATTTCCTACCCAAGCATTACCAGTATATCTTATTGACAGTGGCAACCCTGGTGCTGGGACTTCTCAAGTCAGAAAATCTTTTCTGAACTTACTTCAGTAACTGAGGTTTGGTTTTGGTTCATTTATTTGGTTCTGCTATTTCATTTAGGAAGCTTTCCTTTGGTCACTTAGCTAACTTGCAGAATACTTCCGTGAACGTTCCACATCATCTCACAACAACTGGCATGAAGCAAGCCTCAATTCAGAGCCCTAAACTGTTAATCTACTCTAATCATTCCAGCTTCCTGATTTTGGTAACACAGACAATGAACAACCACAATTCTGACTAAAATGAATGGCAGTTTAATATTTCTGAAAAGCATGGTTTATCATAGAAACATAGAATCATAGAATAGTTTAGGTTGGAAGGGACCCTTAAAGGTCATCTAGTCCAACCCCCCTGCAATGATCAAGGACATCCTCAACTAGATAGGGTTACTCACAGCCGCGTCCAACCGGACGTTGAATGTTTCCAGGGATGGGGCACCTACTGCCTCTCTGGGCAACCTGTTCCAATGTTTCACCACCCTCATCATAGAAAATGTCTTCCTTATGTCTAGTCTGAATCTACCCTCTTTCTGTTTAAAACCATTATCCCTTGTTCTATTGCAACAGGCCCTGCGAAAAAGTTTGTCCCCATCTTTCCTATAGGTCCCCTTCAGCTGTTGAAAGGCCACAATAAGGTCTCCCCAGGGCCTCCTTTTCTCCAGACTAAACAACCCCAACTCTCTCAGCCTGTCCTCATAGGAGACCTGTTCCATCCCCATTTTTGTGGCTCTCCTCTGGACCCGCTCTAACAGGTCTATGTATCTTGTACTGAGGATTCCAGAGCTGGATGCAGTACCCCAGGTGGGGTCTCACGAGAGTGGAGTAGAGGGGCACAAGCATCTCCCTTGATCTGCTGGCCACATTTCTTTTGATGCATCCCAGGATACAGTTGGCCTTCTGGGCTATAAGCACATATTGTCGTCTCTGTCACAGATGGAGTGATGCACTTCACTCATAGAGAGAAGCAACAATACATTTATTGATATAAAACAGGGATTTAACAAAGTTTGATGGTAAATGTGTTTTAACAAATTCGATGGCAAGGTGCACTTCGTTATTTACTACACAGAGGGCAGGGTCAGACGGAACTGTCAGGGAGACACTTCCATTGAGTCAAGGTTCAGAAAGGACCCCCTTGCTTTCTAAACTCCTCAGAGGGGAGTCTAGGCGCACCTGGATCCAATCCTAGTACCAGACTTGGTCAACAGTTTATGTGTAAAGGGTTATATATGCATATACAATCCTTTATATCACCTAGCTAAGATTTTAACGTTTAGCATGCTATTAGTCAGTTACCAAGTATCTGTTGTGGCAAGGAATCTCTGAATCTCGAGAAGTAACCTTGAAAGGCATCCCTACTCAAGGGGAGATCCTGGCATGCAGGAGAGCTCAAAGGGGTCTTGGGCTGTTCACTATTTATGGGTGTAAGATGATTGACCTATAGTCATATTTGCATATTAACCACAGTACCAGTATTGTGGTTAGGTGGGTGTGTTGCTTAAATTAGCCCTTGGCTATGTGTTGTTATCTGTCTCCCCAAAACCATGTTGAACTGGATGGAGCCATCATGACTAGATGCACGCATTACGACCACCACGCGTAGTTATCGTTTGCGCAAGGTTACAGGAGATAAAGGTAAAGGTTGGCACCAGGGGGTGGGGAGCACACTGTCACAGGCTCATGTCCAGCTTTTCATCCACCAGTACCCCCAAGTCCCTCTCAGCAGGGCTGCTCTCACTCCCTTCATGCCCCAGCCTGTATTGATACCAAGGGTTGCCCCGACCTGTTGCAGGCCCCTGCACTTGCCCTTGTTGAACCTCATGAGGTTCACACAGGCCCACTTCTTGAACTTGTCCAGGCCCCTCTGGATGCATCCCATCCCTCAGATGTGTTAACTGCACCACTCAGCTTGGTGTCATCTGCAGATTTGCTGAGGGTGCACTTGATCCCACTGTCTATGTCATTGATGAAGACAGTCAACAGTACTGGCTCCAGTATGAGGCCCTGAGGGACAACACTCATCACTGATCTCTATCAGATGTTGAGCCATTGACCACTGCCCTCTGGATGTGACCACCCAATCAGTTTGTCATCCACTGAACAGTCCACTCATCAAATCTCCATTTCTCTAATTTAGAAAGAAGAATGTTGTGGGGGACCGTGTTAAAGGCCTTACAGAAATCCAGATAGATAACATCTGTGGGTCTTCCCTTGTCCACTGATGTAGTCACTCCATCATAGAATGCCACAAGGTTGGTCAGGCAGGAATGCCCCTGGTCAAGTCATGCTGACTGTCTTGAATCACCTCCCTGTACTCCATGCGCCTTAATTTAGCTTCTAGGAGGATCTGTTCCGTGATCTTCCCAGGCACAGAGGTGAGGCTGACAGGTTGGTAGTTCCCAGGGTCCTCCTTTCTACCCTTTTTAAAAATGGGTGTAATGTTTCCTGTTTTCCAGTCTCCAGGGACTTCACCTCACTGCCACAACTTTTCAAATATCATGGAGAGTGGCTTGGCAACTACATCAGCCAATCCCCTCAGGGCTCCGGGATGCATCTTGTCAGGTCCCATAGACTTCTGTCTGTTCAGGTTCCTCAGGTGGTCACAAACCTGATCTTCTCTTACCGTGGGAGAAACATTTATCCCCCAGTCCCTGACTTGCCGTCCATCCACTTAAGAGTTGTGGGAAGAGAGGTTGCCAGTGAAGAATGAGGCAAAAATGTTGTTGAGTACTTCAGCCTTCTCCTTGTCTGTTGTTACCAGTTTGAGGGTTATGTTCATCAAGGGAGGTATGCTTTCTTTGACCTTCTTTTTCTGGCTCACGTACTTATAGAAGCCTTTATTACTCTGTGTCCCTTGCCAAGTTCAGCTCCAGAGGCGCCTTTGTCTTCCTGATCCCATCCCTACACAACTGGGCAGTGTCCCTATACTCTTCCTGGGATAATTGTCCCTGCTTCCGCTGCCTGTGCAGTTTAACTGTGTATATTATTTGAATTGTAATTTCTCATCTTTTTCTCTTTAAACTTTATTGTAATTGTGTCTCAAATGGTCATACGTGCTAGATCTAGATATAGAAATGCCTATTCTCTGCAACAATATCCAGGCTCCAAGCTAAACTTTCTAGCAGGAGCAGTGGATACAGTCTAGCTGAAGAAATGTAGCTGTTTTTTGGGGTTTGGTTTTGGTTTTTCTTTTTGTGTGTGTTGCAGGGTAAACTCCTGTAGATAGAGCTAATGTGGATGGTTTTGTATCTCAATAAGATGCACACCTACTTACAAAACTGATGTTTGCTTTTCTGTTTCCCCACAACCTGACATAAACTTCATTAGGATTACCTGCAAAATGGAAACACTGCTTCGGTCAGAAGAGGTGAAGGATCTTTCAGATGGGGAAAGATGAAGGGGGAGCTCCTTGACCAGTGCAGGCTAACCATTTGCCACTTTCCACCTTGTACTGCAAAATTTTATTTATAAGCGTACTCATCCTATGTCCATCCTGGAAATCTCTTAGGAGAAGAATTTTCTCTTTTTTTCCTGAAACCTGGTCAATCCCTTCAAGGACAACTTAAATTCAGCTGTAAAAAAGTGACTTGTTTTTGAACAGCAAACTTATTCATGTCCATAGTTCAGGGCTGTACAAAAAATATATCCTTTGCCTCGTTGTATTGTAGTAATGACTACCGGAAAATGGCTTCGTTTGCTTTTTCCATGTTGTTTGGTCCCAGATGTATATATTAAAAAAATCATACTACAGTCACCAATAATATTGGTAAAACTTTACAGCAAAAATACTCATAAAAACTACTATTCAAATCTATCACATCTCTAACATGAACTATTTTAACATTTGGAAAATGTAATTAATACATGTATGTCTTTTCTTCATTTCTCCCTATTTTATTTGCATGACCAGCTACAATGGGACTTGATGGGTTAATTTCACAGCATAAAATAAAGTTTGGTGGTTTCTAAATGTGATTATTATTAAAAGGTTTTCTTGGAAGCATTTTTTTCTGATCCCACATATATCTAAAGGCAAGTCTCAGCTGATGAAAATAAATCTCTGTAGTAGTGTTAATCTTCCACAGGCTCTGAATCCTAAGCATCCTGATGAGCCCTTCTACTATATTTGCCTCAATGAAAGTGTTTGCTGTTCCTTAGTTTTTTCCCGTAGCCCAGTGTAGTGTTGTACCTCATCATATATGCATATATAAATACACAACCCTTCTTCAATAGGGAATCATATAGAGGAAAAGAATTTCTTATTTCTGCAATTTTTTGTTCATGAACAAGGCACCTGTAATCAAAATGCCTTTCTCTTCTTATTTGTTCTCTTGTGTATTCTGTCAATTATGGCAGAGGGATTTGAAGACTTTAAAGAAAGGTCCACAGTTTCTGTACACCTCTATAATTTCTCCGTAGACAGCAGGGGGTTCTTAATCATTTGTACTTGTCCCTACAGCCATTCTTTGGACAAAAGAGCAAATATCTTTACTTAAAGATGATGCAGTAAAAATCTATATCTGAAGTAACAACTTGCAGCTGCAAGTTAGGCCACAGGAGAAGTTATTGTTTAAAATAAATAAATAAACAAACAACACCTTGATTCACCAAAATCCCAAATCCCTCTTCCTACTGTTGCTAGGATCCACTGATGCATAAGAGTGTTTGTGTCACCAGGGGACGACCTTTTCCTCTTTGATTGGCTGCATCTTGCCGCAGCCTGGCGTAATCAGCAAGCCCCCAAAATGCTGAGGGGGAGCATAAAGGAAGACAGCCACCCCTCCCAGGGAGCAAAGGAGGAAACTATTCCTGCTTCCTTCTCAGCCCCTCTCATTCTCACACTTCTGCCCCGAACCTGACATTGGCCACTGGCAATGATGTGCCTAAAGTTCATGCTGAGAATGGCAAAGGTTGGCCTTGCCTTTCCTCTTTGACCAGTGAAACCATTTTAATAAGCACTGTAATTATTTATCTGACAAAAATAATAGACCGACAAAAGCTGATCTCTTCCCAGTGCCTCCCTCTGAGCTCTTCTGGCCCTCCCCCAGTAGCACTGTTCCTCTGCAGTTTCTCTCGTTGCTCCCTCCTGTTTCCCCTCCTGAAAGCAATGACCATTCAATGCTCTTCCTGCTTCCCAGGCCCCTCAATAGGCCACATATTTCTCCAGTGTCATATCACAGCTTCATTTTATTATTCTTTTTTCCCTTTGATTACAGTTCTTTCCTTCAAATTCCTTTTTTTCTTTTTACCCAATTTCATACTTTTTGGGATAAAGCATTGCATTGGGAGTTATTCACCTCATGGGAGACAGTGATTTTTACACCAATAGGGATGAAGTGCAGATTAATTTTCTTTTTTTTATTTTTTTTTTGACAAAAGGTGTGTCTACATTGTCTTTTGCAGGCAGATGCACACTCACAGTTTTCAGGCACTGGTGTATTTGCAATCACATGGTGCTAAATCTCAAAGTAACTCACAGGCTGAGCTTGGAGTCATTGCCAAGTTAACAGTAGTTATACAGATTTGGGTTGACTCTGAGTATGGACAAAGTGAGGTAGAAATCGGCCTGCAAGCCTTTGTACATGTACCCAAAGGAAGCAAGACGTGCCTCTTCCCTCTCCGCCTTGTACTTCAACTATCAGATTTAAATGTAAGTTCTGTTTGTTCTGAAAAATACCATTGCTATTTTAATGTTGAGAAGATTTTATCGAAGCAAATCCTGACTGAATAGAAAAAGTATTGAATGATGTAGGAGCCCAAACGGATGCTTGTGAGCCTGCATGGCTCTTTCAGGGCTTGAAAATTGTCTAGTAAGCATGACTAAAAATCAAATTGGCTTAAGTTCAATGTTAATGTACAATTTGTTCATGTTCTCAGAAGCTGCCACCTGGATGTGCTTGTATGAAGCAAGACCATATGTGAGACAACTGGATTTCCTAAACTTTCCCAAGTTATTTTTATCCCTGTCATGTAACACCTGATAAGCCACAAATAAGAGTATCTTGGATGAAATAAACTCTGTTTGTGTGATACTTTGTTCAAACAAAATGGAGACTGTAGCCTTGGAGTTGCAGAAATAGGAAATAAAATCTGGCAGAGATAGATTTTCATTCGTACACATATGTAAGATAAGAGCTAAAATTTCCCCTACCTTATGCATAAGTAAGTGGGTTATCCTATTGTAGCCATAACTACATTGTCCTTTAGATCACAGATAAGATGTCAGGGGATGTGCTGAATAGTATACACCATAGTTCTGGTTTGTATGGGCCCGGTAGATATTGCTGAGCAATGGACATAGCATTTCCCTTCCACTTTCCCTTTCCCTTTATTTCCAGAGCTCTTCCTCTGCCTCCAGTGTCTGTTGTTTTTCTGGTTACCAGGTGAACTACAGTGAGATGTCCTTCCTGACGATTGTTCCTTGAGGCAGGGAAAAACGGTGATGTTTCCTGGTGCTAAGTTCTTTCACTTTCCATGACTAACCAACACAGGATTCACTAGCTCCAGAAACAGCAATCTGGAGCCTTTTACCACCCCCACCACTCCCCCCGGAAGTCTTTTCAAGATTGATTGATATACTGATATCGAGGAGGCTCTTTGAGGGGTGAAGAAACACAAGGGATGAAACCAGTGTTCACAAATACATTTCTCTGTGATCTTCTTCTCCCTTAAAGCACTCCTCATTGTTCGGTTTCCTTTCTGTAGGACATGCTGACCATACGTCTTGCTACGCACTTGGCTCCTTATGTTTGACAGAGAGGAAACTACAGTCTCAAAGTGGCTGGTTTGAAACTGTTTGGGACTCACTGCATTAATTTCTCTTCTGTCTGGTAATTAGTCTTAAAATCTCATTGTGTATTCTATAATTTGCCTTTAAAGAGAACAGAGTGTCTCCTAGAAATGCCTGTGACAGATGATTGCCCTCTGATTCATGTTAAACTCTAGTGTTCTGCAACCTTTTTTTCTGCATGTAAAATACTTACTTGAACTCTGCATTATGCTTTTTGATCCTGGGGGGGATCTTATCGACTTATGCGGGAAACTAAATCAACCAAATATTGCAGAATCAGACGGGATGCTTCACAAGGTGTGATTCTGAGAACAGTTTTGGCAGTCTTTATGGCAATCACTGAAACAGAAAATATGCTGGCTCGCGTTATTACATGTTAGTCAATCTAAGTAACTAATAACTTTGGTTTTGCTTTGTGTTTTTTTTTTTTTTTTCAAGTTTATATGAAAGCTAGCTTCTGTTTTGTTATTGCTTAGTTATTCACTGTGGCTAACTGATGAAGCAAATGGGTTTCATCTTGTGAACAAAAAGATTACTGAAGCCTCTAAGCTGTGGAATCTAAGAGTGTTCACATGCCAGTTCTTTAACTATTTGTCTGATATTCACTATCTAGAGACAATAATATTGCTCTTAATAAATATTAAAACGATAAATATCACCAAAATTTTCTTTTTGCTCATTTTGAACTTTGCTAACATTTTCATGGAAAATAACTTGAGATCTAGATGGAAAATGTTTTAAGGGCTAGATATTGTTTTCAATCCGGATTCAGCTGTGTATTTATTTCATGCACAAAATCATCTTCATTTTGACCCCTACAGTTCTATTTTCCTGTATATCAAAAGATTTATGTTATTAAAACCAGCAGTCCCTTTGAGATGATCCACTGATGCGTGCAGTTTAGAATAGCATTTGACTGACCAAGCTGAACTGTATACTGGTACAGCTTCACTGAAACGTCACAATTGTATCCATTTAACCCAAATGAGGATTTATTGCATAAAATACTAATTCACTGTAATTCTGAGGAAATGGTGCATGAGCATTTTATGGGGATTGACAGCTGGATTTGAAGGATTCTGATCAGGGTATTAATGTAGGGATTCTGTGCACTGGATATTGCGGTCAATTACTCACTTCCAGTTTCAATTAACAATCTTCTAGGGACAGTCAGATAGAGCCTCCATCGGTGTGGATCAGAATAGCTGCACTGAAGTCAGGAGAGAAATACCATTTATTTACACAAGCTTATTTTCTCACTTGGGGCAAGCAACATGCTAATGAAATCCACAGGACATAATAAATTGGGAAAACTTATGAACATCAATAATGATAAAGAAATAATAAAAAGTTAACCTAATGAAATAAGATATCTGAATGGAAGATTAAATGAGATTCTAGGCTGGAAAATACAAACAAATATATCTTGGGAAAAAAATATTGCTGATACTATACTCCAGCAATTGAAAGAAAAGCCTAGGAAGTGGTAATTGCGTGCAATTTGGAGGAAATACTCAGACTGGAATTTGGCCTTCAGTGCTCATTGACTTTCAATAGGATTGGGATGCTAGCTCCACTCTGTACATTCAAAAATCAATCCATCAGCTGGCAGTGATATATGGTGGTGCTTTCAGATTTATTTTGTTTGTTTGCTTTAAAACATCTAGTGGAATATGGAGCTGCAAAACATAAGGTTTTCTTCTAGGAGCAGGAGAAAAATGAGTTCAGATCTCTCCAGAGAGATTCTGTGTGCATCCAGAATAATGCTTGTTCTTCTGGAGAAATCTCCTTATGTCAAACAAACAAACTTACAAAGGAATTAAGGATACCTATATTAGGAGAAGGAAGTAAGTTACTTTCCAAATACGCACCCCATGTTTTCTGTAATGCCAGAACGATGAGATAATTTGGACAAGGTGCACTATGCATTTTTAACGTTATGTCTCATTGTCTCATGGGTAAAGGATTCATTCAGAACAATGGTCCAACGGAAACTGCAGGGACCTATGGTTAAGGACAGTATAACCTCAAACGTAAGAGCTACTAGATGTGTGGCAAATAATAGGTGTCTGTAAAGGGGAGGACTGGACAGGCTAATATTATCTTTTCAATGTCAATTTTTAAAGCAAGCATCCAGACGGACAGTCTTAGTTCTTTAACTTGCAAAAGGCTTTTACAAAGGAGAGAGACTCTTTTGATTGCTAAGATTCCTATGTTTCAGAAAGGGAGTCCAAATGGATGTGAAACTGAATTAATGGAGAAACTACTTAACACTACATGTCCTAAGAAATGATAAATCTAGAAAAAAATATGCTTCTGACAGACTTCTGGTTCAGTCTCCCCCTATGCCTTCAAAAACTTAACAGGTAATGTTTTTTTTTCCAGTTTATTCCACAAACTCAATGTAGAATTGCAGACACATTTTTACCTCTCTATGCCTGTTTTCCCATCTCTAAAATAAAGATGATACTATGTACCAAATGATTAACTTCTTCCCCTTCTCAATTTTTTTAAATTTTCTTTTAACTTCAAGTATTTCCATTAGCTATTTCAAAACACCCGCCCCCAAAAAAACCTCAAACAATTTTATTATTGAAACATATAACCTGTGAAGAGTATAAAGGATAATACGAGCGGCATAGAGGAGGATAAAACAGTAGTTGTCTCTAGCTTGCTGGGCATATTAACACTTATTTTTTTTCAATACAATGTGGACAGTTTTTCTGTAATTCCAGGAGAAGACTTTCTATTCTGTAACATTTTTCCCTTTTTGACTCTTTCAGTATGCATATATTTCTAATATTACTTTCTGCATGCTGCTTTTTAAGTTTTCCTTACTTGGTTTATAATTGCTACCGTGAATCCTTTACCCATTTTTAAGCTTTTGTTCCAGTGGCTTCCTAATTTCTTACACCTAGACTATGTCTGCCTCCTCTCCAAGCCACCCCTACTGCCATCCGTCTCTCTGCATACTCCTGGCTTTTGATCATTATAACTGCTCCTCTGTTCTGCAAAATAGCCTGCAAGTGTTTGCCTTCAGTAATCTGTTCCACCTTCCAGCAGGGAGCAATAGCATTTATTTCTCCTCCTCAGTGAGGCCAGGCTGCATAGCTTGTGCACAGAGACCCTTCAACACTGCAGTGGTTTGCTGTCAGCAAGAAGGGGACCAAAGCATGCTTCTGACGTTCCATAAACTGTGACTGGCCATTGATAAAAATCAGTCATTGGGTGGCTTTCAGTGATAATAATAAACCTATAGACTGAGGCAAAAGGAAGTGGTTTAGCTTGTAAATACTTAGATTCTCAGTGTGAGTCAATACAGTAGCCAGACTGGAGTTGAAGGTCTTATCTGTCTCCATCAAGTTAGACAGAAATGTTAATCCTTTGCAGGGACCGTGTTATCTCGTTTTCTGTGCTACCTAATCACCTCCGGGCTCTCTGTCAGAAACTGCATCCTTCCCGTTGCTTCACTCTGTAACAAATGCCTGGTGCAAGTTTGCAGGAGGCACTGTTTGGACTCTGACCACTGTAGATGGGAGACCGTTGATTTTAGAGAAAGTGGAATTGAATGATCAACTTTTCTAAGTTTATGTGTGCTGCGGTCAACCCAGAAGTGATATGGAAAGGCAGATGCTGGTTTGTTCCTTATTCAGGTATCAGCTTCTAGCTAGCTGTAAAGTAGGACAAAAGACCTCTGCAGAAAAGAGCTTACCTTGAAGATGAGTCAGGTCCAGGGGCAAGACAAAAAGATTTTACAGGATGTTGGGAAATGAGCTCTAAGACTGATGAACCCAGTGGGCAGTCCCAGGTACCCCAAAATGCATGGGAGGAGTGGGAGAATGATTTCAGTGTGAGGTGGCATGAGTTGTCATAGAGCTGTGAAAGTCCTGCTGTGCAACCTGCAGCAAAAATGGTTTAAAAAAAACAGTCCAAGAAGTAGTGATGGAGCTCCTTCTTTGTATTATTTTCCCCTACAGTAAATATACTCTTCATGTAGAAAATTGCAGTGTTTTCCACCTATTAAAATTCAGACCCTCAAGAGGCCTCATTTGAGTACGAAGACCTCTTGATTCACATATTGTTCTATACACTGATGAGAGATGGCATTCAGCTTTGTTTCTCAGCTCTCACCTGGAATTTTCTCAGATTTGGATCAGATTCAGCAGCCAGATCAGAGCTGGCATTGCTACAAAGCCTCAAGCCTTGGTGTAATCCAGGAAAGGGCCAGGCTAAGTATTTGAAAATTAAAAGGAAAAATCAATGGATTGAAGCCAATCTCTTAGCTATCATAATTGTCCATTGTCCAACAGCTGTGAGATGTGCAGCTTAGGAGGCTATGAGGCAACAAGAACTTGCACTGATTTTGATGGCAGACCCAGAGTTTTAGCATTTTACAGAGTAAAACCTGAACTCATTAACTCTTTGCAGACAAATCTGTCCTGGTCCAGGTTATTTCCTCCTTCCCAGACCTTACCTTGAAGTTTTCCCTTTGTCTTCAGTTCATGACATACTCTTTTGGTACAAAGCCTTTTGTGTTACTACCTCTGAAGGATGCTGTTTAAGAACAAAACCTTTTGTAATGTATTCTTTATTTCTTTCCTCACATGCTATGCTGCATTTTAAGCAATATTTTAAAAAACAGTATTCAAATGCCATGAAAAATCTGACTTAGAATATTTGCAGTGCGATGCTGGGCGGTGCATTGGTATATATTTGGGGGAATATGAACATCTTTTTTCCTTTGCCTAAAAGATTGTTCTGTATGAACAGTCAAACAAAAAGCCCTCAATAAAGTCTTCTTTAAGCTGTAACACAATATTGTTGGTAATTTTTTGCCTCTGTATGTATTTTTCTTAGTCTGTCTCAACTGTAAACAGTGTCTTAAATAAATCCATCCAACTACTGTACATTCAGCACTACTTTTACTCCTCCCTAAAATTTCTGGACAATGTTTGGAGCTGTACAAGCACAGATAATGTCTACACTGCGATCCAGGCACCTTTTTTTCTTCAGTAGTCTGGAGTATGTCCTTTGCTTTTTATTTGAGTAAAACAACTCTCTTGCTGGAAATGGAAAAATATCAGAGATCACAAACCCTGGGCATTTGAGTGATTTTTCAGTTTAAAGTTGAGAAAACTAGCGCTGACTGATTCAAGGGAGTAAACAGGAATGCTTCAGTCCCTGTGTCTGAGTGTCAGCTGCAGAGCCAGACTTCAACTATCTCACGCATATTTTGCCAGTTTTGTTCCTGTTTTACATCTGCTTATCTGCATTGTGTTTCAACAAGAAGCAAGGCCTGTCCTTCTCCTTATAAGCTTGATCTAGTACAGCTATCCTTTAAGGTAGCATGGTAGATATATATTAATTGCTGACGATTGATTGTTTCCAATAATCCCATACAGCTTTTTCACACTATGGTTTGCGTAACAGTAAAATGGTAACATGCCTTTTTCTCTTCTGTGTGGCTATCTTACCAATTCCATAAAACCAGTTCATGCTCCCAGTTGTGTACATCCAGAAAAGCGGATTACTGTGGCTGCTACCTCAATATCCCTAGATATCATGAGTTAGTAGATGTGTGATCTAGTCACCTATGTATCTGCTACGAGTTCACTTCAATATGAGATATTATTTTGTTTTAGATGCTTTCTTTTCTATCCTTTTACACTGATCTTCCCGATAGCAGTGCACCCTTCCCTTCAGACACTTCTGTACTGTACCACCTCCTTCTAGTGGTACAGAAAGCAAATGGATATTGTTAAGAGAGCACCTGTGCACATGCAATTTACTTCTAGATGCCTTACACACTGAATTAATAAATGTCTGGTGGGGATGGAGGAGCTTTAGAATTCAGAATTGATTCAAAATTATATATTCATGTGGCAAATAGGCTGGTTAGGTGCTTGTGTGGATCTGGCTTTTAAGGGGAAATGTTGCCAGTCGCCCACAGACTTCTTCATCCATCCCCTTTCCCCTGTTCAAAGCTTCAAACTAAGCATCTCAATGACTGAAGAGTTCTCTGTGCAGAGGTGTCCCTGAAGTAGGAACACTTGTGAGGAAAAGCCTGCAAGAAGAGGAAGTTTTGCAAGATTCAGAAATTAATTGAATTCTCCTTGCTTCTTTTTTTTCCCTCACACTTTGTGGAAGGCAGTCCAGGTTTCCCACTGCAAAAGCATACTTTCTCTAGAAATCTGTGGGTTTAGTTCCATATTTATTCACTCTGCACTGAACTTTTCTACAGCGCATAATTCCATTGCTATAAACAGAATTAGTCACACTACTCATGTTAAATATGTGCTCAAATATTTGTAGGCAGCAGCTTTGAGACAATACACAAGAATTTGTCTTATCTAGCTCTTTCTGTTCCTATGAAATTATTTTTTATTTATTAAAGGACTTAACAGTTCTGGAACATCTGAAAGGATGTGCAAATCTGCTTCTGAATATTTTTGGCTAGAAAAAGAAAAATGACTAACCATCTTGGAAATCATAGAAATATATTAGGAGTGTTCTTATTTTAAAAATTAGCAAAATGAAGCATGAAAGTTGACAAAAAGTAATAATAGGATGAGGTACCTTTTTGATCCAAGAACCTGACGGTTAATTCATTCTCCAAGGGTAAGGAAGAAAGAGGTTCATTTCCTCAATCCAAGAACCCTGGAGCCCTGGCCCTTCTCCCCACCCCCAGGTTTCACCTCCTAAAAGCTGCCTTCTGTGCATCCAGACCTTCACACCTCTCATCTCTCCTTTTAGTGCTCTGCTGCTTTGTGCTGGGTATAAGAACAGCCCCATATCCAGAGACCCTTCTGGGAGATGCGATACCTACCTCTGCCCAGGCTGCAACAAGTATTCTTTTCAAAAACTGCCAGTTTCTCTATGAGAAGTGAATCAAATACTCCTTCTCCTTCAGTCATACTGGAAGTACATAAAAATGAAAATATATAAAGGATTCCTAACCAGCTGAGCTGAACCTAGATCAGAATATGTTTTCACATTTCAAGTTCTGGCAAGTAAAAATGAATCTTTAAATACAAGTTAATCTGCTTTAAATTTCTTTTCCATTTCTCAGGTGCAAAATCAATTATTTTAAGAGCTCTAGAGTGGCCACCCCATGACAGCCCTGAAATAGAATAATACTTCGCAATCTTTGTGGAAAACTTGCATTTATAAATTCTAAGTATCAGCATTTCTTTTGCTTTAAAGGTTTGGTGGCTGTTTTTTTTTTTGTTTGTTTGTTTGTTTGTTTTTGGGGTGGTGGTGGTGTTTGTTTGTTTTTTTCCCAATTAAAAAGCACTTGGCTTTTTTTGTTTGTTTGTTTTTTGAATTGTATAACCTTTCATCCTGGTAAATGTTTATATTTTGGCATGGAGAGTCTTTTTCACTGCCAAGTTGTTCCCCATGATGATAGAAATGACACATAATTTCCAGAACTTTTGAACAACCATCCAAACATTGTTCTTATTTATAAACAACAGTAGGATTGCTGGGATCTTCTTAAGAACTGTGATAGCTGGTGTGAAAGAATCACTGATATTTTTCAGAAAGATATCTCATTCTGCTAAGCAAATTCAGGTGTCTTCATTTAGGCAAAACCAAACAAATTAGTCTTCATTTCTGAAGGAAATTCTTAAAGATTGCTCTCAAAACATACACGGCACAGTTGACGTAGAAGTAGACCCCTTGGGGTTGTTTTGCTTTTGATTGTGGGATTTACCTTTCCACAGAGCCAGAGGACTGGTTAAGCGGTCACCGATCTGTTCTCCTGTACGAGCCTCTCCACCTCCGTTTTCTTAGCACAGAAGTCCTATTGCTGATTATGGACTGACTTCACCTTGCTTTATCAGAGGTATAGGTTAGTGTTAGTGACTTGAGTAGCAAGCGTGTGGATGCTTTTGAGGGGCTCATTTTATTTAATTTAGTCATAGTCTACTGATATCAGGCTGTGGTTCATTGTTAAAACACAAAGCCCCTTCTGAGTGATTTTAATGATTGTCATGGTGTTCCAGGTTTCTCTTGCTTTTCAGTCAAATTAATATAGAGTAATTTAGCTACCCACGAACTGGCAGATAGTATATGACTTTAAGACTGAATTCAACAACGCTAGTACTGGCTCAGTTTCTTGTTGATTTCAGGAGGAATCTGTGGGTGAACAAATATCAGAATTTATTAGAGACTAATTTTTTTTTTCCTTTTTTATATGCAGTCATGATTAACTCTACAGAGAGACAGAGAGAGAGAACCACAACAGCCACTCTTATTATACACTGTTAGAGGTCTTGTGTGAAGTTTTGCTTTAAAGAATTCTGAGGAAGTGCTCCAAATTAAACAAATTCACAGAACAGATTCTTATTGACTTCAATAGGAGCTGGACTGTACCCATCACCTCTGCATAAGATAAGGCATTCACAGAAAGGCATATTTCTTTAAGTACTTTAATAAGAATCACGATTTCAAGCTCAAGTCATCAAAGCCTGAAGCAGCAGTTCTTAAAACAGGATGCTAAGATCAATGATCACTCTAAGCTACTGAGAGTGAAAGAGCAATTTTAATGGATGATGGATGTGTCTCATGACACAGTTTGTGAAGGTTAAGCATCTTTTATGTTAAAATCACTGTTTATTTTGGTCAGAAAGACCAAAGCTTACCTCAAAACTCCACGACTAGCTACCCAGAAATGGACTGTCAACGCTTGTGGACAAGGAATGAAATCTAACACTTGATTTTACATCGCCACTGTGAAAACAAACAAACAAGCAAAAACCAAAAATAACCGCTTTGATTTCTAAAAATTTTCTAATTGAACTAGAGCAGTTACTCAAGACTTTCACTTGCTACAGATTATACATGCATACAAAGGTGTTTAGCTACCTCCTTTTGGTCCTTCGTTTCTATTCAGTCCTTCAGCTCACAGAAACTATTTGGTGTGATTCATAGATGATTGAAGTCAATGCAAAGATCCCCATAGACTCATCTTATTTCAGGCCAAGTCC
Source organism: Vanellus vanellus (assembly GCF_965231255.1). Classification (NCBI taxonomy): domain Eukaryota; kingdom Metazoa; phylum Chordata; class Aves; order Charadriiformes; family Charadriidae; genus Vanellus; species Vanellus vanellus. Next base: position 15,334,784 of record NC_138908.1, on the reverse strand, counting down.
CTGGTTTTATAGGTAAGCATTTATATTCAAGGATCCTTGGCTTATGTCTGACCTGACATAAGTAGCCTAATAAATACAGAAAGCTCTGACATATTCTGCCATCAGGAAAAGAGCCAATCAGGAGAAAAAGATTTAAGGTAAATTAATGTCAGTCTCAGCTGGAAAAACTTGTGTTCTTCAGCAACTGCAGCTCTGTATTGGTTCAGGATTTCCTTAGCTAAATACTGATGGGCATTTCATACCTCTCAGCTTGGTCAGAAGTCCAAATGAAAAAGCAAAACTATGTGAATTTGAGATGCTCTGTGTAAAACTTTATGTGTACTGCACCAGCGTGAACTAGCATCTTCATAATCTGTTTTACACTTTGGTAAATGTGACAGCTACTCTGTTGGTCCAGATGGCAGGACTCCACTGTTTGTGTGATCTAAATGTGTTTGTAGATGCAGACACTGGGCCCGTTGGATTTCTGTTTCTTGTTTGCACCAGCTTAGTCTTTTCAGAAACCTTGTAAGAACTTAAGAAATCCAAGACGCAAACTCAAACAATGCGTGATCTTTTGAGAAAAATAGGTCTTACAATTCACCTGTGAAGTAAGAATTAGCCATAGTTTTCATATCTGTCAACTTTACACATGAAAATTGTCTGGCTTGTCCACCAAATTTACTGCAAGTGCACAGTAGACTTGCTGTGTTTCAGACTCGTAACATGTACAAATCAGTCCTAACACCACAAATCCAAAGTGTTCTGCGTCGCCACATACACCCACGCTGTCAGTAAAATCCAGATTCAAGGTAGCTTGCTCCGAGGTGAGACTTGTTGGACAATGGTCATAAACAGGCTGATGGCTCATAAAAGAGAGAGATCTGGGAAAAATGGATTTTCTCCTGTGTCCTTTCTTACACTCTGAAATGCATTTCTTCCAGCAAATATTGTGATGAAACAAATTCAGCCCTGAGAATAGAGAACCAAAAGGAGAGAGAATATTAACTAGCCTATAAACACCTGCAACTAGCCTGAGTGCTACTGAGGAAAGAACATCTTTTAAAGAGTATAGGTTTGGACCTTGCTCATGAATACAGGAGCCGATAACAGGACGTTACAGCAGATCCGACAAGTTTTAACAAGCAAGAATCTAGGCTGAAAAATAGCCACTAGTGCTTTTGGAACTGCTGCTTTGGGTATAACCTGAGATCAATCATTTGAAAGAGAAGCCGGTAGGAAAGCATTGCAAACAGATAAAATTATTACATTTTTGTGAATTGTTTGGCCTCAGTACCTTACTGTGGCAGTAAATTTGATATTCTAATAATGGGTTGTTTGGCTCTGAATGTGCCTCATTTCAACTGAAATGAAAACTCAAGTAACCAAGAAACCTTGGTTTCTTGTCCTGAGACAGAAATAGCACCAAAATGCTTTCTTGATATTATCTGGAATTTCTCTGAGTGTATACATATTTATATTCTTTATTTTGATCACCTGTAGTATAAAGGCAAAAACTATGTTTATTCTTAAAATAAAAAACTTTTGCCATGTCACACTTTCATGGTGATTTGTGTTAATCATCCAAAGCCCACAAAGCAGGTTTAAATCATAAGACAACAAAAGTAGTTCCATCATCAGGAGTCTTTGTCTTGTTTCATCTAAGTAAGTATTGCTCTGCTGGGGTGTTTCAAATGTAATTCTCTTTGACAGACCGTGGTTTTTGCTTATTTATGTAAAAACACCTAGCTGCCTGCCAGTGGTAATGTGACACTTGTATAGTTTGCATAGCAGCATAAAAATACGGCATATGAATGATATTGGCTGTTTCATCCCAGTGTTTTTTTAACAGTATCACGTAAACTGAGCATTCTATGTCATTTTTAAAAATGTATTTCAATCACGGCAAATTTTCTGAGATCTATACGGTACCAGATCTAATTCAGACAAGACTGCTAATGAAATTCAACAAAGACAAGAGTCCTGCACTTAGGGAAGAATAACTCCATGCACCAGTACAGGTTAGGGGTTGACTTGATGGAAAGCAGATCTGCAGATTGAGGCCTGGAATCCTGGTGGACAACAAGCTACCCATGAGGCAGCAATGCGCCCTTGTGGCCAAGAAGGCCAATTGTATCCTGGGGTGCATCAAGAAAAGTGTAGCAAACAGGTTGAAGGAGGTTATCCTCCTCCTCTACTCTGCCCTGGTGAAGCCATGTCTGGAGTACTGTGTCCAGTTCTGGGCTCCTCCGTTCAAGAAGGACGAGGAACTGCTGGAGAGGATACAGCAAAAGGGCTACAAAGATGATTAAGGGACCAGAACATCTCTCATGAGAAAAGGCTGAGGGACCTGGGTCTGTTTAGCCTGGAGAAGAGAAGCCTGAGAGGGAATCTTATCAATGCTTATAAATATCTAAAGGGCGGGTGTAAAGAGGATGGGGCCAGACTCTTCAAGCGGTGCCCAGCGACGGGACAAGGAGCAATGGGCACAAACTGGAACACAGGAAATTCCATCTGAACATGAGGAAAAACTTCTTTACTTTGAGGGTGGCAGAGCACTGGAACAAACTGCCCAGAGAGGTGGTGGAGTCCCCTTCTCTGGAGATATTCAAAACACACCTGGACGTGATCCTGTGCAACCTGCTCTAGGTGAACCTGCTTTAGCAGAGGGGTTGGACTAGGTGATCTCCAGAGGTCCCTTCCAATACCTACCATTCTATGATTCTGTGCCAAACAACTGACGTTTGACCAATTGATTACCTAGTAGAATTTGGTAACGTGTGCAATTAATTGATATGCAACTAATATAAATCTGAGGAAAACTGGCAACAATTATTTTTCTAGACCATATCTTTTTGCCATTGGTTTTTGTATACTTCCTTTACATTATCTGGTTGCAAAACAATGACCTTTTAGGACTGGCTTTTGAAACCCAGATCTGCTATGTATCTGGAAATTACTTTGCAAATCCCTTAGGTATCTTTAATAGGAAAAATTTCCTCAGTAATATATCTTAAGAAGATTTTGAAAAACTTTCCTTGTTGCCATAGCTCTTCCTCTACGATTATAATCTGGAAGTTTGTGACTTTTGAAGGAGAAAAGCTGTACACAGAGCTCCAGAAATTCATAGCATTTGAGTTTTTGAGCTCACCAGTTTCTCAACAACAGCAGCAGTTAGGCATATGTCACACTGGGGTCTGAACATGGGTTATCTCACCAGTAAAAAATTGTGACACTGTCTAACATCTATGATTTGCAATAGTTACTTTTTCAGAACTAAGTACTGTGTCGTGTTTTTTTACATAGCTGTTTGATAGCTAATCCTCATGAATAATAAAGAGTAGATGAAAATTACAGTTCTGCTAATCGCTAGCAAGTAAACAATTTTCAAAACCCAACATTTTATGAAATATAAAATGAGATTTTTGAAAAGAAATAATTACAGCTCCTAAGTTATTTTTCTGAAATAAATGAAACTGTTATTTCAAGTCACACTACAAATTTGACCCTTATTTCAGGCTCATTAAAACGTTTGCCACACTTCCTCTATTTCGATGGTTAATGGCATTTGCATTGCAGCCAAGTGTCTAATAGTCACAGGCTTTTGGTCACATAAGGAATTGCATGCAGATCAGGTGAAACTTCATATCTTCAACTGAGACTTGTGTTGGCTAGAATAATTAAACTAAAGTGTAGCCCAAGTTGTGGACATATGGGTGTGTAGTGGGGAGATGGAGTAGGAGAGACTGGTGGCCCATCTTTCCATGGGGAGACTTAGATCATTGTTCTAAAGGTAATAGGCTAAGTCCATGTTGGGGTAACACCAGAGAATGAACTCCATGACAGTCTTTCTTGGAAAAGTACTTAAAGTACCTTGAATAAATGCAGATAAACCCAAAATATCTAAGTATGAGACACTTTTTGGAGACTTCAGGGGACAAATAATGATGGGCCAGATTTAGCTTTTAGGTGACACTGCTCATCTTGGCACCAAGTTGTAGTGTACGATTTAGATGAAGAGCAAAACTGAATATATATTAGTTGAGTGTTCTTTTCAAGATAAAACTCCATTGAAAAGAAAAAAAAATCCTGAAGAAGGTACATAAACAAGAATTGTTTTTCTTATTAATGGAAACAAAGCTGGGTTTATATGGGTAAGTGCTCCTAGCATTAAACATTTACTCACACATTGGCATCAGGATTGGAAGGAAATAATTAAAGAATGTGGATATATAACCTGCATATTTCTTCAGAGCAGTGAATCCAGACACAGTTGGACTAAATCCCTTATAAACAAAGGAAAAATAATTATTTGATTAATCAATAATGTGTAATTGCTGAGTTACATAAGGCAAAACACAGTTTGAATTTCCTTCCCATGGACTACTATAAATGGCATATTTGCAATAGCTGTGAAAGTAGTATAAGGAACTCACAAAGGGGGATAGGCTTGAAGGTTTACTAGACAATAAAGTTTAATTGGTTGTATTCCATTAAGATTAACAAATACCCATGTAAAAGCACAAAACAGTAAGATTTGCAGATCTTCTTAGCTATAATTCTATTTACATTGTAAAGTCTACCTCTGTAGGCATGCTCTACACTGGCTATCAGATGAATACCAGCTTGCAAAAGCTCAACTGTTTCTCTTCTCAGAATACCGAGAGTGCTGTCAGGTTTTGTGCCTCAGTTCTCTCTTGCTTTCAGTTCACTATCCTGTCATTGTCCTGCTCTATTACTATCTTTTTTTACAGTCTTTACTCTAATTCAGATGCTTAATACATTCTTATTCTAATATTCTGTTAAATGTATAAAAATGTCTTGATGGGATTTAGCTTTCAGTGACATTGGTGGGGTTATAGCTTGTAAGAAGGTGAGCTTAGTTTTGCAAAATTTATATTTCAGATTTATTTAAACCTTGAATTAGAGGGAATAAATCAATATTTATTCAGTCCAAACATAATACAATGATTACCATGATTTTGAAATGGATTTGATTTTTCTAATAAAGCTAAGAATCTGTTTTACAACATAGAGAGGGAACAACAGAATTTGAACAAACTGATTTACATCACGTCGCAGGGGCAACCAAATTACTGTTTTGCAGAACCTTCACTGAAATATTTCCTGAAGGATACACGAACAGTGCGGTGCATATTCATATTTTCTCACAGATGCGCTTGACATCTAAAGATAACACCTCACTGTGCTGTCGTCTTGCAGGGCAGCTACAGTGATTAGTAGAAAAGAGCAGGAGTGAGAGGAGAAAACCATCCATTATAGAAACTTATTCAGTGTCCTTGTTCCAAACGTGCTTGTGCAGCTAATATTTTCACTCTTGTAGGTCATACTGCCCAAAATTATGCCTGGAAATGAAATTTTTCCTTTGAATTTTGTTTGAATCTTTGCATAACTTGTTTTGTTTGTTTGTTTGTTTGTTTGTTTGTTTGTTTGTTTTGTTTTATGGATGCAACATCTTAAACTAATATTGGGGAAGACTTCAGAACTCTTCTGTAGTGACAGTCCTTTACAATGACGCCAAGGTGCATTTCTTTGTTTGTTTATGCAAATGAACTGAGCGTTGTACAGAACTTAAACCTAAATAAATCCAATGGCTCCTTCAATTTCTATTTGGGTGGCTAAGAGCTTCACCCACCAGCTAGTGTGTTATTTCTGTCTTTTCCTCTCTTCTTTGCAAGCTGATCAGGCAATAAAATTAATTAAGTTAGCACAGACACTGCTTCCCATACAGAAAGCATAAAGTTATCCCCATTTTGGTGCCTCGTCATGTGCAGCTAATGACTGCAAAAGCTAGAGAGCCTTAAAATACAATACTGACATCTTGGACAGGTAAGTGCTTATAACAGTGTGTGGAGCTAAACTATTCCATTTCCTACCAAATCATGGAAGAATATTGTCTCTTGCATCTTTGGGCTAGTTTTAGTGGATATATTTTAATAAGTATCTGATTTATATACATGTGCTATACTTGTCAGTAGTAGATAGTGTGTTTCTGTGAGAAACTGTTTACCTCCTTGATTGCTATTTTCCCATCATCCCATGCAAGACTGCTTTCTGCTACTGACTATGAACAGCAGATGATGATCACTCCTTGGCTGCTGCTGAAAAGGTCTCATTTCTCCCTCTGAACCTTCTAAATCCCACTGCAGAAGCACAAAGGCAGTGACAGTAGATACTACATGTGTCATGGAGAAATATTAGGCAGTGTTAACTGCTACAGTGATGAATAGAAAAATTAGACTGATTTGAGGATGTTCTTTGGATAGTGACAAAACAGAATCATACTGTTCAGTCATCCCTAATCGCTTTCTGTTACACAGAAGGCATCTCCCCCAGGCTTCTTTACATGGACATGACCTGCTACTAGAGAATTGACTCAAAAATCACAGAGGGTGAAGAATGATTATATTTGTACTGAAACATGAGTTTGTGTGTGTGTGTTTGCATTCAGTCAAGTGAAAATTAATTCAGCAATGTAAATTGGTAGATGAAGTGCAGAAATGAGTTTCTGAAGCATTGTTAAGACTGGTAGCAATTGTTCTGTGTGCAAAGAGACCACAGAATACATAAAGAGAAATCTCTGAAGTATGATCTTGAATGTCTTCATGGACTAAGAAATAATACAAAATAAATAAATAACTATAGAAACTAGTTTCTGCCAGGGATCATCTTCTAATTTATCCCCAATTCACATTTGGGTAAGAAAAAACAAAAGAAGCAGCTGAACATGATCTTTACTAAAGCTAACTCCAAGTATCTACCAGTCCTTCTACTCCTGCATGAACATGACATTGAAACAATTGAAATACAGATACTTTTATGTCCTTTAGCCATTGCTCTTGATTTCTATGGGTATGCGTCCAAGTTTTTTTAAATACCTCACATACATGGATTCTTTTCAACCATGAAACTTGTTTTTTGGAAAGGTGAGCAGACCTTATTTTTCACCAGGAACTTTATCTTAAACTGCTGGAAGATGAGGACTTAAAAAATCGTAATTTTATCTAACCAGTAGCATTATAGGGACATGAATATCACTGATATTCCATCAAACAGGCAGCTGGAAGAAGATATAGCTATGGAGTTACCTTCTAATGCTTCAGGACTGTGGCTTTCTGACAGTTTTTGTGGTGACTGGATCAAAAAAAGTTAATTGTGCCACTTAATTACACTTGGCTTAATTGCCAAAATATTGATGATCATTTTTCCATACCTGATGAATCATTTCAGCCAAAGTACTAATTTGATCAAAGTCTGTATATTTCACCTGAGCTTTCTGTTATTGACAAGAAAATACTATTTAGGATCTCTCACTGCATTCTTTTTTATAATTCAAGCCTCAGTTGAGCTTCCTGATATTCGAGGGAAAAATCTGAGTAGGAATTATATCTTTTTTATATTGATTTATTGTACCACGCTCTAATTTCCATAAACACTTAAGGACCAAAGTAAAATATCAATGAATACTTAGTCCATACCCTTATTGATTTTTTAAATAATTTATTATAATCTATTCTAGGGGTCCAGGTAACTTGGCACCAACCTTGGCATAGTCCAAATTGCAATACATATATTAAAGAGTTACTACTTTTGCTGCATGTAAAGGTAATTACAGAAATTATATTCATATTAGCTGCTGCTTGATATTGAGAAGGCTAGTAGACTATTGGAAACATCTGGCACTTTCCTTGGAACTGTTATTTAAAATGGGACAGTGGAATCCTTCAAATATTCTCCCTCCCTCTACCGCAGCCATAGAGTCATAGAATCCCACAATTGCCTAGGTTGGAAGGGACCTTTAAGATCATTGAGTCCAACTGTTAACCTAGCACTGCCAAGTCCACCACTAAAACATGTCCGTAAGCATCATATCTACACATCTTTTAAATACCTTCAGCAATGGTGATTCCACCACTTCCCTGGGCACCCTGTTCCAATGCTTTACAAACCTTTCTGTGAATAAATTTTTCCTAATATCCAATCTAAACCTCCTCTGGTGCAACTTGAGGCCATTTTCTCTTGTCCTATCACTTGTTAATTGAGTGAGGAGGCCCTCCCTCCCCCCCCCTCCCCCGGCAACCTCCTTTCAGGTTCCCTCAGTTGCTCCTCACAAGATTTGTGCTCTAGACCCTTCACCAGCTTCATAGTCCTTCTCTGGACACACTCCAGCACCTCAATGTCTTTCTTGTAGTAAGGGGCCCAAAACTGAACACCATATTTGAGGAGCAGTATCACCAGTGCTGAGTACAGGAGGACAATCACTTCCGCAGTCCTGTTGGCCACACTATTCCTGATACAGGCCAGGATGCTGTTGGCCGCCTTGGCCGCCTGGGCACGCTGCTGGCTCATATTCAGCCAGCTGTCAACCAACATCCCCAGGTCCTTCTCCGCCGGGCAGCTTTCCAGCCACTCATCCCCAAGCCTGTACCACCACATGGCGTTTTTGTGACCCAAGTGCAGGACCCGGCACTTGGCCTTGTTGAACTACATACCATTGGCCTGGTCCCATCAATCCCGCCTGTCCAGATTCCTCTGTAGAGCTATCTTACCTTCAAGCAGATCAACACTCCTGCCCAACTTGGTATCATCTGCAAACTTATTGAGGGTGCACTTGATCTCCTCGTGCAGGTTGTTGATAAAGATATTAAACAGAACTGGCCCCACTACTGAGCCCTGGGGAATACCACTTGTGACTGGCCACCAACTGGATTTAACTCCATTAAGCACATCTCTTTAGGCCCGGCCATCCAGACAATTTTTTACTCAGTGAAGTGTATGCCTGTGCAAGCCATGATCACAGTATCACAGTATGCTAGGGATTGGAAGGGACCTCATAAGATCATCTAGTCCAATCCCCCTGTCGGAGCAGGAACACCTAGATGAGGTTGCACAGGAAGGCGTCCAGGCGAGTTTTGAATGTCTCCAGAGAAGGAGACTCCACAACCTCCCTGGGCAGCCTGTTCCAGTGCTCTGTCACCCTCACTGAGAAGACGTTTCTTCTCAAATTTAAGTGGAACCTCTTGTGTTCCAGCTTGAATCCATTACCCCTTGTCCTATCATTGGTTGCTACTGAGAAGAGCCTGGCTCCATCCTCATGACATTCCCCCTTTATATATTTATAAACGCTAATAAGATCACCCCTCAGTCTCCTCTTCTCCAAACTAAAGAGACCCAGCTCCCTCAGTCTTTTCTCATAAGGGAGATGCTCCACTCCCTCAATCATCTTAGTTGCCCTACGCTGGACTCTCTCCAGCAGTGTCGAAGGCTTTACTAACGCCCAGGTAAACAACATCTACAGCCTTTCCTTCATCCACTATGTGGGTCACCTTATCATTGAAAGTTTATCAAGCAGGACCTGCCTTTCATGTACTCAGGCTGACCTGGTCATTGTTAACTCTAAACTGAAAACAATAAGACATTGAAGTACTACAAAATTTTATCTAATTTTCCATGAAACTAGTGTGCAGTATAGTTGTGTAACATCATTCTTATGAGCAGAATTGCTTACTTTTATCTGGAATGAGATTTTTTGTCTGCAATCTGCCACTAAGTTATTCCTTTTTTAACATCTTCACCCCTTAGGGTCCAATGCTTCCCTTTTCCAGAAGACAAGATTCCTCTTAGAATGAAGTATGTTCAGGGGTATATTAAAAACATTGTCCTAATATTTTTCACCTTGAAAAAATAAGTGTTTTCATTCAGGTTGCTATGCTCATGAGGAAGTCCTCACTTCTTAAAGGAAAAATCAAATAATGCTCATTATCAGCTTCTATTCCCCTCCTGTTTTCCTTAGAAAATCTCAGTCATGCTGAACTCCTATTAGTAACCTCACATCCTTATTCCTGTATGAAAAAAATCAAAACATGGCATGGAAGAGGCTCATCTTTCACACAGAAAGCTGGAATATGCCATTGTGGTACATCCAAGCAGAAGCAGCTGAATTAGTAAACTGCTGTATGATAAAAAGCACCCAATTTTAGGTGTTGCTGTCCAAGAAAATCATGAACCAAATAAGAGATTCCAGGGGATAAGAATAATTTTCAAGTGTACAGTAAATATGACCTAGAAAGAAAAACTGATCACTTTGCTATGCGTCTAAAGAACAGTGAAAACATAGATACTTCACTGACCAACAGAAGACTTGCCTCAACCAGAAAAGAAATGGTCTGTCTTCCATGCATGTGAAGAATAGGATAAGAATTATCAGCTGTAGAAAAACAGACAGAGAGATTTCAATTGTGCATTAGGACAGCTTTCCTAATGGTGGATAATAAAACATTCAAATGGTCTGAGTGGAGTTTCTCTAACTGTAACTTGGACAAACATCAGTCACGAATAAAATCAATATTGCTGAGTTTGCCTTATGCAAAGAGATAGGCTAGATGATCTTCAAATTTCCATTTCAACTTTATCATTCTGTGACAGTAAATGTCATAAGTGAGGACCACATTTTTAATAAGAAAAGCGTACCCCCTGTGCCGTGTCAGTTTATGTGACTACAGTGAAAAATATTATTTCTGTGTTTTCACCAACACAATTTATTACAGCTTTCAGGAGTGGCCTAGGGTGGACTGGTGCAGTTTAGAAAGACAGAGTCATTTCATTTGGGATTAAATTTTACAGCAGGCTTTTTGCATCTATCTGGTCCTGATTTGTAATCGTAAACCAGAAGATGATAAAACCATCTGGAATGTGACATTCCAGATTACATTAACACTTCTAATACATTGCCAGTATTGCTTACTGACTTACCAGAACTGGAAAGATTTGAAGTACTGATCATCCAACACTCTGCAACTCTTTCTTCTGTGACTCTTCTGATTTTCATGACCATCTAATTTGGAGAAGACTAGAAGACTAGCTCCATATGGAGTTAGTCAAAAAATAGTCACCAGTTTGAATTTCAAAAGTACAGTACTGAAGAGCACACTGCTTATCATCAGTCTGATTTGTAGACTTCTTTTAAATTACCTAAAGAAACACAAAAATGAATTAACCGGAATACCTCCACATCACTTAGAATATGATTAATTTATCATTTACCCTAGGTTAGACTAGACTAGACTAGATTAGATTAGATCAGTTTGCTCTGATGCTGAGATTAGGACAAATGGCCAGTTTTACTAAATTGTCTTTTGTATAATGGAACGTTAATTTTTTATTTGGACATGGCACTTAACAAGAATGCTGCCATAGGACACTGGCAATAAACACTGCTTCATTAGCATGAAGTTGTGAGTGTATGGTGCTGTCAGAGTGTGCTGTCAAGAAACAGAGTGGTCATTAGCATTCTCCTAGAAATCACATTTATTTTGATCTAATTGAATTTTCTTGTCCTGCACTTCAGTTTCACAGGGGATAATTAGACACCGATACTCACAATTTAAATAACTTTTTTAATTTATGTGCTGTGCTTGCTTTTTATTTGCCTGGTGACATTTCTATTAGAACTCTAACTTTCTCTAGTAGTTACATTTTTTAGACTTCGGTAGTTAGATTTTCACAATTAATGTCCAATTAGATACATAGCAAAACTGTCAAATACCATGGGATTGAATCATAAGTCAAGTTATGCAATAAGGCTAATGGTTCAGAAGTGTGAAGCAAGACCTTTGGGTTTACTCGTACTAAAGGAGTAAGAATGTGCAAGACAGAAATCCTGTTATTACCCAAAGGCAGAAGATGCTTTGATTGAGAGGTCTGCTTATGAAGGGGTTAAAGCTGTGGCTAGTTAGGGCATTAGTAACCTAGACTGCATACATATTGCCTTGAACAATTGTTCTACTTGATACATGGGCTGTAGTTTGATAACTGAAGCAAAAGGGTTATTCCAAAATTTCTTAGTGGGAGAAATAAAACATTTGCTGTCATCAGGCACCTGCTAGACAGTTTAAAACGCAAAATAAAAGACAGCTGACACCTGCTCTGATTTTGCCAGTCTCCTTTCTCTCTTCTAGCAGAAATCAGAGCCATTTTCACTGTGTAAGGTTTCCCTTTATTCTTGGAAACTAAGCATGTACTCCTTTCATTAGTGCGACTTTTCCTAAAACTTTTCCACCAAGCTTTCTGTATCCAACTTTCTGCACTGCACTTCTATTAGAGCATAAATAGTTGTAATAACTTTTCTATAAGCCTTCTGACCATTTCTTCTGCAGCTCTGTTGATAGCAAAAACTTGAACAAACTCAGAGAAAAAAACCCACCTCAGGTGGTTTTTCTTATCCCTCATTTTCATATCCAGTATTTCTATCTATCTGGACTAAGTAGTTTTCTTCTGTGATGTCAGATGGAAATTATTGTAGTCGTAACCTGCTGGGTTAAATACCGCGCACTGCAAATGAAGTATCCTTTGTTTAGGGTTTGAGAATATTTATATTTCCTACTTTGTTCATTTTAAAGAAAGTGGTATTTTTCGCAAATATGATTAATATCATTCAGTTTTCATACTTCCATGGCCTTGGGACATTTTACAAAAATGTCATAACTTCATACTGCCTAGGCAAGTGAAAATGACATACTTGTTAAGATTAGTGTAGATCAGATGAGACCAGCCGCTGCTGATAGAACACAAAGTTACTGGGAGCCTTTGAAATTCTCATTGTCTGGATTTGGAAAAAAACAGCATTTGTTGTTTACAACAGGAGCAGCTGGATGCTTGAAAATCTGGTCTTTCATTTGTATGCTTTAGGCCTTTTTCTAAACAGAGAATTTACTCTGGCTTTGTTAAAGTAACCTCAGGGCTTATCTACACGGGTATGCTTGTGAGGAATAAGCTAGGATATGAATTTTTAAGTGTCACAGCTGGTTCCCACAGACAGGATACTCTGGTATGTAAGCGCCTTGCTGTAGTTAAGGTTCATCTACCAGCAGAACTAGTTTTTTTTTGGCCTTTTGCAGCTATGTAGTCAATTTCTTCTCAAAAGTTCCCATTCTTTGAGTTTTTCTTTACTTCTCAGCTACTGAAATTGGTTTTCTCTTTGTCCCTACAAACCTTTTTTCATTATTAACTAGAATATTTCAGGTGCAACTATGATAGTATTGCACCAAGCTGTTCTTGATTTCTGAGACAACTTGTGTGCTTCTGCATTTATACACTGTGTGTTAAAAATAAGGATTTAAAATTTAGTTCCCCTAGGTGTGATAAAGAAATTAGTAACTCCAATCTGAACCTCTTCTATATTCCATTTCTTGAATATATCTGCCTGCTTAGTACTGACTCCTGAAATTATCACAGAGCAAACTGATTGAACGTTCCCAGTTATGCTCCTGCAGAGTTTAATGGTGACATTCACAATTGTAGGTAGGGTGCTCAGCTCCTTTAGCTGGGACATAGACCTTTTTTTTTAAAGTGGAAGCAGATGTCAACTTTCTCTATTTTCACTGTAAATTTGCTACTTGATGACAGATGAAGGTGTAGTAGGAAATTTATGGAAATTACAGCAATATGTTAGCTATTCATTTCTGTTATTCCCCTCATCTCTTCAATGTAGACATAAGCAAACCTCCACAATCTCTTTCTCCTCCCCCTCCACCTGCAGTGGGTAAATTTGCAAAACATACGAAATACCGAACTCTCTATGTAATAAACATTTTTGTTTTCTGCAACCAGGAGCACTTTTGTCTTCATTATTTTCTCTACTTAATAAGTTTTTTCCACTTCATGTATGGATTAACTTGGATGCGTAGTTCTGCACATACACAGTTTTCAGGTAATGTACCAGAGAAGCTAGAAATCTGCTGCCTGATGTTGGATCACTGGGACTGGGAGAAACTTAGTCTTGCGTAGCGGCATGATCACAAGTCCAGTTAAAAAGGTATCAGACTTCATTGATGTAAAGGTCCTCCTTTTCCTTTATTGGTTTGACTTTATTTGCCACTTCCCGGAACATCAACCTGGACTTTGCAAAGGATAAGAATGTAAACAAGGACTGGGAGAGGTGCAGGAATTGACAGAGCTGTACAAACCCATGGGGGATGTGCAGGGGAAGGGGAGCTGTGAGTCATAAAGCAGGAGTAGGCAGAAAAGTTATAAAAGCAACTGGTTGTGTGTAAGATAGGGCTGGTCAATACACGCGCCTGGCTGAGGCCTGCGCCTGACCACTGCAGCCAGTCCTATCTTCTTACATCTTACATCTTCTTACATCTTTTCTTAACTAGCTCTCTGAGTAATCTCACTCTCTATCCTGTGTGCGTGTCTGCTGCAAGGGCCAAGTGCCAGCTACTGGTGAGACCGCTGTGTGTGAGGGGATGGGGTGCCAGCTCCTGGAGTCAGCCCACATGTGGGTGCCCCAGCCATGGCAGCGAGTGCGGTCTCAGCGCCAGCTACTGGAGCAAGCGTGTGGGGTCTTTAACCTCCAGCCATGGGGTCGGAACCATGTGTGTCCCGAAACCCAGCTACTGGAGGACACCAGCACAAGTGAGGCAAGTGAAGACCTCAGTGCCACTGGCTGGAGGAGGACCACGGGTCATGGCCCCTGTGCTGGGGGCAAAAATCTGTATCTTTCCCAGTCCTAGTGTGTGTGTGTGGTGTTTGTGTACTCGTTAGTAAACATCAAGCTGGACCAGCCAGGATGAGTCTGTGAGTGCTGTGTGTGCACAGCGAGCATGGAGCTGGACCAGTTGGCAAGTTGCTACACTGCTTCGTCACCATTTGAAACTGCAACCAGGAATGGGGCAGCCGCATCCCGCAGGCCAGGCAGAGGCCCCAGGTCCCGGGGCACTGGGTTGGGCTCCAGCAGCTGGGCAGGGGGGCAGCCGCAGGCTGGAGCAGCTGGAGCAGGTGGCCATGTTCCTAACATCCCATAACCGCATCTTTTCAATCTTTTCTCCCTCTTTTCAAATTACATAACTCCACAGAAACTTATGTAAAACCCTTCATTGTATACTGTTTCCCAGTTTACCTGGGACATCTGATTTTTTAATAGTGTGGCTTCAGTTGCACAATGAGGTGTGGTAAGCAGTTTAATGTTGCTGTTACCTAATACACCAAATCAGCAGTAGACATTTACTTTTACTTCCTGTAAACATCTGTATTATGAGGTGTGGGTGGGTGACAGATTTAAACTACTGCCCATAACCATCTCCAGGACTTTTCATGATACTACAAATATTTGTCTCAAAGTTTACCTGAACAGGTGGATGATAAAGTCCCAATTTATCTTTCTTTGTGTTGAAGCCATTATAATGGCTAATTCAAAGAACGATTCTCCCTGGTAGCTACCAGCTATTTGAATTAGTTACTGCTAAATGACATCTGTTTTACAGTTACTCTAAAATATGACAACTGAAAAGATATGCCCAAAGGATCTTTCATGCAAATATGCACAGGGCAGATTTTCCTCAGCTGTTTTGGTAACTGTCTAGAAGAGAGGCACTATAGAGAGACATGCAAAAGTTTGAATGTTCAGGTCTAAGCACACTTACCATTTTGAGTCAGTAGAGAGGTCAGAGAAGATCAGCAAAGTGGAAGATAAGATGAGAAAGTTTTTAAGAACCGAACACAAAAAGCCACCCAAACCTTCTTCAGCTAGAGAAAGCATGAAAATGTCTACACGTGCTGCGCCACGTGATGAAAGGTGGCTTTTTCAGTCAGATCTTGAAATTCAGGATCTAATTTCTGACAGGTATTCATGCAAATAGTTGAACAAACAAAGAATTAATTATTTGCATTTTCCCCTCCCTCAGTACAGTGACATTTCTTCTCTTTCTTTCCCAGTGCCTCATTTTCTTAGCATTTCATCCTTGTTCTCTTCCACAAACACAGGAACAGCCAACTCCCATTGCTGGTTCATCTACCAAGGCATAATTACACTTTTGGCGCTTAGCACATAGTACACTTGTGCTGCTGTTTTTTTCACCTTCTAAAATTGTTAATGTGCTGGGGAGAGGCACAGTAACGATAGCCAGGAGAGCTCCAGAGTCATTTATTGCAAGGATGCTTCTTTGCAATGCTTGTGCACACCCACAGAGACTCCTCCGTCTGCAGGAACAAGAGGCTGATCATATGTCTGTGAACCACACAGCTGCCAGCGACGGCTGCTAGTGCTGGGCAACTGCTGAGGTAGATTTCTGCCCAGAAACAGACTGGAACTTCCAATTTCTATCACAGAGGGCTTTGATTGATTTGCTATCAGTAGTTATTGTTCTGAGCTAGCTTTGGCGCAGCACCTGATGCACAAAAGATTATAATAGCCTTCTGGACAACTAATCTTTTGCAATCCATACCACCTTACTCACTTTAAAAACCCATTCTCAATCACTGGAAAGCACATGGCTAATTCTGCAAACAAACCTAAAGGTTTAATCAAAACTGAGCAATTCAGCAACAACAAAAAATAAACTTCACAGTTTCTACTGCTTCACTCTGAAATTGCTGCCTGTGCTTCTAGTTGGAAAAAAATTTAAAAATAATTAAAAAAATTATTTTTGATATGAATGCTGTATCTTTTCTTATTCATGCAATGTGCCATAAACTTCTAGGTTATATGATGAAAGCTCTCTGCACACCTGCAGAGGAGCATAATGGCTACCATGAACACAAATTATGGATTCAGAAGAAGGGACAACTTATCTGGGCTCCTCCCAGCCTCAGGACCACAGTCCAGGCATGGAGCCCATCAAGACTGAGATTGAGGGGTAGATACAGGGTGAACAGAGTGTCTGAGCCCAGCTGTTGGGGGGCTTCACCTTATATCTACGTATACACATACATGTTCCCCATCAGCAGATGTCCATCCTGTGCAGCCAGAGAGAGGAGCAGGATGAGGCCATTGGAGCAGTCTGGATTTGTGTGACTGCTCTGTGTGTTTGCCTGTGCAGATTCATGTGGCTGGCTGTGTATACGTGTGATGTATATGTGTGACATATACGTGTGTTTTTGTGCATGTGCCCACTGGTAATGCATGCTCAGCCTTGCTACTGGTCAGACCTGGGAGCACGGAGCTGTTGCAGCCTTGCCTCTTCCAGGCTGTTGGATCTGGTCTTATTTCCCCTAACACAATGCATACACATTCTAGCTTCCAAAAAAATCGATTATGATCAAAGACTCATATTCTCTTTTCTCTTCTCCCTCCCTGGTTTGCTCTGTGTTCAAATTTTTCGGTCTTCATATGATCAAAATGTGCTCAGCGGTTACCTATTAACTTTCCTGTGCTATCACTATTGCAGTTTCCAAATCAGACTTCTCAGCATTTTAGAGAAGGCTCAAACCACATATAGTTCCTGAAACCATTTTTTCCTTCTTTTCACTTGTTGCAAACTAACCTACCAAGAACAATTGATGGGGAAGAGTTGGTTTTGTTCTACTGAAGACTAATCCAAACTCTACACTGAGCTGCTGACAGAAAAAGATGTTGATGTGCTGGTGGGACGATGAGATGGGGAACATGAGCAACACTTAGAGGTTACAACAATCCCTTGACTGCTTTTCTCTTTCCTGGGATCTGACCTTTGCTCCCCAGGTCCTGAAGGGGACCTTTTATCTTGCTCTAAAGCAATCTCTCACTTCAAGCACATTTAAAATGCAGTGAAATGGCCTAGACAGCCATTATTACAGCTGAAAACTTCCACTTCATGGTTTAACAGTCTTTTTCATAGAAATGCTTTTCAAATACAATTCATGCAAAACTGTGCTGCAGGCCTGCCCATGGCATTTTTTCCACTTATTTTCCCTTTGTTCCACGGCACCACAAGAGTCTCCACCCAAGTCTGCTCTCTCACTTCTTTACCTCTGGGATTTCTTAGGAACTAGGTGACCTGCAGCTCATGCTTTCCTTTATGCCTTTGTCACTAGGTTGCACTAGTACAAGTGATATTTTTAATCAAATGCAGCTAGTCTAGGAAGTTTTAAACTAGCATTTCTCGTATTTTTTCCCTCTTCTATTGTAAAGACTCAGTCTTACTAAAGCAAGTCTGTAGGGATGCGGATCACAACTGCACGACAGCACACAGATGTGTATCTACAGATAGGAAAAAACAAATTGGTATTTAACTCTTTTAAAAGCATGACCTGCTTGATTTAACACAACTAAGCATCACAGGTTTCAAGCATTTATTATTGTCTTCAGCTCCTCCACCACTCCTTGTTTTGTTTTGGCAGATCGTCTGTTACATTAAGAAGTGTCATAATTTATTCAAACCTAGATCCATTTTGCTTGTGTGCTAAAATGATATTGCATAATAGAAACCTCAGTTGTTGCACTTATTGTCATTCAAATAATATTGACAGGATAAAAGCATCTGAATCCAGGCAGAAAATATATTTTAGAGTTCATCACAAGGAAACTAGATTTCATGTTCTCTTGTATAATAAAGAGTCTATGCCATTTTGGTAAGTTTAGTTTTAACTCTAACTGGCTGGTTCAAGACTCAGTGTAAATATGTAGTTTTTAAAATGTTGCTTTTACTTGATTTGAGTATTTTCAAAATCTGGAGAAAAAGAGGAAATATGTAAACCTTTTTTTTTAATTACATCTAATACAATAGAATGTAATGCAATGCAATATAATATTTTAATATTTTTATTTTATATTTTGGTTTTGCTCAGGTTTTCTCTTTTTCGTTATTATTCAGTCAAGTTGTAGATCAAAACATTGTTTTCTTTTACAACAAGAAGCTGTAGGCACATTTGGAGCTCTCCATGATTTAGTAATGATGTTCAGTGATTCCTTTTTTAGTTAAGTTCTACAGGATAAGTAATACATGTTGTTTTCTTCCTTAGTCCTTTTGCAGAGATGATTGATGGGGGAAAACAGCTCTTTATGAAATTTGGATGTAACTATGGCAACGTATAACTTGGGGGAGAGGGAGGGAGGGAAATTTGAATGTAACTATGGCAACATATAACTTGGGAGAGAGGGAGGGACCGCCCCTTGAGCACGATTTATTCATAAGAAGAAAACTATAGTAAGGAACTGATATATCCATGAAAGTCGTGGAGCACAGAAGTTAAAATGGGACAAGTATTCCCTGTGCATTCCCATAACTATTATTTATTTAAGAACTAGGGAAATATGCTGCAACTAATATTTTCCTTACATTTTCATAATCTCTTCTGCAATCTGTATTTCTAAATCTACAAAAGTTATTAACTGGTGACTTGCTGTTCAGGGAGTGCTGTGTGGCATAAAACAGGTTAACTTAGGTCATGTACAGAAGAACGAAAGGCAACAAATGTAAATTCTATCAATTTTATTGGGACTTGTACTTCTCCTTTATAGTTCGTAAGCAAGCAGTGATCTGTAAAAACAGTTTCAGATTAACAGGTTTGGAAATCTAGATTTTTCATCCAAACACTACAAGAATGCTGCAGTCAAATTTGGTCTTACAGGTAACTGCTATTTACAATCCAATGGAAAGTGTGGGTTTTGTTGAAACCTAATTATTCCTTGTTTTTATTTTATCCTAAAAATTTTGACAGGCAAATGGAGAGCAAAAATCTGTAAATGAAATAGAATGACGTATTTTTCTCAGTTGCCTCTTCTGTAAGATGGATATGATGATCTGTGAAGAAAGCTTGGAAAGTACAGCTCTGTAGCATTCATTTTTGCAAAGAACAGCTTTTAAGCTGGAGACTTACTGGAATTGAATATTCAAATCCTCTCCTAAGACTGAATTTGCCCTCTCCGTTCAAAATACTAATTCTCCACATCGGTACAATTGTGAAATAATTATGTTAAATGTGATGAAGTTCTGGGCTACTTTGGATACTGGGATGCATGCTAGAGCTGAGCAATCAGAACAGATAGTTTTCCCTTCCCATTAGGGGGACAGGCTTTCACCAAACTACTGTAACCATGACTGCATGGAAATACATTAATAACATAAAAGGTACTGATGTTATGTTTCTCCACACCCTGTGGTCTGACAGATGAGCAATGCTCCTGTGACTCCAGTGTGATTGGCATGCCAGCCCCATATTTCCCTCAGGCACATGCTTAGATAAAGGCAGAGGTCTCTAGGACTAAAATAAGGTGCTTGTTTTGCATAATAAATCTGCCTGTCAGAAAGATGACTGGGTAGGTAGGGCAGGAAAATGTGGCACACAGAGGAAAATATACATTCTGCATACTTTATCTCATTCTTACCTCATAGAAAAGTGTGAGAGTGCCTTTTAGATATCCTTTTTAAAGAGTCTGTGTGTTACTTGGCTTTGCTGTCACTTTCCAGAAAGTGAATTGTTGTATCTCTCAAGAGTGGCTCTGAAAGTGAGCACAATATGTGTTAGAGGACACGTTGTGGGTTCAGCACTGATTTGGGAACATTCAGTCCTACTGAGCCCTGTAAGAAGAAGGGACTTGTGATCTGGCAGTGAGTTTAAGAGACCAAGTAAGACGTACAAATGATGTTTAGACACTGTGGGCTTCTCTTGAAAGAAATACTCCCATCCAAATATAGCAGCCTTCGGAGTCACTAGACCAAAGCTGGGACCAGTTCTCTCCAGAGAGTTGTACTAGTGGGTGATAAATGCCTTAATATTGATTTTTTTTTCTGTGCTGATGATTTTAGAAAATAATTTGGTATGTATACATTCATATTTTTCCAGTTGTATATACTGAGAAGTTGAGGAACATGTAGAATAAATGACTTGCTTGAGTTTACTCAGCTATTTTGTCTGGAAGAGTATGCTATTCCCCCATACGCTCCACATAGTCACACTCTACAAAGCCTTTTCAAAACTACCACAACTCAAGAGTGACTGTTGCTGATGACGCAGAATGGCTGGATTTGGGTAACAAACTAACTTGTTCACCTCACATTACTTTTCTAAGAGGCTAATGCAATGTGCTGAACTGTTGAATTTTGACTTTTGACTGTAATCATGGTTAAAATTATGATGTTTCTTTACCTGACAGTAAGAAAAATAGCAGAAGCCATTTGAAAGGCAAATATCAGCATCTGAATGTCTATTGTGGTAGCAATGGTTACATGTCTCATATTATTTATGGCCCCAGGAACTTTGGTGGCATTTAGAAATGCATTCATATTTAATGTGAGCTTCAATGTGCATGTGGGAACACAGCAAATAAGCTGCTTGTAGGTTAACCAGTTGTTGAAACCAGAAATGGTTTTGATTTCCTGTTAAACACAAAATTTTTACATAAGTTCAAACATGTCCCTGAAAATCTCTGCCTCAGCTCCTCCTCTCTCCCAGTCCTCTGATACACATATTTGCATCCCGAGGTTTTGAGGTGAAAGAACTAGACTTACCATTAAGAGCTGTCCTACGCTATTCTGAGTGGGATTTCTAGAGCTTACTGTGATGCAAACAAAAACCAATTGTGGTACGCAAAACATCTACAACAACAATTTGTGAATACTGACTGGTGGCAGATAATTATGTGTGTGTGAATATCCGAGGGCGTGAGTGAATGTGTGAGATAACCAAGCAGGGTAAAAGCTCTGATCTTGCTGGTCCTTAAACAAGCTCCTGTAGGCAGACAGACTATGGGTGCACTTGAGCTCTTCAGCTTTGTGAGAAGATTGAGCAAGGAAAAGAGTGGATTACTTTGGGACTGCAGTGCTTTCTTATTTGTCCAGTTACCAGCGGAACTGCATTAAGACTGCTCCAAGCTGACAGTCCTTGCAGGAAGTTCTAAAGAAAAGACATGAAGCCTAAACAGATATGGTATTGTCATACTGACTCAGGATAAGCATACTGTAAAGGTGAAATAATTGATTTGCTGTGGCTCTCAGGAAATAATCCATCTGAATTCCAGCTTAGGCTGGCTGGATGTCTGTTGGATATTAGAGGACTGTTCCCATAACTTTAGAGCATTTTGAAGACACAAGGCAGCCACAGTATCAGGGAAACCTGGCTAACTACAGCGCTCCCATGGAAGCAGAAATTAGTGGCCAACATTTTACTTCATGTTTGTTAGCAAAATGTCTTGTGGCTGACCTGCAGTATTGAAAGTTTGCCAGTGATCCAGAAGTTACTATTGGAGGTTACTTCCACAGGGATGTAGGAGCATCCTGGTGGTGGCTTTCAGCTGGCTAAACACAATGATCCTGCGATACGTGAGATACACTGCTGGCCTCTAGTTTCTACCAGTGGAGTACAGGTCTCCCAACTACTACTACTACTACTACTACTACTACTACTACTACTACTAGTCTCATGAGAGTGTCAGAAATAGGAACTGAAGCAAGAGCTTCATATAAACTAAACCTCTGAGCAGTATTTAATTCTGGTGGAAAGAATGAATAGCGCTCCCTTCCCCAAAGCAACCTGGCTCTTTATTCATGTACATCATACATCTGACTGCGGTAATGGCCTTACAGACAATAGAAAGCTAGTGGTCTACCAGTTTTTAACTATATTGTGTGCGTTTTCTCTCAAGTTCTTGCAATGCTGAGTATGTTAAGGTCTTTTACAATGATGGGCTTCTCCATGCCTATGCAATACTAACGCGCATAAAACACAAACATGGTTAGCCAGTGCTGCCCCTGGATAGTGGGCACTGCTCTGTGTTTGGTCCTTTGTCAAAAACAATGATCTGACAGCTTCTGCAATTACAATCCTCCTTCGTGCCCCTGGTCAGTGAGTCTGAATGCTGACTTAGAACTGTTTGCACAGGTTTCCTGGGACTTTCCCAAGTAGTTGTGAATGTTTGACAAATCAGACTAGACCTCTTGCAAATAACATCAGTGGCAAATACGGATGATGCTGTCACACACAGTCAGAAACAAATCAGCTTAGCTGGAATTGCCAACCAACTGAGATGCCAGTCTGTGGGTTTCCAGAGCTTCATCTTGAACTGTGCGGTGCTTTGTATATGTCCTGCTGTAATAAGACTGCTGTAATAAGACTTTGGTGATAAATTTGTAAAGCAGTAATAGATACCTACTTTTTTCATATGCTAGCCTTTTTGCTTTAATAGGACATTTAATAAAAGCAACAGGTAAACCATGATTTACACTGTAAAACAGAGAAAAACATTTTGTAGTATAAGTGATAGTATACATGCAAAGTACGAAAAAGGTTCTTAGGCCTATGGCTTAAATGAAATGAGATAATATGGAGGGTATGCCATCATGTTGTTTGCTTGTTCACTCTACAATTTGGCCTTGCAGATCATCAGATTGCACATTGAGAACTCCCCAAACAGTTTGCATCGGTTGATTGTCTGACCCTGCCACACCATAGTTCAAATCTTAATTAGTGCTGGAGTTGAAAATGGCATTATAATCTGCATTTAGTAAACTGTGTCCCCAAAAAGTTGTAATCAGCTTGATTTCTACGGTACTTCTGCTACATATGGGCAGTTAAAGGAAATATTTAGCAAATCCAGCATATTTAGCAAAGTTAGGCTTAATCAAAATTGGCAAAAGTAAGATAATCTTGAGAGTCTGGAAAGGTGAAACTAGGGCAAGCAAATTACCCTGCCTGGAGGAGTTACAGCTTGCTCACTAAGCCACAAAGCCTCCATGAGGGCAGGCCTAGGTGCTTTGCCATAAGCTCACTTTGCATCTGCAGTGGACTAAAAAAGCACAGTGGTCAGACAGCTCAGCACAGCCAGCTGATTGCTCGTTAGCACTCACGGTGACACAATCCCTCATCTAGAGCAGGGCAGGGAATCTCAGGCAATTTTAAATGCTTATCAAAGCAAATCACTGTGTGCACAGACTCCCCAATATTTGGTTGCACGGTCTGTTCCCTGTGCTGAATTGTCATTATCTGACGGTTGTGTGCTTTGCCAAGAGCAGAAACTTAATTCCACCATCCTCGGATATTCATTCTCACCCGGCCTGCAGGTCTGTACTGCAGGCGCTTTTCTCTGCTTGTCAAACTCTTCTGGGCTCTACCTGTACCAAGTTACATCAGCAGTTTTCAACTTCCAGCTGCAACCGTGGCTCTGATGAGCACATGATGTGGCCATCACCCCTTCACCAGCGCGAACCTCTGCAGCTACAAAACTTTCCCTGCATTTCTAGGGATTAGCACTAGATGGCAGTGCGCCGGTGACTAAAAGAAGTTTTAAATCGCCTTTCTGCAATAAACTACCACCAATGAGGATTAAGAACAGCTTTTGAATTCATGGGGGTGTGGAGTATTGCTATTACTGTTAAATTTCTGAAAGCGGCACACTACTATGCCAGGGAGACAGTTGATCCCTATTAAATATCCGTGACAACATCTGAGAGAATGTTGACTTCTTAGGGTACCTTGGAGTTTGTATTTTACTGGAGAGGAGGGAGATAGCAAATTACACAGGAGAGAGAGCAGTGGACATGTAAGAGCAGGTTCAGAAGCAAAGAAGAAGCAGAAGAGCAACTTAGAAAGCTTTGCTTTTCATATTACCCTCAAAGAGGGCATAAACTGCACTACTGCTGAGTGGCACCGAAAGGCAAGGTAGGTGTTTGGGGCAAGAGTATGCTTCTGTGAGAGGGCAGTTTCTCAGAGAGCTCCTATTTTGCTCCTACCACCCCATGTAAGTTGTGTTTACTTATCTGCCAACGCAGTACCACAGTGCTTCCTTTCACAAAGCGGTTATCATCTCCCTTCTTAGTCTGTTTGTACATATCGTATAAGTGATGAGTTTATGCATACTGTATGAAGTGATGGCTTCTTGTGGACCTTCCCAGAAGATATTTGAAGCCTGCCTGCTGTCCTGACAAAGGTGATTTTACAGTCAGTAGACATGACTTTAATTTCCAACTTCAGTGTCACCGGTTTCACAGTTCACTAGCATGGATGACTAATAAAACATAAAACACAGGGATTAACCTCATGAAGATCAAGGCATTTCTGCCTCTGTTTCTCTTGCAAACAACATAACTTCTAGACAGTTGTCTTCTTTACCACATGCAAAGCAGTCTTTTCATTGACACAGACATTTCTTAAACTGAGCTGTTGAAAAAAATGAGAAGTAAAACCTGTTACCCAAATCAATACCCAGCTCATAGGGCTGCCCAGGTCCCACTCACCATGCCTATGGAGAGTTATTTCCCCTTCTTCCTGTTTCAAAGTACACAGAAGCAAATGAGAAACTTCCACTGAGTCCACTTAGCTATAGCCCAAAAACATTTAGGGTATTGGTGTCCTGGACACACATAGGCAAACTTGTAGTTAAATACTCCAGCACATCTAAGGGCAGGAAAGTCAAATAAGCACTACAAAGTATTTTATTAAATCAGAGAACAAAAAGAAACAATAAAAATAAAATAATATTTGCAAAAGGATTTTATTAATGCTGTAAATTGCATTCACACAAGCACTCAAGAGCTCTCTAAGCAACATGGAAAACATTTTTTTCTCTTTTACTGACAGATAACTTTTAATTTTTTATGACTGGCCATTGAGATCAATATCAGCAAGCTTTATCTCCCTTGCTTTGCATGTTGGAAAAATACAAAGCCAGGAGATAAACTGCTCCTCTGAAATTGCATTTGTGTTGGCAGTTTATTTTATGTTTCTGTAATTTTATTAAAACCACTTATATACATCCAACATGATTCCGCACACAGAGTCTGTAAAATGAGCTATTTAAGCTGCAGTGGTTTGCTGTATAAACATATTTATCAGAACTAAATTGCCAGTCAGCATGCATGTTGTAAAGAAATGGTAACAAAAAAAAAGTACATATATCTCCTTTCACTTGGCATTTCCCTGTATTTTAATCAAATCCCATTTTTTTAACTGGTATCATTGTTCAGTCAAAAGCTCCACAGTCTTAATGAAATCTTTGCAGTGACATTGTCAAGATTAGGAATAAGCAGTTCTCCTTCTACATCAGCCCATACACATAGCTGAAGTACAGAGCAACCACTGAAAATATATTTGGGCAGTCACATAGAACTCAGAGCTCAAAGGAGAAATACCACTATTCTAGAAATTTCATGCCCTCCTTTTAATTACCTGTGTTCAGAACTAAAAAAATAACTCTTTTTCCTTTCTGCAGCAACACAAGATCAGAAAACTCTAGCTCCTGCAAAGATTCAGTTCTGATTTGCAGTCTCCTTGTCTAAAAATGCTAGCGGTTGATTTATCTTGTGAAACTGTGTACACCTGAACAAGAAGCATAATGATAGGACAAGAAGCAATGGACACAAGTTGTGGCATGGGAATTTCCAATAAGATAGATGGAAAATATTTTTCATTGTGAGGATGGCCAAACACTTAAATAGGTGCCTAGAGGTGCTGTGGAGTCTCTATCCTTGGAGGTATTCAAAACTCAACTCAACAAGGCCCTGAATCATCTCACCTGACTGGCCATGCCACAAGCAGTGAGTTGTATTAGGTGACCCCCAAAGGTCCCTTCCCACTTAAAGTAATCTCTGATTCTATGAGTCTAACTGGAGAAAAACAGGGGGAAAAAGGGGAAAAATATTCCAACTTTATATCTATGCGTGAAATAAGTAATCTGGGAATCTCATACTGTCCTGCAGCGAAAATAAATTCTCTCTTAATGTTGAAGCACCATATTGAGCTTCTATTTTATTTCATTCTATTTCATTTTTCAGACTGCTCAGTGGTTGGCTATTCCCAGCCCAACTTTATCTCTTTTTAGTTACCTTGTTCCATCTGATTGCCTTTCAGGCTTCCCTACAGATGGTGGTACATCCTCTTCTCCTGATGACTCTGCTTTGATGTCTGCGTTCATGTGTTTTGAAACAGCGTAATCATTCATGAAGCTCAAGTCAGCAGACTTTAATCTCTCTCTGAAGAATGCCGCATAGAGTTGACAGATATAAGCTAAGGACTTCTTTCTGTGAACATGTCTGAGTATAAATATTTTTTTTTAGCACTAACAAGACCTGCAAAAGCTAACGAAAGCAGCCTGGTTCCCAGCTCTTCCTTTGTGAGGCTGTAATCCTCCAGAGCACTTTGTGACAACACCAGCCCTTTCTGCAAAGGCGGCTTGTTACTTTGAGATCACTTTTTTCTGGGACAGCTCTCGCCTTTCTGTCAGGATATAAAACGATCATAGGATGGGTACTGGCAATTATGTTCCTCTTTTTTTCCCAGTTTCATCTCCTTCAGGAAACTGTTTTCTTTTTTTTTTTTTTCTTTTTTTTTTTTCTCTCTCTCTTTTTTTTTTTTTTGTTTGCACCAGTCTAATTCCAAAATGCTAATATATGTTAGGCTCCCAGCTCTGACACTCTTCAAATAAGCTTGCTTTTTCTAGATCCTTGGCAAATATTTTCTCCTCTTCCATTGTGATCTGAGTCCAAAGAAGCTAAAAGTAGTGAAGGATTTCCACCACGGAGGCTGAGACAGAGGAATGCAGAGAAGGAACCAAATTCAATAAACTATTAACAGTGTTCACTAACTGCAGTTACAGATACACAATATTGCAGATACTTCTCTGCTGTGGCTTCAGGTCTTTAAGATCTCTGAGAACTGGCTTCAAGATCGGTTTTAAACATTCAGCTGCTTCTCCCTGAGGTTTATAAGGTGTGTGAGTGCAGAATTTTTGATCCAGAGGCCTTCCCAAACATATATATAAAAGTATATATATACAGAAAAAATACATATAAACAGGTGATGTCTTCTTATTATTTTAAAAGGAAACCTCAATTTTCACTGAGATAAGCTTTGAGGAGAAAGCATTCTACCAAATTTGCTCATGATGTATCTTCTTGACAATATTCCTGATGGTATCATATGCTCTCCTCCTTTTCTCTTTTCTAAAAACAGATAACAGTATAAATAACGCTCCAAAAATGGGCCTAAAGTAGGTGCCTTTTAAGTTACCCTTAGGCTTTTTTATTTAGTCCTTCTGTGTCATGAAACTATCCTGGACCATGCTGTCTATCTATTCTGTCCTTCTGTCAAACTATTGCCTTTCCTGTATGTAGCCTACATATATCCTATCTTATAGCTCAAAATCTCTACAGGATTGGGTCTGGAAGTACATACTGCAAAACTTCCAAAGGTAGTTTGCTTCCCTCAGGCTCATTGTGAATGGCTTCTTTAATGTTATTTCAAATGTCCTAATCTTATTGCAATATGGAAAGATTGTTTGGTGGTTTGTTTTTGTTTTATTTTGGGAGAACCCCCCCAAAAAAACCTCCACCAAAAATGAAGTGATGTCTGCATACTTCTAGCACTTTTAAAATCATATATTTGCTCAAAGGCACAAGACTGTGACTTTCCAAGTGTAAACCTGCATATGATACATGCATCAGGACTGAAATCTCTTTATGTCTACAGCATGGGTGTGCATCTTGGGGTGTGTGTCTGTGTCTCTGTATTTTTCACTACCTATAGGTAGACACACTATGGTATCTGGCTTTGCTTAATATTTTTGTATCAGATGAGATCTCTGTTGTACATGAAATTATAGCAGTAAAGAAAATTGCATCAAAGCAAATGAGCTCACTAAAAATTACAAGTGTTCCAGCAGTGCATCTATACTGCAAAGTAGTGGGGAGATTCCCAAGTGGACTTTGAACAAGCTATCTAGTTTTGAACATACAAAAGATTAATATGAGATTTATTTTTTAATTTTCCTTCTTTTTTTTTTTTTTTTTCTTTTCAAGAAATTGCTAGGCACTTATTCTTTCAGCTTGTGGATAGAAAATAAATTGTTTTGTTTTGATTTGCAAGTTGTGACTGTAAGGGATTTTTAACAGATTAAGTTACTTGGTGCTGAAACCCAAACTGCTATGTTAAATTGCTTTGAGAACCCCAATTACTGCTTCTGCATCTAACATAAGTATGTCTAAACTCTGCTTCAATAGACAGGTCCTAGTAATTTAAAAATGTATGAAGACTTTGTCTCAATAAAATACAAGCTCATAATTAGTATTTGTAGTGACTGAGCAAGCTTCTTCTTTGGCTCAATTTATTTCTTTCTCTGCATTCTGCAGAACAGATCTCCTCTTTCAACTACCTTATTTAAACAGATGTAACCCTTGGATTATCTGCTATTGGTATATTTGTGTTTTAATCAACCGATTCACTAGCAGGTTTTGTTTCATCCCCATATCTGGGCATTATGAGAGGATATTTTCCAATTTTCCTTCAAATTCCTTCCCTCTTCGCCTCTGCCATCCTCTATCTGCTGCTTCTGCCTGCTCATCTCACTCAGCCATTCATCTCCGATTTGTGTGTGTGATGTCCGTATTTTAAATACTGGCACACTTTGGAAGGACTTTCTGACATAAAATGTGGAGAATGGTAGTGTTTTTGTACAAGTTAGCAAACTAATTAGTACTAATCCACAACTGAAAAAGTCTGAAGAAATGTTTTATATCTCAGCTATTTTAATTTTGAACTTCACAAACCTCAAGAACACAAAAAGTTATTCCCTGCATTGGGGAACAGTTTCAAATTTATTTTTCTGGTTTCCTAGTATAAAATAGTTTAGCCAATATAATGTCAATTAAGATAGATAAAAGAAAATATTATACATAAGCAGCTAGTTATTGCAAAATACATATTTACAATTGAGAACTGCCATGTGAGCATATGGTAAATATCATCCCTGCAAATAATCTCTCTTTTTAACACATAGTCTTTTTATAACACATAGATAGAAAGTCCCTACTAGAAATGACAATAATAATAAAAAAATAATTAATTCAAACAGAGGGGAAAAATGGAACTTTTATCCCGCAGTACCTTATGAAGAATACTTTTATGTTGGACTGAAGTGAAAGGTCATAAGACCATGACCTACTTAAAATCAAATATTGAAAGTGAGAAGGCTGTCATGATTTGCTTAATATTTTTGGTAAGCCTTCTGGAGAGCCTCTGATTATCTGTCTGTTCATGCTAATGTAGGCCATGTTGCCTTCTTGGAGAGACTGATCTGTTTTCATATGGATGCTTATATTTAGCTTCCTGCCTTTTCTTTTACAGAAAAAAAGATTTCTTACCTATGACTGTCTTGCACACTGTGAGCTCAAGGAAAGTATGAACTACTTAGTCTACCAGTCAAAGCTTTTTCTTGTAGATGAACCCAAATTTCCATGACTAGGTCTGTTACTGTCTTCTAACAAGTTTTTTTCTGTATCTCTAGGTGTTTCATCATACTTTGTTGTGTATAAATAGATATCTCCTGTTTCCCATGGCTTGGAACGTGCTAGTGTTTCTTAGGATAACTGGCATTTATGTACTTTTGTGAAATACAAAACTTTTGCACCTCAGATTGCTTAAGCTGGCATTTATGTACTTCTGTGAAAGTTTCTGCATCTTGGACTGCTTAAGCTCGACTATGAACAAGTGAATTAATGTAATTTCTTTGCTGGATTGTTAAAATATCTCAGTGAATTTCTTTAGCAAAGAATACCTTCCTGCAAGAGATCCTAATCTTAATTGATTTTTCGAAGTCCTTCTATATTGGAGATTCTAATATTGTAGAAGCAGGATCTTTGATAAGCTAAGTAATACTTTAGGAGAGAAAAATTGTCTGGTTGCATCCAGAAACTCATTAGTTGTCCTAAAGGAAGTAATTTGGATTTTCTGAAAAATCAGGTACTTTCTAGGTATCCAAAATTCAAAATCCATTTTTGTTAAGGAGAACCCTAACCTTTAAATAGTTTTCAAAAGAGTTTTGGTGAAGCAATCTCTGATGGCTTTGAATGGAAGAATGAATCCAAATGGTTGAACGGATTACTAAACTATGTCATTGAAAAACCTCAGTTGCTTTTCTACATAGTGCTTACACTTACATGGATGGCAACAAACAAACAGATGTACACATGTGTATGTGTACACATGTGCACATTACTTCCAAAAGCAGATGTTAATATGCTTTTGAATGAAAGGTTTGGTATGTGTGTATGCATACAGCATAGGGCTTGGCTTTGGAGATAGATAAGCCTTTGCTCTTCTGTGAAGGAATGAAGCTCAAAAAACCTAGGGTTTGAAATCCCGTGAGCAAGAAATCATCTTGAAGTCTTTACTAAGATTTCCCACAGGAATTCTGGAACCTTCAGGAGCATTATGAGGGAAGAATCCTGCCTTTCCTGCTTCACTTTGGATTCTAACTGTGCCCCACAACAACTGGGGTTTCACATTCAGTTTCAAAGCGTCTGCCCAATTACACAAGTTGCCTTGCCACCATTTTAACTGAGGAATAAGAGGTAAATTAATTTGGTCAAGGTCAGACTGTTTCAAATAGATAAAACTTGAAACTCTGTACTCATCAAAACCTGTGACTTCTCAAAAATGTTGGAAAAACAGATTTTATTAAATATCTGAATCCCTTGTTTCCAGGTTTAGAGAGGCTTGTGGCAAATTGTGTAATACATGTGGTTTCCTCATCTTCAGTCTGATGAAGCCTTCATTGTCTCCATGAGGCATCACTGTGTATTATCCACAGCCACACTGTCAGGAAAAAATCCTAGATTAGCTATCTTGTTTCCATTTTTTTTTTTAGTATAAAAGCCTCTGTCAGTCAGAGCGCCTTTCATTTCACTACCTGTAGTTAGATTTATAGCTACACTATAATAAAGTGCTTGAAATCTTTTATGAATTGAGGGAATGAAGCCAACACTAGCCTTGTTTAAATAATTACTGACTTGAAATGATTTTTTAAAAATAAAAATAAACAAATATCTGATAACATGTCCCCTCACTTTTCTATTAGTATGCTAGTGTCCACCATCTCTGTAATTTTATCATGGCCATTCATAATAAATGTCCATGAAAAGCCTGTATTTGAGAAATGACTCCTGTGGTGATGCAGACATTTTATATATTTCTTTTTAATGGAGTTTTGCTTCCAAGCATATTTTTAAAAAAATCACAAATCACAGAAATGAAGGTTCAGGCAGCTAAGGCCTTCAGGTAGATCGATCACCTATGGGATGACAGGTATGCTAAAACATCTGTGCTAGTAGATTGAGGTAAATGAGTCATCCCCTCAACGAACAAACCGAACAAACGGTGTCTCTGATGAGTTCTCCTTTCTCCTGACAATAGCTCACTGACGAGCAGTGCTTTTACACTGACTTCAATCTGGGTCCTTATTTGCACAGGCCTTGAATGAATCTAGGAAAATGGAAGACAGAAAATCCAAGACCTTCTAGGATTTCCCCCATTCCCAGTTCATACTTCAGATACTTGATGAACTCCTTATTCCACTGAAGAATTCAAGGTAACTGCTCACCAGCTTCAGCTCAGAATGTCGTCCTTGAAAAAAAATGTTACTAGTGTCTTTGGTGTGGTTTAGTGTTTTGGTTATGTTTTTTTAATTGCTTGGACATCAAATAACTGTACTTTAAGATTGAGGCTATTGTCAGAGACAATGCCAGAGAACTGACTAGTGTGTGTGAAGTCAAGGACAGCGCAGTCTTGGTGTCCTTTATTTGGTACTTTGCAGCAGACCTGTTATTTAAAAATGACCTGTAGTCACATTTGCTAAAACTAAGTAATAGGCCCTGCACAAAAAATTGCACAAAATGCAACTACACACTAAGACACCTAATCTAACTTAGAAAAGATTTAAGCACAGATTTACATGCTCTCCTACACTTTCCCTAGCCCTTTGTCCAGGGCGCTGCTGAGGCTGGGGGCTGCTTGGGAGTGGAATCATCAGGGGGTCACCTGGGGGTGGCAGGGCAGGATCTAGAGGCCAGGATCATCTCATGGTCTTTCAAGAAATAAAGAAAAAGAAAGAAAGAGAGAGAGAGAGAAAGCTAGAAAGAGAGAAGAGAATGGAAGAAAGAGAGGAAGAAAGAGAAAGAAAGAAGGAAAGAGAGAAAGAAAGACAGAAAGAAAAAGACAGAATGAAAACCTAAAAGTCAGTGTGAAACTTGAACCTTGGAAACTATACCTTCAGCCTGAGCCTGAACTTGTACTTTGACTGTGGGCACAGCTCTTACCATTGGCTCCAAAGGGTTTCACGGGAGCCCAGGTCTGCTGCGATGCAGGAACAGGGCAGAGACAAGGTGAGTGTTGAAGTTGTTTGCCTGAGACCCTGCTTCCTCAGGCCTGGTGCCTTTAAGTCCACTGGAGGAGCCAGCTGTGGAAGGAAGAATGGGCTGTGGAGACAGACTAGGGGAGGAAGGGAAAGACTCTGGCTGCCCTCTGCAGATGTTGAACCCTCTTGCCCCACTCAGCCCCTGTGAGAAAGGTCCCTGAGCCAGGGCGCTGAGGCCCAGCCAGCTAAAGCATCTGCTCAGAAACAGGGGACCCTGAAGACAACTCTCAACAGTGCCTGCTTCAGGGCTTTCAGTGGGAAAAATGGAGCTGTGAGAGATACCCACGACACATCCTCTCCTATGACGAGGCCTGAAGGATGACTGATCCATAAATCACATGCCAGAATAATCCTTTATCCAACCTGCTGCTCTCCTCTTCCTTCCATATTACTGAATGAAACCATGCCTTTCCATCCCCAGAGCTCCTCACACTCACTCTCTGCAGACAACTATGATCCCACTAATGTCACTAATATCCCTGATGAAACTGTATCTAATTCTGTCCACAAGCACCCCCGGCAGCACTAATGTGGCATCAGGCCTCTCCTGG
This sequence comes from Vanellus vanellus, assembly GCF_965231255.1. Classification (NCBI taxonomy): domain Eukaryota; kingdom Metazoa; phylum Chordata; class Aves; order Charadriiformes; family Charadriidae; genus Vanellus; species Vanellus vanellus. Next base: position 15,301,358 of record NC_138908.1, on the reverse strand, counting down.
AGCAGCTGGGAAAGTCCCGCCATGCCAAGAGGGGTCCCCAGGGCAGCAGCTCACTGTGCAGCTCACAGAACTGGGGCACCTGTGCACTGGGGCTGGAGGGGTTTCTGGCCCTCTCCCTGTAGAAGGAAATATTGGGGGCTAGGAAAAAGACAGCAGAACTGTCCTGTACTCAAATCTCCCAATTCCCTCTACATCCTGGATAGTACCTGAATGCCGAGGACTGAAGTGTGTGACAGAGCTGCACCCTGGAGTTATTCCCACCTCATCATCTCCGAAGACCCCATGGTTAACAGAGGTACAGAATAACATTGCCAAAGGGGAGGCTTTTTTCAGCTCCGGCTATGGTGCTACTCTGGACAGTGCCCATTTCCTACATGAACTGAAGGCCAGAGGACTCTTAATTCTCACTCTTCCCATTCCCTCCCCAAATCATCACCATGTGATCACTCACTCCAATGCAAACTCACTCACACCAATGGGCTGGGTGCAGTCCATGGCCCATGGAAAAAAGGTCCGTGACAGGTGTCCACCACCACCTGGAGGTACCTCTTCCTCCCCTTTGATATTGCAGGGAGCACAACCTAGAGATTTCTAATTAAGGTGTATTTTTGAGAGCTGAAGTTATGTTGATGTCATTGGCAGCAGGATGGTCGGAAATGGTCAGTACAAAAATGTCTAGTTCCTCTCACTGGCAGGTGGAGTTTTCTCTGGGGTGGGCAAAGCCTGGCTCTGTCCCCTGCAGCAGTGTTCAGGCATAGGCCTTCCTTGTAGACTGTATTGGGGCCTGGAGGGATTTTGGCTGATGTTTCTGGACCTGGATTTTTTTGTTTGTTTGTTTCTTTGGCGGGGAGATGGAAAGCCACTCATGCAGAAGCAGCTGTGGCTCAGTACATACCCACAGTCTGAGACCCAAGGAAGCCATAGGTAGAGATGAACTGGTCCAAACCCATAAGCAAGGGCTTCAACTTGGCTGCAAATCATGCATGAGCCCTCCTATCCCACAACATGCAGCACTGCCTGTGGGCATCCCCAGGGAATTAACATTTCCCTAGCAATACTGACTCTAATGGATTCTCTGCCCCAGGGCTCTGTGGCCAAGTGCAAAGGTAATGATGCGGGGAAAACAGATGTGATACAGCCCTGAGGTCTCTATGGAGAGGGACAGTCCCCTTCACTGTTCTCTCCACAGGGCACAGAGTTCCCACTTTTGCACCTTCCTCTTTGCTCCCACTTGTTCTCTGCTGAAAGGCTACGGTGAAGATGCCCAGTGCTGGGCCACAAAAAAATCTCTTTGTGTTTTGGTTTTTAAACTTCCCATTGTAATGAAATCAGGAGCTCACCTTTCTAAGTATTACTAAAAATACTTTCTCCTCTACAGATATGCTATGCGTATGCATATGTATCTCTAGCTCACATAATAACAGGGAAGTGCCAGTGCAACTTTCCTGTACAGCGTCTTTAATGGGATATGAAAATCAAAAGTGACTTGCCTGCTCTGGATTCTTATGTAACTGGGTCTGGAATTTTCATTAGCCAAGATTTCTGAGTTAATGCAATGTGTGTACTCATTATTTTAGAAAAAGATTTAGAGTAGAAATTTTCTTACAGCTTATATCAGTATAGTAATTCAACACTTTCTGACCAAGTTATCCAGGAAATAAATGACAAAGTGGAAGTGGAAAAAAATTAAAATCTTACAATCAACCACTTCTGTCTTGAACAATTTAAAAAAAAAGCCCAAATACTCAAGTCAGCATTTGGTTAATGATCCACAGCCATTCTCTTTCTTAGGTAAGTCTCCTGTAAATATATGACCAAATACCTTCTACGTAATGAGCAGTGCTTCAAACTGACATATCACGTTCCACTAAAGAATTGGAAACATTTGCAATTCTCATGAGTCACATCTCAGTTTCCTTTTATTGATTTATTTTCACACAGAACAAATTAGACAGAAAGAGACTGATTTGTCTAAAGTCATGGTGGGAGTCACATGTAGTACCAAGCCCCAAGAGAATGAAAGGGAATCCCCTTTTTCTTTTTGGTAAGTATGTAAAGCAGTCATCTTGTGACCGGTAAAACTAAGCTCTTCTCTGCTGTCTTAGAATGTACTGATCTAGTGGCACATTGCCTTATTGGGATGGCAGATAAAGCAGATGTTTAGCCTTGGGGTGAGACGATGTTGCTCCAGAACTATCTGAATGTTTCAGTATTGTCCTTTTTCTATCCCATCCTATGCAAGAAAAGTTTTAAAGAACAAATGTGTAAGGTTGATGAATGGGCAAAAATAGAGACTTGCCCATTCTTCTTACTATTTATGGGTACTATGAATAAAATGAATTTAATATTTGGAAATCTTGAGAGGTATACATGAATATTCAGGACTTCCTGTGTTAAAAGACAGGAGAGTGCCTTTCTTGCTTTAGAGCACTGCGAGGATTAATTTAAAAGGTATTGTAAGCAAAATGTCTCAGTTACCTGATTAACAGGTGTTTGATGGCACCAGGTAGAAAAGGAAAATGCTGTCAAGTTTGTTCTCTTGGTCAGGTGGCCGACCACACTGGGTCCCTGGAAGAACACTCCTGCCCTGTGATGGGACATAGCGACCAACTGGAGAATACAGCAGGAAGGCACCAGGCTGCTCTGAGGGGTGTCAAATTCAGTGGAGCCTTTTTAGGCTAGTCAGACTATTTCAGGTCTCGCCTTTTAGTGATGGAAATGGTTGTGTCTCTTCTGGCAAGCAATAAGACAGGCTTATTTTGCTCTTAGGAACTCACGCCTCCTCCTCCCTCTCCAATCAGGATTATGTCCCATGATTTTTCTGGCACTGCACCTCAGCAAACTCTGCATCAGGCAGTTCCTCATCTGCCTGCAGGTTAGCCATCTCTTCTTCTTCCATGACTTCTAGAAGAGCTCCAGAGTTTCTGCAATCAACACCTCAAGCATCAGTTTCGCCTTCCGGTCAGAGTCCAGCACTTGAGGCTGGGAGTCAGGGAAGCAGACATAAAGAAATCTTGATCACAGTCTCTCTTAACAACTTAGCAAGGAGAAAGGAGGATGAAAAAAGCACTTGAGCTGAAGGCAATGCTGTGAAGTGGAGCTGCTGGCCCTTGTCAGCTATAGCAGAAAGTATTAACGCTGCATGGTGCAAAAGGATAAGTGTGGTGAAGTGAGCTTTAGCCTCTCTGATGGACTCATTCATATCACAGTCCCATCACCACTGCACTGGGGACTACCAGAGACAGGCAGGCCAGTGACCTAGGTTCCATCTTTGCTCACATCCATGTTCTGACCTCTGCAATAATGTTTTGATCACTCAGAAGCTGTCTACATTGTCACAGATTCACCTCAGTAATGAATGGAAGAATACAGACTAGCAGCCCTGCTTTGTGATGATCCTCAGTTCATTATCCCACCTGTGGATCTGTCCATGTGTGCTGGCAATTCCTCAGCTGATAGACTGAAAAGTCAAGCAATCTCCTTCCAAAATATCTCAGTTCAGTTGTTAATCAGAAACTCCACCAGCACCTTCACCTGCACACATAAAACCACAATGGGGTGAAAAGGTATCAAACAGACTTTCCATTCCTTACCCTTGCAGCCATGTGTTTTCACATGAAACACCTCCACAAGGGTTCAAGAGAGGAGACAGCAAGGTACCTCTCAAGAGGAATGGTCTGATCAGACTGTAAGGGTGTAACTGGCTGGTAAATTTGGTGTATCTTGTCATTCGTCTTCATCAGCATTTACAGCAGAAGCTGTCCTTGACTGGACTTAGCATATTTAGCCCAATGCAGATGGCAAGATTACTGGAATTCATCATGCTGGTTGCAAAGTTTCAGATTATGTGGTGGAGCAGAGAAGCAACTGCTTGAGGAGGAAGAGATTTGCTGTAGGCAATTGTCAGTCACCCTAGGGGAACACAAATGTAGTATGACACCAGTGCATAAATTCAGTAGCTGCTACTTCTTTATAGAAGTGCATTTCCATTAAACTCACAGAAATGATGCTACTGCTAAAAAAAGAATAGTGTATGCTTTTCTCAGTGACTTAGCAGAAGTGCCATTCAAAAACCCCCAAAGGCAGCTCAGCATGATGTTAATTTTAAGATCTGGACCAACAGGTCAGCATTGCAGAATCCCATGTCATTGAGTAGATCAATAACATTAATAAATCCTATAACATTTCACCAGAGGCTTTCCTAAGGCACATGAAAGCTTGTGGTTGTGTTGTGTAGCTTCCAAGGTATTCTAAGTCAGCTTTCAAGTCTCCTGTTTTTCAATTACAAAGCATGGTGATGTTTGTCATTTCCATGCCTGATCTACAGCAGAGTGACTAACTTCACTGATACTGCAATCTCTCTCCCCTTCCTAAGAGAGTCATTTTGTGAAGTAATCTCAAAGGCCTTAAAGAAGTATTCTGACTGGAGAAATGCTTTCCTATGTTACCTTACCTCCAAATCCACCAACAAGAGCAAGCTAATAGAAATAATGGGCTTTTACATGAGGCTGTCAACCTGCAGGGATACCCCAGTGCTCTACCAGTTGCTCCATAACAGTGTGACTGTTTGCAAAGCTTCCTTTTTCAGTCACCCCAATTTGCCCTGCTTGCTTGGCTTCTCCAACGCTAGCATCCCTTTCGCATAGAGGTCAGCTAACAGAATTTTTGAGGGGATGCTTCAGAGGAAGTCCTGCAATGCCAAGATCTTCAAATGAGGCTTCGAGCACTGCTGCTGAGTCTAGAGGGAACATACCTGTGACTCTGGCTTACAAGGAGGCAGGTTGGATTCAGCTCCCTGCTGTCACAGATACTCATCAACACTGACAGAGCAGGGAGCTTCTGGGGTACATGCCAGGTAAACCAGCCTAAGAGGGCTGAGCTCTTCTCTGCCTTCTGCTCTCCTTCTCACCATTGTCTCAGTGAGCCTCCCTGAGGAGGATGCAGGGGAAGAAAGTAAGATAAGTTTCCCATAAGCAGACAACAAATCAGGTGCAGTACAAGAGGAACAGGAAAGAAGACAGAAATCAAAATTGTCTTCCCTGTGCTTTTGGCTTGGAGTTCCTAGGTAGGCCAAATCCAGTTCCTGAAGTGAGCCTGCAGGTTAGCAAGGAACCATCGCAGCTGGAAGTGAGAAGAACTCATCTCCAAAGTCTGTGTCAGCAGGTATATAGGTTGGCTTTGAAGGTCACCATCCCCTCCTTTGTTGTGGGCCTCAATATAGCCAGGATATCCTGCAGGGTATGCAGGCAGGGGCAGAAGAACAGTTACATTGGTGAAGAAAGGCCTTGTGACAAGTGAAACTTGCTTCAGAGACAGAAGCAAATTTGAATGGGGAGGTGGACGGTGCTTTCATTGAGTAGGGACTTAGCCGTTGTTCTAAGTAGATTATATTGAGATTTACCATTGGACAGGTAAACTTCACTAACTTCCATGAAGTCAGTCCTCCTCTTTTCCAGAGGGAAATTATGTATGGGTCAAGCCTTCCCATTCAGATCTTGAACTCCCCAATGTTCATGGCACAAGTTAGGCAGTGTCCAGCAAAGATTGCTTAAACTACAGGTTTAATTCCCAGACAGGGCTTACCCAAGGAGCATATACAGCTAGAGCTCTTTCATAGCCTGGAAGCCGCAAGAAATGGAGAAACAGCATTAAACACTGATGTTCCTCACCCTTTGGGCAGACATAGGCCACTGTGCAGTTCGGCCCCACAAGGATGGTCCCAGAGACAGGACTAAGCATCACTAAGCATCACGGGGCGGATGAGAGATATTGTCAAAGATTTGGCTCCCTCTTTCAAAGGAGATGTTTTTTCCTTTTTTCCCCATTTGGCAAAAAACAAAAGTCCTCATAGCTGCTAGGCATGGGAAAGGTCTGCAAGGGAATTATTCCTTGTCTGCAGTGTGTCATGCTACAAGAGAAAATCTCTCTTGCAAACAACTCCTATTTTTGGTGAGGAGATCAATCCCCTTTCTGCCAACCAGAGAAACTTTGAAAGCTCAGACTTTTGACACAATTATCAGGACAGGGTAAAGGGTGGGAACGTACAAGTGTTTTGTGAGACCAGCTTTCCATTGCTCTTGGCATTTCCTTAGAAGAAGCTGCTGTTACCACCCAGGGGATTATAGGCTGAAAGGGACAAATGAAACAGGGTGGAACAAAGGAAGTATTCCTGACCTCATGTGGCAGATGAAGAGCTGAGAAGCACAAAATGCCCAAGGGTCTGTCTGGTAGAAAGCTTCAGGGAAGCCAGGAGTCTTCCTAGTGATCCCTTCAGAGAATCACAGAATCATAGAACGGTTTGGGGTGGAATGGACCTTAAAGATCATCTAGTTCCAAGCCCCCTGCCATGGGCAGGGTCACCTCCCACTAGACCAGGTTGCTCAAAGCCCCAACCGATCTGGCCTTGAACACTTCCAGCAAGGAGGGATCCACAACTTCTCTGGGCAACCTGTTCCAGTGTCTCACCACCACCAGAGTAAAGAATGTCTTCCCAATATCTAATCTAAAACTATCCTCTTTCAGTTTAAAACCATTACCCCTCATCCTATTGCTACACATCCCTGACAAAGAGCCCCTCCCCATCTTTTCTGTAGGCCCCCTTCAAGTACTGGAAGTCTCCTATAAGCTCTCCCTGGAGCCTTCTCTTCTCAGGCTGAACAACCTCAACTTTCCCAGCCTGTCCTCATAGAATAGGTGTTCCAGCCCTCTGATCATCTTCGTGGCCCTCCTCCGGACCCACTTGAGCAGGTCCACATTTTTCTTATGCTAGGGGCCCCAGAGCTGGACACAGTACTCTGGGTGGGGTCTCACGAGAGTGGAGTAGAGGGGCAGAATCACCCCCCTCGACTTGCTGGCCATGCTTCTTTTGATGCAGTCCAGGATGCAGTTGGCTTTTTGGGCTGCTAAGTGTACATTGCCAGCTCATGTTCAGTTTTTCACCCACCAACACCCCCAAGTCCTTCTCTGCAGGTCTGCTCTCAATCCACTCATCACTCAGACGGTATCCATGTCTGGCATTGCTCCAACCCAGGTGCCCACCATTATACTTGGCCTTGTTGAACTTCATGAGGTTCACACAGGCCCACCTCTCAAACTTGTCAAGGTTCCTCTAGATGGCATCCCTTCCCTCTAAAGTATCAACCACACAACTCAGCTTGGTGTCATCCACAAACATGCAGAGAGTGCACTCAATCCCACTGTCCACGTCGCCAACAAAGACGGTAAACACCACTGGTTCCAATACCAATCCCTCAGGAACACCACTCTTCACTGGTTTCCATCTGGACATTGAGCAGTTAGTTAACTGCAACTGTTTGAATGTGACCATACAGCCAATTCCTTATCCACCGAGTGGTCTACCAATCAAATCTATGCCTTTCCCATTTAGAGACAAGGATGTCATGTGGGACTGTCAAATGCTTTGCACAAGTCCAGGTAGGTGACGTCAGTCACTCTTCCCTTTTCCACCAATGCTGTAACCCCGTTGTAGAAGGCCACCATATTTGTCAGGCACAATTCACTCTTAGTGAAGCCATGTCAGCTGTCACTAATCACCTCTCTGTTTTCCATCTGCCTTAGCAGAATTTCCAGGAGGATCTGCTCCATGATCTTGCTGGGCACAGAGATGAAACTGACCAGCCTGTAGTTCTCTGGGTCTTCCTTTTTGCCCTTTTTAAAAATGAGGGTTATGTTTCCTCCTTTCCAGTCAGTGGGAACTTCACTGGACTGCCACAACTTCTCAAATATGATGGCTAGTGGCTTAGCAACTTCATCTGCCAGTTCCCTCTGGACTGTCAGATCCTATATCTCAACAGCTTTTGGGAGGCCCATTTATAGGTAAGCATTGCTGTGAACATCTCGGTTCTCTAGTTTTTCTATGGATGCTGTTCCAAAACTGTTCTCACCTGCCATTTAGGGTGACTGACCTGGTAACAGGAATGGCCTGACTGGTGCTTAACCAGTTGTCAGGTTTACCAGTTGAGAGTAGATTTGAATCTTTCGATGATGAAAAGCTATCCCTTTGACCAGGGAATGGAGGACACAAAAATATACCCCTGTATACCTCATGCATCTTTTTCCAGCTCTGTACACAGTCATCTCAGCTGAACCTGTGAACCTGTCATCACTTGTGCCACGCCATACGTTCAATGCTCAGGCTTTTTACAGAGGAAGAAACAGTTCCAAAGATAATGTCAACATGTTTTAAAAACTCTCACATCCCACCTCCTGATCAGGCAAGAGAGGTAGATCTGGCACAAGACCACACCATGGGCTTGCAGCCCCAAGAGCCCCATGGCTCCTTCTGCCCTGACAGCTAAGTGTTGTCCTGTTCTCAGCTTAGCTCCCTGACAGCCCAGCCTGGTCGTGGTGGTAGAAGACAAAGGTGGCACAGGGTTCGGTTTGACCCTGTGCCTCAGCAAGGGCAGCTCAGCTCATGGCAGGGCCCTGGTCAGAGGAGCAGTGGCCACAACCCCACCACAGTAGCAGCGATGCAGGGGCTGCCCAGGGGCACCAGGAACATCCCCTCACAACCCTTGAGAGGCTGATGATGACAGTATTTGCAAGGCTACATCATGAGTCCAGGTGTCACCATGGCAACACTGTGGGGCGGGACTCCTTGAGGTCTGTGTGACAATACGGGCGGGGCTTCCCTGAGCGATAGTGCCAAGAGCCAGTGGGAGAGGGGCAAGCTGTCTGGGGGCCAATGGGAGCTGGGAGGGGCAGGGCATTAGTAGAGGCTGTCCCCTCAGCGTGGCCCGGATGACATGTCCTGGGCCTGTGGTGGTGGCTGTGGCTGGAGGCCTGGCACTGCTGCGGCCTCCAGGGCCCTGACAGCTAGATCTGAAGTGGTTGGTGGAAAAGCATTGTATATTCCAAACCATAGATGGAAAAGAGCCATCAAAATTCATGAGGGATATTAATTTTCATATATATGAGAAAGAGAGTGACAATATGCAGCCAGTCATGCTCTGTGTGATGAATTGCTGTCCACTCACATGCAGTGCTTGCAGTAATATCCATTTGCAGTGATATATCATTTTCTTTATTATTTAATCTTATAGCGCTTTATTAGCACATCAAATTTTATGGTTATTTCAGGAGTTGTGGGGACATGACTAGAAATTGTGCATAACATCCCAACCCGTGTGACACAAGAAGGCCTCAGTTCAGCAAGTTCACAAGCGAAATGCTCTCTTGCTTCACCTTGGATCAATGGCTTATGCCACATTTCACCTTTTTAATTTGTTTTAAAAAGACTTCCAGCGAGGGAGACTTTTCCTTTTTTCATGTCAAATTGGCAGTGTTCTATCTCCCTGAATGCAGAACAGGTTCCTCCTGACTTAAATTAACAAGAGCCTGGGTAAACTGCCTTTAAGCAAACTCAAGAGGTTTTCACCAGGGAGTCTTCCTGAAAGAGTAAAGATTGGAGCCGGTCATGGGTAAGAGCATTTCTAGGTATAAGTTTTGCTTCAAATCTTGCTTCTACATCAAATAAAATGAGTGTTATAACCCCACATTTCAGTTGTGAGGAGGGATCTCTAAATTAATTTCAGAGAACATGGCAACCATCACATTGAAACAGATCAGCTAAGATGTTGGATGGCGTATCTCTTTAATCAGCTCCACTGAGTGCAATGGCGTTTTCCAAGTCCTTTAATGATATTAAGTAAGATCCGTTGTAAAATCAAAACAAAACAGATGAGATAATACCAGCCAAAGGAGGTGGTTTGTGATGTGATTAAAGAAAAAGGCAGCTGATGTTCCAGATGTCAGTTAGAATGATGAAAAGCGTGCAGGAGCAAGGGACAGAACATTAAGGATGATTAAAGTAGTCAGAGAAATAAAAATATAAGCAAAAAATGAATACAATATTATGAAAAAGTTTCAATAAATGGTAGAAAAATAATGCCCTTTCAACAGTCAGATGAGGGGTACGTGACAGCATTACAATCTTGCCAAGGGGAGCAGGAGCTCCCCTGCATTGTAAAATGCAGGAGTGCTGACTGAATGTCTTGAAAAGGAAATATATAGGTAAAGATAAAAAAACTGGACTGGGATCAATTTTGTTCCAGGTGGGAAAGGGTGTTGAACTGTAAAAGTTGCAGATCTGTTAGAATAAAGGATGGCAGTGGCTTGCTTCTCTTGGATAGCCTAAACTGTGAAGAAGAGTAGCCAAGAACACAGGAATTGCTTCAACAAAAACAAATATTTGGATTTTCTAAAGACTGAGAAATTGCTTGCAAGATGAAGTGTGACTGAGCAATGTGATTCTTCAGTTTTGAGGCATCCTTTCATAGCCCAATAGGAAGACAGGACTGTAAGTCTTGCGTCAGTTTTAAGTCCTCAGTTTCCTTAAACGCAGTTGGAAGTGAAGAGCTCTCACATCAGGAGCCTGTGGCTGTGCTGAGTGGGATATAGGACTCAATGAGAATACCGCAACAGTATTTAATTAAATGAGAGGAGAGGGGAAATACTGCTTCAGCAGTGAACAAGTTTTGTATCCCTTGAAGTACCTTACAGTTGACAAAGCATCCCTATTTTCGGCTACCTTAAAGCCTGCAGTACCTAATCCATTGTGTCTTGTGTATCATGTTAATAAGTAATTGGACTTGAGTTTCCAGCACTTAAGCTTCAGAAAGAACTGAAGCAGCAAGTTTGAGAACAACTATCTGTAAGAAAAAGGAGCTAGCTTAAGACATTTGGTAAATCCATTTGTGTTCAGTATCATACTATTACTAGAAAAAAACAAATGCGGATGCTACAAATACAGTTTTTGTATTTCCAGAAGTTATTTTTACAGACATTAAAGCTAACTTTGAAGACTGGATAACTGGTTCCCAAGTGAGGGAACGGAACCATGGATTTGATAGCCGTGTAAGGTTTGGTTAGGAAGTAACTTTTTAAAAATTATAAATACGTGACAAGAAAATATCCCTGAATAAAGTCAGTAATATTGCAACATGGAGGATAGCCACAACGGAATTTGCCACTTTACTGTAATTTGTTAAGGTGATTTAATTCCAGCTATTCCACAGCTCTGTGAATGTTAGGTGGTCCATTAGTTAAAAAAAGTTCTTTGTGGGTTTTGGGTTATGTCTGGTGTTTTTTTTTTTTTTTTTTTTTTTTAACTTTTTGAGAAAAGCTGTGAAACACATTTTTCAGTCAGCTTTCCAGGTGGCAGGGGGAGGTAAAGGGAGTGTGTTCTTTCTGAATTAGCTAATGTGTGATATTTTCTATAAGGCTAAATCACATTATAGAGAGAGCTAGTTAACATACAGCAATTAACTGACAATTCTTAATATGAAGTAAGAACACACTTTCCATGCTGAGCGTGAGATAAAGGCGTTGCAGCTGGTAATCAAAAAATGTATTCTAATGTGACTTGAAACGTGACTTTAAGCAAGCTTTTTTTCAATAGTGCATTAATTAAAACATGGGAATTTTAAAACAAAGTGGGATGCTTTAACACCCTTTTAATATTTCTGAGTATAATAAAGTTGCATCAAGTTAATGCTTTTATTTTTTGTTAATGTGCTGGAGATGCTTAAATAATAGGCATGATTGGGAAAGCCTGTTTTGGCAACTTCAGTGACTGTGTCACCCTGGTAAAATATAGAAAGGCATCCACAAAAGTCTTCTTTATACCTTCATTAGTTTTCTGCTACACTGAGACTACACCTCGTGTTTATACACCAGAACAAAACAGGTTTGTGAGTTTGACTTTGGATTTGGAGTTAAAAATAAGGGACCTCTATGAAGAGAGTCCAGAATTATTGACTCTTGAGAAGTTGCTTAGGGGGTGATTTAGACTGGTATAGCCCTTGTGCGTGTTTTTTCTCATGCTTTCTCAGCATTAAAAAAATCCTCATTTCTTTTAGAATAATATTTTTCCAGCCTCACATAGTTGTGTAAATTCAGTGCTGCAGTGTCCGGTTTGGGGTTTTTTTTTTTTGTTGTTGTTGTTTTTTTTTTTTTTTTTCTGTGGGGAACCTAATCTGCAATTAGAGTTCTTCTCCATTTCTGCAAAGTAAAATAGTAGGCAGATAATGTATAGCAATTTTGTTTCATTCCACCTGCTGTGCAAAGAAGCTAGAGTCAACCGTAGGTGTTGACCTTGACTATTTTACTTCCTTCAAAGAGAATAAGTAAACAGGGAACCTTGCTCATTCAAATAGCTATACTGTGTTGTTACAAAATTATATTCTCCACTGCAAGCCCGTGGTCCTGGGGTGGGTGGGACGGGAGGTCTACCAGTATTGGAAAGGATAATAAACCAAAAATACATCTTAGTTTTAGGTCCTTCCTGTCATTTCTAAGTACAGACCGAGCCTTGACAGGTTCTGTGTGAATCAGGAATGAGTCTACCATTTTCTGCCATTCCACACAGTGCCAGTGCTAGCAAACATACCTTTTCTTAGTTGTTTTAGTGTGGTCTTTTGACAAGCTTTTTTGCTAAATGATTGGGTTCTGCTCTTCCTGGGACAGCACTTCAGTTCAGTGTAACCTTTCACACTGAACACTTCTAAATGGCTGCGGCCTATGAAACATTCAGTGTACTTCTTTGTTTTGTATTTTGGACTTTGTTCTGACAAATCTTTTAGTTTAAAGAAGTAGAGCAATGTTCAATGTCAAGACTGGAAAAGGAATGCAACTTTATGGTTGCAATTTTCAAGGGCTAAATCTGGAGGTGGTTCTGTTTCACGCTGCTCCTGGAACACAAAATTGTTTCTTGGTATTGTTGGTTCTGCCTCCAGTCTCCTAATTTCATTTTTTATATTCAGGTCTATTACTGTAGTCATTCAGCTCTGAGTTGTTGCTTCCATTATATCACCAATCCCCAGGTCACTGCCTTTTGACAAAACTGACTGAAATACTTTTGCTTTGGAAGTGGAGACAGCTCTGGTTTGCTGCAAGTCAAACAAACCTAGACAATACTAATCCCCAACACAAACTCCTTCCAAAAATGCACATAAGAAGATAACTAGAAATACCTCTTTGGTTTGCTCCCTTTCTGTCTTTTCTTTCCCTCTAACCAGTTCTCCAATGTGTATTTGTTCATTTGCTTGGTTTGCTCTTTCAAGGTATTGTGCAAGCTTAGCCAAGGGCATTCATCAAAATGTGGAAGTGTAGATGCAGTGACAGGCAATAGTGACAGTGTGTTTCTCCCTATCACAGTGTGTTTTTGACAGTGCTATATTTATATGAAGAATACATATGAAGAGGTGAAATACTTCTAGATGTCTTCCAGGAACAGGGCAGTATATTCCTGAGTTTTGCAGAACAAGTGGACTTCAGTGCGTATCACAGATTGTCTGATTGCAATACATTAGCTCATAAACAGATAATTACCCTTGTATTTTCTTTGACTTAATATCTCTTGGATAGATCTTTGCCAGAGGGCTAAGTCTGTTTGTTTGAAATCAATTTCTTAATTACCCCAATAGAAAAGAAGGAGCAGGTTAAATAAAGAGTGAGCATGAATCAGATCTTGGAGGGGTTAAGATGGTTTGCCTGAGTTCAGATCGATTTATCTGAATACTTAAATGTTTTTCAGGTTCTCATTGGCTGGAACTTAGTAAAAAAAAACATTTCCAGTTTCCTGCTATAGAAGAATTTTGAGTGTTCTAGAGAAAACATCCTATATGAACCTTTGTATTTCCACTTTTTTTCTGCTATCTGCTTTTTCTGTTTCCCAGCACTAAGCACAATGCTTACAAAGGTCAATCTCCTTCTCCTTTTTGCAAAAGGAATATTTTGCCCTGTTACATTGTATGGACAAATCCATCCCAGATGCTTTGTGATTGTGGAGACATGGTCTGAAACGAAAGGAATTCTTCAGATTAGGTTGTACTGAAGTCCTGAGAAAGTTTTAGGGGAAAACCACTACTTAATATCCAGTTCTGTCCTTGCAAGAGCAGAGCATTGCAGGAGGGTGAGGCTGTTAAGTTAGGAGGAGCAGCTCAGAATCAAACCTTCACAAGGAGGATAGTCCTTTTTGGCACAAATATGAAAATATCTGGAACTACCAGAATGTTTCCAGGCTCCTGTGTGAAGAGCAGCCCTTCTGCATTGAGTTTGCATGGCAAGGGTTTGGTAGCAGGGGGGCTGCAGAGGTGGCTTCTGTAAGAAGATGCCAGAAGCTTCCTCTATGTCTGATAGAACCAGTGCTGGCTGGCTCCAAGATGGACCCACCACTAGCCAAAGCTGAGCCCATCAGTGACGGTGGTAGCCCCTCTGTGAGAACACATTTAAGGGGAAAAAACTGCTGCACAACAGCTGGTGGAGAGAGGAATGAGAATATGTGAAACAAACAACTCTGCAGACACCACTAAAGAAGAAGGGGGAGGAAGTGTTCTGGTCACGGGGGCAGAGATTCCCCTGCAGCCTGTGGTGAAGACCATGGTGAAGCAGGCTGCCCCCTGCAGACCGTGGAGGTCCATGGTGGAACAGTTATCCACCTGCAGCCCACAGAGGACCCCATGCTGGAGCAGGTGGATGTGGCCAAAGAAGGCTGTGATTCCATGGCAAGCCTGCGCTGGAGCAGGCTCCTGGCAGGGCTTTTGGACCTGTGGAGAGAGGAGCCCATGCTGGAGCAGGTTGCTGGCAAAACTTGTGACCTCATGGAGACCCATGCTGGAGCAGTCTGTTCCTGAAGGAGTACACCCCATGGAAGAACCCATGCTGGAGCAGTTCTTGAAGAACTACAGGCCGTGGGAAGGACTTACATTGGAGGAATTCATGGAGGACTGTCTCCCATGGGAGGGACCCCATGCTGGAGCAGGGGAAGAGTGTGAGGAGTCCTCCCCCTCAGAAGGAAGGAGAGGCAGAGACCACATGTGATGAACTGACCACAACCCCCATTGCCCATCCCCCTGCACCACTGGAGCGGAGGAGGTAGAGAAAATCAGGAGTGAAGTTGAGCCCAGGAAGAAGGGAGGGGTGGAGAGAAGGTGTTTTAAGATTTGGTGTTATTTCTTATTTACCATATTCTGACTTGATTGGTAATAGATAAAATTAATTTCCCCAAGTCGAGTCTGTTTTGCCCATGACTGTAATTGCTGAGGATCTCCCTGTCCTTATCTTCACCCACAAGTCTGTCATTACATTTTCTCTCACCAGTCCAGTTGAGGAGGGGAGTGATAAAGCAGCCTTTGTAGGCACCTCGCATCCCGCCAGGGTCAACCCACAACACCTTCCCATACTGTCATTGATGAGGGAAGATGAAATTTGTCTGATCCAAATATTAGTTTATTTTTAAAAAAAAAAAAAGTGTGTGTGAGAGAATTAGGAACTGTCAAAGCTGTGCAATGACTTGAGCTCTGACTGATTTCCTAGTTGTTTCATAAAAGAAACAGTAATTTTTCTTCTGCTGTAAGCCTGACACAGCTGATATATTTATTTGTTTTAAACACAGCAACTAAGGGCATTGTCAGCTCTGATGTGACCTGCATATTATCTACTAAAAAGAAAATCCATTAATCCATTTTTTTCCTGTCATTCTTGCTCTCTCCAAGGCATCAGTTTAATCCTTTAATAAATACGTAAATACACAAATCTGGGTTCTCTTAGAGATGTAGCCAGAATGACTACTTATGGTACTTGCCCTGCTTCTTCAAGGAGTGGTGCAGGAACTTCTTCCTCAGATCTATCTAGCTCCGCTGGTCCAGCACCATCCCTGGTATCCTTTGGCCCAGTGGTAATGAGCAGGTGCAGAAACCCAGGATGTATGCACTGAACTTGGACTTAAACCCCTTGAGTTTGTTTGACTTAGAACTGCTGGAATGCCAGTAGGATCTGATGACTTGGAAGATTTGCTTTCTGGTTCTTTTCATACATGAAGATGGCAGCAGCACTTGATTACCTCTCATCTGTTGCTCTTTGCTGCACCCATGTGTGCTCTAGTGAACCAAGGCTTGCTAGAATAAGCCCATTTGGAAGCAGCTCCAAATTTTCCCTTACTGCAGGGAATCAAAAGCTCTCTAATTTATGCCTACCTCTTACCTTAACTGTAACTGGGTGAGATCAACAGTAGCATCAGCAGGAGAAAAAAAATATGAAAGCCTCATCTAATAGGGTTTAGCTCTGCTTTTGGAGGAGGCTTCTCCAGATGGCAGCTCAGCATCACTCCAGGGGAGCAGTTTTCTGAATTTCATGGAGAATAGGTCTAGAAAGGAAACTTGTGAATGAATGATTGCTTCCATTTCAGGATCTGACAGTCTTTTGAGTGACTCCTGTGGAGCCTCAAATTCTCCTTAATCCTGCAGAGTATTAGGCAGCAGAATATTCTTCAAATTTCACCCTTCTCCATAACAGCTTTTACTATTTCTATATTTTACTATTTCTGTTGTATTGCCAGGTCCTACTTTGAACCCTCCATTTTAGATACACTCATCCATTTTGTCTTTTCTTAGGATCATATGAGAACTGATGTATTCAACAACTCAAAGAGGCTAATAAGGACCTTGTTTCAATGTACAGTGGTGTTCTTCCAAAGCGTTCTCTCTTTTAAGGCATCTCCCTGATGTTAATCTTTCTGAGTTTTTCTGCTGATTATTTTTATTGGATTTTCTAGAATACAGCAGTGCTTACAATGAAGGTGATAAATATTGCTATGTGAAACTGAGGTTAATGCGATGAAGCAGTTATGAGAACATCTGGATACTTAGCAAGCTGCAGCTTTGCGGTGTCAGTTACCTAACATCTGTCACAGGAATGGAAAACAAGACCTTCTGTGAGGGGAAAAAGAAAAGGAAGGAAACAGAAACACCACCATCAAAAGCCAAAACCAACAAAACTTGACATGAGTTCTTTGGAGTATTTTGTTCAGGGTATGTCTTCTACCTAGCACAGGGTAGCCATACTGGAGATTCCTGGGTGCTGCCACAATCTGCATGCTTGTGAAGCTAACTTTTGCATGGCATAACTTTTGCATGGCCCTGCAACTAGCTGCACCATTTTTTGGAACATTAGACCTGGGACTGAGTGGTTTCCTCCATATACACTGGTTTTGATGGTGAGAGGTACTTCTGGCTTGGGGGTTTTAGGGAAGACAACAGTGCTGAGCATGATTAAACTCTCTTCCTCCTCCCATTTTGTGCTGATTGTTCATTCACAGTGTTGTAGGATGTTGTCCTCCTGCTTAGCTTTCACAGCCTGGCAACATCATGGGTTCTTTATCTTCTACCTTTCTGTGGTCCAGTCAAGGGGAAAGGCTTGTTCTGAGACAGTGAGAAAAGGAATGGTGGAGTTAAACTTACAGAAAAGATTCAAGAATAATGCAAAAATGTCCAGTAAAAACCCAATAATAATAACAAGGTGGAAGGAAGGAACAGGTGGAAGGAAGGAGCAAGTGGAAGGTCATAAATTCATTTTGATAACATATTACTGTTTTTTGTTTGTTTTTGTTTTCTTTTATACTGCTAATACATTGAGAAACACAAGTAATGGGGGTTCATTAGGCTGAGTGCTGCATGGAGACAGCAGAGAGAGGGCTCTCAGCCCCAAATTGCTGCTAAACTAGGAAATGCAGCCTATATTTGTGTCCGTCTGTTCAATGATAGAGCTTGGGAGGCTACTAAAAGTTTTGGAATGAAGGTTAAACTTTTCCTGGGATAGTGAGCCTGTGTATAGAAATACTTTCACTGAAACGACTGAGGAATTTGATCATTGTTATTTGACGGTGTGTTTACCTGTGGATACTTGTTAAGTGTGTTTTGAAGGGAACAGTGTTAAAAAAAAGAAACTGAAAGTGAGAACCAAAACTAAACTCTTATGCTTCTAACATGTAGCTGTGCAAATGTTAAAGTCTAGAAAATGAGTACTGAATCCAGTCAATGATGGATATGCTATATTTCTTCCATTCTGCTGACATCAGGTCTGGAGTCGTGAAGCATGCATCCACCAGTTGATACAATGAGCAGAAGTTGAGCTCCTTAGAACTGTGATCCAAATTAGACCACAAGGTCTTGCCAAGACCTAGCCAGCCAGCTGGAAATTCTCAGGATAGAGGAAATACGTTGGAAATTCCAACTCCACCTGGAATTTCAGTTCTTTCTCAATCTTCAAATCCTGAATGAGCAACCTTCCTTGAGGAAAGGTGATTTGCAATCTTTTGAGAAAAACTGCGCTCTTTTCTTCTACAGAGTAGCAGAAGGTGGTAGTGCTGCTCTTCAGGTGGTTCTGTAATAGTTTAGCAGTTGGTTCGCTCACTCATGAAGTGAAAAACTTGGGCTCAATGCCTCATCAACTTAAGGGGCTATGAAGCTGTATCTGCCATACACAAGGAGAGTCCTTAACTACAAACCTGCAGACTCATTTAGGGAGAGGAAATTTCCACTTATCTGTTGGGAGAATGTACCCCATGCAATAAAAAAATTCAACTTCACAATGACAGCAAAAAGGGGAAGAAAAGGACCCTTACTCTGTCATCTACTTGTTAGGGTATTTATCTAGCAAACAAGCACTTCTTATTCTGCTCCCACTTTCAGGGATAAATCTGTATTTTTACTTCATATAAAATACTGTAAGAATTTCATTGTGGCTATAATGGTGTATTTCATCTGTGCTTTCAGCCTTAAACTGAATCAAGAATTGGGCCACATGATGAATAAATTATCATATGCTTCTCTCATAATTTTCCTGGTTCACCAGAGGTGGAAAAATCAGACTGCTTCTGCAGTTCTCTCAATTAACCTTTTATATACCACAACTCATTCCGTTGAGCAAAAGAAGTTTTCCCTGCTTTGGGCACATTTCTATAGTAACACCAAGCGTAAACTGTTTTTCTTACTGCTTTTGGTAACTCTGTAGTGTATTTCTGGTAGCCTTGGAGCTCATTAAATAAAACTCTTTGTGCCAAAAGGATGGGAGATAAACTTCTCAATAGCCTATTTCTGTGCTAACAAGTGGTAGATGTACAAAGGTGATTAAAGAACGTTATAACTGATGCACAATGAACTGTATAAAATATTGATTTCCTGACACAGACAACTCAGTTAAGAGGTGTGAGTAAGGAACAGGTGAACTAAGCACAAAACCATTCCTATCCAGACTATATGGACTACAACAGATTCTGGCAGCATGGTCTTTCTCTCATAGGCTTTCAGAAATGGTTTATCTTGGGGAAGGAGCAGAAAGACATAACTAAAGTAGTTTAGGAAAAATATGAGACCAAATGACACACAGAATCTCACTGCTGTTTATAAGTATTTCTTCAAAAGTATCATGGAAAAAAAAACAAACATGCATGGTATCAAATAATGTTACAGTAACTTCTTTTATTATGAGAAATATCTTTTACAGAATAATTTCAGATGGTTCAATATTGTTTCTGCATGGTACACATGAATAGGTTTTCTATCTTTATTTATGCAGAAAAATGATCCATCTTTTATATAGCCAAGATAAAAAATTTCCATGTGTACCTATGAACCTTGGCTAAACAAATCTCTATATTTACTACTGGTCTATTAATAAAACTTGTATTTCTAGTTACAAATATACGAACTTTTTTAAGATTTATAGGTCATTTCTAATGCATATCACTGGGAAGGCTGCCAAAAATATTTCTTCCTAAACAAACCACAAATTGCTATTGTCAAAAAGGAAGTGTAGTGATATGCCTATGAGGATAATATTACAGCTTTGTATCTTGTTATTAAAAATAAGACTAAATTGTTCCATGAATACCAGAGCTCATGAAGCCCAATCTCTTACTGATCTCAATCCTTCATGTGCTAGGTGCACGAGGTACACCGGTTCGCTTCTTCTTTCTGCAACACTTTCACTGCTAAAGTAATCCTCTGCTTCCTCTCTGAACCTAAAATAACACTACTTTCCTTGTGCAGGGTCTAAATCTCTCTTATATCCCTCTAAATGTCTTCTTCCCTCTTTATTGCTGGCTGGCTAAGGAAGGGGATGGATGGCCTGGGGTAACGAAGCTGATTGGCCAACAAATGTTAAACAGAAAGTACAGGTATTAAAATCATACTGTTTTGTTCTTAAATGTACAAATTGCGGTCTTCTTTAAAACAATTGAATTTATACAAATTTCATACCTTTAAGACTTCAGTCTCTGTCAGATTTTCTCAAAACTTATCAAGAAATTCAAGGTTTTGAGGATAAGAAATGCGGACATATACTATCAGCATGATACCTATGAAAACAAAGCTGACAGGAGGAAAGCTGAAAATCTTTAATGTACTGTATGAAAACAGTCTGTGGAACAATAGATTATGCTGTATGTTTTATAGTTGTAGTCCAGACTAATAGATGGACCTGCTATTTTGTCCATTTGAGTCTTTGTGATCCAGTCAAAATCTGAATTAATTCATCAGCATCTTATCTGAGTTCACTGACTAGACTTTATATTTTGCCATATTTTTTTTCCAAATTAAAACCTGTTAGTTTATTCTACCTTCATAAAATGCCTGTGTAGAAATCACAGACGTTTTACTTCAGTGGTGGCCTTTTGACTATTAATTTCAGTATCGTTTGGGTATTACTTCTTTTCTGGAAAGTCATCAGCACAGACTTCTGTTTAACACTGGTGGCCTCCGTGCAAATCAGTATTCTTATAGTGGTTCATACAACAGTAAGATACAAGAAATGTGCTTCAAATATTAATACAGGTGTGGGATTCCTTTAAAAACTTAATGTCTGTTCTTTAAATCAACACAAAACCCAATGCAGAACTTATCAGTTGTGAAGCTAGAGAACACAAAACCAAGGCCTGAAATATCTACATTAAAGTCTGCCAATCAAAACCACAGACTGCATTGCTGTCTAAAAAAGATCATGGAGTCTCACATTTTCTTTCAGACTCACAAGCACCTGATCATTCTCTAATTCTAGTGAGGAATATAGAGTTGCCTATGCAGGAATCCTTGTAATCAAGATAATGAGAAAATGTCCAGTCTTTTCGTGACTAGAAGGCTTTTGTTCAAACTAAATGAAATTTTTTTCTACTTCAGAAATTTTTATTTTGTTGAGCATCTAATCAAGTCACAGCTAATTAAAAAATCTAATTTAGAGTTGAATTTGCCAAATGCAAGATTACAATAGTTTTACATGAGTGCTCAATATTTTATTTGCCATTCATATTGTTTTCATCACACAGATTTCATCACATCACAGAAGAAATGCTTGGTAATTACTTTAGAAATAGTAAGGGGGGTTATAACTGTAACCTGTTTCTCTTATCCGAAGTGAAAAGTGGAATATGAAAAAATGGTTTTGTTGAAGCAGCACAAGTAATGGGCACAAATTAGGGACAATTAGTGTGTTTTTGTAGTTTCAGGTTTCTTTAAAATCATTGTGCACTGAAATATTTTAATTTGAAGTGTATATCTTCTGTGGGAATAGAATTCAGGGATCTCTCAGTTTCTGCTATAGAGCAGGCTCGGATGTCATTCTTTATCTCCACAGGTGAACCAGGCCCTCCAGTATTATTTCAAGTGTTTTTTTCCATTTTTTTCCCAAATTAAATATGTTACCTCAGTAGCAACAAAACACTTGTTTCATACAGAAATGATCCAAGCCTTTATGTTTATTTCAAATTTTTTGCCCTTCCCCTCCCTTTTCTCCCCCCCCCCCCTTTTATTTTTCCCTGCACAGAATTATTCTGAAAAATTGATCTCCATTTCAGAAAAGCAGTAAATTCCCCTGAAATTGTGCCACTCAGCAAATCTGGTGATCAGAGAAAAGAAAGTGACCTGCCTCTGCCCTGAATTGAATAAGATAAGAATTTGGGCAAGAGCCCATGAGGGTTTGTATGATGATGTCTTCTTTCAGCCTCATATTTTCAGCTGTATCTAATAGCCAGTGAATGAAATCATTCGAGCCTGCAGAACTCATTAGCAGGCTTTAGTAAGCTTTTGACTGCAGACCTATACTGGTGATAATTAGTACTGGAAATCTATCTGAGTATTAACACGTTTAGTTTTCAATAACAGAGGCATTGGTGCACACTTAGAAGATAACTGGTAAGGCTTTCATAGTATTTTCTGAATAAACTGCCCTTTTTCAGCTCTCCAAAACTCTGTTAGAAATAGTACTGAGCCTAGAAATATTTCTGTTTCTTATCAGGCTTCAGATACCATAATTACAATACTTATAGCTCTGCAGCTCTTCTACTTTTCAGGATGCAGTAAGACCATGAATAGGGATGAAAACATATCAGACAAATTCATAGGAGTTTGTTCAAAACAATTATATTTGAATGAATATTGCTTTTACTTTCCTCAAGTTGTTGTGTGTGGTAGTATATTCATGTGACTTTATGAAGAATTTGAGAAAGCTTTCTAAGATTACAGACTTTTTAGTTCTCTGAAAACAAGGGATTGTTAAAGAAATTCATTTTCCTGTGTTTTATAGCTGATATGAGGATATGATAGGGTACCCCCTTGCAAGGACAAGGAGAGAAGGATGGCATAAACTACCAGTGGTCTGGCAAGCTGCACTCTGACTTTCTCTGGGTGGGAAACTGGTGCCTTGAATCCTCATTTTCTTGTCATACCTTTCCACTTTGATGACACCCATTAGTATGATCTCAGACCTCCTCAGGTGCTGAATATCTCCATGGTTCTCTGAGGCCAGCAGGAACAGTAAATGATAAACAAGCCAACAGTGGGCTGTAATGACTAATAGTATCTCAGAAGCTACCTAAAGCAATTATGAATAGTTGCTTGGATGCTCTGTGTCTTGACTCCAGGGCAGTCTGACTCTTCTGTGACTCTCCCAAGAAGTCTATCCACTCAGCCTTATGGCAATAGCAGCAATGGATTTGTCTCAAATTGTACTGCAGCTGGTCACTAGACTAATTGCTCCAAAAATTTAACTCTTACTCTGTTGTTGGGTCTGATATGCAAAGGTGAATGCTATTGAAGAAGTGTGTCTTTCTCTGGATTGTTTATGGTTGTGTCTGGAATATATTTAGGTATATAATGCCTATATAATGTTCAGTGCCAGCAAAACACGGCATGTGACAACTGAGAGACAGCGTCCTCTCTTCTTGCCTGCCAGTGACTGTATGTCAAGATAATGATGCATGCAGTGTGTGTAGCGAACAGAATAAGCATTACTGGCAAGCAGTTACAAATGTGTAATATAATGGTTCTGCTATAAAATCTTTAATGCATTACCCTTACCACGCCACTCTGCTTTTCTGGGTGTGCTTGAAAAATTTCAGCTCCTTGTGCATTATGGATGCTGTGTAAATGTGTATCTGTCAAATTGCTGAGTAAGTACTGAAGGCAGAGGCAGTGGGAAGGAGGCTTGTTATGTTTGTGACTGACTCCAAGCCAAACAGTTTAGCCCTTATAATTTTTAATTAACTCTGTGGTCAGTCATATTAGTTCTCATGATTCTTAGGCAAGTCTCCTCATTTCAGATATGTTTTTACCTAATCTTCCCATTACATGAGGGACCATACGGGAACTGTTGGAGTGTCCTCATGCCATACAAGTGTGTGGGTCATAGTGGTAACTGCTGTTAGCTAAAAAAAAAAAAAAAAAGAAAAACGAAAAAGTGCTATGAAGCTAATTAATCTCAGAGAGGAAGATAAGGTACAGCCCTGCACTAGTACTACATTGTGCTTCAGGGGACCTGGGCCAGCATTGCTGTCAGCACAACATAGAATTGCTCCGCAGGAGCACACCAGACCTCTCCAGCCTGCCTCGGAATGCTCCGTGCCATGCTCTGCTGCACGAGATAGACCTGACCCGAGTCACAGCTCATCCTGGCAAACCACCTTGGCCACTAGAAGAGAATGTCTGCAGCCCATTTTTAGTAAAGCAGTGGTCATTTCCTAAGAGGTAATGTTGATGTCTTGCAGCACAAAATGATGCTGCATGCTTTTGCTTTTAGCTATTTTTCCTCACAGGCAGCTACACTGGAGGGAAAGGGATGTGCTTACCTAAGTTGAATATGTGGTGCTTCTAATCAGGATAAAATGGTAAGAATTCTCAACACTCATTGTTCAAAGTATATGCTAAATGCCAGTGGTGATTAAATGAAAAATCCCTCCATTATGTATTTTAGACAAGTTGCTCTGCTTTCAGTCCATTTTATAAGGATGAAATCCTACTAAAGGTATTGAAGTTGTTATTGACTGAAAAATAATGTAAGGGGCAGAAGCTGGTGTCATGTTTCTCAGTGTCCTGGCTTAATCTGAGACAGAGTTAATTTTCTTCCTAGTAGCTGCTGTGATTTGGTTTTAATATGAGAATAGTGTTGATAACACATTGTTTTCATAGAATCATAGAATGGTTAGAGTTGGAAGGGACCATAAAGTCATCTAGTTCCAACCTCCCTGCCATGGGCATGGGCACCTTCCACTAGATGAGGTTGCCCAAAGCCTTTGGTTGTTGCTAAGTGATGTTTATATTAATTCAAGGAATTTTTCAGCTTCCCATAGAAGGTGAGAGGGAGCATAGTCAGGATAAGCTGGCCAAAGGAATATTCTATATCATAGAAGTCATGCTCAGTATATAAATGGAGGTTGGCCGGGGGGCAGGAATCCTCAGAAACCCTAGACAGGCTGGGAAAATGATCATCAGGTGGTGAGAGCAATTGTATTGCATCACTTTATTTTGTATATTCTTTTACCAATATTATTATTTTTCTCTTCTGTTAGTGTTCTATTAAACTGTCTTTGTGTCAGTCTACAAGCTTTTTTTTCTCCTTCTTCTCCCTCTTCTCCCTACCCTATTGGGGGAGGAGGGGGAGTGAGTGAACGGCTGTGTGGTCCTGGTTGCCAGCTGGGGTTAAACAACACCCAGAAATAGAAAGACACCTCTTTCTTTCTTTTTTTTTTTTTTTTTTTTTTTTTTTTGTAATATAAATACTATCAAGGGTTTCTATGTTTAGCACAAACATTGTTCCATATTAGTGGAAACCTATAGCACACTGTGATGTTTTTAGGCAACAGATGTGGTAAGCAACACAAAAATGATTCAAGAGTTGTACAGATTCCAGCTTCTGTCTTATCTGTTGAGACTGTGTCATATTAAATACTTCTAATCATAATGGAGAGTATGAAGGCGTTAATCTCAACACCTGGTTTTGGGAAAATAAACATAGAATGTGACAGATTTGTACTTTTGGCACAGCATATTGTGAGGTTAGTTAGGAAAGGGGAGATTGGCTTCTCTTATACCTCTTTTAGGATAATTTCTATTAAACTGTACTGCATTTCTGTTCACTTTATTTGGTTTCTTTCCTGTTCAAATAGTAACGGTTGCAGAATATTGTGAAACTAATTGGTCTGATTTTACTGTCTAAGTTTAATAAATGCAAGGATAAACAGTTTGCCTAAATTTAATTTAAGGAACACCTTAGTTGCTCTGCATTTTAGTAACCTGATTTTAGAACATACACACAGAGTCTTATTAAATTTATTACTTATAAGTATTCATTTTTAAGAGCATGGCACTTTGGAATTCTCAGCTTTATTGAAAATAACATGACTGGTGGGAAAATGGTTGCTTTTTTATTTTTTTTTTTTTAATTTCTCCTTTTTTTCTCATTGACAAGAAACATCCATGAGAACATTTCTGAAGGTTTGTAAGGGGTAGGGAATATGCCCCAGGGAAGCACCTGTCTTGAATATCCATTTTTAAAAAATCCAGCTGTCTCAGAGCATCTCTCTGGAGGGAGATATCTCAGTGAAGAAGGCGCTTGAAGAGTAGGCTTGCCAGCAGTGTGAGACTCACTGATTCAGTGCAATTCTGCAGGGATATGAAGAAATCTTGTGTTTCACAAGGGATCTGATACAGTTGACTAGTTGCAGTTTCTGTGTGAAATCACTGTTTCACAACTGCAACATTGTCCTTGCTTTTTTAAATCTGACTCTGTTCTCTCATGTAAGAAACTATTAACTGTATTTATGTATCTCTAACTAAGCTGTAACAACTGGAAGTAAACCAGTACATATTCTGTTTTGCAAAGTGTTTATTTTAACTCTGAATTAAAAAGAAAAGGTTTGAAAGATCACTCTTACATTATGGCATAGAAGTCCCATTCCTAACCTATATCCTGCAATGGTCAATAACCTGTTGATCAGAGCTCTCTCTGATGTGACGAAATGATCCAGGTTCGTGGTGATATGTCAGTCTGTCACATCCAGCACCAAACTGTTGTCTATCTGAAG
Organism: Vanellus vanellus; assembly: GCF_965231255.1. NCBI lineage: Eukaryota > Metazoa > Chordata > Aves > Charadriiformes > Charadriidae > Vanellus > Vanellus vanellus. The sequence goes on along the minus strand of NC_138908.1, from coordinate 15,275,209 downwards.
GCTCTTTTTCTCTCTCTCTGTCTCTTCTGTTTGGCTTTTTGTTATCAGGATGTTTTAATAAGTTGTGCTTTCTTTTTTTACAGAAAGAGAAGACCTGATTAAAAGAAATTTCTGGCCAATTGGAATAATGGATTTCTTGGAAAGCTGATTAAACTAGACATGATCTTCTCATCAGGCCTTTCTTTACTTTTCACTCTTCTCCTTCCTCTGATACCTCAGGAGTGAAAACATGTTTGCAAACCAACAGTAAACTCCGCCTTATAGCACATTCTTTTTCAAAGGCACGTGTTGTCTGTGCAAGGCAGGTATTAGTGGGTCTCAGTTTCTCTCTAAAGGTCAATCTTTGTTTCAGCATTTGTTCTGCAGGGTTTGAGAAGGCTGGGTAGTTTGACTACTGCTTCTGGTGTACTGCAGAAAATCTGTCTCGTCTGCCCTTGGATAGTCACAGCTGGTAGATGAGCACCACCTGGCAGGTTTGGAGTGGCTGAGTGAGGCTTGTCCTTGAAGATCAAGGGCTTAAACAACTTCAGTTCTGTGCCAAGTGAAGGAACATCCTGTCAGGCAAATGGAACAAAAATCTTGGTCCATACCATGTTTTATTTCTAGTTGTTGACAGTTCATTTTCACTTTTCCCTTTAAACCACAAAAGGTTAGTCCCCTAGCTTATTGAAGTGTAGTCACGAGGAAGAAACTTACTTAAACGATTCACTGGTCATTTTTCACGCTCAAACCTTGTAATAGGAGCAGTTGCTTTTGTCCATGACTGAATCCAAATCTGGAGGGTAGGCGCTTTTATGTAAGGAAAAACATATTTCCTGTAAAATGTGAGGAGTTTTCCCACGTAGAGATGGAAGTGCAGCAAGGACTCGGGCTGTGGCAGCATCTGTTGCTCCCAGGTGGAGTCTAGGGCAAATGCCTGTGGACTGCGGAAAGATTAGGATGTCCTCTTGTATATAAGTCCCTTCTAGTATTGTTATCAGTACAGCTGCTGTCTTTCCACTTTGTTTTCTACCACCTTACATGACAACTAAGTTTCTATAAGGCAAACAGTACACATTGATATAAATTTATTTATTCCAGTACAGCTGGACCAATTTGTACTCTCTCGAGGGATGGCCTTTTATACATGGATACATCACATCTTGCACAATTTTATCACTGACATTTTGGTTCCCGTAACAAATGAGCATCTTGGAGCTGACCTTTTTCATGAAGCAAACTTCCAAGTATCACCATCTGGATATCTCACTGTCTTTCTAAAAGAACATATAGGTCAATGAAACAAAAAAGTAAGCGATTAAATGTTGAAAAAAAAAAAAAAAAAGAAAGAGAAATGTCATATGACAAAATTCTGTTTATATTTAAAGAAAAGTTTATAAACATCTTTGGACATCTAGGTATCTTTGTTTAAAGTGTCTTCTCCCTTATTTTGGAAAAGCATAGTGCATTTTCTATACCTCTGCATGAGGACTACACACATACTGTATATGTTTATAAGGTCTAAATCTCTTCAGGTTTTCATCCTGAAAAAAATCAGTTTAATTTACACTTTATCTCTGTCTTTGCATAAAACTTTTCACTCAGCTATGTATACAGTAAGCAAGACAAGCTACTCAGAACTTTCTCTGAACTAATTTTTCTTAAAGACAAACTATAAAATTGGCATGATACCACTAGGTTTCTAGTTCAGTGTATTATATATATATTGGGTTTAAGAGCACTGGAGTCTTTGAAAGGAGTTATCCATTTCATTGGGTTTTCAATTCAAACCTACATTGTCAGGTGAGCTTCACAGGGTTCTTTTTTGTTTCCTTGTTCCTTAAATCATCATCAACAGAATGCAGTTAATTTCAGGGGGGCTCACTGAGAAGTTGGTATGTATCTTCTTATGGTTTCACAGATCATAGCTTTGTGTATATACACAACGATGGCGATTATCTTCTAGTATGCCAATGGATGGAACAGACTGTTATCTCAGAAATACAGATGTGGGTCAGCTCATTTTTTTCCCAGCAGTTTTCACTGTTGTCTTACCTTCCTCACACTCATATTTGTTGCCAGGAAAAAAATCCCTTTCCAAGGATTATGCCTTGGTATGAATAGGAGTGACCCAGAGGTCACTAAATTAATTCCTCTTGGTGTTAAGTACTGTTCATCTGAAAAAGGTATAGTTGTAAAAATTTCCGTACAAGATCAACATGATTATCTTAAATGGAACCAGGACTTCATTCAGAAAGCCAAAGGTACAGATTCACCTGCTGATAAGCAGCATTTGTGCTTCTAGTCCCCACTCCCATGTAAGTCAGTCTGGCCTCAAAGCTTGCGTAGGTAAGATTGTTTGCTTCACTGAGTTGTGGGGAACAGAAAAAATGAATGTGTCTTTTTGCAAGTCAGTAACAGTTGTCACTTGATTCAGCAATGAGATTTGGCTCTGGATCAACTCGTTCCCAGTTATGACACTTTGAATGCAAAACTGTATTTTCAGCCGTCATTCAAACACATGACTTTGCCATCTTTGATGCAGAACTAGCTAATTCCTTTTTATGTTACAAAGGAGAAGGTAAAAAAACCTTGAACAAGTCAGTTGGTGCCCTTCCTACACACTCCTTCTGCCATCTTCCGTGCTACAAAGGTGAACTCATTGTCACTGCCTCTCTTTGACTGACTTGGATGGGAGATGTGATAAAAGTGCAAATGATTAAAACATAATCCATCTGATTTACTAGGACATACAGGCAGCTTTGGCAAAGGTGATATCATCTGTATTTGAGCGTGCACATAATACACTTCTGGTATATTTATGGCAGAACAAAAAAATATTTGCTTTCACCAATTTAAATGGCTTTATTTTATTAGTTAAGGTGGAAAATTCTTGTATGGTGATGTCTTAACATACAGGAGGTTAACATTCAGGACAGGGCTGTGAGAAGACAGCTCTATACATTAGTATCCAGTTAAAGCAAGCAGTCCAAAAACAAGCCATGGGTGATTGAATGGGATTATGAATCAATGAGACAGACTTCATTTAGCAATTCTGTTGTTTATGAAAATGATAAAAACACCTGTACAGGGAAAGACATTTATTACCCACTCTCCTGTCATCTGTTTAATAACCTTTGCTGTAAGACTTGAGCACTCCCCATTACATTCGGAAGTTGTAATGTGGAAAAAAAATTAAAAAATTCCATAGCTCTTCCAGCTTTGGCAACTTATATAATCGGTATATTTTGGCATTTTAATTTTATAGATGATGCATATTGTTAGGGCAAACAGTCACTTGCCAACATGTCTGTACAAATAAATAATCACATAGCCCTTTTCTTCTCTTTACTGGATACCTGCCTCATAATGCAGTCTGCTATACAGAACAAACTCAATATGATACCTACTTCTTCAGTTGGGTAGATGTGAATGAACTGGCTGGGAATTGAGAGAAGCTTTCTCCATGTCCCCAGACGTGCCTGGTCCTATCACTGAGCCCATGCAAAGAGGAAAGTTATTGAGCCTTTTGTCTAAATTAGCACAGTTTGTATGTTCTGGAACCAAGATTACAAAACAAAGCCTGTATGCATCTCACTCCATATTCTGCCTGTGAGGTTATATTTTGTGCTGTTACAGGTTGCCTGAGTGCCTAGTGAAAGGCATGGATGTCGGCACACCAGTCCCAGGTATAAATCAGTGATTATACAATGGGATCCATCTATGGGTGAGGGACAGTCATGAAAGATATTAGAGACTTCAACTCACGGTTGGGCCAGGGAGGTTTCAGGGCTGTTGGTAATCTCTGTTTTGATGCCTTCCTGGTTTTGCTGAGTACCACAGGGATGCTAAGGACAGAGATGCAAAGGGAGCGTAGCCCTGGATTAGGCCTTGCTTGTCTTGGTTTTGCCTCTGGCAGTGCCGGCTTCTTTGGAGGCAGACTGAAGAATGGAAACGTGAGATAAGATGCCCCCAGATAAGTTTGATGTTTCTGAAATCTGGTGATTGTGTTGATGCAGAAAGCATTATATATGCTAAAGTGATGCACTCTCTGTATTCTTATAAGGATTTTGTGATCATATTCCTTCTTCAGAATGCAACCTCATTTTTAATCCAGCTTCATTACATGATTAGCTCACTCATTTGCTGCTGTTTAGTTCTTCTTCTCTATCATGACTTTGCTCAGAATTTTAAAACATGCATGCTGATTGACTTAATGGGTATCCTTATCCAAAAAAGACACATTTAATTCTGAGTAAATTTCATGGGTAGTGCTTCTTGTGCAAAGTCAACAGTATGCTCTGCTGAACTGAACTTATTAATGTCTGATTCTACATGAATGCCAGCTTAGCTCTGCCAGTCTCCTAAGCAGTTTAATTACTAGAAGAGCACCTCCACCTCCTCTGGTCACTCAGAGTTTTGTGAACGTTTCCTTAATATTTTCAGGACTTTTTGGTGAAAGAATTATTATTGCCATAAGTAGCAAAATCAGACTCTGGATTTTATTTATATTTCTGTTTTGTATGAACTGTGATTAAATCAGCAGCAAGGTCTCTGTTGATGGTTGCATTAGATCTTTTTCTAATAACAAAACACAGTGGCTCATTTTCTGAGTTTACATAACCCAGGTGTAAAAACGGTGCAGAATACAAGTTTCTTCCTAAACAAACAGATTGTTTGTGAATTATGGTGCTTTCAGAAATAATAAAAGAAAATTAATCTAAACCTAATAGAAAAATAGCTGTAGCAAGTGCAGGCTTTTAGGTAGTTACAGCCCTACTGATTGCCAACTGTTGGGAAATTTTACAATTTTCTGTAGTTTTACAGGCAACAGATATTAATGGTGGGATTAACATCTGTCTTATTGAAGCAAAATATGTGTCTTAATGCTTCCTTTCGAAAGTTTTTGAATTTTAACCTCAAGAAACTTGGAGCACAGAAGGGGGTCCTGTATAGTTCATCTGTTATTTCCCTACTCTTTTACTTACTAGCAAAAAATGTTGAACATGTGGGTCTTCAATTTATATGAGTGATTGCTGCTGCACCCCTGAATAGGGTCTAGATATAGAGGAGATTGCTTCAAGGAGGACAAAGAAACATCAGACTTCCTTTTGACAGTTACCTGGTAATTGTTCAACTACAAGTAGTTTTAAATTGGCAAATCTGCTCTTTAAAGTAAAAGTCAACTTTAATGGAAAAAAGAAAAAATCAAAAGCCAGTGAAAGTAAGTAGTGGGCTTTTTTTGGTGTTTTTTTTTTTTTTTTTTTTTTATGTGAAGGGTTGGTGCTATTCCCAGATCTCAGTTTCCCCTCTTGCATTTTTTCAGATAACTAAAACAAAATAAAAAGCAAGCAAAAAAAAAGTTTAAAAAAGCAACCCTATTGAGTTAAGTGGTATCAAATCAGTACAGGCAGTTCTACTTCATTTTGAGATTTGTGTATATCAACTTTATTTAATTGTTCATATCAGAATAAAGTAGATAAAAGAACCATGTCCAGTCTTGTGGAAGTGAAGTGGAAATGGAAAAGGAAGGGAAGGGAAGGGAAGGGAAGGGAAGGGAAGGGAAGGGAAGGGAAGGGAAGGGAAGGGAAGGGAAGGGAAGGGAAGGGAAGGGAAGGGAAGGGAAGGGAAGGGAAGGGAAGGGAAGGGAAGGGAAGGGAAGGGAAGGGAAGGGAAGGGAAGGGAAGGGAAGGGAAGGGAAGGGAAGGGAAGGGAAGGGAAGGGAAGGGAAGGGAAGGGAAGGGAAGGGAAGGGAAGGGAAGGGAAGGGAAGGGAAGGGAAGGGAAGGGAAGGGAAGGGAAGGGAAGGGAAGGGAAGGGAAGGGAAGGGAAGGGAAGGGAAGGGAAGGGAAGGGAAGGGAAGGGAAGGGAAGGGAAGGGAAGGGAAGGGAAGGGAAGGGAAGGGAAGGGAAGGGAAGGGAAGGGAAGGGAAGGGAAGGGAAGGGAAGGGAAGGGAAGGGAAGGGAAGGGAAGGGAAGGGAAGGGAAGGGAAGGGAAGGGAAGGGAAGGGAAGGGAAGGGAAGGGAAGGGAAAGAAGAGATGTGGTAGGAGGGAAAATGGATTGACTCGACTGCCAACTCCATGAAAGCCCTCCCTCTGCTGTAATTCACAGGAAGTTAGCTTTGCAGTCTGCCACAAAGAGCCCCCTTGTTATTTCCCCTTAGAAGTGAGACATGTTCAAAGAAAACGTGTTTCCTGGCAAAATGTTTCCTTCTGGTACTTTTCTCTTACATCAAGGAACATCAAATTTAGATGCCCTCGTGTTTGGCAACCATGCAGTTGGAGGGAAAACTGTCAGGTAAGAGGAAGACATTTAGAGTGGTATGGATCAGGCCCAAACCAGCAGGTTAATTTGTATCTGTCAGTGATATACAGCCTTATTTCGTTGAGTATCTGAGCACATCATAGATATTCACACAGTGTGTTGGTTTTGAGTCAGGGTCTTGTGAAATTAATAGCACTTTTTTTTTTCTTTTTTTTTTTCTGCATCTCACAGTGTCTTTTCCAGTGGTGATCTCAAATGGTTTTTGTCTTGTTCTGTACAGAAGCACAAAAAAGTGACGTTGTGGGGTTTTTTGGAGGTTTTTTTTTTGCTTTTTTTTCTTTGCGGTGAAATGTTCATTTTGCTGAGACTGCAGTTGCACTGTGCACAGAGCTTTTGGTGCCTTACCCTTTGTAATGCTATGGGACTCCCCTTTGCAACTCTGTAGCCTACCTTTTTACTTCACAGTCTTTCATCTGCACACCCAGAGGATTCCTAGCAGTGCTTTTAACCTGGTGTCCCAGCTGCTGTCTTCCCTTGGCGTAGCTGCTCTGAACCTTTGCTGCTTCTTGTCTCTTGTGGATAGTGATTACCACAGATGTTTAAATCATCCTGCTCTTCCCCTGCCTCTTTACCTTTTTTCTTTCTAGCTTCTGGTTCATAACTGTACACTAAAATCCCTTTGACATAGCTTTCAGTCTATAACTTCATATTAGAAAATATGGAGCCTATGAGGTAGGAAGTGGGTAATAGTCGTATAACTTTCCAGTAAATACTATCTCATAGTGAGATATCTACCTACCTACCTACCTAAAAGTTAGATAATATTTAATAATACTAATATCAGCACTAATAGTGTCATAAGCAGAAACTACCATTTGGGGTGTTGTGTTGGTCTCAGTGAAAACTGTAATTGTACTAAGAAGCAATAAATAAAGGTTCATTTTCATCATCTTCTTCATCCCCTCCACTTCCTGTACTGGAGAGAAGGATGCTCGTCAGGGAATCCCGCTGTTTGCCACTAGGCAGCTGGCCACTGGATAGACATCTTTCTTTTTCCTCACCTTCTCTTTTCTGCTCAGTGTTTGGGTTTTTTATTTTTAATCCATGAGGTAACTTTGAAGTTGATGTATACACCCTCCTAATCTACCATTTCATCTTCCCCTGTGCAACAGCTGATAGGTCTGTGGATAGTGGGAGTTCATATGCACAAGTTAATTCTTGTTTAGTCAGAGTTTGATATTCTTACAAAATGATCATATCAAATTGTAGAAAGAGGCATTTCTAATGTTTTGTACTTGGAATACTGTCAAAATGATGTTTTGCTAATACTAAATTAACTCTTACTGATCTCTTCTTGGCTGCAGAACCTCTGCTGACAAACTTCTTGAGTTGTCTTTGGTCAGGCTTCTGCTGTAAGTTAAAAGTAACAGAACAGATCACCCTGCATTATCTTCTTTCACCCTTCAAATGAAAACAAAAATAATCCTTATTTCTCATTTTTAAGCTTGATTTTTTTGCAAATCATTGGTTTTCATTATTTGGCAAAGAAGATTGACAGCAACCAATGTTTTCTAAAATCTGTTTTACATACACACCATTTTGGATGGGTACACACCTGAAAAAGCAGTGTGCAAAACAGCTGTAAAATATATGCTTGGTTTCATTTTTCATTTTAACCTTGAAAAAAGCTGCAGGGAGATTAGGTGAAGCCTCTGGCAGAAAGGCACTGTCAATTGTCACAGTAACATTTGAACGCTGGGTCTCCCTCATCAGGCAGTTGGGAGGATGGCAGAAATGTATGCCTGCTCCATTTTCAGCTCCAGTCATCCACAGTCACTGGTGTTAGCCATCACTGCTGCTGATTTTGGTCTGAATTAGCTGTGAACTCAGAGGGCAAAAGGCAGACCCCCAAAGGGACCTGCCTTCCCCTGGGACACTGCTGTAGCTGGAGCCACCAGGGATGAAGACCAAAAGGTTGTGACAAAGGGGCACAGGGTTTAGAGGTCCATTAGTTCCAACCTGAATTTGCCTTTCCACTATTTGCTCTGCAAATGTGATATTAAAAAATCCTCCAGTTTTTCAGTCACTAACAAGAAGTTGCTCTGGCGATCTAAGGGAAGGTGCCATTTCACATTTGCTGTGGGTGACTGTTAGGTTGGCTTCATGTTGTCGTAGTTTGGTTTTTGCTTTGCTACAAAGAAAGGTATCTTACTGTCAGTAAGAGATTGTATTTGTTGATTTAAGGAGAATCCTATGCTGGTTATAATATTTTTTTGTTACCTTAAATTAGCTGTTTAAATGAAATTGTCAACTATTAAAAGAATCCAGTAATACAAGAACAGAGAATGAACATTTCCTCTGTTACAGTAATGGCTATTACTGTTACAAATTTATAGGTCCGGAATACAATAAGAGCCGCAATGCATTGTATAAAAATGTCATCCAAAGAACTGTTAATACATTAAAAAATGAATATTTTATGCAGGTCATTAACCTTGATAGTTTACCTTAAAATAATTTTGAAATGGCTTGATTTTGATTAGTTTCTAATGGAGCTTGAATCATCTAGATGTTAATCTTCCCTGTGTGGCTGCTACATTGTTGATGTACTATCAGATTGATGATTATTTTTCTTTCATCACCCTTATACACTTTAAGGTAGATATAGCTTTATATATTTAGTCATAGATTCAAGGAACAGCAGAGCTATAGGGGAACTCCAGAAGCATGTCTGGTTTTGTTGCAAAAGCTTGAGACCTACCTGAAGGAAAGACTAACTGTGTCTGTGCTACTTTTTTCTAGGGCTCTTTGTTTGTCCTGTTTTTAAAAATATCCAGCATGGGCAAGTCTGTGATGTCCCCAGACAACATACCTTAGAGCTTGCCTGTCCTGAAAGCGGGGAAGTTTTCCAAATGTCTAACATTTCTGTTGTGGTATTAAATTGGTTTCTTTTTATGCTGTGCAAAATGAATGAGGAAAACAGATTGTTCCCTTCTTTTTATTTTTGCATTGATTTGTGTATATTTGAATACTCCAATTAAATTCCATTTGCTTTCCTGTCTGTCTTCTGCTCTTTACTTTAAAATTGTTTCTTATAGAACAGCCTTTCTCACATGGTATAGAAGCCAGGCCAGTCCTACAAGATCGCAGAATCAAAGAATGGTCAGGGCTGGAAGGGACCTCTGGGGATCATCCAGTCCAAACCCCTGCCCAAGCAGGGTCACCTACAGCAAGTTGTGCAGGATAGTGTCCAGGCGGTTGTTGAATGTCTCCAGAGTTGGAGACTCCACAACCTCTCTGGGCAGTCTGTTCCAGTGGTCTGCCACCCTCAAAGTAAAGAAGTTCCTCCTCACGTTTAGATGGAACTTCCTATATTCAAGCTTGTGCCTGTTACCACTTGTCCTATCTCTGGGTACCACTGAAAAAATCCTGTTCCCATCCCCCTGGCACCCTCCCTTTAAGGATTTATAAACACTGATAAGATCCCCCCCTCAGTCTTTTCTCTAGGCTAAAACGACCCAGGTCCCTCAGCCTTTCCTTATAAGTGAGATGTTCCAATCCCCTAATCATCTTCATAGCCCTTTGCTGGACCCTCTCCAGCAGCTCCCTGTCCTTCTTGAACCAGGGACCCCAGAACTGGACACAATACTCCAGATGCGGCCTCACCAGGGCAGAGTAGAGGGGGAAGATTACCTCCCTCGACCTGCTGGCCACACTCTTCTTGATGCACCCTGGGATGCCACTGGCCTTCTTGGCCACCATGGCACACTGCTGGCTCATGGTCATCCTGTTGTCCACCAGGGCTCCCAGGTCCCTTTCCACAGAGCTGCTCTCCAGGAGGTCAGCCCCCAACCTGTACTGATGCATGGGGTTATTCCTCCCCAGATGCAGTATCCTACACTTGACCTTGTTGAATTTCATGAGGTTTCTCTCTGCCCAACTCTCCAGCCTGTCCAGGTCATGCCGTATGGCGGCACAGCCTTCCGATGTGTCAGCCACTCCTCCCAGTTTTGTGTCATCGGCAAACTTGCTGAAGGTAAACTCTATCCCTTCATCCAGGTCATTGATGAATATATTGAACAGGACTGGACCCAGTACTGACCCCTGAGGGACACCACTTGTTACTGACCTCCAGCTAGACTCTGCACCACTAACCACAATCCTCTGAGCTCTATCTGCCAACCACTGTTCAATCCACTGCATTGTCCATTCATCTAACCTACACTTCCTAAGCTTGCCTGTGAGGATGATGTGGGAGACAGGGCCGAAAGTCTTGAAGTCAAGGTAGACAACATCCACTACCCTCCCCTCATCCACCTATCCAGTTACGCCATCATAGAAGGCTATCAGATTAGTCAGACGTGACTTCCCCTTGGTGAATCCATGTTGACTACTTCTGATAACCTTCTTTTCTTCCAGATGCTTTGAGATGACACCCAGAACAAGCTGTTCCATCATCTTTCCAGGAATGGAGGTGAGGCTGACTGGCCTGCAGTTTCGTGGGTCATCCTTCTGGCCCTTTTTGTGACATCGGCTTTCCTCCAGTCCTCAGGCACCTCACCTGTTCTCCAGGACCTTTCAAAGATGATGGAGAGTGGCCCAGCAATGACTTCTGCCAGCTCCCTCAGCACTCGCGGGTGCATCCCGTCAGGCCCCATGGACTTGTGGATATCCAGTTCACTTAATTGTTTTCTAACTTGTTCCTCCTCAACCAAGGGAAAGTCTTCTTTCCTCTAGACTTTCTCTGTTACCTGCAAAGTCTGGGACTCCTGAGGACTGGCCCGAGCAGTGAAAACAGAAGCAAAGAAGGCATTTGGCAACTCCGACTTCTCTGCATCATTTGTGACCACGGCACCTGTTTCATTCAACAGCGGGCCCACATTTTCCCTAGTTTTCCTTTTGTCTCTTATATACTTCCTATTGGCTTTGACATCCCTCGCCAGGTTCTATTCTAAGGCTGCCTTGGCTTTCCTTGTTTCATCCCTGCATACCCTGACAGCATTCTTATACTCGTCCCAAGTGGTCAGCCCCTTCTTCCACCTACTGTAAACTCCCTTCTTCCACCTGAGCTTTTTCAGAAGATCCCTGCTCAGCCATGCATGTTTTGGATGTTGAGGAACAGAGGAATAGTTTTAGCAGATACTGGGAGAAAGGAAAATATGTTGGATGGGAAATTTGCTGCGCTGTATAGAAACCTCCTGTCCCCTAGATATTCAGGAGATGCTCTGGATTGGTTTTATTTCTATGTTGTTTTGTTTCCTGTATAGTAAGAATATGTGGAATAAAAGAATATGTTATTAACTGTTGTTTCCTAATAAAGGGAACATAGAAAATTCAGAGTTATGAAGGAAGTTTTAAACACATGGTGAGAGTTAGGAATCTGGATAGCAAGGACACGACCCCAGTGTAAGAGATAGGAAGGTCCTGAATTAGAAGAAGAAAGAGAAATCTGGAGAAAAGCAGAATGGAGACACTGCCAAAATGAGAGCTAATTGACAAAACAGCACATGCCAGCATGGATAATCTGTGTGTGAGCCCAGTCAGTCTGTGGGGAATGTTTTGTGACACCTTCTGTCTCTAGCTGTGTTTCTTTTTACAGGACTGAAATGTTTACAGTATCCATCCAATTAGGTATGCAATGGAAAAATACACAATATATTTGTTTAGAAGGGGGAATAGTAAATATAGACTAGCATAAGTCATAGAAATAGGAAAGAATTTGGAATGTGAAGTGTTTGGTTAACAAGAACCTCACAAACTTCTTGATGAGATGGCAAATTATTATAACTATTAGAAGACAAATATCTTCAGAAAGAGGTAGGTGTTTTATTTTACTCCAGAAGTTCCTAAACCCCTGACTGCTTATACAGCATGACATGTCATCTGAAAGAGTAAGGATAAATCCATTTTTCTACCAAGATTTCAGTCTCACAGCAGAAAAGAAGAGAGGAAAAGTAAATTTTTGTATTTCCTTTTTTTAGATGAATTTATTCAAGATTGCACAGATAAGCTGTACTGGAACTGAAAAACTAAGTCCAGGGCTTTTGGGTCCCAAACCAGTGACTTAATTATACCTAAATTTTAGCCTTCTAGAAGATTTTGTCCTTCAGCATTATCTCACTGTCAAAGGGTTAAGAAAAAAGCTATATTTTACCAGCAAGGTCCCCAAAAGGAAGATCTGTAGGCTGAATTTCACATTAGTAATTTCTCTTAACTTGGTTCAGCTGAGGAAGTTATTTTTAATGCATGTCTTGTATTTTTCTCCTGCGAATTGGCAAAGTCCTCTCTTTCATCCCTAGCATTGTCTTTACAGGACTCCATGTTATGGTTGCCCTTTCTTCCACCATTTTGACTCCATGTTCAATGAAGGACAGTGTACCTAACTGACGCTAGGTGGTATTGGAGTTCTTTTACTCTGATGAGTGCTTTGAAACATTGCTATCACCACATTTAATTCATGTATATCCAATTTAAGAATTGCCGTATGACCTAGTCTTATTTATCATCTTTCTTTGAAGAAGACAGTTTACTCAGTCTAACGTAGTTTGCAAACTGTTTCACTACTCAGCAGCCTTGAACTCTCAACAAACAGATTTATGACCCTGACAGTTATTTTAGCCATATGAGCATTGTTAGTATAACAATAAAGATAAAGAAGGAAAGGATGGAAGATTACAGGGAAGGAATGCAACACTTGAAGATGGCTGTACTTTTAAGTTAATGAAGAGGGAGAGCTACTGAAGCATAAAAGAAGAGTTCAAAAGCTGTTGCTGCCTGATAGGTGTATTCTCTCTATGTTGTCTACAGACAGCTTCAGAAATATTTCCCCTGGCTGTTGTCCAAGGGATAAAATACAGGACCAGGCAGGAAAATCAGAGGCTAAACATTCAGAGAGCTGCCTTGGTTTGTTCTTGGGTTTGTTTTCCCAGATGCATGGTAAAATGAGATTTTTGCAAATCTGTCTGATGTTTGATTTCAATGAAGAACCGGGTGATCACGACTTACATTAAGAATTGAACAATATGGGCTAGTTCAGTAGGCTATCACAGCAAAACTTAAACATGACTGACATTTTCATTGTGCTTGAGAGTGGTAGGTGGGTGTCGTCCTGAAACAATTGTTCTTTGTGCTGCTAATATGATGCTTTGTAATTGATATATCACTTCTTTCTCCTAAAAGCAATCCAACAAATAAATGCAACATTAATAAAACCCTGTTCAGAAGTAAGTTATTTTAGAGAACTCTTCTTTCCTCCATATAGTTGCATAAAAATAAAATTCCATCTTTACAAGTCTTCCTTCTTCAAACATCCAAAATCTCTGAAAACCAGTAGGAAAAAAAAAAAGTTTAAGAAGGGCTTTTAAGTTACAAGTTCAGTTTCACACTTATAAAAGTGTGAGAGAGAATACAAAGAATAAAAAGATGTTTTATATTTCTGAACAGCATTCCTAAAGCCTGCGACATTCCCCATTACCATCTCAGTGATTAGATTTTCTTTGTTTAAACTTTCTTTCATTGATTTGTAGCACAGAACATTGATTTACAGTACAGAGTGTGGTGATGAAACTAGGGAAGTAATACTGAAGTAACCAGCTTTCAGTACAGAAGGACAGTGAAAGGATGTCTGAAATTTATTAAACATGCATTGCTGGCTACGTCACCCCCTCTGTTTATCACACCATTTTGTCAATGAACTTATGTAAGTATTTCCTGGATGTATAATTGTCATGCCTGTCATGGACAGACAATTTTCATGGATGTAAATCTGTCATGCTTACAGAGATACTTATGGAATATTTTCTTTTTTTCCTTTTTAACTTTTTCCAATTCAACGTGAATGGCAATTCAAGTAAATTTGGGTTGTTCTTTGCCTTTTGGAAAAAAAATCTAAATTCCATAATGAATGAAGGAGACACTCTGGTCTCCTGCTAATGTTCTTGGGAATAATCCTTTTCCTAAAAAATGTTTGATAACCAAGACATTTTGCTAAGGTGTGAGACAAAACATCAGCCAACTGTGGACACATGAGGGTATGTGCACAGCTGAAGCAAAAGCACATGTCACATCCAAAACCCCCAAAGGTATTTGTATATTTATTCTTCTCACTGGTTTTAAGGCTTTTTTTTTTTCCTTTTTAATTTCTTTCCCCAGTTTATCCTGGCCTTCCTGCTTTTCAGCATGCTTCCCCTTTCACTGAACTTCTTTATTCTCTCTGGCTTCTTTTTGAAGTCTCTGTTGTCACTTGGAAAATCTCTAATTACTCTCTGTGAAGACTTTTGCATGTGATTATTTCTTCCATCCTTGTTCCAGTAATGTTAATTATTCTGCAAGAAAAATCAAATTGGTTTACTTCTCTGCATTTGGCCTGAGAGTTTCTTGCAATAAGGACTTTCTTTTCTTGTCTGTCCATAAAAATGCCTACAGCTTCTTTCAATATGAGACATATAGAATAATGATAATAATCTAGAATTCTGCTGCAGTGCCATTGTAAAAACTGCACTTGATTTGTAGACTGGAACTTGCCCTTTTTTCAAAGAAAATGGTTAAGCTAGTCCTATTGTAGCACTTGATACCTCCACATCCTCGTTATTCAAAGACGTTTTCAAAAGGTGAGTTATTACATCTCCAAAACATGAAATAGCTATGTGTATTTTGGTCAGACAGTGACTGGTTACAGCAGAAGACTAGAGGACTGAGGATGTCTGGAGCTTGTTCTGAACATTAGATACGGATCTTTTTCTAGTGATCTATAAAAGCAGGGCACCCTGCCAATATATTTTGTGTAAACCCTAATAACTTTTAATAAATGGCCATAGAGAAGTGGTTTGATAAGTCAGAAGAGAGGGTTTTGAGGGGTGGGAGAGATTCAGCATTCAGGTGACTCATTATATTTGGATTAGCCATTTTTGCACGCTATGTAGTACAAGATAAATTCATTTAAATGTAGGTAAACAGTTCTGGGGCATTGGAAGTAAATGGGCACAAATGAATCAGATTAAATAACAGATCTAATGAGTTCTGCAAGATATATCAGGGATTATATGAATTCCCCTCAAGCTTCTTGGAAATTACAATTCGTTTAATTTAAAGGCCTATTAAGATGACCTAAATATTTTCCAGCCATGTGAGTTTCTCTTCTGTTTCATTCATGGAATTTCTAAGAGTTCATTATTCTGGGGTTATGAAAGCTTTTTCTCAAAGAAATTATCTAGTCCATGCCCTTTTTTCCCCTGATTATGTTCTCCTAGAATAAAATTGTTGAATAAAAAGAGCCTCAACAATTCATAATTTTGCACATTCTTCTCTGCAAAGAAGAAAATATCAACAATGCAGTTGATAACTTTCAGTGAAAATTAAAAGATCTCACCTCAAATTTTGCTTTTTACTATATATAAAATACAGAAGTAAAGGATGAATGACTGCTCCTTGTTTGCAGCCTCATATGCTAGGTTTTTTTTTTTTTCCCCTTCAGATGAAAGTCATGAAACACGTTCTAGTACTACTGCAAGTACTATTCATAGTCTAAATTTATTGCAAAGGATTTTCTTCATTCCAAGAGGGTGTAGCAAGGAAATGGAAATACAAGTTGCATGGAGAAGCAGAGAAGACTTAAACTAGAAAGTGGGTTTCAGACATTTTAGAGAGCAAATGTCTACAAGTGATTACTGAAGTAGAGGGCTGCTGATACCGATTTGTGTGATTTCCACAGTCCCTCACTATCTACTTACTTTTCTGTTTTACATGTTTATGTTGCTAGAAGGCCACTGTGACCTAGCAATTTACAAAATAGTGTCTGCCTAGCAGTGACCTTTCAGATATGTACCACCTTGCAGTCTCATTCATTATACCCTTTCACCCTTTAAGCTATTGTGCACGGAAGGCTGTTCTTCACATAGACAACAAGATTTATTATTTAACTCTCTAAAAGTTGTCTCTAGTGCTAGAATCAAGCAAGCCAGCATTGTACCCAGGTGGCCAAAAAGGCTGATAATGTCCTGGCTTGTATCAGAAGTAGTGTGGTGAGCAGGACTAAGGAAATTATTGTCCCCCTGTACTCGGCACTGGTGAGGCCCCACCTCGAGTACTGTGTTCAGTGTTGGGCCCCTCACTACAAGAAGGACATTGAGGTGCTTCTGCATGTCCAAAGAAGTACAACACAGCTGGTGAGGGGTCTGGAGCACAAGTCTTATGAGGAGTGGCTGAGGGAACTGGGGTTGTTTAGCCTGGAGAAAAGGAGGCTGAGGGGAGACCTTATCAGTCTCTACAACTACCTGAAAGGAGGTTGTAGAAATGTGGAGATTTATCTCTTTTCCCAAGGAACAAGTGATAGGACAAGACGAAATCGCCTCAGGTTGTGCCAGAGGAGGTTCAGATTGGATATTAGGAAAAAATTCCTCACTGAAATGGTTGTCAAACATTGGAATAGGCTGCCCAGGGAAGTAAGTGGTTGACTCACCATCCCTGGAGGTATTTGAAAGACATGTAGATGTGGTGCTTAGGGACATGTTTTAGTAGTGGACTTGTCAGTGCTAGGTTAACAGTTGGACTCAATGATCTTAAATATCTTTTCCAACCCAAATGATTCTATGAGTCTGTGATTTTATGATCTTAAAACATTTACAAAGGAAAAATCCTGATATCTAGAGAAAACAGAAATTTTTCTCCCACCAGACTTGAGAATCTGAGCATACTTACAGCTGCAAACATGCCTTCAGAAAAGCCCTCAGCACATTTTCTAGTCTGAATGAGGGAGGCAGAATTTGGATCCTCACACTTTGATGCTTAGATATCGGAGGTTTTTCACCGTTGATCATAGATGAATACTGATTTTGAATCAAGATCTCTCTGAGTGTATTACTAGTTGCCTACATAACTTACCAAGAAGGGATTTTCTCTTTGTCTGTGGACCACATACTGTTTTTTTTCCTTTCTCATAGTCATGTCATTCTAACACATAACAATATATATTTCTCTATGTTACCATTTTCTCTTGTAAAAGCCATCTGTGCTATGTCCTAATGTACACTTAAAATCCTGTTACATTTCAGTAGCACTAAGCAAAACAATGTTGAATCAAAGCTGCCTTGGATCCTGCAAGGATTCTGGCTATTACCACTGGAATATAAAATAATAAAACATTTTCCCCTTGAATTATTTTTTTTTCCCAGAAAGAAGCAATGTCAGAAATGGAGAATTTTGAACATTAAATAAACATTAGAGAAGAAGATTTATTTCTGTGTCTTTTCTCAGGTGGTTTAGTTCTTATAAAAGTTGAAATATTTATTTCATGGAAACATCCTAAGCATTTAATTTCTATCCTGTATCTGTACTTTGTCCTGACCAAAGTGCACTGAATGAATGAGAAATGCGTGTGCTTTGAATGTTGTTATTATAATCTAAGACTATGAGATAGTAAGTTTTGTTTAGCAACAATACATTTTTTAACCTTTTTTTTTTCTTCTCTTTGCTTTGTAAACAGGAGTAAAATTTTGCAGCTTTAGACCTTTTTCATTTTGGCACCTTTTAATGTCAGACTCTATAAAATGCAGTATGAATATATCATTTTTCTGTTTGGGCCCTGCAAGTGCACATGCTCTGTGGAATGTGTGTACAACCCAAGCACAGGAAACATTGCCTGAGGTAGCGCTTTCCAATGTGCATTTCCTGGAGCTTGAAAAAACCATCATGGGACTTTTATTTGGTGCTAACTAATTTTGCTAGAAAAATACAATTTACATATATATGTAGGTGTCTGTGGAATGCCTAAAAATATAAAAAAATCATGTGTTTCTGGATCTAAAACGGAGTCTGAAAACTTTTTTGTCATCCTCACTTCTTAGCGATTCAGTTTTAGGTGGGATCTTTTTTCATTAGAAATTCTGTGTTTGCAGGAAGAAAATCAGGATGCTGACACTTGTAGATAATTTTCTGTTATTTATTATAACACTGTGAAAAGAGTTCTGGGAATCCCTCTATTTGGTCTCCTTTTCTATCCAGAAACCTCACTGCTGTTTTTCCCAATCTACATATTCAACATGCAGAAGCACAACACATGATCGGACTACTAATGGCTGGTTCTGTCTCATGTCTCATTTATTAATTGGAGCATCCAAGATATGCCACTTTTGTTTAGTCTGGGTGTTATCAAAATTTACAGCCCTCCTGTCCTGGCTGCAGCTAGCAATCAGCAGACTCTTGCTGGAGAAATCAGAAGTTCAGTTCCTGATATTCCTCTTTGCTTTTGCATTTAGACTATTTAGGTATGGGTTTTGTAATGACATAGTCACTTGATTAACAACTACAGGTATCACTCAGATATGGACATACTGTGTTAAGTGTTGATTATTAATTTTGTTCCAGATGGAAGAATGTAGAGGTATGTTGCATTTATTTTATGGGGTAACACTTGACATATAAACGTTGTAGTCTAATTTATTATTTCTTAATTTATTAATAATTTGCGGTAATTTATTACATAATACTTCAGGTCTATAGAGTTAAGGGTTTTACCTCATAAGCTCAACAATTGTATGCGGTTTCTTCATATGGGTAGTGTTTTTTATTGAGTTTCAGTATATCATTCTCCACCCCTTGGATTGTGTTGACCATATACATATATATATAATGGGGTCAGTGAACTTAACATGATGCCAGTCCAGCAACATATCAAACCTCCTCTGAGTACCGCAGTTGGTCCTGCAGACAGCCATCTCCCAACTCATCCACAGCAACCAGATGAGGCTGTGTGGTACACCACCGGTAACCGTATAGAAATCCATATATTTAGCGTAAAACACATAAAAACTGGATGTATCCTCAGAATTAGTGGCCCTTGCAGCCTTGATGGCACTGGTCAGAGGAAAAGACTTCTTTTTAGATGTACAATGGATTCATGACTGGACAAATTTGACTGTTCATAACCTTGGTCACTGGTGGTCCTTCTTTGATGGCTTATCTACTTATTCATTTGTTGACTCTTGTACAGATTCCTTCTTATTTGTACTGATGACATGGTGAGGAGGGCAACAGAAAGACTGAAGGCTTTATGATTAAGCCCTGATTTCATAGGTGGGTTTGGTTTGTGCAAGTTGGTTGGGAAATCTCTCCAAGCATTGTGCTGCATCCTTTATAAATACATGAAGTGATACTCATAAGTATATATGCACATGCACATACACAAAGCACATAGATCAGTGTCTGCAGGACTGGAACAGGATTTCAGTGTTTTGTGTTACCTATTGAAGACAAGAGTAACTGAACATTGTTATTAATTGCAATCTTTGTTCCCCAAGCTAGAAAAATGTTGTTACAGCAATCAGAATGTACAGACATCATAAAGAGAACAAAACCCCCTGGAATAATTGGCCTTTCCTCGTCATATCCTTTTAAAAATCACACTAGATAACGAGTGTTAGGCATGAAACCAAGCAAGTTAGTTTAGCACTATTCATGGTTTGCTTTTGTAAAAAAGGAAGATCAATTAGAGGAAGTATTCCTTTTTAAAATTGAGAAGGAAAATACTATTTAACTTGTCTACATAATACAACAAGATATCACTGAAAATGATCCCTTAAAAGGGTTTATTTTAAAATGTGCGGACATTCATGTAGGTAAGAATATTAATAATTACAGAATCACAAAAAAACACAAGGTTGAAAGAACTTTAGAAGGCAGTAATCCCACAGCCACCTCCAAAGTCAGGATTGTTTATGTTTATATTATTCCTGACAGACCTCCAGAAAACTCCTCTTAATAAATTCCCTATTCTATCCTTTGACGTGAAGCCTTTGATAATTTTTTCTCTGATACATCCAGACAATTTTATTCCCCAGTTAAAACAAGTAAATTTTTGCCTAATCTATGTGTGTCTGAAGACCCATGTTTTCTTGGCTTGCCTCTGAAAATGTCATAAGAGTTTATGTCAAGGCCACACATCAGTCCTGTGGGGAGTCAGACAGCTGCCTTTTTCTTTTCATGCACAAAGAAGTTAAACACTGTTAGTTTTTTCCAGAGTCTGCTAGCAATTCCTTCTACCTTCTTACCTTTCCGGTGAGTATGAATGATTTGCTTGATTAACATTTCCAGAATTTTTAGCAACCAAAGATAAGCAGTCTGATCTATAGCTTCCTGGCTCGCTGGTTTAGCTTGTTTACCTTCCTTTCCCAGCATGAACATCATTAGTCCCCTCTGATTAGCAGTTAGTTTTATCAAGTACTTTCTAATTAACTTTTGGGTTTTTTTTCATTATTATGGCTGTATAGCCGTTTTACCATAGCTATCAGTTTTGCTAGCCACCAATCATTCTGCAGCTGTACTTTTTAGAGAAGGCATGTGGTGAGGGAAAGCATTAACTTTTACCTTTGATATTCTCTGTTAATAGCTTTCTGTTTAGACCACGGCAAGAATCACGCGGAACACTTTCTCACTTCTTTTGATGTATTTTGTTATTTTTGTTAGTGCTTAGCTAATTTCTAAGCTCTTCTGGGTCCTTCTATAGAGATTATTGTACAAAACCTCCATGCTTTCACATATAAGCCAAAAGTTGAGGGAAAGAGAGAAACAAGTAAGCTCCTCTCTGTCAGGAATAACACAGTAATTCTGTTCATGCTCACTAAAGTGTGTGATATTAGTGATAAGCCTGGGCATGGAGTGATGGTGGTGATAACTGGCACTGAAGTTCTGATGTCTTCATATTATTTGTCACCAGTCATCACCCAAACACAGAGAAAAAAAAAATAGCTTGTCTTGTATATTTTCTTCAGGTTTAATCATGATACCTAGTTAAGTTTGCTTTACGGGTCAAAGGCAACTCAGAGTTACTGCACGTTTTGACTAATCATATGTTCTCTTTATGGTAGGTTATGGTATGGTATCCATATCCATGTGGATGTACTGTTTTCTGCATCAGTGTAGGTTGTATAATATACATGGCATATCTGCCATCCTCCTCCTTTTTTTTTTTTTTTTTTTTTCTCCCTATATCATTCGTATGTTCTGTGATTCTCTTTTAAAGCTCTGGGGAATTCAACTTAACTGGGAATGCTTTTAGACTCAGGGTGATTTATAGTGTTCTCTGGAAGATGTATAATCTACCTGACATTGTTAAGGTCTGAAGAGAAATGGATAGCAATATATTTCTTGCAAGAAATTTATTATCGGAGCAGTTGTCTTGCACTACCTTTCTAAAATATGTTCTTTTTTTATATCCTGTGAATTTTCTGGGGAAGTCAGGGAACTTTCACTGAATGCCCAGATTTAATAATACTGTTTCAAAAAAATGTTTATCCAGATGTGTTGGTTTCATCTTGAATGCTGAGAAAACAAAAGAAAACAGTTGACTGCATCACAGAATTAAGTGTTCTTAAATCTGACTTGAGAAATACCCGGACTAATTTGATACTGAGGTGTATTTGCTAATGGTGCAATAGTAAACCTTGGGAACAGTGAGCGAGTCTTGTGCTCAGCCTTAAGCTGTAGGGGCGTGGTTTCTTCTCAAATGACAGCCTTTGTGTGTGATGCATGGTCAGAGAGAACATGAGGAAGGAAAAGATTATATATCATGAATCCAAGAGAAGGAGTGGAGAGGAATATGGAGTAGATAAATGATAACACTAGGACAGCTGTATTGGATGAAGACTTTTAGCATGTTGCCAAAGGTGATGCCCCAATTTATTATGACATGGAAAAAGAGTTCAAGTGGTTAAAACAGTCTCTAACTAAATATTAAATATTTAGGGTGTTTTGGGAAGGGACTTGAGACATTCTTTTTTAACCACAGTAAAAACACAATAGTATATCGGATAAAAATCTTGGGGTATTTTTCTCCCCTTTTTTTTTTAATTATACAGAAAAAAACATTTTCCAGTGAGAAGATCAGCTGTACTAATTTAAGTAATGAGGTAACTTTTTACTGCTTGTAAAACGTTTCTGTAACTTTTGTATGTGTAACTTTTGTACATGTAAGAATATTTTATTATCCAACAACTAAAAAGCAAAAAAAAAAAGGCTGGTACTCTCTCACTGAAAGGCTGTGCATTTCCTATGATTATTGTCACAATTTCTAAAGCATATCATTTTTGCCACATTGAGATTAGTTAGGTTTTCCTGTGTAAAGCCGAGAACTGAACCGTCAGTGAAGACACGTGCTTTACCACTCTGGATCCTGCTGAGATATCCTCAGAGCAGATGACAGACATGAAAATAAATCAGCTGCATATACTCAGCTGGAAGAAATAGTTTCAAGGGGGAAAAATCCTGCTGAGATCTGAGTTGAATTCTTTATGGAAGTAATGAACCTGGGTAGGTTTATGAAGGTCAAAACTAGTGTTTTGCAAAACTATTGAGTTCTGATTTGTGAAATGTTCATTGCAAAAACACAGATTTATAATCATTTAGGGGTATTGATTTTTTTTTTTCCTGAACTCTCCTAGCCTTGGGAAAGTTTCCACCATGAAGGAACAGAATGCAGTTTTTATTGGATCTATTGGTGGAAAAAGTTTGCATGCATATTTACTGAGCTGAGTAGCCTGGTACAGCATGTGACGTTTAAGGAAGTGATTTTCTGTAACAATCACCGTAGATGAAGTTTTAAGGGAGGGTGTAAATCAATGAGATTTTGTAGTTCTAAGCCAGTTCAAGGTTAAGCTGCTGTTAGAAATTTTGGGATAGCTCCAAATTTGAGAAAGAATTACCGCCCTTAGGTTGTGTATATTTTTTCTTTTTTTTTTTTTTCTTTTTTCTGTTCTATATTCTGTCAAACTAAGATAGTTCAGTTTTGTATGCTGTTCCAAGCTATGTTGAAGGAGCTGAATAAGTAGTGTAAGGTCTCTGGGCCATGACAGTTATGGAACTGTGGGGGGTGAAAAGCTGTTGAGTCCCGTATCATACTCCTGCTCAGCACATCTGCATCTTTTAGTCTCATAGTGAAAAACACCAACATAATACAGCATGAGGAAAGTGGAAGAAGAAAGAAAAATCTACCTGAGAAGCCTTCAAACTGCCAGGATGTTATTAGCAAAAAAATTAAAAGCAGTAACTCATTCAGTAAGACTAATCCTTGTGTAGCAAATATTGATAAGCTTAGGTCTGTCTTCCCATACAATGATGTTGTGAGTCCAGCATACAACCATCCATGTAGAAGATTTCCAATGCTGTTGTTAAATTTTACTGGAATAAGTAACTACTATGAATAGTCATCAAAGTTTCCATCTCATTCTATAAACTTGGAAAGATTTGCTAATCTCAGATTTTAGTAAATTAAACTATTTTAGTCATTCTCAGATATCTTGCACTTGTGAACTGTATGCCACTTTAAAATGGCAAACATTTTTTTTTTAATTTATCAACTAATTTAGTCATTTAACCCAAGAAGGGGGCAGTAAAAAAAACTTTCTAATCTTTCTCACAAAGTGTATTAGAAATTCTAGAAACTGAAAGTCACCCGTCCATAGTCTGAACTAAGATTTTGGATACTCCCTGGGGATACTACAGGCTCCACTTTTTGTGCATGAGAGGTATTTATGAAGTAAAGTATTTCTGAAGCAGCTTAAAAAACCAAATTTTGTTTTGATGAAGAATTCTCTGGTCCTTTTCTGAAATTAATTCTCATATTAATTTTCCAGCCACCCCCTTAGTCGTGGATCTCACATTTTTCAGAATGTGTATCTTCTCAGTTGACTAAAACATTTCTCACCTTCCAGTTTCCTTACAGAGTCACTGTGGCACGTCTCAATAACATAAGTTAGGGAACTGAAATTCTTAGCCAATCAGGGAGTAAAAATTAGGCAGATGACATGGACATCATGACTGCTAAATTCTGTTTCAGGCACTAATTCACAGTCTGACTGTTAATAGTCACTTATCTGCATGTCATAGTCTCCTGGTGAAGAGAATCATATTTGCTCATCTTTAGGAGTCATGCTGAGATCAGTGAAACTTTTTTTGTCAAGTTAAATGCAAGATGTTATTTGATTCCTTCTCTTAAAAAAAAAAAAACAACAACAAAAAACAGCAAACAAACAACAAAAAAAAACACCCCAAAAAACCCCAAACTAAACAACAAAGCTCTAGCCCAGTAAACAGAATCTATGGTGATTGATGCCATCATAAAACCTTAGAATATCACTGAGCATTGTTGTTATTGCTCAATACTAAAAGCAACAGAAGATACTAAATCATATCTTGAAAATGGGAGAGGTCAGGATGGAACAATAATGGATACCAAAAAAGCCATTTTGAGTTGAGGAAGATTTTTATTAAGGCAAAACAAAGCATAATACAAAATCTTGCTAAGAAACTATTGTACATTCTGAAGCAAAAGTTCTGGTTTCATCCTTTTCAGACAGGAACATTCATCTTGATTATGTAATGTTACATGACTAAAGATAGTCATCTAAAGAAGGTAGTATATTTGTTCTTGGAGGAAGAGGACTCAAATATGGCACAATATTTATTGAATATAATTAATATAGCTTTAATAAACCCATTAAGTACAGACCAGTGTTTTAGAGGGTTTTACTTATGTTTTGGTACACATTTCAAGAAGGACATAGGCTTTGCAGTCTGCACTGTTTTGTTTGTAAGATTTATTTGAGTTACAATTCAGTATCTGTAACTGAAAAGCTCAGCTCTGTGCATGTATTCAATCCTTTGCTATCCTCATACAGCAGAAAGGGGTGGGAATATGGTTATCTTATCCCCACTGAAGCTTTTCATAGCACAGTGGCTTTTCTGCTCAGACCCTGAATTGCATTCTGTTGAAGGCAGTCTGTGTTTGTTCTGCTATAGATGTTTTAGTCGCAAAATGATATTCTGGGACAAAGCTGCCTAGGATTCCTCTAGGCACTGTCACCCAGAAGAGGGAGAGAAGTGTCAGGGAGCAGGGCTTTCACCCTGCCACCCAGGGCTTCAGGCACCTCCTTGGGCACGTCAGTAAGGCCCATGCCCACTGGTGTTCTCAAATCCCTGAGAGTTGCTCCTTGAATCTGACTTTTGGTCTTTTCTTTTCAAATGCAGCCTGTTCAGTAAGTGAATCAGCATTAATGGGAGGAAGCACACTTGAACATGTCAGGGACCTGAGATATGCTCTTACTGAGTGATCTGCATTGCAATTTCTAACACTGATATCTGTCCAACAGCTGAAAGCAGGAAACTTCTGCATAAACACACCTGAGGGCTGAGCGGTATTGTGGTTACGTATATTAGCACACATTATGAAACTCTGCTTTGTAGCTCAGTTTGGTAGATTACTTTTACTGAAATTTTGGAGACTTGCTCCTTATCTTCCAGGGGGTAAAATAAAAAAAGCCCTTTGGCTATTTTAGAATCATAGAACGGTTAGAGTTGGAAGGGACCTTGAAGATCATCAAGTTCCAAGCCCCCTCACATGGGCAGGGACACCTTCCACTAGACCAGGTTGCTCAAAACACCATCAACCTGGCCTTGAAAATTTCCAGGGATGGGATCCACATCCACTTCCCTGGGCAACTTGTGCCACTGTCTCACCACCCTCAGAATTTCTTCCTGATATCTGACCTGAATCTACCCTCTTTCAGTTTAAAAATGTTACCCCTCATCCCATCATTACAATCCCTGACAAAGAGTTCCTCCCCGTCTTTCTTGTAGGCCCCCTTTAAGTGTTGAAAGGCTGCTGTAAGGTCTCCCTAGAAACTTCTCTTCTCCAGGCTGAACAAGACCAACTCTTTCAGCCTGTCATCATAGGAGAGGTGCTCCAGCTCTCCGATGGTCTTTTTGGCCCGCCTCTGGACCTGCTACAACAGGTCTGTGTTTTTCCTGTGCTGGATGCAGTACTCCAGGTGAGGTCTCAGGAGAGTGGAGCAGAGGGGCAGAATCACCCCCCTCGGCCTGCTGGCCACACTTTTAATGCAGTCCAGGATGCGGTTGGCCTTCTGGGCTGTGAGCGCACATAGAATCATAGAATGGTTTAGGTTGGAAAGGACCTTGAAGATCATTGAGTTCCAACCCCCCTGCCATAGACAGGGACACCTCCCACTAGACCAGGTTGCCCAAGGCCACACCCAGCCTGGCCTTGAACACCTCCAGGGATGGGGCCTCAACAACCTCTCTGGGCAACCTGTTCCAGTGCCTTACCACCCTCACAGTGAAAAACTTCTTCCTAATGTTCAGTCTGAACCTGTCCTCTTCCAGTTTAAAGCCATTCCCCCTTGTCCTATTGCTACATGCCCTAGTAAAAAGTCCTTCCCCAGCTCTCCTGTAGGCCCCCTTTAGGGACTGGAAGGCTGCAATAAGATCTCCCCAGAGCCTTCTCTTCTCCAGGCTGAACAGCCCCAACTCTTTCAGCCTCTCCTCATAGGCCAGGTGCTCTAGCCCTCGGATCATCCTCATGGCCCTCCTCTGGACACACTCCAGCAGGTCCATGTCCTTCTTCTGTTGGGGATTCCAGAGCTGGATGCAGTACTCCAGGTGGGGTCTCAGGAGAGTGGAGTAGAGGGACAGAATCACCTCTTTTGACCTGCTGGCCACGCTTCTTCTGATGCAGGCTGGGATATGGTTGGCCTTCTGGGCTGCGATCGCACACTGCTGGCTCATGTTGAGCTTCTCGTCAATCAGCACACCCAGGTTCTTCTCCTCAGGGCTGCTCTCCAGCCATTCCCCACTGATCCTGTATTTGTGCTTGGGATTGCCCCGAGCCAGATGTAGGACCTTGCACTTGGCCTTGCTGAACTGCATGAGGTTGGCTTGGGCCCACCTCTCCAGCCTGTCCAGGTCCCTCTGGATGGCATTCCTCCCCTCCAGCGTGTCTACCTTGCCAAACAGCTTGGTATCATCGGCAAACTTGCTGAGGGTGCACTCGACCCCACTGTCCATGTCATCGACAAAGATGTTGAACAGTACAGGCCCCAGTACTGACCCCTGAGGAGTGCCACTTGTGTCTGCTCTCCACTTGGAAATCAAGCCGTTGACCACAACTCTTTGAGTGTCACCATCCAGCCAGTTCTTTATCCACCAAGTGGTCCATTTGTTGAATCTGTGCCTCTTTAATTTAGAGACCAGGATATTGTGTGGGACAGTGTCAAACGCTTTGCACAAATTCAAGTAGATGACATCAGTTGGTCTTCCCTTGTCCACTGCCACTGTAACCCCTTCATAGAAGGCAACCAAATTTGTCGGGCATGATTTGCCCTTGCTGAAGTCATGCTGGCTGTCACCAATCATGTCCTTGTTTTCTACGTCTCTCAGCAGAGTTTCCAGGAGGATCTGCTCCATGATCTTCCCAGACACAGAGGTGAGACTGACTGGCCTGTAGTTCCCTGGGTCTTCCTTGTTTCCCTTTTTGAAAATAGGGATTATGTTTCCCCTTTTCCAGTCAGCAGGAACCTCGCCAGACCGCCACGACTTCTCAAATATGATGGCTAGTGGCTTAGCGACTTGATCTGCCAGTTCCCTCAGGACCCATGGATGTATCTCATCAGGTCCCTTGGACTTGTGCACCATCAGATTCCTCAGGTGGTGTCGCACTCGATCTTCACCTACAGTGGGTAGTTCTCCATTTTCACAATCCTCATCTTTGCGTTCTGTGTCATGGGCAATGTGGCTGCAGTCCTTGACAGTGAAGACTGAGGCAAAAAAGTCATTGAGTACCTCAGCTCTGTCCTGGGTAACCAGTTCTTGTGTTTCCTTCCGGAGGGGGCCCACAGTTTCCCTAGTCTTTCTTTTCTTGCTGACATACTTAAGGATTTTTTGTTTGTTTTAATGTCCCTGGCCAGATTTAGTTCTATCTGTATTCCTTCCAGGCTACCCGCCTCTGTTTCCACTCCCTATAGGCCTCCTTTTTCCTTTTGGTCATGTCCAGGAGCTCCTTGTTCATCCATGCAGGCCTCCTGGGACATTGCTGGGTCATGTTGAGCTGCTCATCAGCAAACAACCCCAAGTCCTTCTCCTCAGGGATTCTCTTGATCCATTTTCCACCCAGCCTGTATCTGTGCTTTGGATTGCCCTGACCCACATGCAGGACCTTGCACTTAGCCCTGTTGAACTTCATGAGGTTTGCACAGGCCCACCTCTCCAGCCTGTCCAGGTCCCTCTGGATGGCATCCCTTCCCCTCAGCGTGTCAACTGCACCACAGAGCTTGGTGTAGTCAGCAGACTTGCTGAGGCTGCACTCAATCCCACTGTCCATGTCCCCAACAAAGATGGTAGACAGCACTGGTCCCAATACCAAGTCTTCAGGATCGCCACTTGTCACTGGTCTCCTCTTGGACATCAAGCTGTTGACTGCAACTCTTTGAGTGTGGCCATCCGGCCAACTCCTTATCCACCGAGTGGTCCATCCATTAGATCCATGTATCTCCAATTTACAGACAAGGATGTTGTACAGGACAGTGTCAAATACTTGAGTCCAGGTAGATAATGTCAGTGGCTCTTCCCTTATCCACCAATGCTGTAATGCCATCGTAGAAGGCCACCAAATTTATCAGGCCTGATTTGTCCTTGGTGAAGCCATGTTGGTGACACCAATCACCTCCTTTTTTTTCCCTGTGCTTTAGCATAGTTTCCAGGAGGATCTTCTCCATGGTCTTGCTGGGCACAGAAGTGAGACTGACTTGGGTCTTCTTTTTTTTCCCTTTTAAAACCTAGGGGTTATGTATTTTCTAGGAGAAGGTTTTGGGGTTTTTTTTGGTTTAAAGTTTTTATTTTTAATGCATTCTTCTCTTATTCCTGAGGTGTAATCTCCTTGATACTCTCCTCCATTCATTCATCACACAGTTGTGCAGTGTGATATGAAAAAGTTCTTGTAGGGCAAACTATTGCAAAAGGGTAGCTGCAATATTTCTCAAATGTGGAAGATGTTCTGTGCTTGCCTGCCCACACAGAGCACTCTTTTCATTTCATTTCAGTGGCATATTTCGGAGGTGATTTGTCTGATTTATTTTCATTTCTTTTAGGCTTGAGCTTGTGCTCTTTTTGAGACACTGCTCTCAAAATCTGAGAAGCTGTGACAGATCTGATGCATTGCTACTAGCAGCATGGAAATTCGCAAGGGTTAAAATTTCATGGTCATGGTTCTCAGAGAGCTGTCTAAAAGAAACAAAGAGCTTTTTTTTAGAAACAGCTTTTCAAGTTACGTTGGAGACTTAGTTGGCTGGTTGGTTTTCTTTATTTGCCCCATGAAAAGTAAGTGCACGTTAGTGCTTATCTAAGGTTTGTAAATAGAACCAATTATCTTGTATATCCACATCTGAGTTTTCTGTGCAAAATAAAACTTGGTTGTACTTGCGGGTGTTTTGAACAAATTCCTTACTGGAATACTTCTCAAAAGTACTAAGTTAAATACTTTCCATCAAATGAAAAGCAATTAAAGAGCTATATAAATAGTCTATAAAGAATCATTGAGAGGTCTGGTACATTGAATTACTGTCTTGTTTAAATACTTCTTGATGCAGACAACTATAAAAGACACTCCTCTTTCTATAAGCACCTGCTCCTGGTAGAAACAAGAGTTATATTGATTTACTGCAATTTATTTTCTCCCTGGATTCTGGTCTTGACACTGTGAGAAGATTAATTGGAATTAATGGCATTTGCACAGCTAATTAAAGTCACTCTTCCTCCAGTCAAATCAATTCCTTTAATCAGAGAAGTAGCAAAGTCTTGCTCAGTTCCTCCAGTCTTGCATGTAAATGTTCTTTGCTTGAATAAGCATCTCTGCAGTCATTAGTGGTTGAATAATGATAGCTGGTAATTTCTTCAGCACTTGAAAAGCACAAATAATATACATATTCATTCTTATAGATAATGCAACAAATTAAGATTTTTTTTTAAATTTGAACTTAATTAAAGACAGGGTTTTTTTTATTCTTGATCCATTCTTCAAGAAGGATTCTGGAGATGAGCATGGTGGTATCAGAGATTGTACTCTCAGTTTTTCATGCACTGCCTTAACACAAATAAATGGTACAGCTCAAGGAAAATAATTCCTATGTATAATCTGATGATGAAGTGTCTCCTTCCAAGCATCATGCAAAACAGTGTGTTAACAAATTAATATGTAAAAAGGTCTTTCATGGAAAACACAAACAGGATGGGAAGCAGAACAAACCCAACATTCTGTTAATCACTGTGTTGCTGCTTAAAATGTAGGAGGCATAACTTCTACTGAGGGAGACTTTAGAGGAGTATTATTCTTAAACCAATCCATACTACTAACTTAATGCTTGAGCTGCAGTAAACTCTCTGTCAGCAAACATGCAGAGTATTGGTGACTACAATGGCCGCCTGAGTTGGTATTGCAGCCTGACTGCTCCATGAGTAAGGGCCAACTGGGCTTTTGTTCCATACGGCAGTGGATTTATGTTCTACTTTGATTTTTGCTGGTAGGTGACATGTAACAACTACATGAAGCCAAGGACATATTGAAGATGTTGCTTGGCTGTGGGTTTATTACAATAAATCCCTGTTTACAGAATGTTTAATGTGGAGCATCTTTTAATATACATGAAATCTTAATTCATGTTATTGAAACAGAAAATCTTTGCAATCAAGTCAGATCATCCTTTATCATATGACACTGACTACAAGTTCTGTTTCCTAGATACAGATCTAATTTCCAGACTCAGAAGATATTTGTTATCTTTACTTTTACACTAGACCTACTCTGAAAAAAGGCGATGAATAATGTAACAAAAAGTTCCAAATTAATCTCTCTGGGCAAAAGGTGTGTCTGGTATTATTTGTGCAGTCTCTTGTGAATGTTGGAGTAAAAGTTTTCTTTATGTTCAATTCATGAGAGAACAACTACATGATTATTCGTATTAGTAATTGCATTATGAATTATGATCTTGGAAGATGATAACTCTTGGCATGCAAGCAGGAAGATAAACTGCAATGTATGTCTTGCATCCATCATATGATGGATCAGCCAGAAAGTTACAAGTAGAATATGATGAAGAATCAGGAGAAGGAGTGAAGAGGAAAAGCAATTCTAAAGTCGTCCTGGTTTCAGCTGGAATAGAGTTCATTCCCTTTCTAGTAGCTGTTGTGTTTTTGGTTTGCCCTGAGAATAATGCTGATATATTGTTTTAGTTGTTGCCAGGTGATGTTTTACATTAGTCAAGGACTTTTTGCTCTTCCCAGAGAAGCTGAGAGGAAGCATGGACAGAACAAACTGGCCCACGAAATATTCCATGCCATAGATGTCATGCTTAATATATAAATGGGAGTGGGACTGGGGAAAGGAATCCTCAGACACTTCTTTGGACGGGCTGGGCAACCAATCACTGCGTGGTGAGAGTGACTTGTGTTGTATCACTTTATTTTGTATATTTGTTTACCATTATTACTGTTATTGCTATTTTCCTTTTCTGTTATTGTTCCATTAAACTGTCTTTATCTCAGCCCATGTGTTTTTTTCCTTTCCCTTCCTTTTCTCCCTCTTTACGCTACCCTACTGAGGGGGGGAAGGAGGGGAAGGGAGGTCAGCGAGCGGCTGCGTGGTGCTAATTGCCAGCTGGAGTTAAATCATGACAAAAATGCATAGAAAGCTTTTATTAAAACTAAATGAATAGTACATAAATTCATTAAATTCATAGTTGCTTCTCAGCTACAAAAAGCAGATTGTTAAATTCATTGAATACGTTTCTTCACTTCAAATTAGTCTTCCATGTTCACTTAAAAGCAATTTGTAGGAATATGTTGTGGTATTCACATTTCTTGGATGTTAAACCAATGGAGTAGAACATACACGTCTGGTCCTGTACAGACATGAAGACAAAAATCTATGTTTATACCAGGAGTATAGAGGAGTACATATTATCTGCAGAGAGCCAGCCACAAGTGGCTCAATTACCACTACCATTAGTCAACAGGTACCTCTGTTTAAGGTGATCATTTCTACTTCAGATTACATTGATCTCTGCTTTGAAAGTGTTGTGTGTGAATGGAGTCTTTATACCATGTTGCAAGGACTGTAACGCAAATTGCTTGTCAGTTTTAGATATGAAAATTTTAGTAATGGACAGTGGATGCAAAAAGGTCATATTTTAGTATCTCTTTGAAATGATGTTGATTCTTAAGCTTTTTTTTAAGGCATAAGAAGCGAGTCTAAGGGCCAAAACAGTCAAGGTAAATAAACCACAACGGTGAAAAAAAACTTAAATAATCCCAGAGAAAGTAGTATGATCCCTACTAGAAAGTGGTTTGTAGAGCTAATCTTCAAACTTTGAAAGGTCTGTAGATGCACTGTTCTTCCTGGATGTTGACTGGAATTTAGATATTCAAAGAAAAGTTACAGGAAAGCTTACATGCAGGCACTGTGCCTAAGAAATTCAACCTTTTAACTGTCATCTGTTACTAAATGAACCAATTCAAATGAAAAAGTAGGCTTAAAAAGCCTGTGTTTTGTTTCTGAACAAGAATATTCTATAGCAGGGAAGGACTCTTGAAGCTCTACTTTCAGTACTTAGCTATACAATGTTTAAGTCAGTTCACGCTCAAGTAGGATTGGAAATACATTTTGCTGTGCTGTTCCTTACAAAACACTATAAGCTGGCACTGTCTAGTGTAGTCTATTTAGTCTGTTTAGGGAACCACTGCATTCATAAGGGATCAAGAAATTTTGTGCATTTTTTTCTTCTTTGGACAGTTTGATGCTGAAGTGTTTCCAAAGTTATAATTTAAAGCCCAGTTCTGAGCTGTGTGAAAGACAGCTTTCCATTACAGAGGTAGTTTGGCAAGCTAATATGCTTTGGGATGAACGACTTATTGAAAGCTTCATGACAACAATTTGGTAGTTGTGTGCCGAGAGGGTATTTCTCATTCTTCATTTCACCACTGAAAATCTTCTGAACTGATAGAGCTGAAATAGCAAATATCTTTCAGATGCCATTGTCTTAACTCAGAAAATCCCCAAAGCTTTATATTTGGTCCTTTGAAAATGTCACCTTTGAGTTATCTGAATTTGTAGCAAGAAGAGAAGTTTCTCAACCAAAACTTGATTTCAGCTGCATTTTGTCATGGTTTAACCCCATCTAGCAACTAAGCACCACACAGCCACTAGCTCACTCCCCACCAGTGGATGAGGGAGAGAAGTAGAAGGGTTAAAGTGAGGAAACTCATGGATTGACATAAAGCCAATTTAATAATTTAAATTAATAATAATAGCAATTAAAAGGAGAATAAAAAAGAGATAGAAATAAGGGATGGGGTCAGGAAAGCAAGGTGCATCTGGAGCTGAACTTGGCAAGGGACACAAAGAATAATAAGAAGGGCTTCTACAGGTATCTCAGCCAGAAAGGGAAGGTCAAAGGAAGCATACTCCCCCTGATGAACAGGACAGGTAAACTGGTAGCAACGGACTAGGAAAAGGCTGAAGTACTCAACAACTTTTTTGCCACATTCTTCACTGGCAATGTCTCTCCCCACACCTCTCAAGTGGATGGACTGGGACAAGGCAGGGACTGGAGAACCAAAGTCCCTCCCACTGTAAGAGAAGATCAGGTTTGTGACCACCTGAGGAACCTGAACAGACAGAAGTCTATGGGACCTGACAAGATACATCCCAGAGTCCTGAGGGGATTGGCTGATGTAGTTGCCAAGCCACTCTCCATCATATTTGAAAAGTTGTGGCAGTGAGGTGAAGTCCCTGGAGACTGGAGAATGGGAAACATTGCATTCATTTTTAAAAAGGGTTAAAAGGAGGACCCTGGGAACTGCCAGTTTGTCAGCCTTACCTCTGTGCCTGGGAAGATCATGGAACAGATCCTCCTAGAAGCTAAATTAAGGCACGTGGAGTACAGGGAAGTGATTCGAGACAGCCAAAGGCAAGTCCTGCCTGACCAACCTTGTGGTATTCTAGAATGGAGTGATTACATCAATGGACAAGGGAAGAGCTATGGATGTCACCTATCTGGGTTTCTGTAAGGCCTTTGACACAGTCCCCCGCAACATCCTTCTCTCTAAACTCTAGAGAAATGGATTTGATGGGTGAACTGTTCAGTGGATAAGGAATTGGCTGGATGGTCACATCCAGAGGGCGGTGGTCAATGGCTCAATATCCAGATGGAGACTGGTGACGAGTGGCATCCCTCAGGGGTCCATATTGGGACCAGTACTGTTCAATATCTTCATTCAATATCTTCATCAATGACATAGACAGTGGGATTGAGTGTACCCCCAGCAAGTTTGCAGATGACATCAAGCTGAGTGGGGTGGGTGACATGCCTGAGGGATGGAATGCCATCCAGAGGGATCTTGACAAGCCTGAGAAGTGGGCCCATGTGAACCTGATGAGGTTCAACAGGGCGAAGTGCAGGGTCCTGCACCTGGGTCTGGGCAACCCCTATTGTCAATACAGGCTGGGGGATGAAGGGATTGAGAGCAGCCCTGCCCATAAGTACTTGGGGGTACTGGTGGATGAAAAATTGGACATGAGCTGGCATTGTGCGCTTGCACCCCAGAAAGTCAACCATGTCCTGGGCTGCATCAAAAGAAACATGGCCAGCAGATCAAGGGAGGTGATTCTGCCTCTCTAACCGCTTTCTTGAGACCCCACCTGGAGTACTGCGTCCAGCTATGGAGCTCCCGGCACAAGAAAGACATGGACCTGTTGGAGCAAGTCCAGAGGAGGGCCACTAGGATGATCCAAGGGCTGGAGCATCTCTCCTATGAAGACAGATTTAGAGAGGTGGTGGTGTTCATCCTGGAGAAGAGAAGGCTCCAGGGAGACCTTATTGCTGCCTTTCAATGCTTACATGGGGCGTATAAGAAAGATGAGGACAAATTTTATAGCAGGGCCTGTAGTGACAGGACAAGAGTTAATGGTTTTAAACTAAAAGGGGATCAATTCAGAACAGATATAATGAAGAAATCTTTTACAGTGAGTGTGGTAAGACACTGGACCATCTTGCCCGAAGTGGTGGTAGTTGCCCTATCCCTGGAACCATTCAATGTCAGGTTGGACAGGGCTCTGAGCAACCCGATCTAGTTGAAGATGTCAAGTCTTCAAACATCTTGATAAGCAAATGCAGAGCTTGATGCTTTAGTCTTCCTCTTTTAGCACTTTTTGAGGAGCCATCTTTTTTGCTGTTCAAAGGCAAGAGTTTAGAAATATTTTCCTTTGATTTTAATAAAATCAGGACTCCACAAATACTGTACAGTTTGTTGATTATTAATCATTTTGACTCTACTTAGTCATCTAGGGCCAAATTATCATTTGCTGTGAATCTGCAGGAGCCAATGTCTGTTTCAGCAGTTTATAGGAGACAATCTGTACACCTGATTTTTTATTTGGTATATAGACCAAATATTATTTCACTGGAGTCAAATTCCTCCCTTCCCAACCCATTTTACCACTCCCGTTTGTTGTAGAAGGCTTTTTAAAGTTGACTAAAAAAACCCCGAACTTTTAAATAGCTTTTCTCTTGTCTTAATGTCATAGCAGTTTTCTACACAAATACCTTCAAATTGAAATGGATATCATATCATATCATACCATATCATATCATCATATCATATCATATTGTTATCATATCATATCATATCATATCATATGTATCTTGGAGTTTGAACAATTAAAATGTAGTATAACTTTGACAAACCATGTAATGAAAATAACCTAATATTGAGGTGCTAAGCTACCATGGGCTTCGGAGCTGATGCTGGCTAGCTTTGTCACATATTTTCTGTTTTACAGATGAATTCAAGTACCTTCTTAGGTAAGTCCATTGAAGCGCAGCTGTTCCCCCATGCATTCTTTACTTTAAAGCATTTCCTCTGCTTCTTGAAGAGCTTGGTTGCTGCATATTGTGTAGGACATTTCTACACACACTCCGCTGAGCACCTGGCTCCCCAGAAGCCTGCTCTCTCTCTCCCCCTGGAAAAGTTAACAGCTTGAATCTCCATGAAGTTGCTTGCTGAAGCTGGTGGAAGAAGTAAGCCAAGCCTAGCTAGCAAGCACACTGCTGTCTGAGATGACTGTCTGAGAGAGACGTGGCTTGAGGGCTCAGCTGGAGGATAAAGCCAGGGGGCAGGTCCAGTACATGTGACCCTAAAACTCATGAGGCAACTGTAGCTGGCTGAGCTGAACTGTCCCTCAGTTTCAGATGGAATCAGAGCATAATTTTGTAGATGCAAAGCTTCAGCCTAGCATTTAGTAGCAAAACCCAAGCCTTACGAAAACTAGAGGCTGAATTGTAAGATAGTGCAGGAAAGGGGAATTTCCAGACAGGGAAAATGAGCATCAAAATGGTGCAAAAGTGTGTTTCAAATGCAGTGAAATACAGATAATCAGTACTGGAGAGATCACTCAGGAGCACTGTCTGAGTTGTTGATAAGTGGTAAAGTTTCTTTATTTCTCTTTGCACAAAAGGTCATGATTTTGAACACTTAATTTTAGCCACAAAGTGCCTTGTTCTTAAACACAAATTAGGAATGTTAGTGAGTGCAAATGACAGTAAGTCAGTCAGAAGAAACAATCTTCTTCGTCTTGTTTTTGAAAAGTTTTGCAGATAGGAAAATGCTAAGCTCAACCAAACTGTGGTGAAACTCAGGTGTGGAACTAACCTTGACAGAAGAGAGTTGCTGAAAACCTGACTGGTCTAGGAAACTTATCTTAAAAGCCATGGCTGTTGTTAAAGTCAACAGTACTTCAGTAGCTTTGCTCTTGTGATGGTAAACACAGTCTCGAGATTTTGACAGTCGGTTTATGGATACAGCAGAAAGCTGCTTGTCAGAGAACTTGGGAAGAAAGCAGTAGCTATTGCCACTTTTATTCACTTTCTGTACTTCCAACTGTTTGATGTGGACATTAAAGAAGAGAAGCAATTGAGGACAAAAAAGTACTGAGGTTGGGAGGCTCCTACTTGAAACATGAAAGGAAAGTACGTTGTAGTCTGTGCTTCTGCATGTGCGCAGAACACTTCAAATATCAGACTTGGAGTGTGCCGGTCAGGGTAGGAGTTGGTAGTGCCTGGAGAGAAGACATCTAGTATTCGCAGGATGTGGTCATCACTGATGTATACCTGTGCCTTGGAAAATAAATACAGATAATAAATCAAAAGTTACAAGGGTCTTTTTTTCCTTCGCTTAGCCAGAATTTTACATATCAACATAAGCTTACAAAAAGTGGATGATAAGCGAGAGATAGATAATTATTTCACAATTCTCTAAACCATAAGGACTTTAATGTGCTAGTTGAGGTCTTCAACAGTGGTGGAAGCAGGCTACTGACAATAGAAAATGGGGTCAGATAGCTGTCTGGCTAGTTTTTGGACAAGAAAGTGTAAAAATTCTTGTATACTCTCAATCATTGTAAAATTAAAAAGTGAGTGACGGGAAAATACTTTTTAAAGAGAAAATTTTATTTCTTTAGAGGTTGAAAAGCCTCACTGTACTCTCTGGCAAATGGACATTCTTTCTGTGGGGACAGACCCAAAGCTGGTTGAAGTTTATAGGAATACTACTGACTCCAAAAGTCACCCAGTAATATTCAGTGCATGAAGACACCATGGACAACTGAAAGTTGACTCCTGCTGTCAATGCTGTCAAAGCAAAAATCATGGGAAGAAAAAATAAGATTTTCCAGAAAAGCAGGAAATCAGAATACTCCACCATTGAACATATCATGAAAGCACAGTGGTTATCTTATTTGTGAAATCTGAAACAGATTGCTACTGTCTTCAGTAAGGCTATCAATTCTTGCCTCCTTCTGCATTTACTGTATTTGCTCCTGTCCTGGTTCCGGCAAGGATGGGGTTAATTTCCCCAAGGAGCCGGCAGGGGAGGCAGGTATTCCATACCACCTGACCCATGCCCAGCTATAAGAGGAGCTAGCCGGGGAGAGTGGGGCAGTCGCCGCTCGGGGGCGGGCTGCGGTGGTGCGGGTCCGGCCGGTGCGCTGCGGTACTGTAATCGTGTTCATATACTCCTTTATCGGTGTTATTGTTTTTCTTTCTTCTTCCCTTTGGCTGTTCTGTTAAATTACACTATTTCAACCCACGAGTTTTGCCCTTTTCTGCCGATTTTTTCCACGGCTGTGGGAGTCGAGCGAGCGGCTGCGTGGTTCTTTGTTGCTGGCTGAGGCCAAACCACGACCGCTCCTAAACCTTGACGCAAAGTGAACTTAATATTATTTTTTCCGTTTTTTTTTTTTTTTTTTTTTCACTTAGGTTTAGATTCAGTGCTCATTTTTAATGATATTCCAGCGTTATCTCATTTTCTAAATGCCAACTTTTCCTTTTTCCCCTTTTGTGTTTAAGAAGAAAAGACAGAGTACAACTCTGCTGTTCAGACCCAACCCAAAGACCACTAGAATCACAATGAGTTTATGTCAAATATATCAAGGAAATATGGGTAAGAACCAGAAGTATGTGGTTGGGTTGTTTCTTTTTGTATACCACTGAAAAACTTTTACATCTAGTTGGTGACATTCACTTTCCACTTTACTAAGAATTGTTATAGAACAGCCTTGTTATTTACCTGTAAAGTCAAAGATTACATCAGGCATTTCAACAAAAGGCTTATATCCAAGCAACAGTAACTTCCAGATGTCACGCTGAGGAATCAGTCAGTAGCTTTATTTAGCTTTTACATATATATTGGAAAGATGAAAGTGTGAATTAGTATCAGAAATATTCTTGTTTATAAGGTAGGAATTTTAATGCAGTAAAATTTTACTTTTGTTCTTCTTTCCTCATTAAAAAAGAAAGGAAAATAATGTTATTTGTTATATATGAAGTAAAATATTTTAATTGCCTCAGTTCGGATGAAGCTTGGAACTGGTGAGTTTAAAATTTTAAGAGAGGGGTAGAAAACTGTATTATTCTCTTGAAGAGCTTTATACTGTATTAAGCTCAGAAACTACCATTAGTCATACAACATTAAGTTTTTTATACTGTCTAGATTTATCTTCACAGTGAAGTCTTATTAGCTTGCAGAAAGTAACCCACTGAAAAGGGAATATCAAAACAGTTGTAAGAATGACCTCTGCAAAATCACATGGTACAGAAGATGAAATTGTGCAGAAGGCTGGTGTGGTGCAGGGTCACAGGGTTAGTGTTTTGGACAGGACTTACTGGGTGATGAATCTTCCGTAGATGCTTGGTACAGAGGCAAATTTCATTTCAGGCTGCAGAGACCTACAATTTGATACATCAATATTAACCAAACTTCTGTTTGGAGAAGCAAGTTTTAAAGCTTTCCTGTACTCATCCAGCATGCTCACCGAGGAACGACTTCAATAGTATATGTCTATTACCTGATGGCAGAGCCAAAATCACAGCATCATGGACACAGCGTGCAGACTGGCAGGGTCTCTCCAGAGGTCTTCACTACAATCTTCTGCCCAGATCAGGCTCAGTTGTGGGGTCAAACCTGGTTGCTCAGTGTGTTATCTCGTGGGGGCTGAAAACCCTTCAAGGAGAGGATGGCTTTCCCTTATCTCCAGTCCCTCTGACCCTGCTCTGTTTACTGCCTACCAGGACCTAGAACCTTCTGCCCGGAGTTGCCCCTAGCCACACCAGCATTGCTGTCAGGGCTCTGCCTCCCTGGGACAGGGCTACACATTGCTCTGGCCCAACTAGTATGGAGACGCCGTTAGCCCTTTCCTCCCATTGGTCCCAGCCAATCTGCACAGTGGCTCTGCTCTCATGAGCATTGACTGTTGCACCCTAGTTTGCGATCGCCTGTAAACATAGGCATACACCTTGTTACCTCCCCAGGTTGCAGAAGAGAGTCTGATGTGGAAGCCTACTTGTTCCCAGCCGCTAGGCAAAGCATGACATGTCAAACACCCCTCTCTTGAGTCAAATTGTCCAAACTTTTTTTTTTTCATCTATCTTGTTGTGCACCCATCCAGACTATAACATCCCAACTTAGAATACTGTGGCAGATGGTGACAAAAGCCATGCTAATGTCAAGGTAAAGGACATCTACAGCTCTCCACTTATCCACAAGTACAGCTGTGTTATCACACAAAGCAACTGTCTGGGACTGGCACGATTCACCCATGGTCAATCCGTGCTGGCTATTCCCTGCCACCTTCTTCACCCTCTTGCCTTCAGAGCTGTGCTCCAACAGGACTTTTTCCATGATTTTTGCATGCACCGAACTAAGTCTGACCAGTCTGTGCTTCCTCAGACCCTCCATTTTTGTCTTTTTCGAAGATGGATACAACATTTTGCCCAGAGAGGTTGTTGAAGCCCCATTCCTGGAGGTGTTCAAGGCCAGGCTGGACATGGCCTTGGGCAACCTGGTCTACTGGGAGGTGTCCCTGGCTGTGGCAGGGGGGTTGGAACTCAATGATCTTCAAGGTCCTTTCCAACCTAAACCATTCTATGATCCTATGATTTTTATCTATCCAATCTTCAAGGACCTTCCCTGATCACCACAACCTTTCAAAGGTGCTAGAAAGAAAACTTACAAGGACGCCATCCAGCTCCTTCAACACCCTTGGGTGCAGCCTGTTGGGTCTGTACACCTTTGTCTGAACTGGTCCTGACACCCCCATGCCATTTTATGTGGAGGGATGAGCTGCACGATGATGCCTCTCAGTAGGGCAGATAAACTTACATGCACTACCTCAGCAGTGCAGCTATCTGCTGCTGATTCCAGAGCTATATCTGTCACAGGTAATTTGGATATTGCTGTTCTATGCCACATGCATGGTATGAGTGCACTTTCCTGGCTTCTCCTTCACTATACAAGGTGCTGCCAGCCTGTGGAAGAAGCTCTATATGTTCCCGCAGTGCCTGTGGTGCTTTTGGTAGAGCCAAACTGTGGGGCATGATGACCTCTCCTGCACAGCTGGGATAAGACTGTCAGCTTCAGAGCTGAGATGATAGTGCTGTTCTTCATTATCCTAATGGCTTTCTGGGTCTCTTGTACTTCAAATAATTGATAATGACATCACTTTAATTTCTAGTTTAATATTAATTGCAGTTGGTGCTCAGAACTGTATAAAACAAGTAACTTGATCACATCAAATTTTCTTATTCCTTTCTGATTGGAAATAAAGGTTATTAAATATATGACTACTTTCTGTCTGTATACATATATTTTTCAATCAGGATTTATTTCAGTCTTTTGTCTATTCCAATGCTTAAATTAAAAGTAGGATTAAGATGCGTACAGGTCCTCTTTAGTTTCTGAGAACTGGTCCATTTATTAAACTAAATGTGTTTACATTCATTTTCTTGGATTTTATGCTGCGCATTGTCAAAAAAATCCAACCTAAACCAAATTAGGGAGTCAATGTCACTTAAGAACTAATAATTATGGCTTGATTTGCTAATTAAAACACATCCAGCAAACAAAAAGAGCTGTATCATGTGGCCAGTTAAAGCCGTTCAAAATTTACTATTTAATATTTTGATCAGTCCACAAATGAGTGATAAACAAAAAAAATTCTCTGAAATTGTTTGATGAATAGTTTTGAATTACTGATATATTCACAGATAATGGCAGTAAGAAAATGGAGGCCAACTTACTAAATGAATTATCCCTTACAATTTATTTACTCATGTCTAGTTAAAAACAATAAAACCTGCTTCATTAATATTTAATCACAACAAAAACTCTACCAGTTCAATTATAGTTGTTTGGAAAGGTTTATGTGAAGAAGTCATATGATCTAGTAATTCTGATTTTTTTT
Source organism: Vanellus vanellus (assembly GCF_965231255.1). Taxonomy (NCBI): domain Eukaryota; kingdom Metazoa; phylum Chordata; class Aves; order Charadriiformes; family Charadriidae; genus Vanellus; species Vanellus vanellus. Next base: position 15,233,343 of record NC_138908.1, on the reverse strand, counting down.
TCAAAAGCATGAATATTTTAGAAAAAATTAGAGTGTTCTTGCCATCTAGTCCCGACAATGAGTTGACCCTATGCAGTAATTTCTTTACCGATAGTGGTATCACAAGAGGATGTGAAAAAGCTTCAAGGCCAGGCTGGACATGGCCTTGGGCAACTTGGTCTAGTGGGAGGTGTCCCTGTCTATGGCAGGGGGGTTGGAACTTGATATCTTCAAGGTCCTTTTCAACCTAAACCATTCTATGATTCTATGATTCTATTAATGTATATCAGTATATGAGTATAGACATTTTTATTCCTAATATGAGAGAGAGCAGAGCACAATTTTTTAAAGGAATTGCAGGAACACTGGTCTGAGGATATCTTTGTAAGTATGTTTTAGATGATGGCAAACTGTAATCAAACTTTACATATCAGTACAGCTAATAAGTACCTGAGGTGAGGAATTATCAAGTACAATCTTGGGCATTCTCAAGGAAGACAAACAGCTCGATATTGGGCTTTGCTGCTTCTGACACATTTCTAACATGTCACAGTGCTTCTTGTATTGCTGACTAAACATAAGTCAGTCTCTTCCATGAAACTAATGTTTCTATGCCCTTTCCTGTTCCAGAATTTAAACAAAAATGCATGTAAAGGAACCATCGGATGGGTTGTTTATAGAAGATTTTACTGCACATTGTAACAAGGCATAATTTAGCATAATAACTTGCCAGACTACATGACATTCACTGAATTTTGACCCTGCTTTTCAGCAATTAAATGGAATATTGGCCAGAATAAGGATACTTATAAACAACATCAGTCAAAAAGTTGGTAAACTTTACAAAGTACTAATTGAACGGTTGTCTTTCATAAACACAAAGTTTCATTTGTCTTTCTTTTCTTATGAGATGGACCAAAGAAAAAGGACTGCAGGCTTATTGCATTATGTATTTGCTATATGTATTACTGGTCTGTAACCAAGAAGACATCAAAATGGTAATGGTTACATTCAAATAGAATTGAACTTAGCATATGCAGAGCATAGACTGTTGGTTTTTGGAGCCACAAAACCCTTGGCATTAATACAAAAGGTATTGCACATGTTCTGGGTTATGAATGTATTGAGAGCAGCCCTGTTGAGAAGTACTTGGGCGTACTGGTGGGTGAAAAATTGGACATGAACCGGCAATGTGTACTTGCAGCCCAGAAAGTCAACCGCATCCTGGGCTGCATCAAAAGAAGCACGACCAGCGCATCAAGGGAGGTGATTCTGCCTCTCTAACCGCTTTCTTGGAGTACTGCATCCAGCTCTGGAGCCCTCAGCACAGGAAAGATGTGGACCTGTTGGAGCAAGTCCAGAGAAGGGCCATGAAAATGGTCAGAGAGCTGGAATACCTGTCCTATGAAGAAAGGCTGAGAGAGTTGCTGTTTTTCATCCTGGAGAAGAGAAGACTCCAGAAAGACCTTTTTGTGGCCTTTCAGGACTTAAAAATGGCTTATAAGAAAGACAGAGAGAGACTTTTTACCAAGGCCTATAGTGACAGGACAAGGTGTAATGGTTTTAAACTGAAAGAGGATAGCTTTAGATTGGACACAAGAAGTTTTTTACAATGAGGCTGGTGAGAGAATGGAACAGGTTACCCAGAGAAGTTGTGGATAACCCATTATTGGAAGTGTTCAAGGTCAGGTGGGAAGGGGCGTTGAGCAACCTGATCTAGTGAAAGATGTCCCTGTTCATGGAAGGGGCATTGGACTAGACGATCTTTAAAGATCTCTTCCCACCCAAACCATTGTATGATTCTGTGATCCTATGATTCTCCTGCCAAAACAACTTCTCACTGCTTATTAAACATTATGCTTATTGTTGGTCTACATATTCCTTTTTCAGTTTTCGTACTTTCATATTTCGTTTATATCTTGAGCATATGAATTACAGACAAAACTTTAAAACTTCTCATTCTTTGTTTCTGTTTTTGCATATGTTCTGTATACCTACAACAACCATAAACAATGCTTGACTGATTTGATAGCCTTGTATGATGGCATGATTGGCTGGGTGATGAGGGGAGAGGAGCAGATGTTGTCTACCCTGACTTCAGCAAGGCTTTTGACACAGTCCCCCACATCATCCTCAGAGGTAAACTTAGGAATCGTGGGTTAGATAAGTCGACAGTGAAGTGGATTGAGAACTGGCTGAATGGCAGAGCTCAGAGAGTTTTGATGAGCAGTGCAGAGTTCAGGTGGAGGCCTGCAATTTGCAGTGTACCCTGGGGGTCAGTACTGGGTCCAGCTTTCTTCAACATATTCATCAATGACCTGGATGCAGGGATAGAGTGTACCATCAGCAAGTTTGCCGATGACACAAAACTGGGAGGAGTGGCTGATACACCAGAAGGCTGTGCTGCCATTCAGCAAGACCTGGACAGGCTGGAGGGTTGGGCGGAGAGGAACCTAATGAAATTCAACAAGGTCAAGTGTAGGGTCCTGCATATGGGGAGGAATAATCCCATGCATCAGTACAGGTTAGGGGTTGACCTGCTGGACAGCAGCTCTGCGGAGAGGGACTTGGGAGTCCTGGTGGACAACAAGTTGACCATGAGCCAGCAATATCCCTTTGCAGCAAACAGGTCCAATGGTATCCTGGGGTGCATTAACAACAATGTGGCCATCAGGTCTAGGGAGGTCATCCTCCCCCTCTACTCTGTCCTGGTAGGCCGTACCTGGAGTATTGTGTCCAGTTCTGGGCTCCCCAGTTCAAGAAAGACAGGGAACTACTGGAAAGAGACCAGCGGAGGGCTACAAAGATGATCAAAGGAACGGAGCACGTCTCTTATGAGGAGAGGCTGAGAAACCTCAGTCTATTTAACCTGGAGAAGAGAAGCCTGAGAGGGAATCTCATCAATGCTTATAAATATCTAAAGAGCGTGTGTCAAGAGGATGGGGCCAGACTCTTTCCAGTGGTTCCCATCGACAAGACAGGGGCAAAGGGCACAAGCTGGAACAGAGGAAATTCCTTTTCAACATGAGAAAAATCTTCTGTACTTTGAGTGACAGAACACTGGAACAGACTGCCCAGAGAGGCTGTGGAGTCTCCTTCCCTGGAGTTGTTCAAAACCTGCCTGGATACAATCCTGTGCAACCTGCTCTAGATGAACCTGCTTTGGCAGGGGGATTGGACTAGATGATCTCCAGAGATCCCTTCCAACCCCTACCATTTCATGATTCTGTGAAAAAGAAACACTCTCTTTTCATCATTACCTGGAAAATGTTCTCAAAGACTATATATTATCTATATATGCAGAGTATTTTATATTCTATATATGGGTCAAATGTAGACTCTCCAAATTAATTTTAGCAGGATCCGATCCTCAATCATTTGTGTCCTTTTGCTGAGCTCCATCTCTAACCTTACAAAAGAGAGGTGTTTTCAGTGTTAGGTTCTCCTGGAAACAGCATCATGTGCAGTTTTTCAAGACAGAATGAATGCTCTCCAGGTCATGGCAGTACAAAAAATCTCCAAACACTAGATTTGCTCCCATGGCTTGTGTTAAGTGGGAACTACTGAGCCTCAGCCCACGTACTAGACCTAATTTAATCATGTTCCCCAAATGCTGAGTTAATTTGTGAATTCGAGTTCTATATACCCTTTTCTTGGTTTCTCTTCAATTATTTTTTATCTTTTCCTGAACTTCATTGACTTATTATAAAATACTAGTTTATCAGTTTAAGCTGGGGATCTTCTCCAGTTTCAATGAGTTTGGATTCTCAGAGCCACCATGTTTTGGAGAACTCCTTTAGCTAATGTGAAAATCCCTTTTTACCTGCATAAAATATTGTCGTGGTTTGGCCTCAGCCAGCAACAGAGAACCACGCAGCTGCTCGCACGACTCCCACAGCCGTGGGAAAAATCAGCAGAAAAGGGCAAAACTCGTGGGTTGAAATATTATAATTTAACAGAACAGACAAAGGGAAAAAGAAAGAAAAGAAAGAAAGAAAAACAATAACACCAGTAAAGGAATACAAGAACGCGATTACAGTACCGCCGCGAAGCACACCGACCTGACCCGCACCGCCGCGACCCGCCCCCGAGTGGCGACTGACTCCCCCGCCCCGGCTAGCTCCTTTCATAGCGGGGCATGGGTCACGTGGTATGGAATACGTGCCTCCCCTGCCGGCTCCTTGGAAATTAACCCCATCCTTGCCGGAACCAGGACATTATCCACCCCTTATTCCATACCATCTATGTCATGCCCAGATCTTTCAGTTGCATAGTCTATGAGCCATCCCTTAAAAAATGTCCATTAAGCTCACGGTCCACAGGTTGAAGATGTCGATCTCAAGGAAAATTGCTGGGCGCCAGATACTGAGATCAGTTCTTATTACATCATAAAATTATTCACTGGCTATTCTCACCCAAAATCAAATCCCCATAAGGTACACATCGGACCTCCCCATCCTCTCGCATCACCCACCAAGTGCACCCGGGTCCTTGTGCAAAAGCAATCCCACGGATGGGTTTGCCTTTGCCTGAGGCAGGGCTAACCCAGACTGTCTTCCCTAACATATTCTTCATATGCACTACAGGGACTTTATCCCCTTCTACTGTACATGGAAGTTTTGATTGGGCAGGGCCAGCTCGATTGGCAGATCCCCTAGTGTTAACTAACCAGGTGGCTTTTGCTAAATGGGTATCCCAATGTTTGAAGGTCCCACCCCCCATGGCTCTCAGGGTAGTCTTTAGCAGTCCATTATATCGTTCTATCTTACCCGAGGCTGGTGCGTGATAAGGAATGTGATATACCCACTCAATGCCATGCTCTTTGGCCTAGGTGTCTATGAGGCTGTTTCGGAAGTGAGTCCCGTTGTCCGACTCAATTCTTTCTGGGGTGCCATGTCGCCATAGGATTTGCTTTTCAAGGCCCAGGATAGTGTTACGGGCGGTGGCATGGGGCACAGGGTATGTCTCCAGCCATCCAGTGGTTGCTTCCAACATTGTGAGCACGTGGCGCTTGCCTTGGCGAGTTTGTGGGAGTGTGATATAATCAATCTGCCAGGCCTCCCCATATTTATATTTTAGCCATCGTCCTCCGTACCAAAGAGGCTTTAACCGCTTGGCTTGCTTAATGGCAGCACACGTTTCACATTCGTGGATAACCTGTGCAATAGTGTCCATGGTCAAGTCCACCCCTCGGTCACGAGCCCATCTATATGTCGCATCTCTTCCTTGATGGCCTGAGGCATCGTGGGCCCACCGAGCTATGAATAGTTCACCCTTACGTTGCCAGTCCAGATCCACCTCAGCCACTTCAATTTTAGCAGCCTGATCTACCTGCTGGTTGTTTTGATGTTCCTCAGTGGCCCGATTCTTGGGGATGTGGGCATCTACATGACGTACTTTCACAACCAGATTCTCAATCCGGGCAGCTATATCTTGCCACAGTTCAGCAGCCCAGATGGGCTTACCTCTGCGCTGCCAGTTGTTCTGCTTCCACTGCTGTAACCACCCCCACAGAGCATTTGCCACCATCCATGAATCAGTATAGAGGTAAAGTACCGGCCATTTCTCTCGCTCAGCAATGTCCAAAGCCAGCTGGATGGCTTTTACCTCTGCAAACTGACTCGACTCACCTTGTCCTTCGGTGGCTTCTGCAACTCGTCGTGTCGGATTCCACACAGCAGCCTTCCACTTTCGATGCTTTCCCACAATTCGGCAGGACCCATCAGTGAACAGGGCATGTTTCTTCTCATTTTCTGGCAGTTCATTATACGGTGGGGCCTCTTCTGCACGCGTCACCTCTTCCTCTAGTGATATTCCGAAATCTTTGCCTTCTGGCCAGTCCATGATCACTTCCAGTATGCCTGGACGACTGGGGTTTCCCATTCGAGTTCGCTGGGTGATCAGTGCAATCCACTTACTCCACGTAGCATCAGTTGCATGATGTGTGGCAGGGACCCTTTCTTTGAACATCCAGCCCAGCACTGGCAGTCGAGGTGCTAAGAGGAGCTGTGCTTCAGTGCCAACCACCTCCGAAGCAGCTCGAACCCCCTCGTATGCTGCCAATATCTCCTTTTCTGTTGGGGTATAGCGGGCTTTGGATCCTCTGTATCCCCGACTCCAGAACCCCAGGGGTCGACCTCGAGTCTCCCCTGGTGCTTTTTGCCAGAGGCTCCAGGTAGGGCCATTCTCCCCGGCTGCAGTGTAGAGCACATTTTTAACGTCTTGTCCTGCCCTGACTGGCCCCAGCGCTACTGCATGAACTATTTCCTGCTTAATTTGTTCGAAAGCTTGTCGTTGCTCAGGACCCCACTTAAAATCATTCTTTTTCCACGTCACTTGATATAGAGGGCTCACAATCAGACTGTAATTTGGAATATGCATCCTCCAAAAACCCACAACACCTAAGAAAGCTTGTGTTTCCTTTTTACTAGTCGGTGGGGACATAGCTGCTATTTTATTGATCACATCCATTGGGATCTGACGGCGTCCATCTTGCCACTTTATTCCTAAAAATTGTATCTCCTGTGCAGGTCCCTTAACCTTACTTCGTTTTATGGCAAAGCCAGCTTTCAGAAGGATTTGAACTATTTTATTCCCTTTCTCAAAAACTTCTTCTGCTGTGTCGCCCCATACAATGATGTCATCAATGTACTGCAAATGTTCTGGAGCTTCACCCTGTTCCAGTGTGGTCTGGATCAGTCCATGACAAATGGTGGGGCTGTGTTTCCAGCCCTGGGGCAGTCGATTCCAGGTGTACTGGATGCCCTTCCAAGTGAAAGCAAACTGTGGCCTGCACTTTGCCGCCAAAGGGATTGAGAAGAATGCATTGGCGATTTCAGTCATTGCATACCACTTGGCTGCCTTCGACTCCAGTTCGTATTGAAGCTCTAGCATGTCTGGCACGGCAGCGCTCAGCGGTGGTGTGACTTCATTCAGGCCACGATAATCCACTGTTAGCCTCCACTCTCCATTAGATTTTCGCACTGGCCATGTGGGACTATTAAAGGGTGAGCGAGTCTTGCTAATCACTCCTTGAGTCTCTAGTTGACAAATCAACTTATGGATGGGAATCACAGAGTCTCGGTTAGTACGATATTGCCGTCGATGCACCGTTGTGGTAGCAATCGGCACCTGTTGTTCTTTGACCCTCAACAACCCTACCACAGAGGGGTCCTCTGAGAGACCAGGCAAGGTGGATAACTGTTCAATTTCTTCCGTCTCCAAGGCAGCTATGCCAAAAGCCCACTGGTATCCTTTTGGGTCCTTGAAGTATCCTCTCCTGAGATAGTCTATGCCAAGGATGCATGGAGCCTCTGGGCCAGTCACAATGGGATGCTTTTGCCACTCATTTCCAGTTAGGCTTACTTCAGCTTCCAGTACAGTCAACTCTTGGGATCCCCCTGTCACTCCAGAAATACAAATGGGTTCTGCTCCTCTGTAATTTGATGGTATTAAGGTGCATTGTGCACAAGTGTCCACCAGAGCCTTATACTCCTGTGGCTCAGATGTGCCAGGCCATCGAATCCACACAGTCCAATAAACCCGGTTGTCCCTTTCCCCCACCTGGCTGGAGGCAGGGCCCCTCTAATCCTGATCATAGTATATGTTACTCACTTGTTGCAAAAATGATTTGGAAGTCCCTTCAAGAGGATCGGAGGTTAGATCAGGCCTTCCATTCTGTCTGGGGAACTGTCTGCTGGAAACAGGAGCTGCACTTTTTCTGGAGGGATCCCCTTTTGTGTTTGTTCTTCCTTGCAGCTCATGTACCCATGTCCGTAGTGCTGAGGTAGGTTGTCCATCCCACCTCCTCATGTCCTCTCCGTGGTCACGCAGGTAAAACCACAGGGTGCCTCGTTGTGTGTACCCCCTATACTCTTCCTCTTGAGTAGGGAAACGCCTGCTCCTAATAGCTGAGATGCTGGCCTGTACAGGTGGGGAGTAGGACATACTCTCTTCAAGTTGCTGGACCTTCTGGGACAGTTTCTCCACAGCTGAAACGAGGGGGGAAGATAGGCTTTCTTCATATTGACGGAGTTGTCCAGCCACCTCATCCACCGTTGGTCCCTCTTCACCTCTCCATTCCATCACTGCCAAGGAGTTGGCATATGATGATGGTGCGCTCCGTACAAACTTCCGCCATATGGGCCTTGTGCACTGAACTTCATCAGGATCTGTGGGTAACTGCGCATTATCTGGGTCAAAGTAAATCATCTCTCGTACGGCTAATTCCCTTAGGTACTGGATACCTTTTTCCATGGTGGTCCACTTGCTTGGACGACATACAACATCTTCGCTGAAAGGATACCTTTCCCTTACACCTGCCAGGAGTCGCCTCCAGAGGCTGAGGGCTTGTGTCTTTTTCCCAATTGCCTTGTCAATGCCTGCCTCCCTAGACAAGGATCCCAGCTGCTTAGCTTCCCTGCCCTCTAATTCCAAGCTACTGGCCCCGTTATCCCAGCATCGGAGGAGCAGCCAGGTGACAATGTGCTCACCAGGAAGTCGACTGAAATCTTTTCGCATATCTCGCAGCTCACTCAGGGATAGGGATCGGGTTATTACCTCTGGTTCTGTCTCTTCCTCCTGTTCCTTTGATGGCCCTGGTTCATCATCATCCTTTACTATGCGAACTGATTTCTTGGTGTATTTCTTCTTCTGTATAGGAGCAACTGATACTGGCACAGGTTGGTTGTCCGGTTCAGCTGCAGAGCCTGCCACTGGGGTTTGAGTGGCTGCATTGCCTGTCACCAGGGTTTGAGTAGCCTCATTGTCTACCACCGGGGTTGGAGTAGCCTCCTTGTCTGCTGGTCTGGCTTTCCCCTCTTTCCCCTGAGGGTCCTGCATAGTACTGAGCAGTGTTTGGTAGATACTGGCCAGGGCCCAACACAGTGCCATAAGTTGTGCCTCTCTGGAATAGCCACAGCATTTTCCTTTCAAATATTCTAATACTTTATCAGGGTCCTGTAGTTGTTCAAGGGTGAAGTCCCAAACCATTGGAGGTGAGAAGTTCTCTAGATACCTGCCCATGTTCTCCCACATCCCATGCCACCCCTGACTATCTGGCCTTGGGACAGATTTCTGAGTGGTAGTCTTAAACAGCTGTTTTACCCTAAAAAAAACTTGAAAAACATTCAGGAGACATAGCAATAGGAACATGCTGGTTTGAGCATCCCAAGGATATTCAAAATTCTCAAGAGGTGTTATACCTGGCCCAAAGGAGAAAAAGGAGGCAAAAGAGCTGGGGAAAGTATCTCCCCCTGTTTCTCCCATAGATTGGGTGTGATTATTGATAACTTCTGAGAGACGGGAACCAAGGTATGGACAGGACAGCAATACTACATAGAAACCCCAACAAAGCCACTTGAATAGTGATGTTGCCATATCATAAGCTGATATTGCACAGGACAGCAAAATTATAGTCCTGATCCCTCTCCCTGAGATAACAAACAGCATCACAGGGAGTACATACAGCATATAAGAATTTACATAACACAGCCATGTAAACAAACGAAGCAACATTGTAACTGGCAACTATTTAACTAATAGGAGAAATACATATAAGAAATCCGTTTTAACAAGCTCTGGTCAGATCTGTCGTTATTACAACCCTTCGAGCCCCACGTTGGGCGCCACAAAGGACTGTCGTGGTTTGGCCTCAGCCAGCAACAGAGAACCACGCAGCCGCTCCCACGACTCCCACAGCCGTGGGAAAAATCAGCAGAAAAGGGCAAAACTCGTGGGTTGAAATATTATAATTTAACAGAACAGACAAAGGGAAAAAGAAAGAAAAGAAAGAAAAGAAAGAAAGAAAGACAATAACATCAGTAAAGGAATACAAGAACGCGATTACAGTACCGCCGCGAAGCGCACCGACCTGACCCGCACCGCCGCAACCCGCCCCCGAGTGGCGACTGACGCCCCCGCCCCGGCTAGCTCCTTTTATAGCGGGGCATGGGTCACGTGGTATGGAATACGTGCCTCCCCTGCCGGCTCCTTGGAAATTAACCCCATCCTTGCCGGAACCAGGACAAATATGATCTGTTCCTTTAGGTGCATTTTTGAAGACAGATAAGATGTTTTGAAATACTAAAGAAATCATCGAGAGGTTGAAATGGTTCCCTGTGTTTTCCCCATACAATTTCCAAATAACAATTTAACGGAGAAATATTTTTCATGCCTTCTGATCCTTGAGTGAAGCAAAGGTACAACTCAAGAACATGGAGGTGCAGGGGAAAGTACACCCAACATGACATGAAGCTGAAGTGCCTTGTCCAAGTACAAGAAAATTAGTGAAATTATCCATGCCCTGTTCTGGATCTCACCTTTCATGAGATAAGAAAGAGTGTAGTATTGGAGAAGGTGAAGAGAAACTAAACCCCAATGAATGATAAATCACTTAAGAAGCTATGATCTCTGGTTCTGATGGGATGCTACAAAGTGCTAAGAAAGGACAGAGGAAAGGGATGCAGCAGGCTCACAGGGAAAGGCTCTGTGTGGAGTATATGTGCTATGGAGTGTCCTAAATGCCATGTGCTGTCCTAGAAGGGTTTCATTAGTGGCCACTTGAGACAAAAAATCTGTCTTGCTTGCTTCACAAGAGGTGCTTAATGGCACTGAAATTGTTCAGTTAATTAAGAACTCACCAGGAAGACCGGTGTTCTTCCTAATGTTCCTTGTAACATAGCAAATTATTGACTTTTGTTCACATTTAGAAATGAATACCTCATTTGCAGCTAGAGAAGAGTAAATGACATCCTAATAGGACTCCTTCCATTTTATACAATGGGCTATGCTCTTATCTTGGTTTGGTGTAAATCTGCAGCAGTTTCATCAAATTAATGGAATTTTTTCTATAGTTGCACAAGACTAATTAATGTAACCCCATCAGCGAAAAGGCCAGAGGCCAGTTGTGCTAATACTCATGTAGTCACTCTGGGTACAGTGAAACTATATAGTGGCTGTTTTTCAAGAAAGGAGATTCAGACTTCCCCTCTGGCAATAAAGGAAGGAAATTTGTCCTTTTCTTTTTTTCCAGTTGTGATGTAAACCAATGATCTCCTGTTAAGTGTTCTCCAGTTTGAAATAAATAAATTTCTGTAAATAAATAAGAACAAGGTTTCCATAGTGAAAGTCAATATGTTCTTCTACCTTCAAACCCCACCCATTCATCTCTTTCCCTTTTCCTTTACAGAAACCTGCATGTTTATGCCACCTTGCTGCTTGCTGCCATAGGAGGTATCTTTGACAGCAGTATCTGCCTCTCTACTCCACTCCTGTGAGATCCCACCTGGAGTACTGCCTCCAACTTTGAAGTTGGAGGACATGGACCTATTAAAGTGGGTCCAAAAGAGGGCCACAATGATGATCAAATGGCTGGACCACCTCTCCTATGAAGACAGGCTGAAAGAGTTGGTCTTGTTCAGCCTGGAGAAGAGAAGGCCCCAGGGAGACCTTATAGCAGTTTTCCAGTATCTGAAGAGGGCCTACAATAAAGCTGGAGAGGGACTTTTTACGAGGGCATGCAGTGATAGGACAAGGGGTAATGGCTTCAAAGTGTAAGAGTGTAGATTTAGATTAGATATTAGGAAGAAATTTTTACTATGAGTGTGATGAAGCACTGGAACAGGTTGCCCAGGGAAGTTGTGGATGCCTCATCCCTGGAAGTTTTCAAGACCAGGCTGGATAGGACTTGGAGCAACCAGGTCTCGTGGGACGTGTCCCTGACCATGTCAGGGGGCTTGGAACTAAATGACCTTTAAAGATCCCTTCCAACCTAAACGGTTTTATGATTCTGTGATCCACAGGTCTTGTCTACCAGGCCTGAAGATGACAGGATGTTTTCAGAACTGGTGAAATATATTGGATTGGACAAGGGGTTGGACCAAAGCTAAAACTCTAGACTGGCCTACTGCTCAAGCTGTTTTCAAAATGGTCCACCATTAGTCCAGGATAACTCTTCAGCACTGGTGAAAAGACAGATTCTTGTTCTGAATTCTGTAGGTTTGATCTGACAAATGTCAAAATGGCATTCTGACAGTTTCCAGGTGTCTTGCTTATCTGTAAGTTTGGAACTGGTTTTCTGCAACTTTGCTGGTCTTGATTGATGAGTTTTTGAGATGCCCTATAAAGTGCTTGCCAAAACTGACAATAAAAAATTCTTAGGAGAAACTTGTCTTTCTTCGGATATGCTTGATAAAACTGCTTAGTGCTATTCATATTGTTAAAGATAGTGCCTCAATACAAAGAATAAACAGGCAAATATAAAAATCAAAGTAATAGTTATATATTAAATTCCAGGAAAAGTATTGTTGACTTTTTGAAAATAAAGAATACTAGTCAGCCTTCATACTAACTGATATGCTTAAAGGTTAGATCTTGTCATCATCCGTTGTTCCTTTTTTGATTTAATATTGAACATGTTTTCATATTTTGGTCATTGCTAGAATGCTCTCTTGGTGCAAAATGGAGCCCGATCTTACTCATTATCTAGTTTTGGTTTTCTGACTGATAGGGATTTTAATTTTGAATATGTAGAGAAATCATTTGTATTTTCTTATCAAATGCAGGAAGCTGAGATCTCAGTATTTTTGGCAGTCTTAAATGCAAAGACAACGATAGGACTTCACAAAATGAAAATGCTATCTCCTTTTCCGTTCTTTCAAATAGTCTAGCAAATATAGCCTACATGCAAACCAGTCAGTGCAGGAAGGAAAACTGTAAGAGACACCGATAAGAAAAAGAGCTTTCATAGTCAGTTTTTGGTTTTATTTTGTTTAAATCAGCAAAAGAGCTGGGATATCCCTGCTCAGCTAAACCACTGTTCTTCTACACATAATGCTTCTTATGACACTGAACAGATAAATGTGATCCATATATGGCAAATGAAACATCAACATCATCATCATCATCACCATCACCATCATGTCATCTCTATATGGTGCTTTTTGTTTGTAGTTACCAAATAATTTTCTGTTGGACGGTAAGATGGAGTATTAAGGAAAAAGTATACATAATAGTGTATAGAACTTGTCGAGATTGCCTTAAGGAGGGTAAATCGTAAGTTTTTCAGGCCTATTGTGTGTAATGACATCAAACCTGCTTATCATCTTGCAAAATCTGAAGTGCCTCATACACACCCCATGTAACGTTGTTGTCTTTTTTTTATTATTATTATGAGAAAGTTGTCTGATTGTAACTGGAGTAAATCAGTTTGTTGATTGCAACAACTTCAGGGACAGTACTTAATACTTGCATGATGTCCTCAATATAGGAGATACTTTGGTGTTATATTTTACAACACTAAATGATCACATTTCATTCCAATAGTTTAAATACCAATACAAGGATGACAGCGAAATAAAAACTGTTGTGGTATATTAAAGAACGAGCAAATGAATAACCTTTCCCTTCTCAAGCAGATTTGAATCAAACTTTTGATATACATATTGCTTATAATATGCATAATTAGTGTAATTAATATTGCAATTGATTTAAGTTCTCTGTTACGCTTTGTGCTTAATGATATTACAATAACAGATAACGTTCATCTAACTGGTGTACGCTGAACAAAAAGTTGTCTTTATCTTGCTGTTCCTATAATGTCATTATATAATGCTCTTTGCCTTACTCCTCTGTTTTTTCTCCCAGAGGATTACAGAAAGAAATTGCGTTTTGTGTTCTGATGCATGAAATATGTTTCTGTACCAGTTTTGGCTGAGCTGCTCACTCACTCCCTGCCAGTGGGATAGAGGAGAGAATCAGAAGGGTAAAAGTGTGAAAAATCCTGGGTTGAGATAAAGACAGTTTAACAGGTAAAGCAAAAGCCTTGTGTGCAAGCAACGCAAAATGAGGAATTCATTCACGGCTTCACGTTGGTACGCTGGTGTTCATAGCACCATACAAGCTACTATTTAACTCTATCCCAGCCAAAACCATCACGGTTCCTATTGTTACTGTTTTGGCAGGGGGGACCCATAGAGCTTACTGGCCCTGTCCCAGTCCTGGGACCAGGACACCTGTGTCAGCCCCACACTGCTCCAGTCATGGCCCCACCCACAGTCCAGTGTCCCAGCCCTGGTGTGTCCCAGCCCTGGTGTTTCACAGCCCTGGGCCTGATGCGCCTGGGGGCTCCTGCTGCTGAGGAGTGGGGGAAATCCATCTGTCCTTCCTCCTCCTTTGGGGCTGATGGTTTCTGCCCCCAAACACCCAAGTCCTCTTGCTCGTTGTCTCCTTCAGCCACCAAGAGACCTGCAGAGCCACCTGTGCTCCTGTTGCCTCACTGCTGCAGGAGGGATTTGCTTCACACTCATTTTGTCCTTCTGGGACTTGGAAAGTAACCATAGCCAAAACAATGCCCATAAAGTCTTGTTTCCATCCACAGCATGGCCTGGTTTTGAGAAGAAAGTAAAAATCTGTGTAAGAACAGAGCAGGAGACATCAGTATCACATCAGCAGGGACGTGTCCGCCGTGTCTGTGCAACAGAAATATCCAAGTATTTCCAGCCTGATTTTGCGTGATCATATCCACAAATGATATGATTTCTTTCTGCAACCTTTTTTACAGAGCAATAAGTCATGTCAATGTAGGCCCTTCTTCTACCTCCAGAGATGCTTTTCTTAATTCCTTTGACTGTGCCAAGAAAAAGGGAAGTTGTCACTAGGATACTACACCACTAACTTCTGCTCAGAATGTCCCATAGCCTTCCCACTTGTGCTCTGCTAAGTTGGATCTCAGTTCTGCTCCTGCACTACTGGGTGCTGTGAGCCAGTCACTTTGCCCATCTGACAAAGTACAATGCTAATGCTTTCTTCCATGGTTTTCTCAGGGATTGGAATGAGTAGGTAAGACATTTTTAAAGAGTTGGGAGGGTGCTATTGTTCTAGAAAAAAAAAAAATGCTGTAATTTTATTGGGAGAGACTTGGGTAAAAACTGTAAACGTGGAAGCACAAGAGTGCATGCTAGGAAGACCTGTGTTTCTTTTTTTTTTTTTTGCTTTTGTAGTGAAGGATGCTTTTTATGCTGATTGACACTAAAAGTACCTTCTCCAGAAAAGTCTTTTGCTAAAGAATATGAAATTTCTTTTTATGTATGTTATGTATTTGAGAATCTATAGAAAATATTCTCTTAGTCTGATTTTATGTAATTTCACAATGACACAACCTTCTTTTCCCTTTTATGATAATTCATTTAAGTAATTAGGTCTAGTAACAAGGGGCACAAAAATGTTCTATCTTCTGTCCTCCTTTCATTCCCCCAAATTTAGCCATTGAAAAATCCTGAAACAAATAAGTACATTCAAATCACAATTCTGATACTGAGTCCTTATTTTCCTTGAGCAGATCTTCTAACCATCTCCTCTTTCTGTCTGACATGAAGAAAGTCGATGATGATACTTGAACATTTAGGTGGAATGACATTTTACCAAACATTTCACAGAGGAAATCTGAATCTTTACAAATGGGGAACATGTTGCATAGAAACGTGAAAAGGTTTGCCCAGGATCATTCTACAAACTGGGAGAAGGTAAGGTCAGGAGCTACTGAGTCCAAGTCAAGGAGCATATATAAGTGATTTAGCCTTCTATAAAACATAAATAGCTGTTTTAGAAAATTCGCAGAAATAGAAAGTGTTGCATAACAGTGTTACAATACAGGCTACGTAGGCCAATCAGATCTATGGCTTGCAGTGTCTTACAGATGTTATTGCAGCACACGCAATTTTTAAGAAGCGGAAGTTTTTAGTGGATGCCATTGCACAAAGTAGTATGTTAAAACATAAGAATATTTGGTGTGTTCCATTCCCCCTTTCTATCTTTATTTCAAGTAATCACAAGTACCAGCTTAAAGTGGGTGTGCCCAGAAACTGTTTTCCCTCATTTCTCGTGTGTGTGTCTTGGCTACAATATGGAAAACAGGAACAGAAGGAGTATGCGAAAGGTTTTTGAGGTGGTGGTTTATTATGAGTCAAATGTGTGGGGTTTTTTTACCTTCTAACAGCTACAGTCCCACTGCCATTTATGTTTATATAAGAAGCAGAAGCTTCCATCTCCAAAGACACAACCCCGAAGATCTGGCATAAAAATGCCAACTTAGACAGTGTAGCCTCACTCTCTAGTCAAGTAAGTCTGATAGTTTCTGTCTCTTCAGCTGGAGCATGCAGTTGCCAGTTTGTACATTTACCAAATTAATTGCTGCCCCCTTTAAATAATGTAGAAAGTGATTAATATGATTTTCATTTTTTTTTGTCTTATGAATTAACAGCAGGTACCGTCTGTCCATGGTCTTCACTGGGACCCTTTTCTTATGCCTACATTGATCATGGTACAGCTAGCTGAGACACCAGTGACATCAAAAGCAGCACTGTGGAAGTTCAAAACACACTGAAAAAATGAGACAAATAAATATTTGAGCAGCTGCCTTGTGCTGAGCCCCCATTGCTGCAGCCAGACTCTGATACAGAAGTACAAAAAATGGGCCGTTCCCTTGGTGCACCTTTTAGGACTACCAACCCAGTCCCATTAAAATGTTGTCCTTCAACTGAGGGTTGCAAACATTTAAATTAGATCATATTATCAACTCTTTTTGAGAAGAGTAAAACTTAACATAGAGAAATGAAAACCTATAAAATGTTAAACTATCCATTGTGCGATAGTGGCATAATATTTCCTTAGAAGTCTCACACAGACAGTAAAATCACAAATGAAGCAACAGCAATCTAAAGCAATGATACACATCTGTTAAATGTACACAGTTAAAAATCATCAGATTTTCAGAGAATTAATGGCATAGTATATTAAAAATGTTTTTCTTTCTTTAAGCTTTAAACTATACTAATTTTATAATAAATCTTTTTTTTTTTAACAACAAAACAAAAGCAAACCAAAAAATGCCAACAATCCCCACACCCCCCACCCCTCCCCCCAGTAAGGTTTTTCCTGATAGGTGGTTTGATAGGGCTTAGGTTTCTGTTTCATGGCACAGTTGGTGCACATATGAATTTATGGTACATAGGCTTACGGACCATCAAGAAGACTGCTAAATTAGTAGCGAACTGCATACTTTCTGGAAGCCTAAAGCCGTCGATGAGTTGTTGTGTGGTGAAAGAGGAATTATTTTTTTCGCTGTGTCTCAGATTTTAAACAAGATTTCTCCCAGATTAGGCTCAGTTCTTTGTGCTGCGTGTCACATCTTTATTGATAACCTCCGCTTGTCAGCTTCCAGATACGAGTATTACACACGCATATTCTAAGAGAAGTGCATTTTGTGAAGACTCATTTTGCATCTTTTCATAGGTCTCAGTAATCTATACAATTTTTTTCTCTTTAATGATTTGATAGAATCATACACATATTTTATTGTAAAACCTGGACATGGCTCTAAAATATCTGCATCATTTTGACAGAGGAAATGTTTTAAGTATCTTCTTGTGGGATCATCATTACTTGCTCCTCCCTTCTTAGATCTGTGATCTAATCTGCAATGAAAAGGGTATTTACCCTGGGAATTGTGACATTTCCTTCTCTTCCTCCTTTTCTTTAAAATCAGCGAACAACCTTTGTGTTCTTTGTCTTCCAAGAATATATGCCAACCTTATGGCTGTCTTGTGCTTTTAATGTAACGACTGTTTTTCTGCTGACCTAATCTGGCGTTAAGCTCTAATGGTCTCTCCTGTGTTGATCTTTCCCTAAGTTCTAATTATCTGTACCAACAGGGATGTTTGGGGCTGTGCCCTATCCTACCCTTTTTGTGTTTCAATTTTAAGGATCAGCCACATCTAAAAGATCTTCTGTTAAACCTGCAACAGAAGTGGTTTGTCTTAGAGGACTGAAAACCCACCTGGAAGGATCATTTGTTTACCAGGCCTGCCAGGGTATGTGTAAGAAAGTAATCACTCTGGCATTAAGGCTGAGAATTAAAGGAAATGGTGAAATAAATGAACAGAAGGAAATTTTAGTATGAAGCTAACGGGGCATCGGTACTCTGTGCATAACTTACGGCTTCAGTAAGACTTTGTAATTTTCTATATATGTCTCCTCTAAACCTTTAAAGGTGCATACTCAGTTCCTGAAGTGTACAGCTGTTTGAGAAGATTGTGAAGGCAAAGAATGTGCACTGTTTTTCATAGAAGAAATTTTGGATGCTAAGTTGTTGGTTGCAAAATGCTTCAGCTCATGTCTGGGTATTATCTGGTTTAGAGGCAGTGTAAGGGAGTTCACACATTTTGTTGTGTTGATTTCTTCTCTCTCTCATGTAACAGATAGAGATGTGAGTTACAGTTCCTCGATTTCTTCCCATGAGAAGAGCAAAGTGTTGGACACACCAGAACAGCTCTGGTTCCAAAGGGCAGAAGATGACTTGCAACTAGCTCTGCAGGTTAATCCTAGCTCCTGCACATGGCTTTCTGGCCTGGATTTACAAGAAGGACCTTGCTTAGAATGCTTTGAATTTGACTTAGACTTGCAAATAATACTTTTTGGAAAAGAAAAGGGCATTTACATCAATGATATTGAATCTTGCCTTTATCTAATAAAACCTTCCTTATCCAAAATGGGGAGGGGGTGTGATAATGTAATCTAAAAGTAAAATATAAATAAAAATAAAATTAAATAGAAAAAACAGTACAGTTTTAAACCAAAGAACAGTGGAAGTACTGGAGATTGAATGAAATGAAACGAAACCGTGTTTGCTACTGATTTTCCAACTGAAGGTCTCTGCTTGTCCTTTTGTGTTTCTATCTAGTGATAAAAGGTCTTTTTCCTTAAGGAATAGCTGGTGTGATGCAACATTTTCAGAAGTCATGGGAATGCTTTTGTCAAATCTAGGTGTCAAGGGTGAATAAGAAGCAAACACATAATGAACTCCTTTCTGCCATATGTGTGATATCTCATTTTTATTTCTATGGCTTATTTTTCCCCCTTTGTCTGTTTAGTACCATTACCAGAGCTGTCCACACCTGTGGATAATGTAACTCCAAACATATCGAGATGCTCTTACCTTCAGAGACTTGTACTCTCTCTTCTGCTGCTGAGGAGTACAGGTTTTCATTTACCTGATGCCAGTCACTGCTCTGCTTCTTAATCCCTCCTCAGAAGCATTTTGTCTGGCTTCTTTATGGAACATTGGTCACTGAAGCATTGCCAGTCTGATCTGATGAGGCTATTACGGTGTTCATTGCATGTCTCAATTTTCAAATAGCTTGCTTTATATTCGCCAGAAAAGACATTTTTTAATCAAGTACAATTGAGAATAGCCACATTTGAAAATGTTATGTATTATAGTCTGTTGATACTAAAAAGGGGGCTGGGGGAGGACCCTGAAAAGGAATATATTTTCCCAAAGCACTACTTAAAATGGCGATACTATTTAAAATGGCAAGTGCAAACAACCAAAACTAAAATGAAGTTTTCTTTTACAAATATTACATTAACTGTGGCTTTTTCCTGTATTTTAAGAAGACAGAACTCTTGAATCCTCTAATCACCACCAGCACTATGTTTCTTCCTTTAAATAGTACATTTGCAATATGTCCCTTGTTAGGTGAGCATTTCAGTCTTCGTTTAACAAAAGGTATGTTCAAAATTACTTTAGAAAGCATTGCTTGCTTCTGTTAAAAAAATATTTAAGCAATCAGTCCTGACAAATTGCAGTAGAAAGACTAATTTGTGCAAACTGAGAAAGCTTTTGTTAGATATTTTTATGTGTAGAGTTTCTTCCTGACATTTCTGTAGTCAAGCTACAGAACCAAATCATCTGTTATAACCTGTGTGAATTTAATGGAGAAGTTTTATGTCTGAATTCAGTGAATGAAGTGTGAAGCTGCAATACCCAGCTACTATGTAAAGCAAAAACAAAATTTATGATCTGCTCCCCATACCTCCATGGATTTTTATGCTGCACCTATTCCCTTCTCATTCAACATTTTTACCTTGTCCTGTTCCACATTTCCTGGAGTATTGCAGAGTTGATTTCTTCATGTGAGAGACTAATTGCTGGGAAAAGAGGAATTATTGCACAAAATATGCAAATTTGAGAACAGAAATAAGTATTGATTGACTAGATAAAACATGGAAAGACTTAATATCATGAAGGGATGCTGTGAATACTGTCTTGCTCTCTAAAAAAAGTGTTAGTCTTTCATGGTGGAGTTTTATATAGAAGGTCATTTAATGGGGTTAGGTAACTCCATATAATACACTTAGGTAATTTTTCTGTTGGCCTCGAAATGTCAAAATTGCTTGTGTTAGTTGCATTGTTTGTATGTTTGTTTGAATTGCATACATTATAGCAGAATATTGATTGAAACAATGGTAAAAATGGTACGAGTACACCATTTTAAAGGGATCGCACTCGCTAATTCTGGACGAGTCAGTAAGGTAGTTTGTTTCATCTAAAGATTTTAAACACGTAGAAGAAAACTTTTTAAAGTTACTTTTTTCATTTATCACTGTGCACAAAGTAAATATTATTTAGGTTCTTCATTCCATGCTAGGCTTTTGGCATTAATCTTCAGTAAAAGAAGAGAGATCTCTTTTACCTATGTAATTCAGGGATAAACTGAATAGAATAGGTAGAGATTTGTAGATGAGGTTATTCTTCAACAAAAGGTGAGAGTGAAGGAAAATATGCAGAATAATAGATAACTCCAAAGATACAAAGGAGTTCAAACGGGACTGGCACAGTGCTCTGAACAACTCAGGAGACAGATTTAACTTTCAGGAACAGTCTGGATGTACTTAAATGTTGGCAGGATGTGGTTCTTCACTTGGCACAGGATGTACTATAAGTTTTTCTAAAATATATATTAAAGTCACTTCCAATTTACAGTTGTGCTTCAAGTCTAAAATGTGTATGAGGAACAGGAGAGAAAGAATGGGCCCTGAAGATATCTCAGGCTCTATGCCCAGATTCTTGATATAAATCTTTTACACCAAGGACAAATCCTTTTAAGATATTTCAGAAAATGAACGAAGATTTGCCAAAACAGAACCAAGCGGAAAGCACAGATACATTCTGAAAACTGCAGCCATATACAAAAACCTAAGTATACAATACCTACGAAGGAATGGGAATATACTGGGAATAACAAAGAATAACAGCAATTCTTTATGTCCTATTCAAGAAACTGAAGTAAGGTAATTTCACTGTTCTTAGCTCTCAAAATATAGATATTGCACTGAGCAGAAGACATTGCATTACTGAGTGCAGAATCACAGAATGGTTGGAAGCAATCTTGGGAGGTCATCTTGTCCAACCCCCCTACTCAAGCAGGGCAACCTAGAGCAGGTTGCCCAGGGCAAAGTCCAGGTGGCTTTTGAATATCTCAAAGGATGGAGCCTCCACCACTCCTTGGGCAACCTGTTCCAGTGGTCAGTCATCCTTATATTAAAACTGTGTTTCCTGATGTACAAGAGGAACCTCCTGTGTTTATTGGACGTCGTACTGGTGAAATAAAAATTAGATTATACTAATAAGTCTCCTAACACTTTCACATTAATGTTGTTACTTATCTTCCTTTTGAAGCTTGATGTTATGTCAGCCACACAAAAGTTTGTTAAACCTTTTTTCTGGTCTGAAACACACATGTGAAGGAGGAACCTTAATTTTTCTTCAGGAGGAGATTGGTATTTATTGGTTTTATTTTATTGTATATATGTATATAGACTTTGCTGAAGTATTTATCTCTTGTTCAAGTTTTAATATGTTCAATTACATGTTCTTGAAATGTCGCTTTTTAACTATCTGTCATCACTTCTAACAAACCCTTCCTTCATACCTCTAGAGCTGGAAATTCCTGTGTGTTTCAGGTCAGCATTTTTTCGGTCTCTCTCAGTTTAAGTTTCATTTTGAAACTCAGTATTCTAAGAGGCTGTTTGTGTATAAACCACTGAACTACAAGTAGCATTTGAGATGTGTAATGACATTTGTGATTAAGCACTGCCTTTGGCTTCAATGGAAGCAGAGCTGAGCCAATGCAACACAACACACTTCAGTAACTCAGCAATTCACCTGCTTCCTTGTCATGTGTTCTTTGGCACTTCTGGCAATTTGCATCCCCTATTTTCTATGCTCTTTACTTTAGAGATAATGTACACTGTTACATCATATCATACAAATTCTTCTACTGGTAGCACAGGAAAAATGATTCAGGGACTTCCTGAGTTTTGTCCTGGACACACTTCACTTTATATTGTTTTTATTTCAAGTAATATGTCTTTTTTCTTCTTCCCCTCCCAGACACAAAACTTTTTCAAGTAAGTTGAAAGAAAATGTAACCGGAGAATTCCAAGATACATGTCCTAGTGATTCAACAAAGAGGGAGACTGAGGTGCATTATGAGGTACACCCCAAACAGTGAGTCCAGCAACACCTAAACTGTGCCTCTAGGAAGGCACTACACTCACATTACCATTTTTTTTCATGGGATAAAGGAGATAGAATTTTTAATAGGAAAAAAGGTTGTGGGTTTTTGTTTGTTTTTGGTTTTGTTTTTTTGTTTTTGTTTTTTTTTTTTTTAATGAAAAATATCAATTTTCTAAGGGCGAACAATACCCAAACCCCCCATCTTATCTCTTATTCAGCAACTACAGAACATAATGGAAATACAGTGTGACTCCATTTGCATCAGGTAAGAACGTGAGGCACCCAAAGTACAGCATTCTTAAGTAGTCTTTGTGACATAGCAAAATTAGTGTAGGGGAGCTGAGTCAGCTCTTTTTAATTTCTGAACAAAATGTGTTTCAATGACAACTGAAAAAAAATCTTCAGGAAGCAGAATGTTTTGGAAAAAAATTGTCTCAAAAATGCATAATGATTCATAATTTATTTTCCATGAAAATAGGCAAGGGATGGCAGAAAAAAAAATAAAGCCATTCCTTGCCTATTAACAGAATAGAATAGTTCCTTTCATTGCTAACGCTCATCGTGTATGTCATAGAACAGGTGTTCATTCTAGTCCTGACAAAAGCTTTTCCTGTATTATACACTTACCTCTCTGGCTCTCATAATATGTTATAAAACGTCCCCAGCTTGTGGTAGCACTGAATTTTCATGGACTACTACTTTGCCAACCAATTTTCTTTCCGTCAACAAAGTTTTGGACCAGCCATATCCACTCCTTTCCCCTTTCTTTATTCTTTCTTTACTGCTCCTTTTTGCTTGTAATTAGTGTTCAGTATTTAGATATTTTCATTATGTATGTTTCATTTTAGTCCTGGTGATAGTGCTTTGTCTCCCCATGTTGTCTTACATCTTCTGGTTTTAACCTCGGTATGGGCAGTTTGTCCCTTGGAAGGCTTACAGTGGTGACTGAAGAAGGAAGCCAATCTGACTTGGAATATCTAGATTTTAGAGTGTTACAAATATCTATGCATTGTGAATAAACATTCCTTTTGCAGTTGGCATCTCTGTTACAAATTTGAAAAAGACAGAACTAATGGCATGAATAGTATTACCAAGTTTTCCTTCAATTTTTGCTCTTTTACTTAACTCATTTAAATAAGCAAGTAAAATGGTTGTGTACACTGGCAGTCTTATCAGTACCTTCCACTTTGCCCAGTCCAAGGTGGCCTGATAATATAATGCATGTGATTTCCAAGTGGTAGCATACAGAGAAGCCAACCTCATACAGTTCAACAAAACCAAGTGCAAGGTCCTACATCTGGCTCGGGGCAATCCCAAGCACAAATACAGGCTCGGCGGGGAATGTCTGGAGAGCAGCCTTGAGGAGAAGGACCTGGGTGTGCTGATTGATAAGAAGCTCAACATGAACCAGCAATGTGTGATCACAGCCCAGAAGGCCAACCATATCCTGGGCGGCATCAGAATAAGTGTGGCCAGCAGGACAAGAGAGGTGATTCTGCCCCTCTTCTCCACTCTCCTGAAGACCCCACCTGGAGTACTGCATCCAGCTCTGGAGTCCCCAACATAAGAAGGACATGGACCTGCTGGAGCGTGTCCAGAGGAGAGCCACAAGGATGATCCGAGGGCTGGAGCACTTCTCCTGTGAGGACAGACTGAGAGAGTTGGTCTTGTTCAGCCTGGAGAAGAGGAGACTCTGGGGAGATATTATTGCGGCCTTCCAGTCCCTAAAGGGGGCCTACAGGAGAGCTGGGGAAGGACTTTTTACTAGGGCATGTAGCGATAGGACAAGGGGGAATGGCTTTAAACTGGAAGAGGGCAGGTTCAGATTGAACATTAGGAAGAAATTTTTCACTTTGAGGGTTTTAAGGCACTGGAACAGGTTGCCCGGAGAAGTTGTCAAGGCCCCATCCCTGGAGGTGTTCAAGGCCAGGCTGGATGTGACCTTGGGCAACCTGGTCTAGTGGGAGGTGTCCCTGTCTATGGCAGGGGGGTTGGAACTTGATGATCTTCAAGGTCCTTTCCAACCTAAACCATTCTATGATTCTATGAATGTGTAAAAAGAAGATTGAGGAGGGATCTTATTAATGCTTACAAATACTTAAAGGGAGGGTGCCAGAGGGATGGGGCCAGACTCTTTCCAGTGGTGCCCATTGGCAGGATGGGGCAATGGGCACAAGCTGGAACAGAGGGAATTCCTTTTCAACATGAGGAAAATCTTCTTTAATTTGAGTGACAGCACTGGAACAGGCTGCCCAGACAGGTGTGGTCTCCTTCCCTGGAGTTGTTCAAAACCTGCCTGGATATGATCCTGTGCAACCTGCTCTAGATAAACCTGCTTTGGTAGGGGGGTTGGACTAGATGATCTCCAGAGGTCCCTTCCAACCCTGACCATTCTGTGATTCTGTGATTCTGTCTTTAAAGATAAAGCATTGTCCTGCAGCTTGAGCAAAGCTGGAGGTTTTCTTTTTTATGTAGGTAATAACTTGCAGTGGTCAGCACAATAGGTACACATAGACCAACAAATGCAAAGGAACACAACTGAAAAATGGAGATTTGTATGACCTTCATGTGAAGTGGTGGTGATAACATCAGATATGCATTTAAATAAAGCAAACTCTCTTGAGATTCCCTATCCAGCTGTTGTGAAGCAAATAACTGAAGGAAGCAATATGTGCATGGTTTCTCTTCTCTTTGTTGTTATACACATTGCTGTAGGGTGGCTCATTAACATTTTGTTTAAAACGAAGTTTACAAAGTAATGCTAACTGGGGTTAGAGGTCAGAAAGAGTACAGAGGCACAAGAGTGAGGGTGAGAAAATGATTAAATTAAAAAGGGATTTTGGAATCCTTCTTTGGCAAATGTTTTCCCAGTGCTGTGAAGGTGATGTGAAGGTGGTGTGAAAATATTAACACATTTAAGTGGAGTTTGTGGGGGATGGTGTGCTGAAGAAAGCATAGTACATCTCAAAAAAGCCCTTTTTCGTAGTTTTGCATTCCACCTTAGTGAAACAGAGAACTGTTTTTCTGATCAGCTGAAATTTACGCCCATCCTCAGAGGGTGGGAAAAGTTATTTAAGCCACTAATGGTTGCCTGTTACCTTCATGAGAAAGTTGCGTGTTCGAGTTCAGCCTACTAGAGATGGTATGTTGAGTTAGAAATTATACTCATCCTGCTCACCGCATGCTCCTTTTCCATCTCTGTTGTATTGCAGCAAAGTATGTATTGTTACCCTCTTCCTTTAGCATCTTAACTACATTAGGCTATGCTTCAGGACTGCTATAACTGTTATCATAATAAAAACAATTTCCAGTCTGCTTCTGACAACTCCAGATATCAGCAGAGTGGTCAGCTTCCAAAAGTGGAAGATCTTTTTCCAGCTGTCTGATCTCATTGCCTTTGTTTCCATGGCTTAAATAATGGTGTGATGGGAAAGTTTTGTCACAGGATGTTCGGGATAAGTGAATTGCACGCTAACGTGAAACCAGTTCAGGTGAGTTCTGATAAAATGGGAGATAATTCAATATAATTCTTTGTAAAACTTGACTTCATGATTACTCAAGATTTGGGAAAGGTTTTAAAAGTTTAAGTTCTTCATCCTATTTATTACATTGCCAGTTATACCTGGGTACATTGAATGTATTCTCATTTAGGATATTTTCTTTTCACTCCCATTAGATCTGTTTAACAAGTTCTTTAGAGCATACAAGACAGTGCAGTCATAGGTTAAAATAAAACCTACATTAGCTTGTTGGGTTTTAATGCCTGTTGTAGCACCTTTTAATGCTTAGAAGCAAGCACTGGGATGTTATGGTAAACTAAGAAACTCTTTTTTTTACTAGCTTACTTTCATTTAACATTAATGTTTACATTGTTTAGATGTAGATCCTATGTTGACAGATTTTTTTTTTTTAGGTATAAGAAAACCTATCAGAGAATGAAAATCAACTCTTGTCCACTGCAGGCTTCAGACAGGTATAACTTGGGGAGGGAGAAGCAGAGTGGAAAAAAAACAACAAACAAAACCAACACCAAAACCCAAACAACTAAGAAAACCTTCCAAAATTCTTATTTTCCTATTTCAGGAGGAAAATGGTGCTTCTCAAAGATTTGGATGCTGGAATAAACTTCACCAAAGACAAGTTTGGCAGCAGATAAGTGGTAAGAAGATAGAGGAGATATGTTCAGTTAATAAATTACATCTCTGAGCTCTGAAGTATAACACCTCCGCATGTGTGTAATTTATACATATATTAAATGAATATATCTATAAAACACACACATACCATCCCACTGTATACTCAGTCTATTAACATTTCCAAAGCACTTGTCACAGTCCTGTCTAAGCTTTGTACAGAATTAAAACACCACCATAAATATTTCAAAAGTGGTAATTAATTGTCCTTCTTATGCCAGATAAAATGATAAGCTGCTCTTTCTGAAGAAAAATGATGGGTGCACTCCTGCTCTCATTTTAGTGAAAGGCTGTTGTTTCATAATCTCGTTTTATTGCTTTCACTCTGGTCCTTTGGGAAAGCTTGAGTGATGAAGCAGGTCTTAAAAAGTAATCAAAAGATTGTAAGGTGATGGCTTTTCTTAGATCTAATTTTGGAAGATATTTCAGAGTCTTGGACCGACACTTAGCTGTTAAGTTTAGTGCACTTGTTAATCACACCAGTAACAGCTACAGATAAAATCCTTGAATCTGGGCCAGAGCATTGCACTGCAACAACTACAGACATTCAATCTGGGTGAAATAAAGCAAACCCCACATTTCTGAAAAGACCTTCATATGTCCTACAAAGGGTTCCTTTCCCAATGTCTAGGTAGCTCACTTATAAAAGCTTGTTTCTTTCCCAGCTTTTAAGAAATCCACCCATCACTATCACACAATGATATATGAAATAATGTTACTCAGAAGACAACACTTTCTAAAATTACTGGAGCTATTAATCTAAAGAAGTATAACACTTCTTTCCAATCCCAACCATAAATGCAGTCTATCCTGTTTTCTTTCTTCATTCATTCTTGGTTTGAGTGGGATTTTGCCACGGTCTTCAGCCAAGTTCTTCACTTGTTTTCCTTACTGTGGAGGGCTCAGCAGCAGACTGTTCTGTACACAGAAAAATGCCTGTCTTCCTCCTCCACGTCAGTATTTTCAGTTTCTCCCTGTCCTAATGCGCCAGATGTATCTAACCAAGTAATTCTTCAGAAAAACCTCTGTGGTGCTGAATTAATGTGGATGGGGCAGAATAATGCCTGGTAATAAGAAGTTTGTGCATCCCCAGACAAAATGCTCACAGCCCTTAACATCATGCCAAAAATGCAGAAAGCTATTAAATTGCTACATTAAAGAGTAACTGATGGGTTAGGCTTTTGAGTACTTACCACGATTCATGCTGCCTCCAACCATACATAGTCTTGGAATTCAGTAGTCACCCATTAAGAGGAAACACCATTCTCAACAACATTTGCCAGAGACGTAGATATTACCTGAAAGTGAGTAGTTGTTAAGAGAAATAGATCTAGCAGCATTTTTGTCAAGGCAAAGCATTAGTATTAAATCCCCTCCGTAATTCTCACTTATTACCCTATTTTTAACAGTACATATTGTGCCAGCTCTAAAATTTAGCATACATTATTACCTTTTCAAAAAAAAAAGTTGTGTGTAACATTAGTCACAACATTAGTTGTGTGAGGTGCATAGTTTGCACTGCTGGCTTTTTCTACAGGCTCATCTGAGCTAACCAAGTTCTTACCTGCTCTTGCCATGTGGACTCTGGAGTTTACCACATTGTGGAACACCCAGATCTTGGTTCTAGATCAAGTTTTATCCCATGGGCTCCTAGTGGCCTTCATGAGGTCATTCAGATGCACACATATGCTTGCCTTCCTGCAAGGACCAACTGCTAGTCACATTTTAATACACACAAACAGTTAACGTCTACAAACAGGACAGTGTCAACCACTCTTTTTCTCTTACACTTTTGGCAGTATGGCAGTATTCAAATGACATTAATAGCCCTTTGAAGATCAGGTGAACTGCAGCAATAAGGGAGGTTTACTAGAGGTAACTGACATTCTTAGTTACCTGAGAATTGTTTTATGTATTGCTTGTTTCCTAGGGACAAACCCAGATATCTTACTTTTAAGTTCAGACTCTCCACAGATGATAAAGGCTTTTTCATGCAGAAATGCAGTTATATAGATGCACATACACACATGAAAGCAAACACCTATCTGCTCCAGTGGATTCTAATTACTAATTGCCCAGATAGATAGCCCTCCAAATTACATTCTCACAGAGAACATGAAATACCTAGCAAAATACTTTTTGTTTTTTGAGGAAGAGGAAGTCCATGGGAAGACATTCTGTTCTGAGACAGTAATCCAAGAGTGGGAAGTAGGATGGGAAATGTGTAAAAAATGCGTCAATCAAAAACAGCTTCAAGGTTTTAGTTTGTAGAGCAGGAACCCTGAATGCAAAATTCTCCACTAGAGTTACAAAACAACCTGACAGGCTGAAAAATCTGGGTCTGGAGACTATGGTAAGGACAGATGGGGAATATGAAGAAGAAAATGAGATATTGTCTTCAGTCTTACGCGGAACGACTTCTTCCTTTTTTTAAAATATATATATTTTTTATTTTTAGTTTAGTCACTTGATCACTTGGTTCAAGCCATCCAAATGAAATTTCTTTCCAGTGTGAAATCTTTATCTTACTTTACCCTGTGAGGTCTGTCTTGCACCATAAGGTACTATTGCTTAATTGATCAGGAGCTAGGACCGTTCAGCCTGGAGAAGAGCAGGCTCAGGGGAGATCTTATTAATATACACAAATATCTGAAAGGAGGGTGCAACGAGGAAGGAGCCAGACTCTTTCCAGTGGTGCCCAGCAACAGGACAAGAGGCAATGGACGCAAACTGAAATGCAGCTGATTCCCTCTGGACACCAGGAAATACTTTTTTACTGTGAGACTGACTGAGCACTGGTGCAGGTTGCCCTGAGAGGTTGTGGAGTCTCCATCCTTCGAGATATTAAAAAGCTGCCTGGGCAGCTGGCTGCAGGTGTCTGTCCTGAAGCCAGGGGCATTGGACAAGTTGACCTCCACTGGTCCTTTCCAAACTCAACCATTCAGAGAGTCTCTGTAATGGAAAGAGAAACAACCTTGGGACCACTGGAGGCTGAACAGAGTTCACTCTTAACCGTCCCTTCAGTTTGGAGGTCTTTTGCCATTCTGTAGGGAGCTCACTAAAGGAAGAGAGGCCAATGTGCTTCCACTTTATAGCTCTGGGTAACTTTGGGTTTGGTCACCCTCCAGTCATAGAAATGTTTGTGTGTGTATCAACTCTGTCATTTGCGCACTCTAGCTTGTGTTCAGAGAACCGGACATCCAGTTTCCAAGCTTGAGTGCAAAGGAGGACAGTCCTGAAATGACAAGTTTGTGTTTACCTGTTCCCTATTAATTATAGGTTAAACACAGCAAATCTGTTCTTGAATTAACTTGTGGAAATGATTGGTGTGTAATTCATATGCATTTGTGATTTCTACAGCCTTATCTTGTTTATCGATGTCAATAAAAGAAAAATAGAACAGATGCAAAGTCAAGCATTTGTTTGCCTGTAGTATTCCTGGAGCTCTGAGAGCTGCCACTTGCCAGCACTTCACAAATACTTCCAGAATTTGATAAACTTTTTTTTTTCCTCATTCTGACAAGATGCTGCAGCTAATGTCAGGGTGATGATAAGCAGAAGAATCCTGGATACAATTAAAAATTGCTTGAGACTTACAGGACGTTGGTTTGGAGTATTCCGGTTTGGTTGATTTTGTTTAATTTCCAGTGTCTAACTGTTCTTTGCCTTCTCCAATAACTGACTGACCAATTTCAATAAAATTTGACAGAGATAAAATTTCAATAAAATTTGGCATCTCAAAGATAAGCAAGTTTTTATGTGAAAATAGGTAGCAAAACTTTTGGAAGAGGACTTGCAAGTACCCCTGCAGGCACTCCAACAGTAGGAAAAACGGTACTGTGACGTCACGCTGTTTAAACACAGGAAAAATCACATGGGAGAGAAACTCCAAACACAGATAAAGCTTCAGTCAGAGCCAGTAACTGATTATGAGACACAAGCCTGTCAAAAAAATGGCTCTATGTGTTTTGGTCCTCACAGAATTGCTCGTGGAGAACAAGACTAGGTCAAATCCATCATTTTGCCCATCTTAAAACAAAACAAAACAAAACAAAACAAAACAAAACAAAACAAAACAAAACAAAACAAAACAAAACAAAACAAAACCCAACAACAAGCCCAGGTTTCAGACTCCAGGAGGCAGATCTGAGGCAA
This sequence comes from Vanellus vanellus, assembly GCF_965231255.1. Lineage (NCBI taxonomy): Eukaryota > Metazoa > Chordata > Aves > Charadriiformes > Charadriidae > Vanellus > Vanellus vanellus. Next base: position 15,202,659 of record NC_138908.1, on the reverse strand, counting down.
GGACTAGTGGACTGCTAACTGGATATATGTGTATGCATTGTTATGGTTCATCCTATATGTAAAAATAGCAGATCAATAGACAAGGTTTTAGCTAAAATCTGGCTATTAGAACAAGTAAAAGAAATATTGTAACATGACGCTTTTCCAGGCACAAAAGCTCTTCAAGGACATTGCAACACATTTTATGTTTGTTTGCTGAACTAAAATATATTCTTATTTTCTTTCTTTATCTTTTAATAATTATAATAGTATTAAATTCATTTCTTAATTTGAAACAAGCTTTCCTTTAAAATAGTCTTTAAAAAAAGAAAAGGTGCAAACCTGAATGTAGAACCACAGAATACTTTGGGTTGGAAGGGACCTTTAAAGGCCCCATCTAGTCTAACCTCCCTGCAATGAGCAGGGACATCTTCAACTCTCAACGTTGCTCAGGGCCATGTCCAACCTGACCTTGAGTATTTCTGGGGATGAGGCATCTACTACCACTCTAGGCAACCTGTTCCATTGTTTCATCACCCTCAGTGTAAAAAATTTCATCCTTTTATCTAGTCTAAATCTACCCTCTTTTAGTTTAAAACCATTACCCCCTGTCCTTTCTCTACAGGTCCTTTTTGCATAGGAGAGGTGTTCCAGCCCCGTGATCATTTCTGTAGCCCTCCTCTGGACCCGCTCCAACAGGTACAATTCTTTCTTGTATTAAGGACCCTAGACCTGGATGCAGTACTCCATCTGGGGTCTCACAAGAGCAGAGGGGCAGAATCACCTCCCTCGACCTCCTGGCCATGCTTCTTTTGATGCAGCCCAGGACACGGTTGACTTTCTGGGCCTTGAACTCACATTGCTCGTTCATGTCTAGCTTTTCCTCCAGCAGTACCCCCAAGTCCCTCTCAGCAGGACTGCTCTCAATCCTTTCATCCCCCAGCCTGTATTGATATTGGGGATTGCCCTGACCCAGGTTCAGGACCCTGCACTTGGCCTTGTTGAACCTCATGAGATTTGTATGGGTCCAATTCTCAAGCCTATCCAGGTCCCTCTGGATGGCATTCCATTCCTCAGGCATGTCACCTGCAACACTCAGCTTGGCGTCATCTGCAACTTGCTGTGGGTACACTCAATCTCACTGTCTATGTCATTGATGAAGATATTGAATGAAGGTATTGAACAGTACTGGCCCCAATACAGAAACCTGAGGGACACCACTTGTCAGTGATCTCCATCCAGACTTTGAACCATTGACCGCTACCTTCTGGATGTGACAATCCAACCAATTCCTCATCCACTGTACAGTACACCCATCAAATCCATGTATCCCCAATTTAGAGAGATAGATATATGTACTAAACTGAAACAATTCTGGTGCTTAATTCAAAATGTTTTGATTGTTTCTTGAAAGAGCAAAGATGTTTTTCAGAAGCAGAAACATTCTTATTGAAATTTTCAGAATACTTCAAAATTATAAAAATCCATTTTCTATCCAGCTTTGATCATGGGTTAACTCAAAGAAGCTAGTGATACAGACAACAGCTAAGTACAAACCTTGTGAAGTGACACGGTGTCATGGTTTAGGCCACATTGGCTACTGGGGACCTGGGGGGCCCCAGATGGGACTGACTCCCCCTGATGCTCCCCTCCACCCCTCTTCAAAGAAAGAGGCAGAGGAGGGAAAAAGAGACTTATGAGTTTAGAAGGAACTAAACTATTTTAATGAAATATTAATAATAAAATAAAAAGAAATAATGAAAACTATACAAAACTGTATCAAGCTCCCAAGATGACAGTCACATCACCGGCTGGCACTGGGGCAGTCCCAGGCTGGACTCAGTGACGGACGGGAACTGGATTCCGGATCTGGATTCAGGATCGGGATCAAAGGCAGACGAACAGAGTCCTCCTCAGACGTCGGCCATTGAAGGAAGAGCACTGACCCTTTGGTCCCTCAGCTTTTATACTGAGCATGAGGCAGATGGGATGGAATACCTGTGGGTCAGTTTTGGGTCACCTGTCCTGTCTGCTCCTCCCTGCAGGTGGGACCCCACTATGCTTTTCCGCTTCCGACCCTCCAACGGGGCAAATAACAAAGTTGGTTGGCCTTGGGGGTTATAGCAATAAGTATAAGCAGGAGCCTCTCTGCATACCATGCCTGGGCATCAGCTGTAAACAATTGGTCTTATCACTCTGAGAGAGTGAACACTGTCTGCACAACATGCAGTTAATTTCAGTAGTTAGAGAGGCCCAGATAAGAAGCGAAGTTACTGAACAAAATTGGTTCTGTTTTACCTCAAACCAGGACACATAGTTAAACCTGGGGAAAAAAAAAAAGACAGGAATTCTCACTGTATTATTACTGTATTATTAATTGAAAGGTCTCCTGCTCTTGAAAACATACTAGGATGAAATTAGGTAGTCTGTTTATCTTGGAGAAAAATCTGGTGAAAAATACTTCTATCAGTTTTTCTTGTGCTTAAAAGCAAATATAATTTTTTTGTGAGGCATCTTTAAAGAAGATTTTTTTCTTCTAAAGCCATGATTAAATGTAGAGCCTCCTAGGACTAAGAAAAAAAAGCAGGGAGCAGAAGAGATGAGAAGACTTAACAGTGAGACTTAAATGTTTTCAAAGGTATGAGCATTGTCTACGTATGATGTTGCATTAGGTTTCTTGATTCAAATGTGACTTTCCGTTCACATTTTGGTGTTTTGGCATGGATCCCATATAACATCCATGGATTGCCATTATCTTATTTTTGGAGTTGGAGAGAAGCTTATTTTAACATTGCTTCACTTCTTGAAGATCAGGCAATAACCCAGAAGCTTTTGTCAGCTCAGCCCACATAGCACAAGCAGAACAATTTCAACTGAACTGCTCAAGTGCCATGTCTAGTGAATGCCTCTACACAGAATGCCCAAGGGCAAGACAACCATGATATTAGTTAGGGTTTTTTTCTCCCATAAATCAGGGTTTTGTTTACACATTGAAAATACAGCACAAAATGACAATGAAGTGATATTTTTGTGCCCCCCCCCCTCCCCCCCCAGTCCCAGTGAACTGGAGTAGATTGTCAACTTTTGTAATAACTTTAGATTGCTTTGCTACTGTGGAAGAATGATGTACTCAAAATCATGAGGGATTTCTTTTTAAATATTATTACTACTTTGTCAAGTCTGTTCTGCTAACTTTTTTATGCTATCTTCCTCAGGCAATATATATTTATGCTCTTTTAAATCATGATAAGAAAATCAATCCATGAGTAATTTTTTTCAAGTGTTTCCTCCCAGGACCTATTCAAGAAGTTAAAAGGTTTTTCTAGGACTTTCCTTTCTGGTGTGATAGACTAGAGAGATTAACGATTAACCAGATCATTCAAAGCAAAACTCTGTAAGTGATGTCTTATGTATACGTGTCCGGAAATATTTGATATACCATTTGACCACAAGCATGTTAAATTACAGGCACCATGAAAGACTTACTTCCAAACTTCACTCATCTATAAAATGAAATTGTGCCACTTGTTACTTACTTTTTTTTTTCTTTTCTGAAGAGCTTAGTTTTTTCTTTTTATTTTTTTCTTTTTCTTTTTCTTTTTCTTTTTCTTTTTCTTTTTCTTTTTCTTTTTCTTTTTCTTTTTCTTTTTCTTTTTCTTTTTCTTTTTCTTTTTCTTTTTCTTTTTCTTTTTCTTTTTCTTTTTCTTTCTTTTTCTTTTTTTCTTTTTCTTTTTCTTTTTCTGTTTTTTTTTTTTGTTTGTTTGTTTTTTTTGTTTTTTTTTTGTTTTTTTTTTTTTAAGACAGGTTGGATTAGGTTTTGAACAACCTGGTCTAGTGAAAGGTATCCCTACCCATGGCAGGAGGGTTGGAACTAGATGGTCTTTCAGGTCCCTTTCAACTCTAACCATTCTATGATTCAATGATTCTCTATTTCTGTGCTATTGAAAGTTATTTATAACTTATTCAACTAGTTTTGAAAATGCTCTTACTCCATGCTACAAGGATGTGAATTGTGACCCTCAAAGATCTACCCATGGATGTTCTGCTCATGGTGCTGATGGTCATGCCATGCTGACCTGAACTGTTTTCTGGTGCTCTGTCCAGCTGGTAATCCTTGTCACCCCTGAGCCTTTCCCTGAGGTGAGAAAGTGTGTGTGCCACCATGATAAAGCATTTGTGTGAATGTTTTTCTATCAGACAACATGTTCTTTGAGATGACCTGGAGAACTTGTCTAGATTTGGCAAGGATTTCCTTGTGCCTTTCTGCAGAGTAATGCAGACTTGTGGCAAATGTCAGTCTCCTAAAAGAGAACATTGAGAAGAACTTTGCATGAATTTTCTCTGATATTTTTCTGTCCTGATTCTTAAATACCATAAGTTTTCAGGGGGAAGAATGATCCTTGAAAAGCAAGTAAAATCTATGATAATCCTAAAATCCATGAGGAATTTACAGGTGAGAATATTTTATTGCTACATTTACATGCAACATTGTAACAAAGAGGAACTATCAGGTGGGTGTTAGTTTCGCTTTGTGGGGAACAAATACCTTTGTGGAAATGCTGTTATTAACAGATTGTAATAGATGAGGAAATTCTCTGCACTCTAAGAGTTACACAGCTCTGTTTTCTTCCTGTGGAAGTATACTTCAGAGTGCGGAATATAATAGCACCAAGAAAAAATTGAATTCCTTCTCAGTGGTGCCAAGATCAAAAACTTCAGTGTCTTTGGAGTGTAGGAATTTTTGTCCTTTCCCTGAGTATCACAGTGCTGATGAGTTGGACCTGGTCATGGTGGTGTGACTCCGTATTAATCAACCCTATGATTCCTGTCTTGTTTAACAAAAAACTTCATGCACAGTTTTTTTGAGTTCTACTCCCTTTCCACATCTTGAATCAATCAAATGCTGACTGGCTCTTATGTTAAACAAATTAAATTCCATATTCACATAGCCTTTGCTAGATTATTCTGCCATGGAAAAAAAATTGTAATTTACTGAACTTGATTGGAAACAAATAGTTAGGTAACCCTCCTAGCTAAAATTCATACAGTGTATAAGCTGATTTCCAGTTAATGTTTCATACATAAAAATGACACTTTGTTATATAGAATCATATAGACATCTTTCAATATTTTAGATATTTTTTAGTATTATTGGAAAGTATACTTTAAAATCTCTCTGTACATTTTAGCAACTGCTAAATCATCAGTTGATACATCTGGATACGGACAAGTGAGGGTTTTGGCGTTTGGTTTTCCCACTTAATTTCACTGTATTTATTCTTTTTTCTTTTTGGTCTGCAGGCAAAATTCTGAATAGTCTGGAAAAGAAATTATGGGAAATGTTATGATCTGAGTTTATTCAGGCTGTTTTCTAATTAATGCCATCAAATCCTTTTAAATATGTTTTCACCATATCTATAATTCAAACTGTGATTATTTGCACAGATTTTTTTTTTAACACCACTTCTAGAGGTATAGTAGCTAGAGTAAAATCCCTGAGAAAATTCCTTTTAGAATATTCCTTTTAGAAATATAACATATTTTTAATTACATATTTTGGTAGCTTGGAAATATTTTATTTCCAAGAAAAAAATCTCAGAATGTGTACTCAATCAACGATCTTATTCTTTGTTTAGAAGAAGTTTTTAGACTAAGGAGGAGCAGCTAAGAAACAAATATAGAAAGGAAATTGCAGGTTTTTATTTTGTGATTGCAAATGGTTCTGAAAAACCCTACCAGCAGTAATGGGAAAACCATGAGCATGTGGTCTAAACCTTCACTCCCTATAAACTTCACTAAGGATTAGTAGAAAGACGTCATTAACCCACCTGTAATTCTGTTCTATCAAAGGGCTCCCATACTTCAAGCAGCTCATGAAAAAAAACAATCCTTTAAGGTGGCTTTGAGCTCAGAATAGTGTGTCTTGAACCTTCATGAAGCCAAAGGGATTACTATACGCATAAGGACATTGTCATCTTGTTGGTTTAATTTAAATATATTATTTATGTAGCATAAGTTTAATTAATTAAGTCATTGGCTTTGAGTCAACACATTTGAACTGTCTTCTCACTCTCTAAAGACCTATGAAGAGAGGGCATTGAATACTCTTGAATACTTAAAGTGTGTCAGTTTTAGTAATATGATTACAGTGTGTGCTCCTGAATCAACAAACAAACTCAAATAGAATTGTGTAAGAATTTAATCTTTAAGAGAGGTAAGCAAGATAAGCAAACTTCATTCTTCTGTTCCTTGTTAATGGCCCTTCCCATCTGTCTAAAATTGATTAACTGGCATATGAGAGGTTTTTCGATTTTTTTTTGCAGATGGAGCAACAGTAGGTACTGAAAAATATCCATTGCTAGGCCAACTCTGTTTTGCCAGATTAGCTATGTCCTGTTCCATCTCTAGCCCTTATTTTTACAAAGGGCATTTTTAAATCACTTTCCCAGCCATTATGCATGTGGAAACATTTCTACTGTTTTTCTCAGACTCTGGTGGTGTTTTTTAGTAGAAGCCTGCTAGCAAAAGAGTTTGAGACAGAATTTTCCTACTTGAATCAGACTGGGAACCAATGTCTAACCCTGGAGGGCTTATAAGGATTTCTTTCAGAATAGCTTTAAATCTAAGTCCTCCATCTGTGTTTATTACTTTACTTGAAACAAAGCTCCACTTGTGTGTAGGATTAGTGAAATAATGACTATCAAAATATGTTGTGTGCTTTTTTTTTTTTTTTTTTGTTCCAGCAGATGGACTGAATAGGTGATAATGGAGCTCCTTTTCTATCTGCATCAACTTCATGGACATTCAACACCCTTACAACTTGGTCTTGAATTTTTTGTAACATTGGTGATTTATCTAAACATGGAAAAGAGTGGTTCAGCATGACAGCAAAGATGTTCCCACCCATGGCATTTCAAGTCCAGAATCTAATCTGCACTTCTGTCTTGAGACTTTACCTTGAAGCCCTCTGTTTGTATATCCCTTGTAGGGCTTTCTTGCTATTCTCTTCCAACTCCTGAGCAGGCATATCTTTACTGTCTTCAGAAAAGTTATTGCAGTGCTTGAAGACAGGTATTTTCTTACACTTTTGCACTAAGATCCCAAGAGCTGCGTTTAAGGTGTATGTTCCAAACTTAACAGAAAATAATTTTTAATATATTTGGGGAAAAAAAAATCAATAAATAACTTTTTTTTTTTTTTCTGATAAACCACACTCTGCCTCTTTTACTGTCCCTCTCACTCACCCAGCTCTCCATGGGCTGTATAGTGGCTCTCACTGAAAGGATCCTGCATTCCTACCAGTCAGTAATAAGGAGAATGGCCCTGCTAGTGTATATTTCTGTGTCATTTCTATGGCAGAAATCTAGATCATCTGCACATACGAAAACTACACCAGTGCAATGCTTTAGATCTGTGTCTTGTAGACTATATTTCATTTTGCCTAATGCGTTTTCTTAAGCATCTTGTCAGTCAGATGTATTTTATGTGATATTACACAAAGTGCTTTGTTCCCCTCAGATACGGCACGTTGAGACACAGAGAAGAGATATGAAAAATGGCTAAATTCAAATGCACAATTTAATGTTTGCCGGATATTTGCTACACTTTAGCCACACGGTAAAAGTGGTCTACAGTCTAACAGTGCCTACAATTGCATAAATTCACACTTGTTCAAATTTCAATATGATATCACAGTTTTGAGCACAGAACTCAGTAGAACAGTAAATATTCAAATGTGGCTCATCAATAGTGACTACATTATGTAGTACAACAAACAAAAAATAAAGGCCTGTACTCTTCAAATAAGAATAATTAATAAATCAAACAGGGTTTATTACCTGTTCTTTCAGTTTTATTTTCATAGTAACTACATTTATTTATTTTTTTTTTTAATGTGCATCTTGGAAGATATTGAATTAAAAAACATAATTCAGCTCTAGAATCCTAAGGAAGGTACAAGATTTTAATGAGTGAAAATACATAGTTTTACTATTCTCAGTTGGGTTAATTCCATTATTTATTTAGTCATTTTCAACAATCCTATTGAACTTTTCACCTTCCTTGACAGATGACTAATGACAGGCCAACGAGATGGACATTAGAATTTCATAAGACCAGCTTTCTAATTGAATACTTGAACTGTACAGAAATCACATGATATACCTGTTTGATTTGACCTTTTAGATTTTGGTGATGGAGACTGCAATACCATTATTTTAATGCTAAAATAGTCACTTTAATTTTTACATTCTTCTCTTTTCTTGACAGATACAGGTCAGCAATGTACTTAAACTTTACCTTGATTTTAAGTACTAGTTTAATTACCTTACTAGATCAGAGATTAAGCAGAGATGCTAACTCTTGGTTCTGGACCAGATAAGACATTTTAGAAATGGTTGTTCTTATGAGCACACTCTGCATTGTCATAATGTTCCTATTTTATTATAGCACTTTAAATGGGTCCTTATATCTCAGCAGGTTGGCTGTTTTTATTTAGAATTGTTTCTCTAAATAGAGCCATTAGTGTTAAATTTCTGGTTTTGTTTTGTTTTTTTTTTTTTTTTTTTTTAAAAAAGGATATTGATGTATCTGATTTGCTATAGAGTGATTAATTTTTATTGACTGTATTCTTGGTCTTAAATTAATTAAAAAAAAGGGGTTAAGGATGATCCATTTGAAGTAATAACCTTTCATTTGCTATTCATCCTATATTCTCATATTCACTTACAACTTTTTCACATGGAAATCAACCTGAACTTTGTTCAGAGAAAAATAATAGTAACATAAGAACATTTCTTAACCCTCTCAGAGCAATAATTGCATTATTATTTCTTTTCTCTGCAAGAAATCCAAGAAAAATACAAAAACTAAAATACAATATTTAAAGAATATGGCAGAGTCAATCTAAGAACAAAAAAGTTCCTCAAGATTTTTCTTTTGCACTGCATGCACCTCACTTTTGAAACTCTTGTGTTTGTTTTACAAATTGGTTTTGGGGAGAAAAAAAAGAAAAAAAAAACTTCAGAAACTAACCCTGTTAATGTAGTCTTTTTTTTTTTAATGCCCTTTTGCCTGATCTCATGAATTACCACACATGAAAGCTTCAAGTTGAGAACTAGAAAGAAAGAGAAAAACATCCCTCAAATTATTGTGTTCCACATTCTCAGGTTCTTTCATGCTTTTTTTGGCAATACAATTGCACTGTATATCACTGTATATCAAATTAAGCTGTACATATTCAGAAATAAGTAGCAAGACCAATCCATGTACTTTGCTTTTGAGCAGATTGGACCATTTCCTAGATGTATAGTTTGATGTATACTTGGAATGACAAGGGGAAGTGAAAGGATGGCTACTTCATACCTTTTATGATTTCTGTCTCTTTAAAGAAGACTTAAACTGAGTACCAGAGACATGTATTTTCTTTTTTCAAAATTATTTCACCATTCTTTATATTAGGTGCAGGAGCATGAATGATTGGCCAATACTTGTTCAGTGAATATGCCAAAATAATTAGGCTGGGGTGGCGAGCTATTAATTTTGAAAAAAAAGCGCTTTTTTGGAAATCACATTTTATTACATTTTATTTCCCAAAGGAATTTCATTTGAACTTTAGGTGGAGTGTCAAAATTTCAAAACTTTTTAATGAGGTCTGATAAAAGCCAGGAAGCATAGTTTATATTTGGATACCAGGGAATTTAATTCTAAGAGCAGCTTAGGCTCAGTAACACCTTATTACTTATTACCTACTATCCTCGGCCTGTCCAAAGGCAACTTTCCACTTGTATTTATTCAAATACAAGAAACAACCTTCAAAACAAATCCTTGCTAGTGGTACTGGCTCCTTTTCAGGCTTTCATTTCTGTTTGGTGTAGCAGAACAAAATTACTGACAGATGTCTAAGGTAATGTCTTATAAAAAGTGCCAAAATACCCTAACTGGTAGTGTGCATTTGGCTAAGTATCCCGCAGTGCACTTGATACAAACACCATTGTTTGAAAGACAGATCATTTACATCACTTCCATATTAGTAGTATATTAAGGCTCCAATTATCCAACATGTACACTCTTAAAATTCTCAATGGGTAAGTTACTCAACTTTACAAGTATCACCCTATTCTCATCCCAATTTAAGAATGTTTTAACCCAACTGATTATGTAATCTAGGGCTATGTTGGTTTATTGCCTAATTAACGAGAAGTGTTCTTCTATGTCAGAGCGATGGGGCATAGCTTTTTCTCATTTCCCTGATGCTACCTGGGAACACTGTGAGCCAACTGTGCTGTTCGGGGGCCAAATTCCTTCATATTTTTGGTGTTCCCTTTACCAGAAACTTTGAACTGATCAGAGATCCCCCCAGCTGTCCTGATAGGAGTATGAAACATTCTGAGCACATTTCCATACTGCCTTAAATATTTTGTAGTCATTGACATTTGTGTAAATGAGCACAAAGTATTCCCAAATTGGAAAGACAGTTTCACATAAATCTTTTATAGACATAGAAAGCTATCCAGTGGGCAAGACTGGCTGCTAAAAGCTGGCTTGTGTTTGCTTTCAAGGCTGTGTTTAACTCCACTGTTTACTGTAAAACACTCTTTTCACTCTCTTTAATGCTGATGTGGAAGTGTTTGCATTACTAATGTATGACCTGATGCTTTGGAGATTCAAATAATTAGCGAGAGCAATCTGCTTGTCCGTGGCAGGCAAAAACTCACCTTGAAAACAATAGAGGGATTCTCTCTGCCTGTTCTCACCATCTGATACCACAGATCAGGCTGACCCCTAGTAGCACAAAAAAGACTTTTGTCAGCTGATGTTTAGCCGTTGTCAGTGCAAAGCCAATTAACCCACCCCAGCTGGGAGGAAGGCATTGCAGACAGATGGAATTTGCAGCACAACAAGCATTTACATTACTTTTTAGTTCATAGAGAGTATAGCTCTGAATTTGATCAGAGTATGATGATATACATCCTCTGTAGGTCTGTGGCTGTGCCTACCAGAGAAGTTGCTCTCCAGGGCTTCTTTCTGATCACTTTGCCTTGGTTAGTTCCCCCCACAAAGCCTTTACTGGGATTCTCCTTCTTTGAGAAGTGCCAACCTCTTTGTCGATGTGAGCAGTCACCTCTACCCATCAACAGATGTAGGCAAAAGTTTTGTTTTGCTGTGCTCAGTTTTTCAGTCTGACCCAGGTGAGTTAGATCATTCTGAATTTAAAAGGACAGGAAAAGCTCATCTGATATGGCAGAAGCAGGGAGCTTGTGGGTGGTTTGCTCCACAGTTACCAGCAATATCTTCTGTAAAGTAGCACAGCTGTAACCAAAGGAGAAGGTACATCTGTAGCTTAAAAAAATGCAACTTTTGACAAACTTAAGTTCTTCCAGGGTAGAGGCATCTGAAGATATTTGTACCTACCTGAGTAAGTGAGAGTATGAAGATTGCTGCTTTAATAGAATAACCACCTGCAACTTGTGCTTTGCTTTCACAAAACACACAGTGATGTACTTAGTCTGAAGCTCTTGAGTAATCCTCCTGAAATTCACAGAGCTGCTCACACTTTAAACAATTTGTTTAAGCTTCCATTTAATGTAACTTTTTTCGAAGATTAAAATAAACAAGAAAGCATAATCATAGATGTAAGACATGCTTCAGTTCATATAATCATACATCTCATAATGTTATGTCCAAAAGATTTAATTAGATCCTGCAACAAAAGCATTATTTAGGAAAAAAAAAAACAGCAACCAACAAGTACGTATTATTACTAATATACCGCAGAGGATTATTTGTATAATTGAAAGTCTCTGAATTACAGAAAAGCAAGAAAAATATCTTTATTAATAAACTTTAACTATGAGAACTGAATTTGGATGATTATTAATCTATATTAGGTCCAAAATATCTCCAGTACTTTACTTTCCTGAAGTCTTCTGTATACAGTGTTGCCTCGCTTCCTGTCACTGGTCACTTCTGAGGGAAGTGAGGCATTAAAATAAATCTTTAGGAAACTATATCCTTAGTACCGCTGTTTGCTTTTAATCTTTCTTTTTCAAAATGTTGTGGAATGACTACTCAGAATTATGTTGAAGGTTGGGGTTTTGTTTTGTTTTGTTTTTTTAATGCCATTGGTACTTGGATAACAAGTCACTTTTTTTTTCCATTAGGTAGAGGGGAGTTATAATGCACTCACGGTAAGAGTCTTTGAAGCTTTTAGCTGCATTATAAATTATTTTTCCCTATATTCATATATACACACATGTAGAAACTGAAATACTTCAACTTTTCTCTATGTAAGCTACAAAATATAACATTGCTGCTAATTTTGTAATCATTTCTGGAGAACAAGTCAGTGTTCATATTATTGTGTTATTATTGTTAGGAATACAGTCTCTCTGAGAACTGCGCCGCAATGGAAGGCTTGCATGAATATGGAAATCCTCAGACTCCAACAGGGGTGGTAGTGGGCCTGTGACTCCTCAAGAAAAAGCCAGAACTCCTATTTCTCTGGATTTCTGTGACTACAGCCTTAGTTAAGCTGAAATGCCAAATAAACTTCACACGTCGTTTATCAGGTAACTGTGTCCTGACCTTAGGAAGGGAGTTCCAGTGATCTACAGTCTAATGGGCCCTTCTGTTATCTCACCTTTTTGCCTCAGTAGCTCCCCTGCTCAAAAGAGTGATGCTGCATGCCTGCACACGCTAACCAAAAGTAAAAAAACAGTGACCTTACCTCTCTGCTTTAATCTACTGCTATTAAAGAGGAGCTCAGAACCCAAGGATTCATTAATGATTTTGGCACTGCAAAGCTCATTAGTTAAATGTCGATTTGTAAAACCAAGCACATAACTAGAGACTCTGTGAACTGTGGTGCTAATTATGAGATGAAAAGGCTCTGGATTTAAATAAAGACTGTGAGTTTTGCCTTAACCTGGCTGTGAGAGAGAAAAGACAACCACAAAACTCTTTGTTAATGAGTAACACAGATTGATAATGTATCTGCATTGTCCAGGGGTCTCTATAACTAATATTCCTATGAATCCCTTATTTTGAAAATGCTACATTTGCTGGAGTAATTCATTCCAGGTCTGTGTTTGAATAAACAGCTGATATCTGTCCCTCATTGCGGTATACATTTAAAATGAAGTTTACGGGTCCTGAGATGGGATTCATTGCAGATGAAAGGTGACAGAAGTAACAATGGCAAATAGTTTTCTTTGTTAAAATGTCTTTCTTGAAGAAGGCAAGCTTTACTAGGAGACTGCAAATGTCATCTTTGCCATTAAGCTACTTAAGGTGCACATTTCACTCCTTCAGGTCTCCTGTGATGTATTTCAAAAGAATTAATGTCCATATTCCAATTTGAAGAGCAATGCTTTTAAAATATTTTTCCCTTTTTTCCCCTTCCTTCTTTTACCCAGAGAAAGTGCATTAGTTACAGAAATCTCTCAGGAACAACTGCAAGACTTAGCTTGGTTCAAAGCGGTAAATTTTTGCTACTGGACTCAACAGAAAAAGACAGCATAACCTAACTTTAATTTAAAATGTACAGAATATAAAGCAGCAGATACCCCTGGAATCATAGAATGGTTAGAGTTGGAAGGAACCTTAAAGATCATCTTGTTCCAACCCCTCTGCCGTGGGCAAGGACACCTCCCACTAGACCAGGTTGCTCAAAGCCCCATGCAACCTGGCCTTGAACACTTCCAGGAGTGGGGCATCCAACAGCTTCCCTGGGCAACATGTTCCAGTGTCTCACTACCCTCAAAGTAAAAAATTTCTTCCCAATGTCTAATCTAAATCTCCCTTCTTTCAGTTTAAATCCATTTCCCCTCATTCTACCACTACACTCCCTGACAAAGAGTCCCTCTCCATGTTTTCTGTAGGCCCCCTTTAGGTACTGGAAGGCTGCTATAAGGTCTCCCTGGAGGGAGGGGCAGAATCACCTCACTTGACCTGCTGGCCATGCTTCTTTTGATACAGCCCAGGATACGGTTGACTTTCTGGGCCACGAACGCAAATTACTGGTTCATGTTGAGCTTCTCAGCAGCCAACACCCCAAGTGGAGTGTTCCCCAAGTGTTCATCTTATTGTGATATTATTATCAGGAAAGATGAAGCTTTCCCATGGAACAACACATGCTGGTGTGTTTGCAGCAAACTGGCTGGTTTGTTTTTTGTTTGGGTTTTTTTTTTGTTGGTTTTTTTTTTCAGCGTTAATGAACGCTGTGTGTGTTGCCATGGCTTCTCTCTTTCATGTCCCCTTACTATCAATCCAGTCTCACGCCAAATGCAAGGGCCAGTTGGAGCATCGGTGATAGATTTTACCCTCATGTGCTGTGACTGACACTAACTTCTCATGTTGCATTTGTCAAGAAAGGTATGCAGTGTTGCTTTCTTGCTGGTACTTATTCTTGCCATACTGTGTACTGAAAACATGTAAGACATGACAGGAAAATCTTTTACGTTATCTTTTTTAAGATTCTGTAGTCTACTAGCAAGCATTTTCTCAGCTGAGATACCATATGTGATTATTCAAGAAAACATCCTTCAGTTTTCATGACAGATGTTATATCCATTCCCTTTTTATAGTAAACTGACATGCTGATTATAGAACTTTTGCCATATAGGGAAAACCATACTGTTGAAAGCCAAGTGAGGAATCTTTAAATACCTGGCTTCTCAGCTATCCACAGCCAAAAATGTAGAGAGATTACCAGAAAATTTAAAAAGCACAAACAAAAATAAACAGGAGAAACTCGTGAATTGATAAAAGACCCTCATGGCTCACCAGAAACTAGCTCATATGCTCATACTTTCATATGTATTAAAGTCTTGAGAAGGAGCTTATAACAACTCAGTAGTTATTTATGACTTAAATTATGGGAAGACGACTATATATGTAAATACTGTAGGGTTATCAGGATATGAGGTGCAAAAAAAGATCTATGAAGATTAAGGGTACAACAGAATTTGTACATGTATTGACTTCACCTGCCTTAACATTAATATTTTTTTTTTCAGTTCTCAGTGTTCCTGGGCATTATTAAATAACTCCTTCTACAGTCTTAAACACATGAAAAAAAAATGGTTTGGAGTAATTTTTCTCTTAAAAATTTGTCTTAGACTAGAAAAAAAAAAGGAAAATGAAAGCATTTTAGAAACATATCTTTCCACAAAAGTAAACTTTTTTAAAACAAAAAAAATCCACATGTATTCATATGACACTTCACCTTTATCAAGCTGTCAAGAAAATTCAATCAAAGAATCATATGAAAATGTATTTTAAGTTGATGTAAAAAAAGGAAAACTTCATCCAGCTTTGTCCATAGTGTTTTCTTTCTTTCAGTCAGGTTAGTACTCTGAACTGTAATTCAGGGCAAGCTAGGGAGCTGCTGCCCACAGGTATTTTGATGAAACAACATGATAAGATCCAGCCTAACTTACCCCGACACTAAAGACCTTCTCTCTACCCAATTTACATGTTTTTCTTCCAATGACTACGTCAGATCTAAAACCCTAAGTAATGAAGACTGGCATTAAA
Source organism: Vanellus vanellus (assembly GCF_965231255.1). Classification (NCBI taxonomy): domain Eukaryota; kingdom Metazoa; phylum Chordata; class Aves; order Charadriiformes; family Charadriidae; genus Vanellus; species Vanellus vanellus. The sequence continues at coordinate 15,187,143 of NC_138908.1, read as the reverse complement.
GTATTACTTAAGTCCTGACACTAAAGAAGGAGACAAGCTAGGAGGTAAGGATAGCAAAGAAGTTTTATGGGTAGAAAAGTGGCATGGACAATAATAGAAGTCATGAATCCTTTTGCTGCAGATATCATAAAGGTCAGTCTACATCTGGATTAGTTCCTTGTATGTACATTATTATTTGAGTTCAATTTTACCTTGTTCCTGTTTAATTCAGCAGATTTAGTTAAATGGGTACAATGCATGATATTGCCATTTGTCTTGAACAGAAGTGCCCAAACATGGAGCTCCTCCTAAATTAACTAACTACATTATTTTGCCATTTTCAAGCCCACTCCAGTGAATTATCAGATTTAATTCATGGGATTCAGAATGTGTTACCCAGGGCAGTGGTGATGTCCCCATCCCTGGAGGTATTTAAGGGTCATGTAGATATAGTGTTAGGGACATGGTTTAGCGGTGGGCTTGTCAGTGTTAGGTTGATGATTGGACTAGATGATCTTACAGGTCTTTTCCAGTCTAGGAGATTCTGTGATTCTGTGGGATGTAATCTGATTCCCAAATACCACATTCCCAGATGTCTGCCAGATCACGCTTGGAAAACTCAAAACCTGTGCTGCCTCGTTCTGCTAGTTTAAACAGAGATTATATCTGTATACTCAGTGAATGTCCTGGTGGTTGTCACTGATACTCATTTCACAGCTGCAACAAAGAAGCTTGTAAGAGAATGAATTAAAAATGGATGTGGAAACAACCAAAAATGCTGTTAGCTTTAACCTCCCAGCCATGGTCTCACAGAGGCTACGCTTCTCTCCTTAGGCACCAGTACCTGGTGCAGGTACATGGACACAGATCATAAATTTGCTGTGCAACTGGGCTGGAGGGTCTCCCAAGTAGCACAGATACGCATAAAAGAAGCCCACCTGCACCTTACATGGCCAGCTGTTCTTCAGGTGATGCTGGGCTCTTTCTGATGGCATTTGGATGGTGCTGTCTAGTAGGAGTGAGGCTGTGAGGGTTGATTTTGTTATCTATACCGTGGCATTTTTTACTCATGATAAGCTGTCAACCCTGAACAACCTGTGGTGCATTCAGTGGTGGACAAAGTACTTTTGTACTAAGTGACAACTAATTATTAATTTCAAATACATGGACACAGCCTGCATTAGGGCACAATCTGCACATCCCACTTCACATCTTAAAATTGTGTAGCAAACAGCACAACTACAGTTATATTTGTGGAGCACTACTACATTAAGAAGACTGAAAAATATACTAGTTGTTTCAAACAGAAAATGCTGGAACTTAGAAAATAAACATCTAATGTCATTCAAAATAACTGCAACAATGTATGTGGGGTGGGGGGATGGGTGGGGAGAAAGTCCATGGACCAAATACAAAACATAGTACAACAGGGAAGCATTTCAAATTTTGTGAGAATGTATACCAAATATATCTGAGACCCCAGATGACACATTAAAGGTTCATATGCCTGTGAGTGTATGGCCAGAAATTAAAAACAATTACATGCCTTTGGGTCCCTTTGTTCCTGGACATTCTTCCTGAGAAACATCAAGAAAGCTTAACATTTTTTATTGTTATATTTCTAGCTTTTTTATGGGTGTTGATATTATGTGAAAGTCAGTCCAGGCTCTTGTAGGAAGGGGATAGCGGTCATTTTCCTTGTGGAAATCTTTTCTAAGCTGTCAGCCTTATGTGACCTATTAAGGTAAAAAAGGGATACCTGCCTCACTTAACATCCTTTTCCTCTTAAGGAATTTCTGTGAATCTGCAAGAGAGATGTCTATGATCTGTACCAAAATTCTTTAATTATCTTTCCTTTGTACAGGAATTTTCTTTTGAAGGTGAGTAGAGAGCAATAGGAAAAGATAATAAGAGCAAAAAATTTATTGTAGAGTAAGCTAAATTAATGATGACTTGGCCATGTAGGCATAGCTGACATAACCAATCAATTTGCTTGTAAACCACAGTGTTTGCAGTTAAATGCCCCCTTTGGTTATGGATTGATTATTCCTGGGATACTTTACTATACTTTTGAATCTGGCTCACACATTTCTCAGCCTATGTGTTCCCACGAAATCTGAATTATATTCAAAGCAGAAATGAAAAAAAAAGATCTGCTTTTATTTTACTTTCAAGAAACACTCTGAAGGTAATTAAACATCACTAAAAAATGATCATGACAGATGGCTAACAGGGAAGGAGAGATTAATTGGGCATTTTGTTGGTTGTGAACGGAAAAATTACTTGAGCAAGCACTGATTTTTGAGCCCTAGCACAATTAAATCCAGTGAAATAAATTTTCTAAGAAATTCTACGCATCACCACTTCTTATTTTCTTTCTTGGTGCTGGAATGGGTTAAAGAGTTTATCAGGTGGCAAAACTCAGGATTTCACCAGATTGAGTTTGTTTAAGTTTAAGGTATTGATTGGATTTGTAGCTGCTAGCATTTGTGATGTAAAGCTACAGCCTCAAAGGGAAGAGACTTTAGGTATCCATCCATGTTATTCAGAAGTTAGGGAACATTAGGGGTATTACATAGGGGAGAATTGCAGTTTGATATATTAGTGCTGTGATGAACTGTTCTTGCTTTTGCTATAAAAATGATATACCAATAAATAAAATAAATTAACCTTAATTTTTCTGACTCTCTCTTTAAATATTAACTCTTTCTTGAGGACAGTAGCTTCCTAAATTATGAAACAGATCCCCAGCTGTTTTAAATCATTGTAGTCATCTGAATACAACACAGTGTTTAAATAGACTTGTGGTGGTTTCTGCCAGCTGAAGGTCTGTTGTTACAGAGGAGCAAAATTATTATACTCAGTTAAAACATTATATTTGCTAGCAGATAAGAAAACGTCAGCAATGTACCAACAATCTAATGTTATTGCTGCTGACAGTTCTCAGCAAAAGATGATTTGCAGGTGCTAATGAAAAGGAATGCCATTACTGTATAGGAAGAGGCGTGTAAATGTAGGTCCGGAGGTTTAAGGTGCTGTAACAAAATTTCCAGGATAGCATGTGATGAGAGAGGTTATGACTCTCATTCATCACAGCAGCAGTTTTTACTGCAATTCTCCATGCACAGTGGTATAAATGTATTCCTGTAGTATGCTGTGTGGAACAAAAGTGGTATCTTCCTCTGAAGTACAGCAGGAAAGCTAGCTCAGAGTGAGCTGGGTGTCTGGAAGGCTTAGTGGTCCCAGTGAAAGACTTTGGCTAGACTGTCTTCCACTAATGAGTCATGTCTTACATCTATTGGGAGGAGGGGTTCCTGAGTCAGTTTACTTTCTTTAGATCGCAGTGAAAACCTGCATGGGGGCTGGGGGTCACACTTGGCAGTTGTGTGAGTCACAGCCGTCTCTCCCAGGCCCTCCCTCTCCACCCCCGCTAGAATGCTCACCTTCACCTTTCCTTCTTTTTAAACAAAATGAGAAAGCTGATGAGGTGCTCGGTCATCCCTTCCATCCCTGAAATTGGGAGGCTGGGCACACTACACACTTCCCAGCCTTCTGCTGGGCAGCTTGCAAACTCGGATATACAGCTTCTTTCCAAGCATGACAATTTTTTATGTTTCACCTCTTTAGTGATTTGTATTAGGTTAATTTCCAGCTTCAGCAGAAACCTCCTATAATACTTCTGTCACTCTGCAGATATACATTTAGCACCTTGGAACTGCTATAACACTAATGCTTACCAACTCTGATAGAGCGGTCTTTGAATGCACCATAAACCCATTGCATCTGCTATCACTCAGAATAACCATTTACCAAAAGGGAAATTGTGCCTGGAAAAGTTTGAAGCAGAATAATGAAGCACTGGCAGTACTAAAGTATTTGAGCCCCTTTCTGGGTCCTAACTACAGAAGGGGAATTGTTTGATACCTACAATTCTTTGGCAATGAGCTACTCTGTTTCTCTGCTAAACCTGTATTGAAAATGTTTTTTTCTCATAAGGATGAGATGGCTTCTGTCCACCAGAAAGCACTATAAATACGCTATAAATTGTCATGTTATAAGTGCTTATCCAGTAGATGCTGTGATTTAGCAGCTCTGTCTGGAGTCAAGACAGTTTGTAAGCCAAGAACAAACCTGGCCACAGTGGTATTTCAAAACAGACTCATCTATGGTTCCTAATAGCACATACATATAGGTGGGCAGAATTAACATTAGAAATTACAGAAGCTAATACACAAATGTTCACGTATTCTCAGAAATTAATTTTTAGTGGCTCTTCTGTTCTTTATCATGTGTGTCAAGTTATCAGATATGTTGTGTTTTTTTTTCCTAAACACTGAACATTTCTGAATCCTGCAAATGAAAAGTATTCTTTCTTTAGAGAAATATATTAATGAATGCTAGAAGAATTACCATTGTGTGCTTTAAAAGTCAGTGTGATGTGAATGACCATCCCTGATGTCTGTTATTTTTAAAGTCAATTTAAAACACCGTGAATTCAGTTGCAAATAACGTTGTGTAGGAACATGGTTAGAAGAGACTTATTTTTTGTCTCATTCCTTAAACTGGGAAAAATTAAAATTAATGTTTAAACCACTACATATATGGAAAGAAGCAGAAAGCTGATACCTGCAGTAGTTAAACCCATCTTTCGCTTACAGTCACTCTTAGCACTCAGCTAGACTGAGATGGGTTCAGAGATAGTTAACTGCATTGTCTAGCTGACTGATTGATTAAGCCCTTGATGTTTTCAGCTGGGATTTTTCATTGCTGACTTAATAGTTTCCCACTGATGCTTCAGTGTGGCAGAATCCCATAGTGCTTTACATGTTAATTCATTTACATGTCTCTCTGACTGCAGCGTTTCCAAGAGCATCAGGACAACACATAAAGGCAGAGATATTAAATGTACGGGAAAAATATCAATATTTTTTTCTTATCAAAGCATAAAGAAAGAAGAAAACAAAAGTGGAAAAAAATTGTTTGTTACCACATGTATCTTCAAACATTTTAGGTTGTTTCCAGGGACTGTGATTTGAATGTCATCAATTTTAGATGAGAGCTAGAAAGGCATAAGAAAGCTAAAAAACTCTAAAGACAACAAATGCAGTATTTATTAGAATGAATTTCAACTGCAGATAACTGTAGGGCTAACTCATGATAACAAATATTGCTAGCCCCAAGTGTTTTGTGTCTTTGCACAACTTTTCCCCCCCTTTCATAGAAATGACTGAAAAGAGAACAATCACTTGGAATTGTGCAAAGAAACAGATGCAGAATGAGAATTTCCTTTTTTCTTAGTTTCTTAGTCAAGAGAAAGATTTTTATCAGATTTATGGTAGAATAAGATGGACAGAAGAGTGGCAGATGACTGCAGTGACAAATCATAAAACTGAAAGTAGTTAAGAGTAAACTGTCTGTAATCTATGTCATGAAAATTATATTTCTATGATGGGCTCACGCTTCATCTAAAAAGAGTTATCTTTTATATGGTTTTTATAGAGCTGGCAGAACCAGCTAGGTGTACCTGACAGTACTCCTAAAACCAAAGAGAAAATTCTTAAGGGAAAGAAAAAAAATTGTGGTTTATGGACCTAATGCCACATTCAAAGTGGAGAGATAAAGTATTGTATACGGATTTCGTATGCAAAACTCTGAGTTGTACCAGGAGAGTTGGAAGCAAACAGATTCATCTTACACTGTACCACAAAAAGTGTGTTGAGGAGAATGTAGTTGACATACCAGATACTCTTATGATAACGATTCTTAACAGAAGCAGGCAGCAGATGTAGAAGTTTGTTCATACAAAAAGGAGCCAGAAAATCTGCTGAGAACAGTGTATGTGTGCTTAGTGATGGTGATGATGTACCACCAATTATGGTCCCCGACATTCACTGGAGAAACTACCTTGGCACATCAGAGATACCAACCTGGATGGGACTCTCAAGGGAGGATGTAGACCTCCATATATGTAGCTGAAGGCAGTGCAGCAGTGTGGAGTCTCACTGAGGCCAGGGTAGGGATGATGGCAACCTTGTTCACAGAGAGTGTGTGCTGGTGGAGGCTCTCTATTTCTAGTTAAAGCTGCTGCAGGAGAAGGTCAGCAGGCTGCAGAGTGTCAGATCCAACGAGAAGGAGCTCAACTGGGTCATCTCCAAAGAAAAGCCCAACCATTCAGATATCCAAAAGGTTGGGACAGGCCTGTGATTATTAGGCAGGGAAATGGAGACTCCTTCAGTGGCTGGGGGCCTGCAACTTCTTGTACAAGGAGGATCACTCCTGCTCCACCTGTAGATCTACAGCTACAGATCAGGTAGAGTGTTGCAATAACAGTGGAGAGGCTAGAAACTGTGGCCAAAGAAACAAGCACACCAGCAGAGCCTGAGCCCAGCAGCAGCACCAGGAGGAAGTGGTGAGTGTTTGTAGGTAGAGACTCTCTGCCACAGGGATGGGTATCTTACCTGCTAACTTGACCTCTATGTAGGGGGGCTGCTCCTTGACAGGGACTTGGACATTGTGGAGAGACTGCTGATGCTTCTCTAGTCCTTGGACTAGTTCATGTTATCCCTCATGGCCACCAGTGACGCTGTCAAAGAGACACAGAGTGTTCCAGCAGTGACTGCATGGCTCAGGGGATGAGAGCCAAGGGCACAGGAGCCCAGGGAATGTCTCCTCAGTCCTGCTGGTAAGGGAGAAGGGCCTGAGGAGGGGTAGAAGTGTCCTGTAGGTCAACAAAGGGTTTGTTCATGACCAACTAAGTGTCCACCAGGACCCTTAGGTCCTTTTCTGCCAAGCTGCTTTCCAGCTGGATGACCCCGGTCGTATGCAGGTGCTTGTGGTTGTTCCTTCCCAGGTGCAGGACTTTGAACTTGCCCTGATGAAACATCATGAGCTTCTTGTGGGCCCATTTCTCCAGCCTGTCGAGGTCCTTCTGGATGGCAGAACAGCTCCCTATCCTATCAGCCATTCCTCCCAGTTTTGTGTCATCTGCAAACTTGCTGAGGGTATGCTCTGTCCTTTCCCCAAGATGATTAATGAAGATGTTGAGCAGGAATAGAGCCAGTACTGACCCATGGAGTACACCACTAATTACTGGCCTCCAACTAGGCACTGTGCCACCACCCTCTGGGCCTGTACGTTTAGCCAGTTTTCAATCCACCTCACTGTGGATTGAAGTTAGCTTTTTATGGAGTCCTTTGCTATGAGTCTATCAGCAGTGAAAGGATTTTTGGAGAATCTGCCATTGCAGGAAGCCTACAGCAATGTTAATGCTTTTCCACTAGGTAGAAGAGCAAATGCAGAGCAAAGACTGCTCCTTGGTCATGAGAAATAACTCCCTCTCCAGTGTGTTTGGTTCAGCAAGGGACTAACCAGTGACAGAAGCTACATGGATCTTCTGGGTCATTTTGAATTTCCAAATTTGCAGTTGAAATCACATAAGAACCAACTTTCTGATGTTAGTCTGGAGAAAAAGTCTAACAGCTAACAGCATGCCTCATATTTCTTGAACAGGAAGAAGAGATCTCCCCTTCTTTTTTCTCTCTCTCACACACACACTTTAGCACCTTTTTCCAGCATATGCCCAAGGCTTTAATCTTTCCTGAACTTGTCGTCTTACTTCTGATGGACCAAACCCCTCCAGCTATGCACCGTGGGAGTTTCTCTGCTGGCACCTGGGGATGAGCCGCAAGGACCACTTGATCACAATTGATTCCTCCGTGACATCACAATCCTTTGTTCTGTGATATCGCAATGGGCTGTTCCCAGCTCCTGTCACCTATGGCACTGGGAAAGTCCAGCTTCAACATGGGGTTGAGCAGGGCCCCGTGTCCCCCAGTCAGTGTGCACCAGGCAACAGGGTGACACGGTGTGGGTCACCCCCAGGGTCTGTGCCTGCTGGGAGTGATGAGAGTGGAATTTGGGAAGAGGATGGAGGCCAGGTGTTTTGCCTGGGAGCTCCTGGGCAGTAGCTAGTGGCAGTGTCTTCCTGGGACAGGGAAGAAGATGAGCCCCATTGCCCAGTTCCTCCACCGGTGGTCATTAGTGGGCAGAGAGACAGGATAAGTGAGCAGTGAGGCTTGAGCATTTGTAAAGAGGTGGCAGAGCAAATTCATCCTTTTTAAATTGCTATTGTCCATTTGACCTGGGTATACACCTGTCCCCATTTCCTACTTACCTAGTGGATAATGATGTGCACATCAGTTCATTTTTTTGTTTTGTTTTTTTTGAAGGTATCTCTTTTAAAAGAGAAAGAAATATCACAGGCCTGACTCTTATGATGACTACCCAGACAGTTGAAGTGTCTTTTAGAGAACTGGGCAGGAAGAATAAGGAGCTAGGAGTGGTAACTTCATAAACAAACCTATTGTTTAAAGAATAATGAGTAACTAATGCTTCTAATGTAACAACAAAACCAGCATTCTTCCCTAAGTTTTTATGAATAATATGGTTTGGTAACTGAATTTCAATGTTTGTCACAGAAACAGAAAATCAAAATACATGACATAGTTAGGCATGGAATATTTCATTTACCATTGAAATAAAATCTTAAAATTTAGGGACATGTGAAAAAAAAAACAAAAATAAAAACCAACAAAGGAAATGAAGTTTAGGATCAGAAAGGACACTAGGCAATAAAGCAGTCATGTCTTGAATTATTTTTTTAGACGAGTCAATTCATAGAAGTGACTTTAAACATGATGCTGTAGGGGTTAAATTTTACTTTGCACCATAAAATCACTATAATAATGTTATGTCCCTTGAATAAGCTTCATTTGCCATTTACTTACAAAGGTCTCTTTTCTGGAAGTATTTATACATCAAATTTCAAACAGCATAAATTCAGGGAGACTCAAAGTGCAGCACCGGACTTTGTGACAAGTTTCCACTTCTGAAAGAGTTGTGCTTGGCTTCCTTGACAAAATAATGGGCATATATAACCAAAAATAATTGTGGTATATGTAACTATATTTTGCAGCATTCTTCTTAATCTTATAGAACAAAGCAAGTTTATGCAGCTCTGCAAGGGAAACACTGGGAGCTTAAACAGAAGGTCTGCTTTTTTGCAGTGTGTTTCTATATTGTCTTTCCTAGGCCCTTGAATACCCACCACTTCTCTAGACACACTCCTCAAATTGTTTTCTTTCAGCAGAAAATCTGACTTTTACAGAAAAAAATAGTTCTGAGAATTTAGGATTCTGTATTTTTCTGAAAAAAAAACAAAAAACCCAAAACAAAACCAACCAAAAACCCAAGCGTTTGGAACAGTGCTTTCATTTCAGGAACTTGTTCTGTGTTTTGAAAGTGAGTAGGTTTTGCGATTTAGTGGAGTTCGTGTATATACATATATATAAAACTGTGTATATATGTGTGTATAGATACAAGCCTCCATCTTTCTGCTTTCAACCAATTCTCTAAACCAAAAATAAATACATAATAAGAATGTGATGTGAGAAAGTTAAAAATCCTGTAGTAACTGCCATAAATATATTAATCTAAAATAATAGTGTTCAAATGATAGAAGGTCACTCCTGATTTCTAAAGCAACCTTAAGTAAAATCAGTGCAACTAGTCATGTATAACAAAGACCTGACACCTTACACAGCAAAGGACATAACTAAGACGTCACAGTTAATAAGTATCAGTAATGGGAATTGATGTAAGATGCCTGTCCCTAAATCTATTAACGCTTGAATAAATACCATGAGAATTTCCCAACATGTGGGCAGCCTTTACTGGCTTCTGCTGATACATGTGTGGCTGGGACAGGAAAAGGGCTCAGCTCAAGAAGCATTTCTCATCTTCTGCCCAATGCTGGACAGTAACAGTATGTGGAAAAGGAAGTGCAAGAAAGGAATGAAGAAAACTAGCATCCATCTCATATCTGTCTCTCACACTTTCAAAGTAGCTGTTTGCCTTCTAGAGGTTTCATGTCCAGATAGTAAACCCTATCCATGCTGGTGCTGGAAGAATAGAAACGACAGTGGATCAGAGAACTGCTTTGGCACAGACAGTCACGGGTTTAGGGGTACTTTGCAAGCTGGTTCATGAATGGCTACCCAGGCTGGTCAACATGAGACAGATTGATTCACGAGTTAAATAGTAGGTCAGGTTTTGTACGGTTGCAGGTTTAGGGCTTCCTGAGATGAGTTCACAATTCAGGCACTGTTTGTAGGTGTCTATACATGTAGAGAAAATGGTAGGAAAAAGTGTAGGTGGGAGTAGCAAATCCATCCAATGAATGGGATCTGCCAGAGATGCTAAGCATGAAACACACCCCATGATTTGTATTTTACACTGCCACAGGAATTTGACATTATGTACAAAATACTCTGCTATCTGAACAGAGACAGTTCCACCAGAAATAGAGGAAGCGAGATCCTAACAGTGGAAACTGAACAAAACCATGCTGACGCTAAACATTTTAATGTTCACATTCAATGACAACATTACTACTGAATGTGTGGTTCCCAGCTCCATTTTGCAGATTCTTTTTTGTACAGGGGTGGTGCTAAACTGTACTTTAATTCATTCCTTTATTTTCTTTATTGTACTCTTTGTGACAAAAGTATTTTTTATGGGGACTGAAAAACTCATGTCTTATCGTACCCGTACTTGCAACTTCTAAACTGCACCAATAAAATACATGCCAGTCCAATTATAAAAACTTGTATGTTCACAGGAGCAAATAATGAATTCAGACGATGTTGGTATATGCTACATAAAGTTTACTTCATTTACCAATACAGTCTCAAAACAGAGATTGGCAAACAGCATGCCAACAATTTTATAATGTCAGTTCAACAGCAGTCCTCATTTTCTTGTTAAAAATTCAACTTCTTAGTTCAAGAGTGAGTCAGAGTTTAAATTCTTCTCTGTTTTGCACAATCTTTCTCTCTTTCCTTCTTTTCCTCATATACACACACAGAGAGACACGAGAAATATTTAAAAATATCTTGATACTGAAATTTGCATGTAATCTGAGAAAATTGTCATCCCATGTCTGTTGTAAAGGTAACCTGGGTAGTTTTCTTTAATACGCGGAACTTCTGAAGTTTGAAACAAAGCCTTCCTAAAAAACAAAACCTCACTCTTCTGTTAGATCTTCTGTCGAATTATGTGACCTGCTTTCACAGTGGTCAGGATGAAAAGTAGAGTTTAGTGACTACTACTACTTTTCTACAAGGGCCTTTTAGCATACTTTGTGACCTGCTGGCCTAAGCAATGTGCCACCACAGGAAAAGGACAGTGCCTCCTGAAAATAATTGAAGTAGAAGGGGGAAATGTGCATAATGCGGATTCCATAGCCTGATATCAGTAAGTTATCAAAAGTACTGGAAATAGGAAGCTGTGTAAGAACACACCTCTGCCTGGGTGATCTGCACGGCTTCTTAGCCTGTTCATTTCTCAGCCTGTTCATTTCTCAGCAGGTTCACCTAAGGGAGGAACACAATGGCAGCGGAGCTGAAGGACCTCTTACATTTAAACAGGATTAGGTTGAGCTGGCCTTAAGATGTCTATGCAGCACTGTGTTGTGCAGTGTGTACTTTTCCACTGGCAGTCTGTGGCCATGTTAGGGCTGAAATCAAATTCCTTCAGCCCCAGAGGATTTAACGAGAAAGGGACTTTCACCTACTGTTTTCCTTCCCATAAGTATCCATTAGACAAGGATTTTAGCTGTGTATATACAGAAATAGTCCTAAAATGAAGAATAATGCTTAAAGACTGATTTCTTTCTCAGGTTAAAAATTTTGTTCGGTTTCATTAAGCTGCCAAGAAATATTTTTAAAGCCCTACAATATGGAGGAATTATTTGGAACAAATTCAGAAATCTCCTGAATGAATAATTCAATGCACAGGGCAAAGGAGAAATCGTCTGGGTTTTTTTTTTGGTACTGCTTTTGTGTGCTTAGTGTTCCTATGGCAGAGAAACAACTATCACACTGAAAGCAGAAAAGAATATGTGCACGTTATGTAGTTTTGTGTATATATGTGCTTACACAGACAGTATGCTGTTGGTACTATAGTATTAGCCTCTCAGTCATTTTAGAAACAATGCATCTAAATAGAGAAGCCACAGGAGCTTTTTGCCAAAATAATATTGGCAGAATAGCTGTACTTCAGAGTGCCAGGAAATTCTGGCAATTGTCAAAGTTTTGTAAGATGACCATTTGAACTGGTGTGGTGGATTGACCCCTGGCTAGCTGACAGATGCCCACCAAGCTGGTCTCTCACTCTCCCTCCCCAACAGGTCAGGGGGGAGAAAATACAACAAAAAGCTCGTGGGTCAAGGTAAGGACAAGGAGACCACTCAGAACTTACCATCAAGGATAAAATAGAATTAACTTGGAAAATTAAATTAATTTATTGTCAATTAAAACCAGAATAGAATAATGAGAAATAACAAATCTAAACCCACCTGCTTCTGCATGGGCTTCTCTCCTTGGGCTGCAGCTCCTGCAAGGAATCTGCTTCTGCGTGGGCTCTCTGTGGGCTGCAACTTCTTTCAGGGCACATACACCTGCTCTAGCATGAGGTTGTCCATGGGCTGCAAGGTAGATATCTACTCCACTGTGGTCCTCCATGGGCTGTAGGGGGCCAACCTACATAACCATGGTCTTCACCACAGGCTGCAGAGGAATTTCTGCTCTGGCACCTGGAGCACTTCCTCCCCTTCTTTCTTCTCTGACCTTGGTGTCTGCAGAGTTGTTTCTCTCACATTTTCTCACTCCTCTCTCACAGGTGCGGTGAAGCATTTTTTTACCCTTTCCTAACTATGTTATCATGGAGGTGCTACTACTCTCACTGATTGCCTTACCTTTGGCCAGTGGCGGGTCCATCTTGGAGCTTGCTGGAACTTGCTCTGTAGGACGGGGGGGCAGCTTCTGGTGTCTTCTTACAGAAGCCACACCCTGAAGCCCCACTCACTACCAAAATTTTGCCACGGAAACCCAATACTACCGGAGAATAAAATCATGGGAAAACAAGAAGATATTATCTTCATTGTGACAACATCATGTATAAAGACAACAGTAAAATAATACAGGAGATTTGATTCAGAACTATACCTATTCCAACTTCTAAAATTCAAGAAGTAACAGCAAATTTTTCAGTGAGGGGTGTAACGTTATAGTAAATACCAACAGAATCTGAATTTAGTTCTTTGAAAACTTACATATTCCTCTTGAAAGGGTAGATTTGTTAATCAAGGATGATTCATACTAAGGAAAAGTGGAACAGTGTGATAACCTCAATCAGAAATAGAGCCAGTGGCAATTCATAAAGTGAATGGGTTGAAAATCTGACGAAAAAAAGAAGAAAAAAAAAAAGATGGGGAATCCTTTAAGTATATGATGACAATAACTTCATAATGTAAAGATTTGTGTGAAAATAATATAATATTGTACTACTTTCTGAATAATATTAAGTGAACTTGATTTATTTTTCTATCAGCATTTTCTAATTACAGGTTCCTGTTTTTAATTAAATTACTATTTTATGAAAGATTTAAAAATGGAAAATTAGATAAAGACTGAAAAATAAAAAAAAACTACTCTGTCCTTGTATTTCAGGCTTTCAGCAAAGCTCTGGAAAATTTTCATGGGCAAACAGTAATCATAATAAATATAACTGATATTTCAACATTTGTATTTCGTGGATAAGTCTCTAGTGAGCTTTTCACTGACACTTTCGAAGTAGTCATGTAGAGTCTTCCCTTAGGTGCTTTATTGCTTTCTCTTCTCCTTCAACAAAATACAACTCTCCTATGTATCTACTTTGTTCTGAACTCCCCTGTCTTTTCAGTGAATCACCAAAACAGATTCTCGATCAACAGAAAAATACCATTGACATCCTATGAGTCAGACCTCTCCAAACAGAAGAGACCTCTCTCATAGAGAGGTAAAATGGAAGGAGTAGTCCTGGGTCAGCATTTCTAGATGATAGCTCAGGTAATGGGACAAAAGTGCAAATTCAAGTACTGCCCTTGCCTCTTTAATTGGTCCCTTTGGAACTAGAAGCTGCAGTTCTTGTAGGTGTGTTACGTAAAGAAAAATCCTATCATTTTCCATATAAACTGTCTCAGGTGTTTTTTTTGGGGGGGAAAGAAGTTTAGATGGAGAAGGTTTGGTTCATGATTTTTCATGGGATTTTTTATTGTCATTATTTTCTTTTACAAAATTCTACAGACTATCTCATGATCTTCATGTGAACTTGTCTACCAAGGCAATGTAGTTGCATGCAACACTATGAAACAGTAGGTAGGATGTAATCGCATGTTGTCTTATGAAGTAATGCTCTCATTCAGAGTATATTTAGGCTAGCATACATGGCATTTTTTATAGTATTGTCTCCAAGAAAACATTATATCTCTACACCAGGGGAGTCTCAGAAATGATGACACCACAGAAGATGTGATCTCACTTTCTGGCCACCCCTGAGACATAGCGTAGCCAATGAGACATTTCTCCTTATGTTTCCATCCTAACTGGGCTTGTACCTGCTAGAGATCACTTCTTCATTCTTCATCATCATGGCATAAAATCTGTGTGTAAAAAGTTTTTTTAAGTTCTGTAGCAAGAATTATCTTAACAGTTGACAGTCAAACTAGTAATTTCATTTCATAAAAGCAGTGTAAAATAACAAGTAAATCCAGGAAATCCTGACTTGCTTCCAGATTTTCTGTAAATAGGGAAAATTAATCATTGGCTTCTTAAAATTTACAGAAACATTAACATATTTTACAGTTTGATTGGTTGTTTTTGTGCTGTTGTGTTTTGGTTCTTTTTAAATAAAAAACTTCTCATTTGTGTCATTATGCTGCAGAGCTCAAAATTTTTTTTAATTACTACTGGGCTTGATACTTTTAAAGCATTATGGTCACATAAATAAAGTGTTAGGTAAGAACTTGGGAGATTGTGATGCCATTGTTGTTTTTCTGCACGGATTCAGAAGCCAACACACCAGCAGAACCTGAGCCCAGCAGAAGCCCAGGAACTGTCACAGTCAGAGACTCTCTGCTATGGGGACGGGTGCCCCATCTGCTGATCTGGCCTGGTGTGGAGTGGATGGACCTTGGACACTGTGGAGAAACCACTGGCCCTTGTCCAGCCCTTGGACTGGTACCATCCACATTCTTCCTCATGGCTGCCAGTGATGCGGCCAAGGAGACATGGAGTGTCAGTGACTGCACAACTCAAAGGATGAAAGCCAAGGGCCCAGGGGACCAGAGGGTGTTTCCTCAGCCCCACCCTTCTTACAAGGAAGAGCCTGAGGGTGAGTACACGTGTCCTGCAGGTCAACAAGGAGTTGCAAATCTAGGGTTCACAATGGATTTTGTGGGTCTTCTTTTTTTTTTTTTTTTTTTTTTTTAATGACTCTGGCATGTTTTTTGAGAACAGAGGACTACCAAGAAGAGATTGGGTCCACCTGACCTGATAGGACAAAAACGTCTTTGCCACCAGGCTGGACAACTTGGTTAAAAGAATTTTAAGCTAGAAATGGCTGGGAAAGGGAGAAGTGATGGCCTGGGTTGGCAAGCAAATGCTGTGTGCTTATGTGGACACCAGACACCTTGAAAACAACAGGGCACCAAAGGGGGTCAACCCTAAGTGTATTCACATAAATGAATAAGACCTGGCTACAGAACAGCATTATCAGGAAAACTTTCATAACTTTTCTGGGAAATCAGCAAAACTGAATGCCTCTCTGAAAGAGTCTGTACACTGACACATGCAGCATGGGGTGAAAACAGGACAAATTAGTGGCCTGTATGTGGCTGCAGAGCCACAATTTCTTTGGGATAATGGCAGTGTGGTGGGATAGCTCATGCAACTGGAGTGCTGCCACGGGTGGATACAGGCTCTTTAGTAAGGACAGGCGAGGAATGTCAGGAGGAGGAAGAGTAATTCCAACTGACATGAGCAGCAGGTATGTATAGAGCTCTGTGTTGGGATGGATAATGAGACAACTGAGAGCTTATGGGCCAGGATTAGTGGGCAGACAAACATGGGTGACATTGCAGTGGGAATCTGCAATAGACTTCCTCATCAAGAATGAAAAGCAAATGATGCCTTCTTCAGACAACCAGAAGAAGCTTCACATTTACAGTCCCAGGGAACTTTAACTGCCTTGATGTGTGCTGGAGGGACAAGGAAACAAGGCACAAGGAAACTAGAAGATTTCTGGAGTGAATGAATAAAAACTTCCTAACCTCCTGCTGGAAGTGCCCAGGCTGACAGCAGGAGTCCCCTCTGGGGAGGCAGAGGGTCTGGGGAGATCTGTGGAGCTGCCTTGCTGTCCCTGGCAGTGCAGGTGTCCAGCTGGCCCAGCTGCCTGTGACTCTTTTTGCTGCACTTGTGTACAATGACATTGATGAGCCAATGCAGGAATATTGCTGAGTGTTCTCGCAGGCTGGACTGCAGCCCCTGGACCATGGCCTCCTCATCCAGCCCCAATAAAAACAGATACACTAGTTATGATGAGGGCTTCTGCTGCAACTACCTGCCACCACTGGGCCCCATAGATCGTCTGCAGCTCTTATTGTAGCCAGGGCATCACGGGCTCAATGTTTTTGGGATGGCCTTGGAAAATGGCCACCCAGATGTCAGGTGGGAGGCTTTCCACTGCAGCCCTGGACAACGTCCCCACAGCACCCAGCTCATCCAAGAATGGCATTGGTGGGGAAGCCAATGATGGACGTGCCATGGAGTGATGGAGGCTGTGAACATCCGGGTGACCAGAAGCTCTTCCTGCCTAGCTGCTGGCATCCCATGGATCTGTGGTGGGAGTGTTGATATACTCAAAAGAGTTGTCCTTCACTTAGAAATTGATGGACTGGACAGTCCCCCCGCAGAGGGATCAGTCTAGTTTTTTACCTTTCTACCTTATTATGCAGCTGAAGCAGACCTGGTGCAGACATGGGATCATGTACGGTGTCATGGTTTAACCCCAACCAGCTACTAGAACCATGCAGTAGCTCACTCATCTGCCTCCCCTGTTTTCCCCCCTCAAGAAGTAGGGGAAAGGGAGAAAAAAATCTCATAGGTTGAGATAAAGACAGCTTAAGAGAAACAATAGCAAAAAGGGAAAAACAACAATAATAATAACAACAATAATAACAACGTGGGTCACTCTCACCACCCACTGAATCGGCACCATCCGGAGCAGTGATCGCAGATTCCTGCTCCCCAGTTAGCCTCTATTTATATACTGAGCATCATGTTTATCATATAGAATATTTCATTGGCCATTCCATCATTCTTTCTATATTTCTATGGGAAACTGAAAAAATCCTTGAATAGTGTAAACATCACTTAGCGACAACTAAAACCAATATGTACTACTGACATTCCTTTCACAGCAATCCCTAGAAAGAAAATTAACTCTTTCCCAACTTAAACCAGGACATAGGCCAAGTCAGACTGAGCTTTGCAGCAGAAGGGACAGGTCCAATCTGATGTTGTGGCCACAGTCTCAATGCACTACAGCAGGTTGGGGAGAGCTGGGGAGAGCTGAGGGCAGCAGCTGCTTCACCATGGCAGGCAGGGAAACACAGCCAACAGCTCTGGGAATGGGCATCAAGAATTGCTGCCAACAGTCCCCAAAGTACAACCCAGCACCAGTTTGTTTGACCTTCCAGATATTGCAGACACAGTCATCAGTCCAGGCACAATCCAGGCTTGGCCAGTTTCTACCAGCACCTGGGGATGAGTAGCGAGGATCTGCCTACCAGGGCCAACCAGAGAAGGATTTGGAAAGCGGAGGGAGGCCAGATGTTTTGCCTGTTGGGTCACCTTCTAGCCTGGGAGCTCCTGGGCAGTAGCTAGTGGCAGCATCTTCCTGGGACAGGGAAGAAGAGGTGCCCCATTGCTCAGTTCCTGCACCAGTGGGTGTCAGTGGGCAGACAGACAGGATAAGTCAGCAGTTAGGCTTAAGCACTTATAAAGAGGTGGCAGAGCAAATTCATCCTTTTTAAATTGCTATTATATGATTAAGGGCTTGGAGCATCTGCCTTATGAGGAAAGGCTGAGAGAGCTGGGACTCTTTAGCCTGGAGAAGAGAAGGCTGAGGGGAGACCTTATTATGGCGTACAAGTATCTAAAGGGTGGGTTGAAGGAGGCTGGAGCCAGGCTCTTTTCATTGGTTCCAAGTGACAGGACGAGGGGCAATGGGCACAAGTTAGAACACAGGAAGTTCCGTTCAAATACACGGAAACAGTTCTTTACGGTGAGGGTGACAGAGCACTGGCACAGGCTGCCCAGGGAGGTTGTGGAGTCCTCTTCCCTAGAGATTTTCAAGACCCGCCTGGATGCAGTCCTGAGTAATGTGCTCTGGGCAATCCTGCTTTCGCAGGGGAGTTGGACTAGATGATCTCTAGAGGTCCCTTCCAACTCTGATGATTCTGTGATTCTGTGATTCTGTGATTGTCCACTTGACCTGGGTGTATACTTGTCTCCATTTCCTATCTACCTTGTCAATAATGATATGCACATCAGTTAATTTTATTTTATTCTTTGTTTTCTTTGAAAACATCTTTTCTATAATAGAGAAAGAAATGGTGATATCACAGGCCTGACTCTTATGATGACTACCCAGACAGTTGAAGTGTATTTTGGAGAACTGGGGAGAAAGAATAAGGAACTAGGACCTGTGGATTTATAAACAAATCTGTTGTTTAAAGAATAGCGAGTTAGACATGGGCTTGAGAGATCCTAATGTCACTCTTTGCCTGTGTGGATTCAGGAAAGTACCTTTTTTTTTGGTAATATTTATTTTCCTCACCATAATTTGCACAACAGCTATTTACAATCTTTGTAAAAGGATTTTGTATCCATAAAAAAATTATGGAGGGTGAGAGCTTTTTGGAAGGCCTTCCTATTGGTATTTGAGTAAGGAAAATAGTGTCATGAATTATGCTTAGTTATGTAAAACTCTCGAAATGTTTCAGTAAAGGTATTTCTTTGTGGTTACTTTTTCAGTCAGCAGAAAAATTTGCCACTCTCTCTTCTGCCCCCCAGAAAGAGAATTTTTGTCAAAACCTCAGGTACAGTATGGACTTGCCTGTACAGCTGTTACTCCCCATGTTCTCATTGGTCACACTAGTCAGAAAACCATATAGTTGAACTTACATGGCACTATACACAAAGTAATTCTTGTTTTAAGTTTTTTAGGGCTATATTGCTTCCAGACCAGAAATGAGCTGGTTTATATTCTACATGCCTCAAACCACCCAAATTTATATGCATTGCGTTGAAGACTAAGATTGGCTAAGATTACTTAAAAATCCCAACAGTGGCTTAATTCTGTTGTTTTGCAAGAATTCTATTTTCTTCTCTATAACATTTGCTCAGAGGAAAAATCTTAATTTTCTGTAGAAAATTGGCTAGATTTTCAGGCAAGCAGTTTTACATCTTTATTGAGTCAGTGCTAACAACTGTAAAGGACAAAATGTGTTCAATATTTGTTCAAATGCTAAATTTTTGTGATGTCGTCAATGTTTAAGATGTGTCAGGCACTTGTTTTCTATGTGAAATGTCTCATAAACAGAAAGCATTGTAGCTGGTGTTGTTACTGGTTCTTATCCAGGCACCTCCCTGAACTGTTTTCTGAAAGTATGTATGTTTATCATAACATTGAGATGATTACTTTTTCAATAGTCTAGATAAATAATACAAGTAATTTCATTCTTGCCAGTTTGATGAATGAGAGATAAAAATGGTTTGATTTAGCTTCTATTGAATTATTAAATTGTGTGGTACAAATCCAGGGAGCCTTATACTAGTAGAAGTTATTCCAAAAACTTGGGATTACAGGTGTTTCTTGATTTGCCTGCGTATTTTATAACAGCCTTTATAATATCAATTTATTTGTTTGTATTACATGGCTACCTAGTAAACTTGGATCTCCACTTTGCACACAAGGCAGCCCCTTGCTAGTAAGAAAGATAACTCAACTTTAGGCAAAAATGTTTTGTAGTAGGAATGAACAATTTCACCCTAATACCAGCAAAAGATCTGACATAAAGCTGAAAATGAAACCGAGCATTCTCGCCTCCCCAAACAAGCCACAAGCTGGTGATTTTTCTTATTATTAATTACAAGCTTTGTGACTGCTCCATGTTCCGGATTTGAAGCTCAACACTTGCATACCTTTCTTGACATGAAACTGGTGGAACAGTGACATCTAACTTTCTATGGAAGTTTTTTCTTTCTCTTCCACTGTTTCAGAGACTCTTCCAGAAAGGGTTTTGACTTACATGCTTCTAGACAGACAGGTGCAGGCACCATGAGCACGTTTACTGTGCATATGTCTGAGTAAGGCGCTATGAAAGCATGATCTTAATTCCTCATTGACATGAACCACTGAAGTCACTCTGAAGCGAGCTCCTGACTTCTGTGCTAGACAGGACCAAGGATATATGATATGGATGTGCTGTGCTCTCACACAGCATCAGAACTGTCCAGTGTTGGTTGCATCTGTGGACAACAGTGGTAAAGTCATGTGTAGCCTGGGATAGCAGCATATAAGTTATAAGGAGATTGTGGCTGGTTGCTGCCATCAATGCCCTTGTTTTCTACTCTCAGAATTTCTGTCTATTTAGGTTGATATTATTTAGCTTGAGTTTTCTTGCTGCATTCTTATCTCTGTGTCTTTCCATGTTCTATATTATGTGGATCTACTCTGTGCATATTCTCACTGGTCCTCCTCACAATGTAGACGTTTCCTCAAAAGTCTGAGCCACACTGATGTCTCTGGGCTGTATCAAACCTAGATTTCGGGTGGCAGCTAGGTGCACTCCAAGCAAGATGAGGAGAGAAGGTTAGAAAACAGCACATAAAAAAAAAGAGAACAGGACATTTGAGTTAATAAACTGGCCCCTTTAGAAAAGTGGAAGTTGTTGATTATGATCTGCTTATTTGATACATTCTTCATATCTGGAAAAAAAAGTGAGAGCAGACCAAGATGGAAAATTGCAACTGGAACTTATAGGAAGATAGGTCACCCCTGATAGCATTGTCTATATTGAAAATTCACCCTTCCTTGCTAAGATAGTTACATAATTTCCCAGGGCGCTAGACTGAAATCACTGTTATACATCAGTGAAATCTGATAGATGAAACCCTACTTCAGAAAAAGGAAGGACTCAATCAGAGAGTCTATTAAAAGCAAAACTTGCTGTTAAGGTAACTTTTACAATTATTTTTATCATATCCAAGATAAATACGTATCATATCACATTGTCAAATATAACTTTTGGTTGCTGTAATTGTTTCTAATACCGATGGAGTTAAAAATGAATATTTTTGAAATTATGACACTAACAAGAGCTCCTAATGTAGCCATTCTTTGCCCTATCAGTAAAACTACAAGCATGGAAGAATACATTAGAACCTAATTGTGTTCCTCCTAAGTAGTGGCTATAGCAGAAGAAAACTGTAATTTGGCTGCTCTTCTGAAAGAATGCAAGATCATTACACAAAAGTATAGGAAGGAAACGACAGACTTGTATAGATTTCAGTATTGCAATAGCACGCCTGGATGATTCTTTTCTGTTTCAGGATTACTGCTGGTATAAGTTTGCAGTGTCAGCTGGCTTACAGATAATAGAAAAGGGAAGAAATTGGACTCTTACAATACTGCCCGCCTCACTTTGTCTGTTGCAGGGAAAAAGGAAGAGATAAACTCTTCAACTGTTACAGAAGTTTTTTGCTGTGCAGTGGCCAATAAGAACTGTAAGCCCTAAGAATTTAGAGCTTCAGTAGTAGTTTTAAGCCTTGGTAAAATCAGAGTGAAAGCAGAGCCAGAAATGTCCAGGTAACTCTGAGAGCTGATCTGTAACACATGAGAGAATCTGCTCCAGGAACTTTAGGGACTTCATTCTTGAATTTCTATATCTATCATGATAAGGACTATAACTTACCATTACATTTGCTCAGCCTAGTTAGTCATTCTTACCTGAAACAGGTGTACAATTATATCCAGTGTGTCAATGCTGTACAAGTTAAATGAAACAATTATTTCCTTTTTTTCCTATAAAATCATTTTTAAGAAGAAAACACAAAAAATCAGAAAAGTCCACATATTTAAAAAAAATGCTAATGGAATGAGCTTGTTTTGAAAAAGCAGTAAGGCATAGGAGACTAAAAAAGTACGGTTTTTTCCTATAAGAAGTTTTATTCCTTTCAAGATGTCACTTTATTGGATTAAAGAAATTTAAAGGTCAAAATCTTGGTAACCCATCATTTTTGTAAAAGTATTTCTGGCTAATATGAAACAGAGTTCACTTAAAGTTAAAATCTCATTTTCAACTGTAATATTTTTTTTTGCCCTGTGTGTCTGAATTTGTCAAAAATAATGAAAAATATGCTGTGTTCTAAACATAACATGAATTTTTTAAGAAAACATTTCATGTACTTGTTCACAGATCTTGTCTTTCCTTGCCATGATCTCATTTTGCTTACAAATATAGAATCATAGAATCATAGACTGGTTAGATTTGGAAGGGACCTTAAAGATCATGTAGTTCCAACCCCCCCTGCCATAGGCGGGGACACCTTCAACTAGACCAGGTTACTCAAAGCCCCATCCAGCCTGGCCTTGAACACTTCCAAGGATGGGGCACCCATAAATTATCTAGGCAAGTTATATTTTATATTATACATATAAAAGAATATATAAAAATAATATTATTTAATATGATAGTTAAATAGCTTCTTATCCCATTTTTTTCACATCACAGAATCTCTTGGGGAGTGGAAAAAGCAATAACAAAACCACACTCAAGCTATATCACAGATTAGAAAACAAGTGTTGTGTATTTTTCAAAAGACTGCATCAAATGTTCTTAAATCTAGTTGCTAGATGAATTGATGGTAGATCAATGTTTGTAGAGCTGTAATGTTTTTCCTTTTCATTGATTTCCCTCATGACATTGAGCAGATACTCTTCGTACTAGTGGTACTTCATCTCTGACATGGACACTGAGGATGATATTTGTAATAATATCCCTGACCTGCAATGAAAGTGTGAAACTGGGAGGAAAGGTTACCTAAAGGAAAAAACTGTTTTGTCCATTCTAGTGCCCTTGATGGCAACGTAATTGCTGAGGACTAAAGTTCAAATACAAGGAATTACGTATACATTAACCAGCTATTTGCATTGATCTCTCCAACATCTGTAACTTTCTCAAGCAGAAGTGAAAAAATCTTTTCAAGCTCATCTCCTGTACCTATTTCCAAAAAGAGTTTGATATAGATAACAATATGTCATTCCCAAGTATCCATTTCTGCCAGCCTGTGAAGTTCCTCGTCTTAACCAACTAGTAGCATATCATGTTGAGGCCTAACAGGAAAACTCTTTTTAGCATTTAACACATAATATTTTTGTTGCAGTGGGAGCACTTGACCTTTTTAAAGAAAAGCTTGTCATGCAAGGATGAACTGCAGTCACAGTTTGGAGCAACTATCTTCAAACCAAAGTATTTCTATGATTTCCAAAAAGAAGAAAGATCTCTGACATTATTGCTTTCCCCCAGTTTCTTCTCCCTTCCTTTTTTCCCCTCCCCCTTTCTCCTTCCAAATAGCTCAGCAGCATTCTGTTCACATTGCTTTTTCATGAAACCCAGGAAGCCCTGCTGGTGAACATTTCTGCCTGCAATTTGTATGAAAACATCAGATATTTTGGAGATCGATGCTCTATGGTCTGCAAACAGGGGAATAATTTTTCTTTCTGTGTCACAACTCATTTCCGAGTTTCATTCTCCTTTCAAAACTTGATTTGTGCGACTCCTTTGTATGACTACTAAAAATTTAGTAATTGTTTACATGTAGTTAGTATTCATGTTTTGGGATAACAAACCCAAATCTGGACAAATAGGGAATCTATTCCTACACTTAGAAACTGTCATCTAACTTCATTATCTTTTTGCGGTTCTCTAAACATCCTCTTTGTTGATATTGCTCTATTATACTCTTTGAGTGATTAGCATTTGCAGTGTAAAATACTGGGTTTTATTAGTAGTGTTCTTCATTAAAGGCAGCATAACACAACTGCTGTCAACATATAGTCATTTAGTTTGAAGCTTAAGAAGTTGAAAGGGGGCAGCAGGTACACTTACTGACCATGAAGGAATTTCTTAGAGGAGGAAAAGCATGTATGACTTTTACTTCAAGCTGGATGGGACACTCTGGCTAGCGCAGATAACTGATGAACCTGAGAGCAGGTGTGATTTAATTTAAAATGCAGAGGAAGAGTAAAAAGAGATAAGGAGACTGATATCAAGAAATCTTGTAAGGACGCCTGTAATGCAGAACTCTTTAAATAGTAGTGAAGATAACCAACATGGAGGAAGGAGACACTGAATTCTCAGAGATGAGTGATGAGCTAAAGACTTGCACACAACAGATTTTTTGAAATGTGGAATAAGAGACATTGTGGGTACTCTTTGCCATGGGAATGCACAGAAGGATCTTTTCACTTAAATCTTCCAAAATAGCTTCTTTGCTGCATCATCGTACGTTATCATTTGAGCACTGTACCTAGAGCTGAGGTTAAATTAAAAAAAAAAAAAAAAGAAAAAAGAGATGTGTGAAAATTTCTTTTCTTTTTATTTACTCTTTCCAAAACACAGTAAATGCAGCTTGTTCAAGGCTTTCAGAGCTCAGCTGCTATATAAATACCATAATAAATATTCACATTCTTTCCTCCTCTCCTTAGAACCATTCAACACTGAAAGCCAACTCCATGATAAGTGCTATTAAAAATAAAATGTTTCTGATATTTGCTGCAAAATACTCTGAAATGTTCACTATTGAAAGACTGTTCTACTGATTATGAAGAAAATGAAAATCTTGGGATTTAATGCAGAAGCAGTTTTTACAGATTGGCCAAGCATATATCAGTAAAAAAAAAAAAAAGGGACAGTGTTTCTCTATCCATATTAAATATATGTATATACTTTGAAGAATGTTCTGAATCTTTAAATAAATGTTTATTTTAACTGGAAATATTTGGCAAAGAATATACTGGAAATATGGGTTGCATGTTCTAGGATAAATTATCTTGACGTTCCAAACTTCTGAATTTTTTTTTTAAATTCTTGGCTGATAGTGGTTGCAGAAAACATGCATATTGCTGAATTTAAAAAAGCATGCACACATACTTATAACACTGTATTAAACAGTATGCATCAAAAGATTTTTTGTACAAGTCGGGAGGAATAGATGAGAAGTAGGGCAGAGAAAGATCATAACATTTAGACTGTACATCTCTCCCTCTGCCTCAGAAGATTAATTTGGCTAAGGATATTAATGAGATAGTGCTCAGAACTCTTAAATGGGTGCACTTCCCTCACTGGCTAAATACAAATCAAGAAACCTGCTTTAAAATATCAGCAAAGACAATCTTTGACCTGTAAATTTAAGGTTAAAACCTATCACATAGACAACTTTGAAAATGCCTCCCTCCAACCCAATAAATAAACAAATGTAAGTTTTGCCCAAAAATGCTGCAAATTCTGACATGCACCAGCTAGATTTGAAAGAGTTTATGGTAAGTCCTTTATCTCAGTACTGAGGGACTGTGGAGAAAGCTATGGTTTTCATGCTCTAAGTTCTGTCTTCTGCATCAGTCATTTCTCTGATTGTTTTAATATGAAAGACAATAAAAAAACCTTAGCACAAGCTTTCATGCTGCCATCACATAAAGCAACTATTGTTGATATTGCTGCTCTTCCTGATTTGTTTATTTATTCAAAAACTTTAGTTTAGTTATTTTATTCTGCTCATTTATTAATGGTATAGGAGAGAAAAGATGATAGAAGCTAAAAAAAAAATCCCTCCTCCTAGCAGTATATGTAAATGTATATATATTTTCCAAGATATATGTAGGTTTGTAGTCCAGCTCTTTCCTTTCATCTGCCTCTGTTGTTTGAAACTAATTTCTAAACATTAGCAACATTTGAGTGGACAGTGAAGTGTATTGAGAACTGGCTGAATGGCAGAGCTCAGAGAGTTGTGATGAGCAGTGCAGAGTTCAGGTGGAGGCCTGTAACTAGCAGTGTTCCCCAGGGGTCAGTATTGGGTCCAGTCTTCTTCAACATACTCATCAATGACCTGGATGAGGGGATAGAGTGTACCCTCAGCAAGTTTGCTGATGACACAAAACTGGGAGGGATGGCTGACATGTTGGAAGGTTGTACTGCCATTCAGCGAGACCTGGACAGGCTGGAGGGTTGGGTGGAGAGGAACATAATGAAGTTCAACAAGGGCAAGTGTAGGGTCCTGCACCTGGGGAGGAATAACCCCATGCACTCGTACAGGTTAGGGGTTGACCTGCTGGAAAGCAGATCTGTGGAAAGCGACCTGGGAGTCCTGGTGGACAAAAAGTTGACCATGAAGCAGCAATGGCCAAGAAGACCAATGGTATCCTGCATTAAAAATAATGTGGCCATCAGGTTGAGTGAGGTCACCCTCCCCCTCTACTTTGTCCTGGTGAAGCCGCATCTGGAGTACTGTGTCCAGTTCTGGGCTCCCCGGTTCAAGAAAGACAGGGAACTACTGGAAAGAGTCCAGCGGAGGGCTACAAAGATGATCAAGAGAATGGAGCATGTCTCTTATGAGGAGAGGCTGAGAAACCTCAGTCTATTTAACCTGGAGAAGAGAAGCCTGAGAGGGAATCTCATCAATGCTTATAAATATCTGAAGAGCAGATGTCAAGAAGATGGGACAAGACTCTTTCCAGTGGTGCCCAGCAACAGGACAAGGGGCAATGGGTACAAGCTGGAACAGAGGAAATTCCTTTTCTACATGAGGAAAAAACTTCTGTATTTTGAGAACAACAGAGCACTGGAACAGACTGCCCAGAGAGGCTGTGGAGTCTCCTTCTCTGGAGATGTTCAAAACCTGCCTGAATGTGATCCTGTGCAACCTGCTCTAGGCAAACCTGGTTTGGCAGAGGGGTTGAACTTAGTTAACTCTGAAGGTCCCTTCCAACCTCTACCATTCTATGATTCTGTGATTACATAAAGTTCCTAAAGCAGATCATCTTTCTATTTCTTACTGCTAGAAATAAGATGAAAAGAGAAGAGACAGATTACAGGAAGCAATACAGGATTGTGATCTTGTTCATGAGAACTTGCAAGTGCAAAGAATCATACTTCGGAGGCAGACAGTGAAATTGCTGTAAAACAAAAGTAAGTCATAGTATGTTTAAGAAGTGGAAAGCTGGCAATGTATCTGTGCATTGGATTTTTTTCTACATTCCTTATACTCCAAGGTAATGCAATGCCATCTATTCTAATTTGATTAAAATGCTAAGAAAAGAGCTGTTCAAATGCTTTCTGTAAAGCATTTTGCAACAAATAGTTAAGCCAAACTGAAACAAGCAGAATCCTCTAGGATGGCAGGTTAACCCTTCTCATGTGGCTGCAAGGAAGATAGGCAAAGTGTTTGGTCAGACAGTATCACTTGGAGATGAAGCTTTTCCAACATGACTAAAAGTTGACTTTCTAGCAAATGAAATAGTCTCTCTCATGCAGTAATGAGAGTATGGCAATGCAGCACTTACATCGTGCCTCAGGGATGGGGTTACGGCAGACCTTGGAGAGGTCAGGCAGCTGATATAAACTAAGGCAGTATGCTGGTTTGAGGTAGAACAGGACCAATTTTGTTCATTAACTATTCGTTTTAGTGAGGCCTCTTCTAACTGCCAAAATTAACAACATATTGTGCAGACACTGTTCACTCCCAGAGTGATAAGACTTATGTTTATAGCTGATGCCCAGGCGTGGTATGCAGAGACACTCTTGATCATACTTATTGCTATAAGACCCAAGGGCAGCTCACTTAGTCACTTGCCCTGTTGGAGGGTTGGAAGTGGAAAAGTGCAGAAGGGTCCCACTTGCGGGGAGGAGCGGACAGGACAGGTGACCCAAAACGGACCAACAGGGTATTCCATCCCATCTGCCTCATGCACAGTGTAAATGCTGAGGGATCAAAGGGTCAGCCTTCTTTCTTCAGTGGCCGGTGTCCAAGGAGGACTCTGTCTGTCTGCCTGTGATCCTGATCCTAAATGCAGATCTGGAATCCAGTTCTCGTCCATCACTGAGTCCAGTCTGGGACTTTCCCAGTGCCAGCTGGTGACGTGATTGTCATCCTGGGAACTTGATATGGTCTTGTATATATTTCATTATTTCCTTTTTTATTTTATTATTAATATTTCAATAAAGTAGTTTAGTTCCTTCCAAACTCATAAGTCTCTCTCTCTCTCCTACGTCTCTTTGAAGAGAGGTAGGGGAGAGCATCTGTCGTTCCACCCAGTGGCTAGTTTGGCCCAAACCATGACAGGCAGTCTTTACAGATGTGCCTAAGTCTCACTGAGATAAAGGGGAGTTTCAAACACATTTTCTGTCAGGCCTTTTCCCATTGTGTATGCTCCTATGGTGGAACGTTAGCTCTTGATATGCTAGTGCCTACCCATGAAGGAGCTTTCCACCCTCAGAAAGATGTCTGCTCTCATGGCTGCCCGGTTGTGCTCAGCTGCAACAAGGACACCCTTCCAAAGGAGGAAAAGAAACCTCTGTCTTTGCAAAAACAAAAAGGTGGGAGGAAGAGTGGTACAGTGACATTACCTGTAGTGGTAAGAGTTACAGGACAGAGTTCATAACTATAAACACAGCCAGGTCTCCTGGAGATTTTTCGCCTGTCTGTTATTCAGTGCTAGTGTCTATATTGTCTGCCTCTATTTGTCATGGGTTTGTTCATCAGACACACTTTCCTGTCACTCTAGTATCTATTGGTTTTAATTTGAGGCCAGTTAAACAGCTGTCATCTCCCACTATCTTTGGGGTTTCCAAAAAAAAAAAAGTGCATTAGCGGTATGACAGCAACGCTGTTCTCCCTAATGGCTGAGCTGCCCGTCATCTGTAACAAGTTTCTCCTTCTGGAACACTGCTGTCTCCAGAGACTCATGTAACCTAGTCCCCTGAGGCACAAAACAAAATGTTGGCTGTACTCTCACTGCTGTACCAGAGCAAACAGTTCGTTTTCTCTACAGGATTCAAAAACATCCATTAGACTACTTTCAAGGTGGTAAAATTTCCTCACTAATGGTATCATTTCACAAACAATTGTTATATATCCTTTAAATTCATACCATAACCTGGAGGTCTTTTATTTTTTAGCCATTAGTATACATTTAGCTCTCTTAAGTGCCTCTACCAAAACAATATTTATGTTCAGTGACACCAAAGCTCTTGATGTTATGCTCTGCTCCAAGGCACTGTTTGCCTAGATAATATGTCATTTGCTTTGACAAATCTGTGATAGATAGGATGCAATTCTCTGACAAGGTAAAGGCTTTAAAGATTTAATTTACAGAAGTTGCCTTTTATAATTCTTAGGTTTGCACACATAGAAAAAGTCAACAGCTAGTATTAAAAGCCTATCAAATACTGTTGGCATTGCATGTTAAAGTTGCTAACAGCACATGACAATCTCTTCAGGGTAGGATTTAAATTTGAGATGTCATTCTGAATTTGATTTTCTTTTGCGTGTGGTATTTGTTTTCCAGATGTTCCTGTTTTGTTTTTTCTGCTTCTTCCTAGTAGGGAAAAAAAATAGCAAAAAATCAGAGGAAAAGACAAACATTAACTGTAGGAAGAAAAATGGGCATGCTGCAGCAGGTTTTTTTCCCAGCTCCATCCTATAGCACAGAGATTTTATCAACTTTGCTTGCAAGGAACTTCCCAGAGGTTCCCATGGATATGTGCTCTTGCTTTCACTCCAGCTGTCTTTGCTATATTTTTTTCATTTCCTTTCCATCAACACAAAGAAAGAATACAGACTTTTGATCTGAGGTTCGGCATATGAGTCATAGAGGATCTTAAATAAAATTGAAGCTTGGGTTTTAAACTTCTGCATGCAATTCCACAAAAATCATTATATGCAACACATAGTAGTTTTCCTGAAATGACTGTTTCTATTAGTTCTAGAAGCAGTTTCCTTTTGCATTGGGTAAAACACCACATAGTTTATAATGGTCAGCATGTACCTGTTCTGCTTAAATCCTGGAAATGTGATTTAACTGGAATTTAATCATGGTGAGGTCGGACACAAGAAAAACATTGGGATGAAATTAAATCCTGGATATGAAATATTTGAGATTTCTAGTCTAAAATTTCGCTTTCTTTTAAATCATGATTTTTTTTTTATTTTTTTTTTTTCAGTTTTTTGACCAATAGCCATAGATATTAGTCTAGGAAGTGCGTATACAAAATATAATGAAACACAATATAAAGATTATGGTTCATGTATGTCTTACCATCTTTCATAACAGCTAAGGGACAAAATGACTAATAGTAACTAGCTGTCCACAAACAAAAGTATAAAACTAACCTGTCACTGGCATATCACTGTGCATCCGGACTATAAACAGAAGAGTTTATCATGGTGACATTTGTCATGGGTTTTGCTTATTTTGTATCTACTATCTGCAAGATGAGCAGAGAGAGTAGAGACCCCATGTTAAACCAAAAAAGCTACATTTGCCAGTGCTGGGAATAGGCATGGGAATTATTTGAGACCTTTGTGGGAAATTACAGAATCCACATTTTGTGTTTGATTACCTGGATTGGACAGACCAATGTTTTTACTTTCTTTTTTTCTAGCTTTGAGTAATAAAATTGGGAAAACCTGTGTAAACAAATACACTGTGTAAACAATCACCTAAGTGTGAAATATATGCTGTGCTAAACCAGTAAACAACTGGCATAAGATTTTGAAGCTATGTGTCTACTCCTTGGTTTTTTTAAGTCATTATTGTTATTTTTAACAGTAGATTTTAAAAATCTTAAAAACTTCTAAAAATCTTTAATAATATTTCTGTATTTCTTGCACTTACAAGTAAGGTGGAGTGGAGAGTCCAGTAGGTAAGACCCCAGTGCTTTACAGTTAAAAAACACTTGAAGTACTAGTGTGCAAAACCAGTGCAATGTAACAGTGAAAAGTCGCTGTATTGTGTATGCAGTTAAGTGTCTGAATAACTCTGGTCCATACCTGCTTCTAGATCCATTGTAAGGAATGTGTTCAAACAGCTTCTTTCCTTATGTGAATTGCACACATTTCTCTGCTAGTACCATCCATACTCTTCTTCCTGGAATGTGTCACTTGTGACCTGCATTGTGCTTTTATAGACCTCAGTCTATCATTTATATGGAAAGGATATTCATTGGCTGGCAAGCAGAGAATAATTTTTTTTTTTCTGCTTTTACTCTACAAATATCAATTGAATTAAAAGATGGATAAAGATCACTTAAGAAGTCCTGATGATTTTCCTCACTAGCTATGTAATAGGAGTTGTTCACAGATAGTATTTACCTTTAAAATTAGATTAATTACTGACGTAGTCAGCTTTATAATTACCTAACTCTATTTCTTTTTTTTTTTTTTAATATCATCCTTTGCAGTATGCATTTGGTTTATTTTTCATGTAAAAACTGTATCAGACTTAGAAAATTTGGAAATATTTTTTCCTCTTGCCAAGCCACGTTCTGCAGTTCGTGTTCTACCTTCCTGGCACATATGTGTTGTAAGGTGTTATAGGCCAATGTTTGTTGTAATTTATTGCTGCTGCAGAGGATCATAGAAAAACAATAAATATCAGCACCTCATTTTGCTTTAAGTTTCACACATGCATGGTGGAAGATACTGAACCTCTATAAAATCTAAATGCTGAAATGCAGACGCACAAAAGCAGTGATTACCCTTATTTCAGAAGAAAGTGGCTATAGTGTTGAAAGCACAATGGAAGGAAGAGTTAATTTAATTTAGCTAAGATGACACATACTCAGTCTTAGGTATGGGCTATCACTGTGGACTCTTTTTTCCATTATTGGTGTGGTGGTTTTGGCTGGGATAAAGTTAATTTTCTTCAGAGTAGATGGTAAGAGGTTATATTTTGGATTTGTGCTGAAAACAGTGTTGATAACACAGGGATGTTTTAGCTATTGCTGAGCAGTTCTTACACATAGTCAGGCCCTTTTCTGCTCCTCACACTGCCCTACCAGCGAGTAGACTGGGGGTGCACAAGAAGTTGGGAGAGGACACAGCTGGGACAGCTGACCCTGACTGACCAAAGGGATATTCCATGCCATATGACATCATACTCAGCAATATAAAGCTGGGGAAAAAAGAAGGAAGGGGAAGAGGTTTGGAGTGATGGCATTTGTCTTCTCAAGTAACTGTTATACATGATGAAGTCCTGCTTTCCTGGAGATGGCTGAACACCTGCCTGATGATGGGAAGTGGTAAATGAATTCCTTGTTTTGCTTTTGTTGCTTGCACAGCTTTTCCTTTACCTATTAAATTATCTTTGTCTCAACCCACGAGTTTTCTCACTTTTACCTTTCTGAATCTCTCTCCCATCCCACCAGGGGGTGAGTGAGCGAGCAGCTGTGTGGTGCTTAGTTGCTGGCTGGGGTTAAACCACAACAATTGGTGAGGAGAGTAATTATCTCTTCAATCCCTCCTTCCTTAAGAACATACAAAGAGTTTGACAGAACAGAAACATGAATCTTCTGAATTCTGAGCCAGTTTATTTAGTGTGTTGTCCTTGTGATGTACAGCCTAAAACTAGGATGCACAAGAGCAGAAGGAATTGGAGCATGAGGGAGAGAGAAAAGGAAGAGATTTTCTTTCAAAATAGAGATGTTGCTGGAAGCAGAAATGAATCCCACCTGTGGTTTCAATATTACCAGGAGAAATCAGTTATGTTTGCACAAAGTGTTGCTTCTGCTGCCAGTTGAATGTTCTCTCTGGGAGCTACAGCTTGCTTGTCCACCAAGTAATTTGCTGAATGAGAGTCATGAAAGCTTCAGCTATTTCCTCTCAAGTGACGGTATGCCCAAAAATAAATCAAGGTATAATGATATATGGTATTGCACGTTTCATTGGTGATGATAAATAAACCAACACACATAATAAAACATACTCAATAAATTTTGAAATGCAATTCATAAGTAATTCCTCACAAGACGAGAAAGATGATGAGAGTGAAATCATATACTTATTCTTATATAGTTTACTTAACAGTAAACTTATCCAGTAGCTTTTAACTAAGTTCTTCATTCTAGGTGAATTCCAGACCTGTGCCAAGCTAATAAGAAGACTGGTTGACTTGTATTCAAGAATGTTGCTATGAGTGGCCTTTAAAGGCTATGTAGGTGTTATGTTTAACCTTGTGCTCAGAGTGAATCTGAGGGGAGTCATAAAAAGTGTTAAAAAATGATAGACACTCCAATTCTACTGTGTGTTTGGAGCATGGGGCTCTTTCTGGAATGATAGTGGAGGTGAGGAGGTAGGGGTCAGTGGTATCCATCTATCCACAGTTCAATGTAGGACAGGGAAATATGTGATAAAACAACATAGACTGGTTTATTCAGCGAGAAAAAATGACATAATAATCTTAACGATGAAACAAAAGTATCATCCACATCTCAGGTGGCAGATAACATTAATTTTTCTTTCACAATTTAGGTTAAAAACCTTTAAAACATCTGAGGAAAATATTCATAACGAATGCAACTCAAACTCTTGCTGGAGATGTTTGTGTTTTGTAAAAATTTCTCTTTTCTTGTCCAG
This sequence comes from Vanellus vanellus, assembly GCF_965231255.1. NCBI lineage: Eukaryota > Metazoa > Chordata > Aves > Charadriiformes > Charadriidae > Vanellus > Vanellus vanellus. Next base: position 15,153,532 of record NC_138908.1, on the reverse strand, counting down.
TAAATTATTCAATGTCTCTGACATAATTGTTTCTTCTAAATTAAACTTCCTTAATCTCCATAAAATTTTATATTTTGCCTTATGCTGAAAGAACAAAAACATTAATTTCCTTTTATGTTCCCTTTTTTTACCTGATCTGTAGTCATTCTCTTGGATACTGTATACTGGGTAATTTCATGAAATGCTTCAATATGTTAGAATAAAGTAACTAAATTTTGCTCTTCAGAAAACATTTGGAGTTGTCACACTAAGTGTAATTTTAGCCATTTATCTTGAGCTGACTGCAACATCACTATTCTTAGTGAGAAACACCTTAATTTGTTAAGAGTGACAATGGGGTAATTATTATATTTCTATGACTTGCTCAGTATTGTAGAAATTCACCACAACCTCTTAAAACATTGAAAAGTGATATTGTATCAGAATAGGATAGGATAGGATAGGATAAGATAGGATAGGATAGGATAGGATAGGATAGGATAGGATAAGATAGGATAGGATAGGATAGGATAGGATAGGATAGGATAGGATAGGATAGGATAGGATAGGATAGGATAGGATAGGATAAGATAGGATAGGATAGGATAGGATAGGATAGGATAGGATAGGATAGGATAGGATAGGATAGGATAGGATAGGATAGGATAGGATTCCAGTTCAGCTGGAAGGGACCTACAACAATCATCTAGTCTAACTATCTGACAGATTCAGGGCTGACCAAAAGTTAAAGCATGTTATTAAGGACATTGTGCAAATGCTTCTTAAACACTGACAGGCCTGGGGCACTGACCACCTCTCTAGGAAGCCTGTTGCAGTGTTTGACCTCCCTCTTAGTAAAGAAATGCTTCCTAATGTCAAGTCTAAACCTACCTTGGTGCAGCTTTGAACCACTCCCACGTGTCCTATCACTTGATCCCAGAGAGAAGGGACCAGCACCTCCCTCTCCACTTCCCTTCCTGAGGAAGCTGTAAAGAGCAATGTGGTCACCTCTCAACCTTCTTTTCACCAAACTAGACAAAACCAGAGTCCTCAGCTGCTCCTCATAGGACATTCCTTCCAGCACTTTCACCAGCTTTGTTGCCCACTTCTGGATGAATTTGGGTACCTTCACATCCTTCTTAAATTGTGGAGCCCAGAACTGCACATAGAACTCAATGTGAGGTCGCATTAATGCTAAATACAGTGGGATAATCACCTCTTTTGACCGTCTGGTTATGGTGTGTTTGCTGCACCCCAGGATGATGTTTGCCCTCTTGGCTTCTGGGGCACATCGTTGACTCATGTTGAACCTGTAGTCAATGAGCAGCCCAAGATCCATTTCTGCAGGACTGATCTCCAGCTACTCCTCTCCCAGTCTCTACCTGTGTCCAGAGTTACTCCATCCCAGGTGCAGAATCTGGCAATTGGACTTGTGAAATTTCATGTCATTGACGATTTCCCAATGGTCCAATCTATCTAGATCCCTCTGCAAGTCCTCTTATCCCTCAAGAGAGTCAACAGCACCTTCCAGTTTAATATCATGGGCAAACTTGCTAATGATGCATTATGCTCCTGCATCCAATAAAAATATTGAACAGAATTGGTCTTAGAATTGAGCCCTGAGGAACACCACTGGTGACCAGTCGTCAGCCAGTTGTAGCCCCATTCACTACAACTATTTAAGCCCCGCTGTTCAGCCAGTTCTTCACCTGGCTTACCATCTGCCTGCTCATCTCACAGTTGAACAACTTGTCCAAAAGGATTCTGTGAGGGACAGCATCAAAAGCCTTACTAAAATCCAGAAAAAACTACATCCACCACTTTCCCTTCATTCACAAGGCAGGTGACCTTATCATAGAAGGATGTCAAATTAAGTAGGCAGTACTTTCTGTTTGTGAACCCGTGTTGACTGTGCCTGATGATTGCATTGTTCTTTGAAGGCTTTTCAGTAGTACTCAGTATGATCTTCTCCATAATTTTTCTGGGTACTGAGGTTAGACTAACAGGTCTGTAGTTTCCTGTGTCTTCCCTCACACCCTTTTTGTAGATCGGAATAACATTCACTAGCTTCCAGTCAGCAGGGACTTCCCCAGACTCACAAGACCTTTGGTAGATATTTGAGAGGGGTCCTGACATAACATCCACTTGCTCCTTTGTACTCTGGTATAAATTTCATACAGCCCCATGGACTTATGAGCATTCAGCTGATACAGCTGGCCCATTACAATTTCAGTGTCCACAAATAAAAAGTTACTGTTCCCACACTCATGGTCCTTTGACTCAGAGGACCAGGCCGCCCAAGGTCTTTCAATATTATTAAACACTGAAGCAAAAAAACCCCATTGAATGCCTCCATTTAGTCTTCATCCCTGTCAGGTGGCCAGCTTCAATAAGTATCAGTCCAATGTTTTCTTTAGACCTCCTCTTGCTATTAATGTACTTAATAAAGCCCTTTTTTTTTTTTTGTCTGACAAAACCCTTGCCAATTTCAACTCTAATTGAGTTTTGGCCTTTCATGTCTTCTCCCTGCATATGCAAACTGCATCTCTGTAATCTTCCTGCAAAACTTGAGCTTGTTTCCAGAGATTGTCCAGTTTCTTTTTCCTCTTGAGCTCCACAAGGAATTCCCTGTTACGCCAAGCTGGTCTTCTGCCCTGCTTGCTTGACTTAAGACACAGTGGAATGCCTGCTCCTGTGCTTCTGAAAGGTGGTTCTTAAAGACTGACCATCACTCATGGACTCCCAAACCCTCAAAGGCAGATTCTCAGTGGACACTTAAAGTTTTTTCTCTTGAAATCCAGGATGGAAACTCTGCTGACCTTCTTTTTCATTACATCAAAAATTTTAAACTCAACCGTTTCATGATCACTGTGGCCAAGACAGCCACCTGTCATCACATCCCCCATGAGTCCTTCTCTATTCACAAATAACAAGTGTAGAAGGGCATCTTTCATAGTTGGCTCACTGAGTACTTGTGGCAAGAAGTTATCTCCCACAAACATCAAGAACTTCCCAGACTTGCTCATCGCAGCAATATGGTACTTCTAGTTGATGACTGGGAAGCTTAAATCTCGCATAAGGACAAGGACTACCAATCCAGACATTTCTCCTAATTGACTGCAGAATAGCTCATCAAGTTATTGTCCTGGCTGGGAGATTGCTATTAGACACCCACTATGACATCTGCTTCATTTTGCATCCCCCTAATCCTCACCCAGAGTCTCTCAACCACATCATTGCTCATATGAATTGGCATAAGCATTGTTTGAGCACATCTGAGTCATGGATGAGAGCTGGCTTCATAAATTCAGTCTTTAGGACTGACTTCTACAAGTCTTCTTAGGAGTCTTGTAAGAATCAGGTGGCACAAATAATGAAGAACGTCCCTTGTTGTCCAGGTACACGTTTCAGTGGTTGTGTGTAGCAGGCATATGAACATGTTTCTACAGTGAGCAGTAATACTTCTCTCTATTTACCTCTAACCTGGACCTTGGAGTCGTACCTCCAGCTTCTGAATTTTGCAGTTCATGTGCAGGGGGGTGGTATAATACCTTGGGGGTTTTTTTTGTACATTCTGTGCTGATCCGTCTCAAATCTCATATATCTGTTAACTCTTTACTTATAGGTAAAGAGGAGGCAAAAAGGAGGGTCCAGGTAACTATAGACCTGTCAGTCTAACCACGATACCAGGGAAGGTCATGGAGCAGGTCACCTTTAGTGCCATCAAAACCCTCATAATGGACAACCAGGGGATCAGGCCTAGTCAGCATGGGTTTATGGAAGGCAGGTCCTGCCAGACGAACCTGATCTCCTTCTATAACAAGATTACCAGAATATTGGACGAGGGAAAGGCAGTTGATATTGTATACCTGGACTTTCGAAAAGCATTCGATACTGTCCCCCATACAATTTTCGTGGAAAAACTGGCTTCACACAGCCTGGATGAGCATACGATCCGCTGGATCAAGCACTGGCTAACTGGAAGGTCCCAAAGAGTGGTGCTCAATGGATTTAAATCCAGCTGGCAAACGGTCACAAGTAGTGTACCTCAGGGTTCAGTGTTGGGACCATTTCTGTTTAACATCTTTATTGATGATCTTGATAAGGACATAGGGTGTATCATCAGCAAGTTCGCAGACGACACCAAGTTAAGCAGGAGTGTTAATTCCCAGGAGGATAGGGAAGCTCTACAGAGAGACTTAGATAGATTGGATCATTGGGCCAACATCAATGGTATGAGTTTCAACAAGGGCAAGTGCCAGGTCCTGCACTTGGGCCACAATAACCCCATGCAGCGCTACAGGCTTGGGGAAGTGTGGCTGGAAAGCTGCCTGGCAGAAAGAGACCTGGGGGTTCTAATTGACAAGCAGCTGAATATGAGCCTGCAGTGTGCCCAGGTGGCCAAGAAAGCCAACGGCATCCTGGCTTGTATTAGAAATAGCGTGGCCAGCAGAAGCAGGGAGGTGATTGTGCCCCTGTACTCAGCACTGGTGAGGCCGCACCTCGAGTATTGTGTCCAGTTTTGGGAACCTCAATACAAGAGAGGTTCCTACCCTGTTGGAGCTTGAAGCTATTCCCTCTTGTTCTGTCATTAATTACCTGTGAGAAGAGACCAGCACCAACCTCTCTACAGTGTCCTTTTAAATAGTTGTAGAGTGATGGAGAGAGGAGCCTCCTCCTCCTCAAACTAAACAGTCCCAGCTCCTTCAACCGCTCTTCATATGATTTGTTTACTAGGCCCTTCACCAGCTTCGTTGCCCTCCTCTGCACTCGCTCCAGCACCTGCAAAGAAACGGGAAACCTAGGCCAAAATTTGTTACTCAGTCTGTGCATAGGTTTTCCACATGTAAAGTGAAAACAATTCTCACTTTTCTCAACACATCTATGGTATTTTTAAATTACACACCCTAATGGACAAGACTGCTTCTTCATGTGATTTGGAATAGTTCTCCACAAAATATGCCTCTGATGCACATTCAAGATTGACATCCAGAATGCTTGCTATATGCCATTTGAAATTTGATTTGCACACCTTCTTATTTTTCTTATAGTTGCACAGTGGTAAAATCAGATCAAAAGGTCAAAAATATATGATGCTTTTGGTGAAAATTTTTTAAAGTATTCAGCAGGCTTAAGACGTAGACTAGCACTTCTGAAGGCATTTCTAGATGCCTAAATTATTATTTCCCTACAATTGTTATAGGAACTAATTTTATTTTAATTCTGGACAGGTGCTCAGACCCCATTCTCACAAGTGACAATGGGAAGTAGTAATTAATTGCTGTGTTAAAGGTATAAGTTATTATGGTCAGCAAATACCCATGAAAGTATCAAGCCAGGAAACTCATGTCTTTCAAGTCTGTAAAAACGGGAATATTGCTGGGTCAGAGCTGAGAAGTACTCTTTCCCCAAGACTGTGATCAAGTGCTGAAACCATTCCAATACTTTTTTGTAAACAGCAAATATCAACAAACTAAACACATTTGCTTGCATTTACATTGTGTGGTATTGCATCCTTTACATAGAGGTTTTGATGACGCTTCTAAGCCTGTTGATTTCAGGCCTTCTCCAGGAGCCATGTGTATCATGAGTGATTTGGTGGGCCTTTAGTTGCAGACGGTAGAAAAAAGAGTAAGGCAGGAAGTAAGAGGGGAAAATAATCCCTACTTCTTAAACAGACAGTTGCCTCATCCCAAGGATGTCGTGAATAAACAGAATAACCCAACTGCTGTTAAGTGACAATAAGAAGCTATTCCCAGCTACTGCATGCAGAGCTCTGGTAGTCTGGTAATGCATCTCCATGTGCCAGCACTGTGTGCTCTTAATCCAGGTTTAACAAAAGCTGTTTGAAGAGGTACCTAATGTTAGCGACCACACGGGCAGAAAGACTAATGAAATGACAGTCATTTGCATTTCATTTGATGTGGTAATGGTTCCCTCAAAAATGTTGAAGCAGTTTGCATTTTTACAAACACAAGGCTACACCACCATACCCCAGTACTCTCCAGGAATGTAGAAGTTATTTGGAAAAACATAGAAGCAATAGTATTTTATAGAAACCCCCAAATTTCTTCCATTTTTTGGGTTTGCTCCAGGGCTTTCAGTAGTTTATGGTGAAAACACAGGAACTGATTTTCATTTACATCTCATTAATGTGACTAGAATACATAGTCTAGTTTAAATTACTGTGATTACAGTGCTAAGTTTAGCATCTTTTTAAGTATCGTTAGGAGAGTGAAACTGTAGATACACTCATTTGGTGAATAACTGCTAATGTGTGCGGTCTGTAAGTCACAGGTGATTATTCAGCACTGAAGTCATTACCTTTTTTCAGGGTGAGTATAAAATAATCTAAACCGGGGAAATAGAATATCACATTTTGTGAAGGCCCAGAGCTGTGTCCCTTGCACATCCAATTGGGAGGATGTCAGGTAATTTGACTAGGCAGATTCACTGAAGCTAAATAGATTAACACATCTAGCAGTTTCAGTCTGAAAAAGTACTTGCATCTACACACATTGATTAGGATCTGGTGGTATTTCTACAGGGTATAGTTAACTCTAGTGTATTTCTCTTAAGGAAAGATTATACTATATTTTCTATGAAATTCTTTCTGATTTTGCAGTGAAATATATCTCAGGGACCCTGCGATTTCTGGTAGATTCATTTCTCTCACAGCTAGAGATCAAAATTTATTAAGAACTCAGTAGACTAAAATGCTGTGTATTACAGAAATATATCTACGCTTGGGAGAAATAGAAAACGGAATGAGAAGAAAAGGTCTGGAGTCACTCTAAAGCTTCAGCTAACTGTGAAAAGGTGTTGTAGCCTAAGACTTCTATCTGTGAGTCCTATTCCGCAGGGGCTACGTGACACTCACACAAGACTCTGCAAACAGCATGAAATCAGTTCGACATTTAAACCTGCTGTGTAGTGGGATGTTTGCATCCTAATGACTCCAAAGGAAAAACAGGAGGCGTGAATGAGCAGCTTTGATTTTTAAGCACAACATACTTTATTTTCTGAATAGCTGAAAAACACATTACAGTCCTTGGGTGTTGTATTACAGCGTACATGGACCCACATTTTTTTATCCTCTGAAAAACATGTACCCACATTTGCCTAAATGCAAAAAAAGTCTCGAAGCTTCTTGGAAAACCTGGAAACAAACCACCTATTTTTAACTGTTACTAGTTTTCATCTGTTGTGGTTTGGGCCAAACCAGCCACTGGGTGGAACGACAGATGCTCTCTCCTACCTCTCTTCAAAGAGATGCAGGAGAGAGAGAGAGACTTATGAGTTTGGAAGGAACTAAACTACTTTAATGAAATTATAATAATAAAATTAAAAAGGAAATAATGAAATATATACAAAATTATATCAAGCTCTAAGTATGACATTCATGTGACCAGCTGGCACAGGGAAAGTCCCAGACTGGACTCAGTGATGGACGAGAATTGGATTCCAGATCTGCATTCAGGATCGGGATCAAAGGCAGATGAACAGAGTCCTCCTTGGACACCGGCCATTGAAGAAAGAGCCTGACCCTTTGATCCCTCAGCTTTTATACTGAGCATGAGGCAGATGGGATGGAATACCCCATTGGTCCGTTTTGGGTCACCTGTCCTGTCCGCTCCTCCCCGCAGGTGGGACCCCACTGCGCTTTTCTGCTTCCAACCCTCCAACAGGGCAAATAACAAAGTCGGTCGGCCTTGGGGGTTATAGCAATAAGTATAAGCAGGAGCCTCTCTGCATACCATGCCTGGGCATCAGCTGTAAAGGTCTTATCACTCTGGGAGTGAACAGTGTCTGCACAATACGCTGCTAATTTCAGTAGTTAGAAGAGGCCTAGCTAAAAAGTATAGTTACTGAACAAAATTGGTCCTGTTTCACCTCAAAGCAGGACATACTGAAAACCTGAATCTTTACATTTTGGACTTTTTGCAGTGTATTGTTTCATTGAGCAAACAAATTAATTTCTAGCTGGTGTTGCAACATTTTCTTTGAACTAACTTCAATTAATTATAATAGAAATGGCCTACATCCTTCACTGAGACAGGTTAGAGTATTGCTGTCAGAGGTAGCGCAACAGGGTTGGCTAGTATGTGGTGGGCAGCTTGCCCATAGCTATCTTCCTTGCCACACAGACCTGGCCAAACTGAATCAGAGATCCGGTGACTTTATCCAAAGACCACCTGGAAAACAACAGTAACAGAAACTTCTTCATCAATGCGCAGACTGTCCTCGGAAAAGAAGTTTAGTTTGTTTCTCATTCATTCATTTTCTCTGGTGTAAGCCAGATCTACAGCTGGTATTAATCAGCATAGCCACACTGACTTAAAAATTAAGTTAGGCTGCTTTATGCCAGCTAAAGAGACAGACCTTCTGATATTAGTTTTTTGTGCATCGGATATTTGTGTAGGAGCTGGCTTGGGACCAGCAATTCTGTTTCTACTCTCAGATATTGAACATCTAACGATACTGATTTGGCTGGAGTTCAGAGGTTAAAAATGTAAATAACATATCAGGTTCCCCCATTATGTCTCCTGGGTTTTAGTATACTTTTTCTTGATCAAAAGGCTTTTTCAACAAGTCAAAATGAATCATATTTCATAGCCTTCTAAGCTTTAAAAATACCACAATATGATGCACCCTAGGAAAAAAGCAGGGCTCACAATCTACCTAGCTTCCAAAGTGACTTGCATGACTTCTCTCTGTGTCTGTACTACCAAAATAAGTATGACATCCAATCAATAACTTAATGTCCAAGAGATGGGGTTTGGATGTGACTCTCCTGTGTTAATTTGGATAGTTTTACTCTTCTGGAACGCCGCCTTACTTCTTTAGAAATACAGAAGTTTATTTAAGGATTTAGATGTTTTTAACCATTTAATTAGTAGCAATATAAATCAGCAATAGCAATAGCAAATCCTTTGCTTTCAAGGACTATGTGCACCAACTAGTTTTGCTTCTGCTGTCACCTATCAAATAAAGTAAACTTTGTATTTCAGACACTGTTCAAAGACAACACTGAGCTTCTGCGATGACAGTAGCATACACATACGGTGCAATTCCTTCCTTCAGGAATAAGCCTGGGGCAAAGGCATCTCTGGAAAAAGAGCAAAGGCAGGTAACAAGAAGTCAGATCATACATTTCTGTATGTTGATGTATATTTACAGTAGCTGGGTACTTGGAACAGTGTGTTTAAGAGGTTAGATATTTTGTGCCCAGCTTTAATGAAATAATTTTTTTAACTTAGTATAAGCCATGACTCATACAAAGATAGAAGAATGTATGTAAATGGTTTTACACTGTTTTTTCTCACCTTTCCTCCCTAAGTTTTCTTTTCTATTTTCTCTCTGCATGCAAATATAATGGAGTAATTAATCATATGATATTTTGGGTTTGACAGCTTTAGCCTCTTGAATACATTTATATCATCAGCCAGAGCTTCTTTATGCCACATCCTTTGGCTTGCTATAGCTTGCCCAGTAATTCTTAATGCCATCTACCATTCACCTCAGACAGCATTATACAGCCACTCAGGAATGATTATCTATCTGGGAAATCAATAAACTGAAGCTCTATTAATAACACACATTATAAGGGATATGCCAAAATGACTGTCATGTTCTCTTGTCTGAGAGCTGTTTTAACATAGAGGAAGCTGTCAGAAACCCATTAGAAATAAATCATTCTGACACCATCATTCTGCTTTTTTAATAGAGGGGTGTCAGCACCTCAATATTTCCCTGTGCTAATAGATTGTGGGGGGGGGGGGGGAGCAGGGAATAAAGTACACCATCATCAGCAAGAGACTTTCATACCTTGCGTTTTGGTGTGACATAAAATGAAAGCAACAGACCAACTTATTATCTCTTACCCCAGGGTCACTCTTACAGACTAGTGATTCAAGCACCCTGATTTGAGAGACATTTGGAAGCACGCCTGCTTAGTTGCAGCCAGGGACTCTTGAAGAGATTCATATCACAATAAAATTGAAAGTTAGTGACCGAAATCACAGCAATTTAAATTAATTCCTATTCCTGGATGTTGTATGGTTGCTCACAAAACATGATGGCACAGGATCATATTGCATCTTGGGTAAGAGACACACTCTCCCTCTGACCTTAGTGGCTATATATCCTGATTTAAAAAAAAAATAGCTCCTTGCAATCTACACCTCCATCATCCATTTCATGGCATGACACAACTGAAGTGTTCTGATTTGCTGGCCTGGTCTGAATATTACATGACTCTCACAAGCGGCCAGCCGCAATCAAGCGTGTGGGATTTTTGAACATAGCACTTAACAAGCAATCTAGGTTGCCCTTTAAAATAAGTAGTATTTGTAAAGAGCAATGGAAGGAAAGTAATTATAAAATTTCCAAGCATTTTTTGGCCTGCATTTCACAGCAGGCGCCTGTAGCTTTTGAGATTTTCATCACTCTCTTCACTTTTTGCATTGGTTTTTAACAGAGTGATGTCTTGTAATCCTGGTGGAAGAAGTCCTGTCAGTCAGCAGGATATGTTTATTTAGCTTATTCTCAGACAGGTCATGTGCAGAAAAAAAATAATATTATCATTCAGGTGCTTAGGTAACAGAAGCTCACAGAAACTCTATAAAGTGGAATTTATATCTATTCCTGTGGGAGAAAGATAGCTCTTTAGGCCCTTGTGAGGGAGAAAGAGGTTGGATACCACGTATCATGTATCAGATAACAACACCTACCACACACATGTGGAGATATGTTATGCTAGGTAGATGGGTCTGCAGATCATGGCCCACAGGACTTCACAATGTGAAGAGAGAAGACAAAGCTGATTCCAATTCGTGTGTGGAAGTCTCGTCTCAAGTAACTGCACGTCCCATAGCTCGAGCCACAGTGCTGTCCTGTTCCCACCTTTGCTGAAATTATACACAGAGGTTTCAAGGACTGGGAGCAGTTTATAAGGAGTTTATTTGAGTGAACATGAGGTTTCAAACACTGTTTGGGATTTGGGGGCTGTGGGATAATTGCTGGAGGTGACTTAGAAATTAAGTTACAATTACATTTTGAAGAGAAGTACAGCATTGACAAAACTTTCAGGGGCAGAGTGCATCTGGTGTGCGAAGGATGCATTTCACAAAGGTTCCCTAGGCAACCTTAGATGTTAGTGACATTGGGGGAGTCTGGTGCGCTAACTCTAAGAAAAATGGTGTGGAGGATGGAGCAGAGTGGAGACACTGCGGCCAAACTCTTTGTTAAAATGGGAACTTGATGGTCATAAGGAACTCTTGAAGGTCTTATGGAACTGATAAGCTGCTTACTTGTTACCCTGAGCCAATGATCTGTCATTTTTTGATAAAATGTAATCCTTTGGGTGAACTTTGCTCATTATAATGTCATTATAATACCAAAACACACCTCCATCCCAAAAGCTACCTGCCTCCAAGGTGCGACCACTCCTCATGGAGTCTGCACTTTGAATTTTTCATAGTCTATACCTCTAAAAGAGAAGCGAAAGAATTTTACACCGATCATAACAAAAGTATGTATGACTAGGGTCTCTCAAGCTCCACTTGAAAGGTAAAAAATAGTATAAAAATAGCTTAAGAGAGGAGAGATGTCAGGGAAGATACCAACGCGATCAGGGAAATACCATTGCTGAGCACCCCTGACTCCTGGTATCAGTCGATGGGCTGAGCCTCTCTTCCCCCACATCAGGACGCTTGTGGGTAAGATTTGAACACTTGGCTATACCAAGTGCTTCCCTGGGAAACTTACAAATCTCTGTAGAGATGTTTTATAATGTAATGTGATTGTAGCCAGGCTGTATTACTGACATCCTTAGTATTTGCATGTGCTTTGTAGACAGTCACTATCACCGGCAATCCAAAAGAACTTGTGCATCTGTTGCTTCAATAAAATACACTTTTCACCAATCTAGCCACGAGAGTTCATAGTGAACGTGACCCAAATCCTTAAGTGCGGTCGTGCTAGTTGATGGAATGCCACTAGATCGAACTGTGCATGGTGTTACTAGTGTATCTGTAATCGTGATAGTTCAATATACACATTGAACGTGAACGGACTTCTAACACTGAATTGGGCATCACTCAGAATCTAAGCCTAGCATCACCCAGCTGAATGTCAGTTTATTTTTATTTATAAAAATAATTGTTTTCTGCCAAACTACTTTGCCCTTTAACGCAACGGGGGCTCTAGTAGGTTTTGAATGGAATGCAGATTTTTTTTTTTTTTTTACTGCAGAATTTTGTGCAAAATTGACTGCTATTAAACTTCTACAAGTAGACAAATGACAGTTTCAGCTGTTACTTGATATGAAATGCAAGAGATGCTGAAACCCCAGATTCACCAAGACACAAGACAATTGAAACAAAGAAGAAAATGATACACCGGTGTCTATGTGTAGAAATCATGAACATTTACATATCAATAAGCAACCATAGATGCTAGCAAAATAGCAACTCGAATAGTGGAAATGTAACTCAACTTCAGAAGAAGGGTTTTGATAGATCATTCAGTGACATGTGAACTTTCAGGGTGTTCAGCCCTCAAAGTTCTTGCTCTGCTGCCAACTAGGTGTTACTTTCTGTCTCTCTGTTGTGGTATAGATGAGCAACACCGTTCCCACTGGAGTGCTGCGTCTTCTCTCCAATTTCTGAAGCTGACATGTTAGACATGGCTTGGAATATAGTCATGCCTATTTTCTCAGCCCCTGAAGTAGAGAAAACCTGTGTAATATTGCACAAAAGAAGGACAAATTTTCCTCTTCCTGACATGAGAAGTAAGAGTGGGGATGAGGAAGTTAATGATATGCAAGCTTATTTTTGCATTAGTATCTACCCTCCTCTGACTTACATATTTATGTGCTTTCCCTCAGCAGCAATAAATAATGCATTCTGGGATACCACGGAAGAGCTCATGCTAACCTTGGTTGGTTACCTGTTTATAGTTCATAAATCCTAGTGTAAACAAAACTTTTAATTTATGTATTTGACATGAATTTTAGGACTATATGACTTCTTTCAAAAGTAAGTTAATTTTTAGTTAATATTTGTGACTTCATATAGAATCTGTATCTTCAGCAGTTTGGGGAATTTTGGCCATCTCTGTTTACAAGTTTGCTTTCTGTGCCTCTGAATATTGGAAGAAGCACTATTATTCTTTACAGGCAATAGCAAGTTCACAAATGACATCTACTATTTTCACTGCAACCTAAAAAGATCTGTGAGAGATAAGAAGAAAGACCTTTTTCTCTCTCTTTTTATTTAGTTTTTTTAATTGCTTCATCTTGTTAGTACTTTGGAACAAGAAGACTTAATGGGATGACCGATATGGCAGAAAAAAACCTATGATGAGCTACATTTTCCCCACCACTGGTCAGCACTGAATAATGTAAATTTCAGAAGCCTGACTAGTTCGGAAGCTGCTCAATGTTATTATTTACATTGGCTCTTTTTTTTTTTTTTTTTTTTGTACAAAGCACAAAGTGTAGAGGCATGAAAGGAATTCTGTTTCAAGCAATGGGGATTTCCCCACAGCACAGCCAAACACCCCAGGGCGTAGCTAGGAAAGGCAGAAGAGCCGATCTGGCAGATTCTAGGTGCAAGAAAGATGTAGCCTCAGATTTACAAACTTAAAGAATATGTGAGGAATCATGTCACGGGTTATATAACAGTATTTTCCATCAGGAAATACATTTTGCTCCTACGCTGAGAGGCATATCTTGCTTTGCACAGAACTCCTTTAGGTATGAACGGGAAAGCTCAAAGTAAAGTATTGCTTGGTTGAAGTAAGAGCACATATTGTTATCCACAACCTGGAACCTTGAGAAAATCTGGTTTTGTTTGTTCCCTTGTTACTTCTCTTACTTAAAAAATGTAGTATTATAATAGGACTTCTGCTCTTCAGAGCTTTACTACAGAAAGTAAAGCAGGGATGTATGCATTGCTCAGGAATGCTAACCCCACTCTACTCCTAGGAGAAAGGTGCTGCTGGTGACATTTAGGGTGCAGTCTATAAAGGAAATATTACTTTGTGCAGAGGTAAAAAGCGAAGATGTTTGAAAATGGAGCAAAGCAAAAAGAGAGAATATTAATATCGCACAGAAGAACATAGTAAAAAGAAAAAATAGATATGATGAATGAGAGGCAAGCTGTGGCTGGACAGTAATTGTTAGAGTGGCAAGTAAGCTGGATTTAGAAGGGTGTGAGTGCGTGTGACTGTGTGAACATGCTTGTAATGGAATTAATGGCTTGTTTGTTTGTCTGAAGCCTTAATTAACTGCCGCAATGTTGGAGGAATAAAAGAAAAGAAGAAGTAGCCCTTTAGTCTAGTTGATATTCAGTTTGTGCAGTTTGTCATCCTCTCTTCAGCACAAAACTGACATTTTGCAATGTGTCACAGTTTGTAGGGGAAGGTAGTAAGTTTTGTTAGTCTACCTGACAGAGGTGGAAAATAAACAAGCTTTCAGGGACACTTGTCTGTTAAGTCTTCCATCACCAGTATGTCTACAATATCTTATTTTATTCAATTCTAGAAAACCGTCAAATGTGATTTACCAACTATTATTTAAAACAAAACATTTACAACATGCATATTCGCATTTGAAACAAACGACCGAGTCAGCATGCAGTTTGTTGCTTAAAATGTACTAAACAAAGGTATTGAAAGAAAGGTATTTAAAAGAAACAACTCGTATAACACTGCCCCACAAAGGGTGGTAACTGTAGAAAATGGTTGTCTGTGCAGCTCTTTGGGAAATTTTGTTTACATTTCTTCTCCTGTCATAAATACAAACATTATAAGTTTTGTTAAAACACATTTATTTTTATTTTGAAGAAGGCAGAAAAAGTGATATATGTGTGTATATGTATATATATATATTTGGATGATAATGGCTGTCAAGGACTCCACACTGGATGATACAAATGAATTTTATGCTACTCACTGAAGAGGCAATGTCAAAAGTTCCTGTACAGACCCAGATTATGCAATAACAGTGTTTTAGATCTCTGCGTCTGTAATGCTGACTGAACAAGAGAAAAACCTTGGTAGGATCTCCCCCACACCAAAGTTTCCACTTACGCAACAAAGCTTGTGGTACAACTTTGCTCTTATACCAAAAAATTTTAGCTGTGCATCTCAGATGTGCAACATGCAAAGGATTGTTGAAAGTCTGAACAGGTGGAAAAACTAAAGTACTTGGATAGTGAATTATCCAAAGTCAGCACAAGCACTTATAAAATCATATATTTCCCACCAGAATTTGTAACCTGTTTGTCTCCAAATGGAAGAGATGAATCTCATATTACAGAAATGAGATCCTGACAATTAATGAATCATGTAAAGTATACTATTAATATAGAACAATAAAGTTGCTTTTGTCTGCATAGTATTTTGAATCTGCTTCTCTTCTTTTCTTAAAACTTCATATTTCAAGGGTTTTTTTTGCTTAAAATATTACTTCTTCAAGCCCACACCCCTGCAAATTGTTGATCTGAAAAATAAACCATTCATGTGCCAATTCATTTGATTTATTCAAAGTGACTGAATTAGAGGAGCGGTAGATCTATCTGAGAAGTAAAGAGTGATTTTGGATAATACTGTTGAAACCTGACAGTTTCTTTTTACCTGAAAATTGATGTATTGTCATCAGAGTCCAACCAGCTCTTAGTTTTTAGGGTCACATCCTTCACAGATGTAAACTGGTGCAGCTCCACTAACACTGATAGGGTTAAGCTGATTCTGTATTGCCTTCAGATCTGGGACAGCCAAGGTTGTTAAAGAAGTAAACAGTGTTTCAGAGCCTGAAAATTGGCAGGAAGTAGCCTCTAGTATATAGTACACTTAAAAATGCAAAGAGAACCTCACCGTGTACACACACTAAAATGGAAATCTGGAAGCAAAATCAAACCTTCAAAAATTATGCAAATTCTGAATTAAGTCTGCCTGAAGAACTTTATTGTGGCTTCATTGGCATATGCATGTGATGCAAACTAAAACATTGTGTTATCCCCACCCACTTGCTCACTGCTTCAGAACAAATGACAGTAAAAAAGCCTGCGTTGTTATGCTGCATTTTGTTCTTTTCCTCATCTGTCAGAGTGTGGTCCAAGTCTTGTTTTCCACATGTTGTTCAGATGGTCCCCTGACAACAGATTTATTCAACTCATTCTTGTATTCAAGTGCTTCAGTGATAAGCAGTCCATTTATCTTCACAGTGCTCTTGGGAGGTGAAATGGTGTTACAGGCATTTCAGGTTCTCCATCTGAGAGCATAGACCTTTTTTTTCTTTTTCTTTTTTTTTTTTTTTTCTGTTTTCAGAGAACTTTCACATTGTTCAGCATCTTTACCTCTATTTAACTTCAGTTCGAAGGTGAGTGATTAGCTCAACCTCAAAATGAGACCCTGCTAATTCATACTGTGCATTAGAAAACTGGGAAGGCAGATGCAGTGGTTGTTGTGAACCATTGGTTGAAATAACTTGGTCAGCATCACTGAAGGAATCTGGAGGGAGGGGAGAGGGAAAGACAGTTCTGTGCAGCAGCATCCTCCTGTCTACGCTGTGAAAGAGACTATATGCCCCTTCACTGGATGGCAACCTTTGTGCTACTTTCCGAAAGAGAAGTACTCTGTATAAGTTTAACTGTATCCAGATGAGAGGCTAATATTTTACAGGAGATCAAATGCCTGCTGTTAGTGCCACCGACAGTTTTGTTATAGGAAGCATTTAAAATAGGTATTGGACATAAAACAGCATTTATACCCTGATTTTGGTTTTGGATACCTTTCCTATTATGAGGAGTAGCTATATTTGATCTCTGTTTCAAAACAGCATATGGGATGGGTTAGCTAAGAACAGGCTAAGAACCCATGACTCTGCTGGGTTCTCAGAAGCAGTGTGAGATGGAAGGGTTTGCATACGCACATGGAGGCTCTCATGGGAGATATTTACCAAGGGATGTGGCCAAACTAGTCCTGGTCCATAAGCTGGCTGGGTTCTGGGCTCAAGGTCAGGCAAGACATTCTTTGTGAAAGCTGCCTTTAACATTTCACTGAGAGCTCCCACTGCTGTTGGATCACATTCTCCTCCCAGGCACAGACAGACACCTCTGTTACAATTAAATCAACAGGGTTACATCAGGAAAATTAAGGGGGGAAAAGTGTAATCCAGCACTTATTAACTCTTTATTATCTTACAACAGAGGCTTTTCAATAAGCAAACATAAAGGGAGAAGCGTTGAGAACTATTGTAGCAGGTAAGATTACTCTAATTAAATTTAATTAATATACTCTTGCACTGCAGTATTTAAAATTCAGACTAATTTAATAAATACATTAATCATACTGGTTAAATGGAATTGAATAGGTAATTCAGTATGTCCTTCATTTTCAAGAAAAGTATTAAAACTTTCACCAAATTATATACCTAGGACAGAGGACACTGGGGAAAAATATGACATTTGTCAACATTTCTGTCCTCAGAAATCCTCATGGTTAAGAATTGTTTTTCTAAAGCAGGGTTACTCAACTTTTGTTACTGAAGGACCACTTCACCTTTCAAAAACAGCCCACAGAGCTTCTCCCTAGTATTGTTTAGTAGCTGGAAGGGAAGGTAATTAATAGATTATTTAGCATTTAGGTATTATAAAATTCTGTTTTGCACAAAAATGTAATGTGCTGTTAAGATTAAGGATGATGTAGTTAAGCCAGAAACTGTTATATTGTCAACTTTCCATGTGTATCTATTTTTTCTTCTTTTTACTTTTCTTACTAGTTTGTTCATGAACTTTTTGGAAGGGGAATTAATTGATTCATGAAGCCCTTTGGGTGACCACTGAAAGACTGGACAGTGTTGTTTTAGGGAGTTCATCTCTAGTCATTAAATTTGTATGAGGATATGAATCCAAATATTGAATTTGGCTGGGTTATTGATGTAATCGTCCACTGGAAAGAATGTGTACTAATGTGTGTTAACTCTGCATTCAAAACCAGCCTAGATATTTAGGTCCAGTTCTTCAGTCAATAAAAGTGGCTAAATCCTATTATTTTAATGGTATTTATGAAGTAGGTCTGGTCCATCGGGTAATATCTTCTGTTGAAAGCTGTTGATTACACCTATTTTATGTTCAACATGTGTTCCGGTTTGCATCTTCAATCTTGGCCTTTGCATTGCCCAAAACAGCGGACATCTTGGCTGACTTTGTGCTTGTGCATTTAAGTTTCCCTCCAAGGAAAGCACGGTACGTACACAAGGGTCTCACCCAGCTGTACAACCAACATGCGGCCATGGTATCTACACTGGAAATAGATTTCTAGGGCACAACAAACTTGTACTGCAGTGCGGATGCGCCAGCTGAAGCCTCCATCACTAAATTAATGATTTTGAAAATGTCACCTCTGACACACATAATTTAAATTATTTAACAATACTACATTTCAGGGCCTCATAGACTGGGGAGCACATTAATGTCTCCTGAAAAGTGAGTGCACCCTTATCAGGCAATCTTAATAGAGACAGAGGAACAAACAGAACGCAAGATTTGCACTTGTCTTGAATAACTGATGCCTGACAACAAAATGGGCAATAGGAAATCCCACTTCTATGCGTTGATAAAAGAGTCTTCTGGCTTCCAGAATAGCTGGTAACTTAAGCTGAGTTAAGCAATTGCTAAGTTATCGAGCCCTTTAAAGAATCAAAACATCTTCTCTTCTCAAATATCTCCTCTAGATCATTGCCAGGTATTGTCTGTATGCTGTGGATGTACCTGTGGTTAAGACCCACCAGACAGAGGTATCTGACAGTGGTGTGACATGCCACAGCAGAACTTCTTGTAGCGGGAAAACCAGCAGCAAAGCTTTGCGAGATGAGAATTCCAGCGATCAGAGTCATGAGACGGGACCAAGAGCATTCTGCTTGTGTTTAATGCTTGTACTTAATCTGTAAAACAACTAACTGGCCGCCTGTTCCCTGCAGGATCAGAATTCCCATGGAGAACAAGAAATGTTGTGGGTGAATGAATAATAGGAAAATGTGAAAAACAGGAAAAAGATATCTGTGACTGTACTAGAAACTTGGCTACTTGGCTATGGTTTTATATAAACACATGCTTTTATAGATATGTATGTGTGTGTCTATGCATATACATACATGCGTTATGAACGTACGGGTTATGTCTCAAATATCACATTTTCATTGAACTTTCTCCTGATGTCAGAGTTATTTTTCAATGCATATTTACCCTTCTACTTTAAGGACTAGATCAAGATACAATTTTTAAAGAGTATTTTCATATTAGAGAGAACCTACTTACCGTTCTTTATGAATGTGGAACAATTTTTCTTTCCTCTACTGCCTGTATTTTGACAGTAACCATTAGAAAAGTCATGCATTTAAATTTAGCCTCCTAGATTATCTGGCTCTGCTGAGGACTTTAGGATCACTTTCATAAAGCTGGATTAATAGCATTTGACTCTCTCTATGGTTGCAAGTTGTCCTTATACTTTGTAAAATCAGGCTAACTACATTATAATGGCCACTTTAGTGACTTTATTTTATGGTGGTGTTTGTAGCAAGACCCCTGTTTTCCAATAAAGATTACATTCTTAGGCTCCCTGGTAACTAACAAACTAATATGTTTTAATTGCCTTTTTTAAGTATGTGTTTCCGCATGTGTTCTCTCTCTTCTTGATGCAGTCCAAATTTATAACACAACATATGAATTTACAAAGTAAGGGCGTACAAATATCTCTATATTGGTTCCATTTTTGTAAGCAACTTTGCTATTGCACCTGTTTCCTCATCCTGCCTTTTGGAGGATAGCAAGTTACCACAGATCACTTTGATACTATGAGACTTATGTTGGGGTAAGGTGTATTTAAGAGGTAACGATCTTGTTCTGCAGCATCAACTTAACCTTGGACCGACAATAAATTCAGGTTGACTTACTTTGTTTCTTGTAATGTTTGACAAGATTTGCACCATGAAAATGAACGTTGGGACTGTGACAGTAAGTGCAAAGCCTAGGACAGACCCTGCTGTATGGCAATGAGTCCAGTTATGGTCAGGGCGCACAGGGGGATACAGTGGCCGCTGGGCTGGTTTAGCCTGGGGAAGAGCAGGGGAAAGGGAGATCACTCTACTCTCTGCAACTGCCTGGTGAAGGGCTACAAAGTGGAAGACAGACTCTTCTCGGAGGTGCATGACGAGAGGACAAAGAAATTCTCAACAGATACAACTTAAAAAAATATTTACCAAGAGGGTGGTCGAGACCTGACTGCCCAGAGAGACACTTGGATCTCTGTCTGTGGAGGTACGAAAACTTGTCAGGAGAAAGCAATAAACAATCTATTAAATGGTCCTGACTGGACCAGGGATTTGGTCTAGATGAACCGCAGAGATCCTCTCCAATCAACGTGAATCTTTGATCATATATTCATTTGACTCTACCCTATCTTCCAAGCTTTCTTAGGAACAGTCACAGGCATACTCCCATATTTGTAATTTCTAACTTGCATACAGTTTTTGTACAAAGGTCTGTTTTATATTAATAATTCCAAGACAATATTTTTTTTTCAGTTCTCCCTGTGCTATTTTTTTAATTCTCCCTGTTGTTTTTTTTTTTTGTTGATATGATTGTCATAAATTACTTTATAACTGTTATTACAACCAAAATTAGGTAATAAGCAAGCTTCATTTCCATGAAAAATCCAGACCCAGATTTCCAGATTTGGATCTGAATTCAGATACAAAATCTTTACTTGGAGAATTTGTGGATCCACAACTGAGCTTTCTAAAAAGTAATATAACTCATCTGGATCTATATTTTTTTGTTATTTCTTTTTCCTGTGGTCAGCTTATTCTGCGTACAGGTGCAGAAATCTGCCATCTTCTCCTTATGTGAAATAAAAGAAATTGAATTAGAAATAACTGTTACCTCTCCCTTTGTAACTCTTTGTATTCCCAATACCACTTAGACCTCTACTGTAGCCTACCTCCTTAAGAAATACGTGGTAAAGATAGATCAGCCAGACGTCCAGGTTTCCTCCAGAATAGACATGACTAGTAGGCCATGGCAGACGTCAGTTCCATAAAAGGAGGAAAGAGTTTGCTTCATGTCCATATATTTTATAACTAGGTGCTACACAAAGGTTGAGTAATCTGTTGTGGAATAACTTGCTTTAAACCTGACTGGATAGCAAAGGAAAATTTTATTCTTTCAGGATGATACATTGAAATGAATCAGAATGGCCTTAAACACAGCATGAAAGAAAAGCGCATCAGAGTTAGGAGTTAATCCTAAAAAATTCTTGTTGCCTTAAAAGGAAAAAGACTTTTGGCTTTCAGAAATCGCTGTAGATACAGGCTTGTAGATACAGGTTTTCACGATAAGTGTGTGTTCCACAGTCCATTTCCACTAGGATCTGGTCAGGTTCCTGAGATTTATGATGGCATCATAACGTTATTGAATTATGTCAAGATCAGAGATAAAGATTAATTTATCATCTTGTGACTCTAGAGGACAGGAGGAAGAGTGGTTAATAGAGTTCTGCTCTTTCATCTGATGGAAGCCTTGAATATAGTTACTAGAGTCTAGTAGAGCTGTTACTCCCTTTGGGTAAATCTGGTTCCTGCTGCAGAGGAACAGTATAGTGTGCAGCATTGGTTAAGTCTTGCACATAGTTTGACTGGAGTTGGTAGGCATAAAGACATGCTTATGCATCTTGATATAACTTCAGGTTTCTCAAAAACCAAGTCAGAGATTAAACATCAGGATAGAGGAAAACATTTATTTAATGTTTATCCGTAGATAGTCGTTTAAACATTTCAAAACAATTCAGAAACTCTGGAAACCAGCAGTCTTGCCACTACCATTGAGAACTGCAAAACAGCTTTTTTTGAGAGAGAAATAAGTCTGTGATTATGAGCTCTATCAGTGTCCTAGCACTTCTTTTGTGTAGTCTGAACGCCCAGCTGGGAGTAAGGGCTCTGAGCAGGATGGAAGCTTGTTGAAGCACAATAACACCACATGAATAATTCCTGTTCAGGAACCTCTGCCTATATCAGACTACATAGAAATATTTCCAAAAATTGCCTACCGTCTGATAGGCTGTCCACATGACTGATTGAGGTTGGGATCAATCTCCATATTAATTGATAGATCTGTTGATAGTGAGTCTCATAATTTTTTTGTGTATTTGGCTGCTTTTTTCCGTATGTTTTCTGTGAAACATGCAATTGAGATGCCCCCCTTCAAAATTGGATGCCAGTAATTGTGGGTGAGCTTGCTTGTACTGTAATACATCTTCTTGAACAGTGAAATGTTCTTCGTGAAACAGACTATTGAGACCTTCATTTAGGAATGTTTTTGTTCTTTTCATAAATGATATCTTCAATACTCTCTGTTTAATACACATCAAATTTTGTTCCTCATATAGCACAGATCTATGAAAAATACAACAAATGTTTATCATTATAGAAAGGCACACACTAATTATCTTTAATTAAGGCTTTTGTGAACATCTCTGTTTTGATATTGTATTAAAGAAATTTAAAATTTACTTCAGCTCCTCAGAACCTAAAGTTTACATTGATAGCTGAACACTGCTAGGCCAGCTATTAAAAAGACTTAGAAATAATTTGTTCCAGGACTATTTAGCTTTTGTTATCTGGTTACAAAGGAAAACTATTTGGCTTGGTCCTCTAATTCATCCTAACTCTTCCCCCATTTTCAGGTTGGTGGTTTGGGGTTATTTTTGTTTGGTTTTGGCTTTTTTTGGTTTGTTTGTTTTTGTTTTGGTTGTTTTTTTTTTCTTTCTCCTTTTTAATACGACAGAAGAAATCTTTTAAGAATCATCAGACATTAGTTTTTTTGAGGTACTTACTAACTGTCATGAAAATAATTATAGCATTGCTAAGTAAGACACCTTTGCAGCATCCATTTTCCCCAAATCATTGATTGGTCCCCTAGATGTTATGGTAGGGTCCATTAACAGCAGGAAATGGTGTACTTCTTGATAATCTCCTTTTTAAACTCCATGCTGTACTTAAAATCCTCTTTTCTTAAACTTCTAGACTCAAGCAACAAAACTTTTTTTTTCCAGTTCTTTTGTTTCATGTGATGATTGTTTAATGAAAGAAATATGAATAACCAGGTCAGTGGGGACCAGAGAATAGGACTCTTCCTTTCCAAATCATTGAGTCATACTCATGTTGGCATTTTTTCCCTGCAAGAAACCACTTTTCTTTGCTGCACCAGTGAAACTGCTTCAATAGGAGGTGTTTTTTTTTCTTTTTGTGACTAAGCAGAGCAGTAAATCACTTCTTTTCAGGGATGAAAAGTGGGAATATTATTTGACAGCCAAGAAAAGAGCATGGAAAGTGGACAAAGAAGATCAATAAAACAGAGAATGTGTCGTCTCTCTCAACAAAATGTGCAAATCTCAGAAAGAAGCAATTTGTTTTTTCCTTTCACTTCTAAATCTGCAACTGGGATACTTACATCAACTTGATTCTGTTCTACTAAGGTAAGAACAGTGGGTGCCATTTTAATCATTCTTCAGGAAACAAAAAACAAAAAAAAAAAGAAAAAAGAAGAAAAACCCAGCTCTTAATTTAAACAACCTTTTTCTTACTTTAAAACAATCTTTTTTTTTTTTTTTTTATGTAGCAATTACCAATCTTCTTTCCTATATGTTACAGAAAATATGAAGGACAAAGACTTGATGATGTCTTCCCTACAGTCAAAGCTAAAGACAGTAAAGCTGTTTCAAAAGCACTGATGTGACTCAGCACTCTCCAGTTAATTTCAAAAATAATATTGGAAAATTTTAAAAAATAAATTCTCTCAGCTTATTGATTTGTCAGATTTGAGTCAAAAGTACTTAGCATACTTCTCACAGCTTTTACACTCCTAATTTAACATATACAAAGGTATTTTAGGTGCATATGGGAACCTGAAATGATCTCTAAGCACTAAAGCAAATAAATGCAGATTCAAGTCTGAAACTAGAGGATAAAGCATAAATTATATTTTTTTCATAAGGGAAGGATAGTTTTTTTCCACTCACAACAAGAATAGTTTGTTTCTATGGTTTTAGGCTTTCAACTCATCCTTCTGGACTTGCTTTAACAGTTTTCAGAGTTTTACTGAAGGCTATGTCAGAAATATATGGTAGAAAGAAAAAAAGCTGGCATAAAAATATCCAACTATTAAAAAAGTAAAATCAGAAGAAACAAAACAGCCCAGCTGTTCCAAAATTATTTTTTTTCTGAAGACCCCCCCTGGACAGGACAAAAACTTCTCAAAAACCTAGAAGTTGCAGTTTGGGATTTGGTCCACCCAATCTGTATGGTATTAAAGACAAGGAGGTAAAGGTCCTCAGCAAAAGAAGACAAACATGACTATATATGACCACAGATCAGATTTGACTAGGGTATAAATGGACGCCCACTGGAGGGCAAATTGAGTTGGTCTTCCTTGGAGCAGCAGGTCAGGGACTCTCCCTGTGTGTTGGGATGCTGCCCATGGTAACTCCTGCAGGTTGAAACCCCTCGTCTTATTTGGTGAGTGATTGCGTATTTTAGATCATAATTGCTAAAGCTTAAGAATTCTCGTCGGCTGTATAGTATTTATTCCCTTTAGTATCTTGACCCTGCTGATTATTAACATTTGTCGGAGTCTTGAACAGTTTTGATTAGAATAAGGTTTATTTTGGGTTTATCACCTACCTAATTTAATTTCTTGTGAGCCTCCATGGCGCTGGTAAGCAATATTTTTAATATTGAAGTTTAGTAACGCTGATTAGATACAGGTTTGTCTGGTTCACGGTTTTGCAGGTAGGCGTTCCTTCAGATTAAGCCCTTGTTTTACTGCCAGTCAGGGACAAGCCTGGCCGGGAGCTGCACATAGTAAGGTGTGCACAGCTTAGCCAGCACCAGCCCATTAATTGTGCCCTTCTGCTTGTCTTTACAGAGGTGCAGGCTAGATTCCGCACAGCCATCCCTCCTCATCACTGCAGACACAGACACTCATGCTACTCACAACTGCATCTTCTACCAGGTTGCTCACTCCTGGATGGCCATGGGGATAAGCCCAGTTAATAATGGCTTTTACTGACCTTGAATTTGGTGGGGTGGTGACCTGTCAGCAAAAGGATTTTTCTGTTGTCAATTTTCTTAGTCATCTGCTTCTCTCCTGGTAACAATTTAAGATATTCAGATACCGTGTTTCTCTTGTCTCTTTGATCGAGGAATTTATATTCTGTGTGACGTTAAAAGAAAAAAATAATAACTCATCCTCCCTGCACAAAATTATGCAATGTTTTTGGCCAGACTTGAGGCTAAACATCTTTTGTTTGGTTGCTGCAGTCAGCAAAATTTCATGCCAATATTTCTACTCTGACCATAATTCAGGATATGAGGGACAATGTGTGTTGTGTGGTGTATTACTATGTATATGTGTATGTGTATAAGGAGAAAATTCAGTATCGAAAGGAATGCAACACGAAAATGTGACATGTAAAATACATGATATAAAAAGAGAAGATGTCTGTACTTTAATCATTATACCTATGAGACTTTTGCTTTTTAAGCAACATTTATAAAGCTAAGCAATGTAATCAATATGCCAATTAATAACTGCAATGAGTGATGGTGTACTTCAATCCTGGTAAAAAAAAAAGATCCTTACAATTGTTCCTTTTCATGGGTATTTGGGGTGGGGAGTTGGGTATGAAGTACGTATGGGTCAGTAGTCCCCAGAATGAAAACAATCTGGGCTTTTACTGAAAAACCATAAAAAAAAAAAAGAAAAAAGAGAAAAAGATTTTCTAGAGATAGATATTGTATCAAATATTAATGAACTTTGTTATTTATTGAAGAGATCATTTCTCAGGGTTATGGGAACTAGATAGAAAACTATTATCTATATCAGTCCTAGAAACAGAATCAAGTTCTTCTGGTAC
The DNA here is from genome assembly GCF_965231255.1 of Vanellus vanellus. Taxonomy (NCBI): domain Eukaryota; kingdom Metazoa; phylum Chordata; class Aves; order Charadriiformes; family Charadriidae; genus Vanellus; species Vanellus vanellus. The sequence goes on along the minus strand of NC_138908.1, from coordinate 15,127,576 downwards.
CTTTAGGATGAGTTTCAGTTGTGGTCTGACTGTAAGCAGTGTTTTATGCACAACAATGTTTGCCATTTGATGACCTCAGCAAAAAATGAAAAAAAAAAAAAAAGTGATTAAAAAACCGAAACAAGCCAGTATTTGTCTCTCTGTGCCATCAGGACAGGATGATGGTCTTTTGTGGACTAGTCAGCTTGGGATTTCTGATCAACCAGGTCCTGAGTGTTTATTGTCATACGCTTTGTGAAGTTTATTTGTACTTATAGAAAGCACAAGCCATCTATGGCCATGTAGCACTGGTGTGCATGACCTCCTGAGGGATTGCCTCAGACTACCCTGGTTGAAACCACTATGGTAATTTCTTCTGTAGCAACTGATCACCAGAGCATCCATCCATATCTCATGTAATTAGTTGCCTGTCTTGTATTACTGACACTTCAGCTGTAGTGAACTAACAGAACATATCTGAAAACTAAGGTTTGGAATATTTTTTTTTCAATAATGTGATATATATTTGGAGGCAAATGGGGATATTATGCTTAAAGACAAAGTACAGGTTGATTGGGAAGTAGGTAATGCATAGATCTATGTACAAATGGAATTTCAGCTTCCTTACTGGAGTCATGTTGGAAAAAAGCTCTCTCTTCTCTGCTGATAGCCCAAAATTTCAGCTTTTAGGATTTGTTTCTGATTTTTTGAGACTAGTCTTCTGAACAGATAAGGTATACTTAAAAAACACTGATGTTCCCTTGGAAGGAAAGAGCTCAATATGTTTAAGAAAAATCTACAGAAATAATGGGATTGTAATGGGAATCAAACCAGGAGCTGGTATGGCAGTTTTGCTAAGTTACGGGATATTTTTAATTGCAGGATATATTTTTCAGCTATTTCTTTTCTATAAGAGCAACCCACATTTTGTAAACAAAGAATCCACTCAAAGGCACTGTTAAAAGTGATCAAAGATTGTGTACTATTATAACGAACAGTGATGTAATGGTGTTACTACAGCACAAGTACCTTACTTCAAGATCTTGTCAATGATAATATGTCTAACTTTTTCACCTCTGCAGTCCACCAAATTAAAATTCTTTGTTTTGTTCACATTGATCATACGACAATCAGCACTATTCTGAGTCTGGATTGTTAAAATGACTTACTTGTGGGTTGACGTCACGTTGAAAGTTTATGTATGTGTACTGGGATTTGTTCCATTAGTTTCCTGCATTCAAGTTATTTCTTGTTGTTTTGTTTTGTTGAGTGGGATTTGTAATCAGGGTGTCTGAAAAGTTGTTTCTAACTTGTGGCTGGAGACCAACTTGCACCATGTTCCAAGCTTTATTGACAGTGACAGTATATGTCAATAAACAGAACTATTCTGGAGAGTTGCAGCTGCCAGTTATCATTGGACTTTATCTGTATTTTCAAACAGCAGACCACATAGTTACTTTTCATGAGCACAAATGCCAATATAAAGAGGAAAAGATAAAAATGCCCAAATCCAACATCTGAAATGTCTCTTTTTCAGATATTAAAAGTAAAAGAATATGTCAGCCACTGAGGAACTTAAGTACCTCATAGGTACTGTAGGGACAGTGCATTTGAACATACCTCAAAGAAGAAAAACATCTACAGCTCTAAGATTTCTCATGTATGGTTAATACTCAGGTCTGTGTATTATTTAATCATACTATGCATCTAAAGTACTAAAAATGTCTTTGATTTTCACATTATGCAGGTTTGCAAAGGCATTACGCTGTTCAAAACGAGCTTTTCATATGTGAGCTTCTTGACTTCTCACAGTTGAGCTGTCAAGTTACGCAAATTATAGCTTCTTACCCATGAAAGCACCCCTGGATTTACTTGGATCGTGGTTGTGGCCCCTCTGGTCTGAAATTTTGTAAAAAGCTACTTAATATTCTACAATTTCTCTGTTGTATGCAATTATGCAATAATTTTGAAATAAATGCAGAGAAGTAGACCTATGTTGTGCATGCCCAGGTTAGTTTCTGAATGGACTACTCAGCCTGCAATTAGTTGTCCGTGTGATGTACGTATGTCTTCACCGTTATTGATTAAGTCATTGATCGAAGCAATTTATGTTCACCCAGCTGCAAGCATTGGAGCCTGACAATATAAGCACAAGCTAAACTAGAGTACCTGGAAATGGAGCTATGTCTGATACCCTGATTGTTTTGATTTTCTTTTCTACAGAGATTTTTTCTGGTTGAGTCTATCAAGAAAAACTTGGTAGAAGATTAGCTTTGCAAAGTTATTGAAGGTCTTTGCAATAGTGAACTTTGCATTAACTGCGAAAAAAATAAAGGAAAGGACTTATTATTGTAGCACCTGTTATTTTTAATTCCATCTTAAACTTGATGCCACAAAACAATTATCCTAATTTGAATAGTACCTACTGAAAGGACTGATGTTTTTTTCAACAGGAAGAGAGAAATTTGCATAATACACGAGACGTATTCTAGCTGGGGATGAAGGAAGGAGATGAAACGATGAGAACTACATTATCATTTTTCAATTAATATGCTTTTCTCCCATTTTTAATGAAAAAATATTTAGAACTGAAGTTTTTTTGGTGCCGGTGTTTGTATTTGTTGTAACATTGAAAGGAATGGCGGCACACAAACAGTATTGTAGAAAGAAAGACATTGCAAGGGTGTAACTTCAATTTAGTGACTGCCTTCTCTCTTCATGCAGCCGTGGCTTTGTAGTACTGATTTTTCTTTCTTTGTACTGCACTGTTGAGATGAAGACCTACAACACATATGGTTGCTAGGAGAAACTTATTGCAGTACTGTTTATAGCAGAACTAGTAAAATTAAATCCTATTTCAGAGGAATGTCTTTAAATGTCAAGGGCACTTTGATATGGTTCCAGGGTCTCAAGTACATTACAGTATTGAAAAATCATATTGAGTTTTCATTCTAAGCTTTTTATTTTTCCTTCAGCACTGTACTGGATCTGGCTAGGATAGAGTTAATTTTCTTCACAGGACCCTGTATGATGCTGTGTTTTGGACTTGTGGATGAAACTATGTTGATAACACACTGAAGTTTTGGCTATTGCTGAATGGTGCATGCACAGTGTCAAGATTTTCTTTTTCTGCACTCTGTATTCACAATGAGCAGGCTGGGGGGAACAAGAGGTTGGAAGGGTACACAGCTGGGACAGCTGACCCCAGCTGACCAAAGGGATACTCCACACTATGTGATGTCATGAAATGTATGTTAAGCTTATCAGAAAGAAACAGAATGTACGATTTATTAAATAGCTTTCTTTTGTACAATATATATTTTTTTATTGAGTCAGTTGTGCTTTCTTTAATCATAGAATCATAGAATCATAGAATCAATCATAGGGTTGGAAGGGACCTCTGGAGATCATGTAGTCCAACCCCCCTGCCAGAGCAGGGACACCTTAGAGCAGGTTGCACAGGAACACGTCCAGGTGGGTTTTGAATGTCTCCAGAGATGGAGACTCCACCACCTCCCTGGGCAGCCTGTTCTAGTGCTCTACCACCCTCAAGGTAATGAAGTTCCTCCTCATGTTTAGGTGGAACTTCCTATACTCAAGTTTGTGCCCATTACCTCTTGTCCTGTCACTGGGCACCACCGAAAAGAGCCTGGCCCCATCTTCCTGGCACCCACCCTTTAGTATTTATAAGCATGGACCAGGTCCCCCCTCAACCGTCTTTTTTCCAGACTAAAGAGACCCAATTCCCTCAGTCTTTCTTCATAAGAGAGGTGTTTCAGTCCCCTAATCATCTTGGTAGCCCTATGCTGCACCGTCTCCAGCAGTTCCCTGTCCTTCTTGAGCTGGGGAGCCCAGAACTGGACACAGTACTCCAGGTGCTGCCTCACAAAGGCCTCTAAAGTTTCACACAGTGTTAGCATCTTTTCTGCTCCAAAAAAATATTTTCTCTGACATCTAAGGTGAGGTAGAGGAATGAATATCTAAGTCTTCAGTTATAACAATGTACTGGGTCTGGCTAGGATAGAATTAATTTTCTTCATAAGAGCTCATATGGTGCCATGTTTTCGGTTTTTGACCAAAACAACACCAATAACGCACTTACATTGTAGCTTTTGCTGACATTGCTTGCATAAAGGCCTTCTCTGTTTCTCACTCTGCCCCACCAGTGAAGCGATTAGGGGGGCTGCAATAGACCAGGCGGGGACACGATTGGGCAGATGACCCAAACTAACCAAAGAGATATTCCATAAGTTAATGTCATGCTCAGCAATAAAAGGGAAAAGACGGGGCTCGAGATATCTTTTGCTTAGGCACTGACTGGGCATCAGTCTGCCCATGGTAGGTGGCGAGTCATTGCTTTTGCATCATTTGTTCTATTTTGTTTTCTTGTCTCTTCTTCCATTTATCCTTCACTTATTAAACAATTTTGTTTGTATGTTTATTTGTTTGTTTGTTTTATCTTGACTTGCTTTTATCCTTTTTTCCTCTTCCTTGTTCTACTGGAGATGGAGGGAGTCATGAGTGAGAGGCTGTGTGACACTTAGCTGCCCACTGGGGTTCACCCACAACAGACAGTGATTCTTAAAAGACTAAATACTATATGGGAGAGACTTGACTTAGACAGAAAACTGAAATTTGTGAAAATGAGTGACTGGGTGTTCACATACAGGTTGGGGGAAAAAAAAACAAAAACCCAAACCCAAAAGTGAATAATTTCTTTAATTCTAAAGCTGATTAGAGTCAGACAGACAGAAGTAATTGACCCATATTTATAACTACATAGAAATTTATTTACAGGAAGGTAAAAATCAATTCAAAATAGAGGAAAGAAACACACAGCCCAGAGGAAAATCTTTGACTACTACTCACTGTAGAAAGAATGATGAATGAATATTCATGTCTACTTCGGAAAAATGACCATTAAGCTGCAGGTCTACAAAATTTACATCATTTTTTATCCCTTCTTTCTTTCAATTTGAGAATTCTAAATTCATAAATGTCTTGAAATATTCCAGAGTTGGTGCCCACTATCTTACTGGTTTTCTGGATTACTCACCTGTGTCACTTGTTTTCCTTTCTTCTTCTAGGGTCATTGTTACTGCTGTACATACTAGAAATCCATGGAAGAAAATAAAGTATCTTCAGATTTACAAGAGAACTGGTGACTACTAGGAAATGCAGTACTAGTTGTCAGAATGATAAATAGGCAATGTTTTTAGGAAAACTTTTTTAGGTTAATTTTTTTAGGAAAAGCTGTTTAGATTAATGCTTTTAGGAAAACTTATTTGATCTGATCTTTGATAGTGTCAGGTTGTCATTGCTGACAATGTGGATGGTAAAAAAAAATAATTGTGGGAGTGTGAAGTTCGGTTGAACATTAGAAGCATCCCAGTTTAGACTGATAGAGCTGTTTTCCAGGCTCACAGTAGGCACAGATGCTTGAGTAAATATTTATAGACAGAGCCTACAAATGTTAAATGGATTTTACAAGCCAATAGATACAGATCTATTCAGGTCACAGACAGCTACTTTTTGCTCAGACTCGGAGACAAACACTTGGGCAAGAGGTTCAAGGGGGTTAAAGAGCAGCTGTTTCAAATCCTTCTTAACTAAGACAGCATGTTTACTGAAAAAGTAAATGGAACTGTACGAATGAAAGGCCCTGGACCATAGTCCCTCAAGGATCTGAAGAAACACAGAAATGGGCAGGAATATCAATATAGTTTTTCAGTGGCTCTCACGTTGCTTCTTCAGGACTTTCCTGCTTTTCTGTTACATGGAATATGGAGTTTCTACCAAGAAGAACTAGAGGAAACAGCAGAGTAAGCTTCAGAGACTCACCAGAAATGGGATTTGTTCTGTGACCAAGTGAAAAGCTAGATGGTTCCTTTCTGTAAAGCACTTCTCACAACTGAATTTGCCAGTACTTTTCTGCATCATTATTACCTTTTCCTCTCAGGAAGCTTTTGTTGTATCTTCTACCCCATATATTTTCTACTCATGTGGCCTAACTTTGTTTTCGTGGCTCAGTTCTTGCTTGCTGCACTCTTTCTTGGCTCCATATACAACAGATAATTTTCCTGACTTTTCATTCTTTTTATATCTTCTTGCTATGGTTTTGAGTATTAGTCCTGCAAACCTGAGTTTAATTCTAATTTCAACTGAATAGTCCTTCTACAGTTTAAATTCTGTGTTTAGGTACTTTACTTATGGGGAGTGTCTCAGTTTGCTGTTATCTTCCTCTTCTTTTGCCTGTGTGATATGTTCTGCTTTTCTGTTTTGAAGAAATATTTTCCACTGGTGGCCTCTCAAAACACTTTTGTGCCTGTGTCCATTTGATGACAATCAGACTGAGGATAAACAGAATACATAATTCATCACAATTGCAGAATATTTCCCTTCAAAGCCAGGATGATACAACCAAATATTTTTTTGAAAAAGTTAAAAAAGAAAACCACAAAAAACTAAGCAACTAAACCAAACGCTATCCACTCACATTCATTCTTTCTTTATTGCTGCTAGATTAATAATTTGCATGAAAACAATTTCTGTTCTATCTTTTCTTAGATTTAATTATGAAAGCTGTGCAGTTAGGATGTTGCATGTGTTGCCCATCCTTATAAGTGAAGAAAAGGGCAATGTGGATGAATTTTTTCACTTAAAATTTTGTAGATTATGTTAAATGATAGCTCAGATTCTCCACTGACTGGTCTCCTGGCATGTGTTCAAACTTCCTCTTCTGACAAGATAACAATTTAAGTATTCATAGATGTGTACCTTCTACCTGCCAAAACACAGCATTGCTGTCATAGAGCTTGGAGTAAATGGCAGAGGTGTTTTTTCGCTGATTTATTTGTATAGCCTAAACCTCAAAAAGCATTTTGCCTTGAAACAAGAATCTGTGTTACGTACTCTTAGAACTCTATCCCAGGTAATCTTACTGATGAATAACTGCCACCAGTGGAGAAAACAAAGGTGAGGTTACTGCAATTGTTCTGAGAAAAAGGGTGCATGTAAGAAGGCAAACAAAAGCACAAAAGTGGAAAATTTGGTCTTCAAATATTTTGTCAGAGAATGTGATGAAAAAAGCCTGATAGAATGGATTTGATAAAATATTGCTTTCTCCCTGGGACACAGGCACAATGACTTTAGATACGATTCCTTATCATTCAAAAACAACAAAAAAAGTAGTTACAGCATTTATCTTGCCTTACCATTTAAGTGCATTGAACAGAAAGGGAACAAATACAATAACAAATTTTTGGTAAATGACTGCTTCATCTTTGGGACATCTATTTCTCTCCTCCATCTTTGTTACTCTGTTTGACTGCAGTTGTAGTTTCTGTCCTTCTAATTTCAATGCAGTGTTTTTTTGTGATCTGCTTACTCATACACATACCTTGTTTTGAAAATACAAAGCTATTAATATTGCACACTTCTGAGAACCAAGGGCTTTCTCTGCAGTCTGGAGCATGCATGACTAAAGGTTATGTTAAACAAACGTAAGTCGTTAAGAGAAAGTAAGATAAACATTAAAAGCTCTTGTGTAAAAAAAAAGTCTTATTCTGGAAGCGGAAAGAAACTGGTTTTAGAAGTCCTATATTAATGACAAAAATCAGATGGATAAGTGATATAGCAAAGAAGTGTCACCTGAAAGAATACTACAAAACCAGGCCACCTTAGAGTATTTTCAGATTTCCAAAGGCTACAGAATTAACTGTTATGGCAGCGTGCTACTGCCACAGACAGCCTTTGGAATAACATAGCCACCACCCGGCCCATGAATGCCAAGCCCCTGCATCCTTTTGGCTTTTAATTTTACTGACCAACTGTGTCCCTTAGTACTGCTGAGAGACAGGGATTTGTGCTGTTGTTTTAGTGACTCCTTCGTGGAAAGTTGCCATGACAGTTTTTCTTCCTGTCCTTTACATTTCTTTATTCCCTGACTGGGACACCAATAGTTACTAAGCGGGTTTTGTTTGCTGTCTGTATGTCCTGCAGCCAAACAGCTTCGTTTGTCTCTTTCCACAGGCCTTGGCATAGACTAATTCAGTGTAATTCTGGGTACATTTCTGAGAGGCACCTGCTGCTTTATTTGAATACCAAACTCTGGTCCCAAACCAAGTGATTCTTCCATTTCTAAGTGCTTGGTTCCCTCCTGTTACCTCAGGCCTTTATTTCTGTTTGTGCCTTTAGTCTTTTTAAATACTGCTTTCTTATAGATCTGCTATATCAAGACTTAAAGCTTTGCAAAGTCACTTTTACTAACATAGAAAATCGTTACAGCTTACAAGACAACTTGTGAAGCAGAACAATGGAAAGATATTTTGCTGTCTCTTGCTGTCTTGTCAAGTATCTATAGCCTTGTCCTTATGGCTGAAGAAGTCAGATCATCTTGGCTTCATTTGCTTCCATTGATGGAGGCACTGGACTTGAGCACTCTTTTTGTCTTACTTGTAACACTAAATCAACACACTGTGTTTTGAACACTAACTTCTCAAGGAACAGGGTTTCAAACAGGCATAAAAAGATGAACAGACAAACAAAACATTGACTTTATTCTGTTCAAACTGAACAGTATCTGAACTGCTGTCTTTGGAGGACACATAGTTTTGGCCTGGAAGCACAAAGCCAGATTTTCAGTCTTCAAATGTTAGAGACAGCACATTGCAAACATCTGCTTAACTTCCATTAGCCAAAATATTTTTATTCATATGGAAGTTGCCTCAATACGAAGAGTTTCTCTGGTATGGAAAACAAGCCTTGCTTTTCTCTATTATTCTATACTTTTCAGCTCCTATTTCACAGTCATATCTTTCGGTTCCATTGTTTCTGATGTATTTAACTGTCATGTTTAGTCATGAACTATATAACAAATGCCACTTGTTGAAGATAAATTCCTCCCACATGGGGAAAGTTACCTGGACATAGATACAGATTTTCTTTTGAAGGAAATGAATTTCAAAACCATACACGTAGCACATTTACTTACATTGCTGATTTAGTGCAGCCTTCATAGGCTTTCATATCATTGTACAATTGCTTATTTAGCAGACTGTGGTACTGGCTTTCCTTCTGTCCTTGTTTGAGACAGAACAGAACCAATTTTCTTTTCAGTAATTTTACTTTTCAGTTAAGCCTCTTCTAACTAGCTGAGCTCTCTGAAGTTAATGGCATACTTTTCAGACAGTGTCTGTTTCCAAAGTGATAATATCTGATGTTCATAGTGAATACCAAGGAATGGTGTGCAGAGAGGCTCTTGCTTATGCTTTTTGCTATAGCAACCAAGGTCAAGTAACTTTCTTATGTATCACGTTGGAAGGTTGGAATTGGAAAAGTGTAGAGGGGTTGCACCTATGGGGAAGAGCAGACAGGACAGGTATGCCCGAATTGACCAACAGGGTATTCCAATCCCATCTGCATCATGAGCATGTATAAAACCTGAGGGATCAAAGGGGTCAGCATCTTTCTTCAATGGCTGGTGTCCAAGATGGACTGTGTATGCTTGTCTGCCTTTGATCTCCATCCATGCCTTCCTGAACCCAGATCTGGAATCCAGATCCCATCTGTCGATGAGTCCAGCTGGGGACTTTCCCTAGTGCTTGCTGGTGACGTGATCATCGTCCTGGGAGCTTGATATGGTTTTGTATGTATAATATATATTTCATTATTTTCTTTTTAATATTATTACTGTTTATATTTATTATTATTATTTCATGGCAGTAGTTTAGTTTCTCTTCAACCCATAAGTCTCACTCTGTTAATCACTCTCCTTTCTCTTTTGGGTAAGAGTTTAAAAGAGAGCATTTGTCATTTGCTTGTCGGAAAGCCCAGCCTAAACTATGATACCTTCCCAGATATTTGTGACTCAGTAGGTTAAAGCAAAATAGAGATTTATCACCAAATCTTTTGGTTTTCCTTTTTTTTTTTTTTTTCCTGGAGGTATGAGATCCTGACTTAATAATTTTTACCTCTTTTACTTGCTCACTGCCAACCAAAGCTTTAAAACTGTTTGTATAGGTCCATCTTACAAAGTTCTAAAGCTCATTTTAATAAAAATAAAAGCTGAGATATTCAAATACTCACCACTCTGTATCATTTAAAACAACAACAGATTGGCCGCTCTGCTGAGTAGTTTTGTGGGTGTTTCGGGAGGCAGGGGAGGTGTTCTCAAATTGTAAGTACTAAATGTATCTCTGAAAAATGGACAATATCTTCACTTTCAAAAGATTCTTAATTTTCCATTTCTGCACAAGCTTCTACTAAAGGAGCACTAATTAGGCTCCAAAGGAATGTATGAAAATGCCAGATGTCAAAGTAGAAATATTAGCAAAGCTGTTAAATTCATAAACAGAGGTAAGAATAGCTCTTTGCACAAAATATTGTGTTTAAATTACTGAGAGGAATTGCAGAAATGGAAGGTTTATTTTAGCTGAAGATCTGCCTTGGAGGACTGATTCTGCTAGTGAAGGCTCGAAATCTTTCCATAAGTCCCAGGAGCAAATAACTATTTAATTCTTGCTGAGTTTTAAAGTTATTTTGCTGTGTGTTTCTAAAAAATTATGCTGCTAACGATGAAGTGAAATTAAAACACCTGCAGGTAACACAAAATTTAGGCAAAGTCACATCCTACTTTGACACAAATGTGCTGAACTCCAAAAGGGTATTGAAACTGCACCTTTTTACAGCAGATTCACGCTTAATATATAATATCTGCATTACTGCTCTGTTTTTAAGGATCTGCAAATACTTTGCCATTATGTTATCCCACCATGATTTCTTAAGCAAGCAGGACCTCAATATGCTGCAGACAGAACTTCTGTATGCTCTTGTCCCATTTGTCTTTCTACAAAATTTATCTGTCTGACTTGCAAAGGGTTACAAATCTAGTGCTGCTGCCATTCACAAAGACAATATCCCACAGAACAATAAGAAAAACGGGACTGTGATCCAGAATTCTGTCTACTTCAGAAAAGCTTTGCTGGTTCAAGGTGATTACTGAGGTAGGCTGGTCCCCTTCTAGCCATATTCAGGAGCCTTCTGAATTCAGCCCACCTGTAGATCTACTTCTGTCAAAAAAGGATGCCCACACAAGTAAACCTTTGTGGAGTCTAAATCTGAGGTGTGCCTTTGCAGCTTAGAACAAACACAGGAAGACTGAAAAACAGCATCTTTCATAAAATGTTATGTCACCACGGATCTGAATTAATAAAAACATGCCTAGATGGTAATAAAAACATGCCTAGATGGTAATAATCTGTGTTTGACCACCAAATACAAAGTAAGGACCTGAAATGCAAATACTGTATGAGAATGCTCAGGGCATTAAAACAGAATTGCATATTCACAGAATGGCTGAGGTTGCAGACAACTCTGGCCATTGTGCAGTCCAACTCCCTGCTGAAGCAGGGTCACTGTGATCAGGTGGTACAAAGTCGTGTCCAGACAGCTTTTGAATATCTTCAAGGATGGAGAATCTGCCATGTCTCTGGGCAACCTGTGTCAGTGCTCAGTCACTCTCACAGTCACAAAATGTTTCCTGATATTCAGAGAGAACCTTCCTGGGTTTTGTGCCCATTCCCTCTTGCCCTGTTGCTGGACACCAGTGGAACCGATAATGTCTCTGCCTTCTTTGCTCCTATTCATGAGATGTCTGTATGTACAGAAAAGAACCCCCTCAAGCTTTCTCTTCTGCAGGCTGAAGATTCTGAAATCTCTCAGTTTTTCCTCATATGAGAGATGCTCCAGCCCCATCATCATCCTCATGGCCATGCACTAGAATAGAAGGAAGGATCGCCTCCTTCAACCTCCTAATGAAGCCTGCATTAGGAGGTTAGCCACCTTTGCTGCAAGGGCACATTGCTCTGTCATGTTCAGTTTGGTATCTGCCAGGACCCCCAATCCTTTTCTGCCAAGCTACTTTCCAGCTGGTCTGCCCTAGCCTGATCTGGTACCTGGAGTTTTTTCCTCCCCAAGTGCAGAATTTTGCCTTTTCCTTTGTCGAACTTCAGGACGTCCCTGCCAGCCCATTTCTTCAGCCTGTTGAAGTCCATCTGAATAACAGCACACCCATCTGACCTATCAACCAGTCCTCCCAATTTGTATCACCAGTGAACTTGCTAAGGGTACTCTCTGACCCATCTTCCACATGATTCATGAAGAGGTTAGCCAGTATTGGACCCAGTATCCTCCCCTGGGGTACACCACTAAAGACTAGCCTCAAGCTGGGCTTTGTACTATTGATCACTACCCTTTGAGCCCAACAGTTCACCCAGTTTCCAAGCTACCTCCCTGTCCAGTTATCTATCCCATATTTAATCAGCTTGTAACAAAGCCAAAGTAAAGAAGAATGCTAGGAACATTTTTTCACAGCAGTGGACCATCTTTAAGATTCTTTCTTACTGAAATCTCTTTTATCAAGAGATCAGAAACTGGAATATGGATTAACGTGTGAAAACACATAAAATATGTAAATCAGCTTTTGGAAGCCATTTTTTTTCTATCATTCTGTGGCCTCATGGTTCTTAGCTAGAACCATTCAGAGTAATGAACCATTTTTAAAGCCATGTGTCTGACCCTTGACATCTATTTGTTTGTAGAATGTATAAGTTGTTTCCAGTCCAACTAACAGACGCCAAGTAAAGTGCTCTCCTTCAAATAATGTAGTTTGCTAAGCCAGTTGAATTGTAATAACTTACATGATTAGCCTTTAAAAGGTCTAACAACAGAGTTTTGAATATAAGCTCTATATTGATAGACACTTTATGAGAGTTTTGTATATAATTTAACAGGGACTAAACTATCTAACACACTGAAGTTCTTTGTGTGTAACAGGGAATGCAGCATTAATGCATTTGGATAGAAACACAAATTCCTCTCGTTACCATACATTTCATGGAGTCTATTGTTATTTAATTATTTTGCAAGAATAAAGTGATAGAATTTTTCAGTGTTGTGTTATTAAATCTGTTGTACAAAGAGTGGACAAGTGTTTGTATTCTAAAATTTAGATGTACAATTATTTTTCTCTCAAGTATTTACTGGATTGAGACTGATTTGCTTATATTCATTTTCTTCTGCTGGAACACTTCTTTCTGAACAAAGCAATATGACCTTGTCAGTTGAGAAGAACATAGTGTACAGCTTAAAATCTTTTAGAGCTTGTTGGCTCTGAAATTAAATTACATATTGCACATGAGAGTGTTTTTCTCACATATATTATCAAGAAAAAAATGAGAGCATCAGAGAAGCTTTTTATTTAAACTTTGAATTTGCAAATGCATTTCTGTCTTTGTTATGGTGATCACTAACGCTACCACCTGGAGCTTTATTTCATGTCTCACTTCTAATTTTTCTCAGAAAGCCAGATCCAAACTTACATGAAGAAATTACTTAGGGGTATATATTAAAAAAAAAATAGCCTTCAGAGGTTGTTAATAAAAAAAGAAAATTCTGAAAAGCATGAACTGGGAGGTTCCAGTGGGAAGGTAATTTTGAAAGACAGAAAAAGCAGCATGGTTCTTTAATTCACTGATAAATTTAGATCCAGATGTAACATACTGGGTCATTTGATTTAAAGTTGTATGTGCTTGAAACTGACAATGTTAATTTTTTTAGAAACTTTTTAAAAACTCTGTTTCTATTGTGCTATTATTTCACTGAACATGCTGTCTATTTGTTCAGGTTAAGAAAAAAAGAGGAAGGGGGAGCTTATATAACTATGTCCTCATGTTTGATGCAAATGTTTAGAGTAGTTTTGTAGAACTAGGGCTCAAAATTCCTGGATTTCTTTCATGTTGAAACTAGATTATATGGAAATATTTTTCAAAAGGTTCTGTGATAGAGCAGTGTAACAAATAGCTTTTTACCTATTGTACCTTCTTGTCAGTCTGTGTTATCAGCGAGTATTACGGATTCCATGTTTGTGTCTATAAAATTGGAACTAGATTATTTTATATTGTAAATTTGTTTTGCTAGTTGAGGTGGCCAAATTCAAAATTGTATGGCAAAAGTTAGGTTCCATAGTAAAAAGGTGGCCTACAGGGAGTGGAAACAGGGGCGGGTAGCCTGGGAGGAATACAGAGAAATCATTTGAGCAGTCAGGGATCAGGTTAGGCAAGCTAAAGCCCAGATTGAATTAAATCTGGCCAAGGACACCAAGACAAACAAAAAAAATCATTCTATAAGTATGTCAGCAAGAAAAGAAAGACTAGGGAAGATGTGGGCCCTCTCTGGAAGAAAATGGAAAACCTGGTCACCTGGGATAGAGACAATGCCAAAGTAGTAAATGACTTTTTTGCTTCAGTCCGCACTGGCAAAGAATGCAGCCACTCTACCCATGATGCAGAAGGCAAAAGCGAAGACTAGGAAAAAGAAGAACAACCCAATGTAGGTGAAGATCAAGTACGAGACCACCTAAGGAACCCAAAGGTGCACAAGTCCATGGGACCTGATGAGATACATCCATGGGTCCTGAGGGAAATGGCAGATCAAGTCGCTAAGCCACTAGCCATCATATTTGAGAAGTCGTGGCAGTCTGGCGAGGTTCCTGCTGACTGGAAAAGGGGAACATAACCCCTATTTTCAAAAAGGGAAATAAGGAAGACACAGGGAACTGCAGGCAGGTCTGTCTCACCTCTGTGCCTGGCAAGATCATGGAACAGATCATCCTGGAGACTCTGCTAAGGCACATGGAAAAATAGGAGGTGACTGGTAGCAGCTAGCATGGCTTCACCAAGGGCAAGTCATGCCACACAAATTTGGTGACCTTCTACGAGAGGGTTACAGTGGTAGTGGACAAGGGGAGAGCAACTGTTGTCATCTACTGGGACTTGTGCAAAGTGTTTGACACTGTCCTGCACAATATCCTGGTCTCTAAATTGGAGAGACTTGGATTTGGCAGATGGACCACTCAGTGGATAAGGAACTGGCTGTGTGGTAGGACTGAAAGAGTTGCAGTCAATGGCTCGATGTCCAAGTAGAGACCAGTGATGAGTAGTGTTCCTCGGGGGTTTGTACTGGGACCTGTGCTGTTCAACATCTTTGTTGGTGACATGGACAGTGGGATTGAGTGCACCCTCAGCAAGCTTGCCAAGGACACCATGTGGCAAGGTAGACACGCTGGAGGGGAGGGATGCCATGCAGAGGCACCTGGACAGGCTGGAGAGGTGGGCCCATGCCAACCTCATGAAAGTCAACAAGGCCAGGTGCAAGGGCCTACACCTGAGTTGGGGAAATCCCAAACACAAATACAGGCTCAGCAGAGAATGGATCAAGAGCAGCCCTGAGAAGAAGGACCTGGGTGTGCTGATTGATGAGAAGCTCAACATGAGCCAGCAATGCATGATCGCAGCCCAGAAAGCTGCATCAAAAGAAGCATGGCCAGCAGGTCAAGGGAGGTGATTCTGCCCCTCTACACTGCCCTGGTGAAACCCCACCTGGAGTACTGAGTACAGCTCCAGAGCCCCCAACATAGGAAAGACATGGACCTGTTGGAGCAGGTCCAGAGGAGGGCCACAAAAATTATCAGAGGGTTGGAGTACCTTTCCTATGAGGACATGCTGAGAGAGTTGGGGTTGTTCAGCCTGGAGAAGGCTCCAGGAAGACCTTATTATGGCCTTCCAGTACCTAAAGGGGGCCTAACGAAAAGCTGGGGAGGGACTTTTGACTAGGGCATGTATCGATAGGATGAGGGGGAATGGCTTTAAACTGGAAGAGCATAGATTTAGAATAGATATTAGGAAGAAATTTTTCACTCTGAGGGTAGTAAGGCACTGGATCAGATTGCCCTGGGAAGTTGTGGATGCCCCATCCCTGGAAGTGTTCAAGGCCAGGCTGGATGTAGCCTTGAGCAACCTGGTCTAGTAGGAGGTGTTCCTGTCCATGGCAGGGATGTTAGAACTAGGTGATCTTCAAGGTCCCTTCCAACCTAAACCATTCTATGATTTTATGACTCTCTGTCTCGTTGTATATACTAAAACCATCTATTTTCTGCCTGGCATTGACAGCCTTAAATCTGGATGGAAAATGATAGGAAATAATATAAAAAAGCAGGATCCAGCTGTTAATATCATATCCTGAAAAAAGACAGTATCTTTGCTTCCCTGTATTTTTTTTTTTTTTAATTATCACCCTCAATATTGTTTGAGGACATGGCCTAGCACTTCAGGAAATAGATTGAAAGTTTCCCAATACCATGGGCATTGGATTGATCACTTACTTGGAAGGCAGCAAGTATGCAGGGACGTCTGGAGTCATGATATTCTGGAATACATCTATTTGCTCCTTTCTTGTGTTGCAGAAATAAATCAATGCTCATTTAATGCTTTCTCCAGACTCTGCCCAAGTTAATATAACAATGATATTGACTTCAGTATTCTTTGAATAAGAGCCTGGACACCAAATTAATCACAGGGTGACTGTGAATCTACCTTAGATCAGGGTTCACTCTTTAGTGGCTAGAACAGCTGCTGTTTGGAGTGAAGCAGTAATTTCAGCTCTTAAGTTGCCAACCATGAAGAGCAGCTAAGTAATTACTGACTTTCCTTTTAAAGTGATTTGCTAAAATGAACATTTTACCTTTAAAAAGACAGTGTCTTCAGTCCTGAGAAAGAATTCTGTTAAGTAACAGTTCCTCTGTTTGCTATCCATGCCTATCCCCCCAACCCCCATTATTTTCTGAAAGATTTCTTGTAATTTTTGTGAAGCTGCACCTAGGTCTAGTGGACCAGTAATTATCTCATACAGAGAGAGTCAGTTTCATTTTCAGTGCAATTAGTGAATGACACCAAGAGTGTAGTTTCCTCCTAATGCAAGAGAGATCAGGCTACACATTTGATCAATTTTAGCCTTCCTTTACCTCTGGCTCTGTGGAGCTGAGAGGATTAATGGACCATGAAAGGAAGGAGGCGACACACCAGAAAATGACGAGACTTACATTATTTCCTGTGTCCTGCCTCCTGGCAAATGTCTATCAGGATAAGTAAATATGTGCAGCTCCTGCTAGCCCATAAAATATTCAGTTGGAAGGGTTTAGTCTCTAAATCAACATAGCCTGTCTTTACTGTCTCAAAGGTAAGAAAAAGCTCCCATTTAAAATGAGATCAGCAGCCAGAACTGAGGGCTGTGGTGACCATTCTATTCCAAAATTTCCAATTTCAGATGGAAGTTCACTGCCATTTGCCCACCTGGCTGAAGAAAAAGTATGAACATTTACCTGATGAACACACACATACACACACAAATCAAAAAGCATATCTAAAACACATGCCAAAAGTTGAGTTCTTGGTTGACTATAAGTACAAATCCCTTTTTAATGTGAGTGCAGACAGACTGACAGTTCCATGAAATGAAATTCTGTCTTTATCAGTTAAAGCATAAGAGGTGATGATACAGGCTTTCATTATTATTTTTTTTGCCACGGCACTTCAAATAAACTGAAGAAAGCTTGTTTGGGAGGAAATGTTCATTAGTGTAGTACAGATGAAGACTGATAATCTAACAGGTATTAAACATAAAACTCTAAGGCTGTCTCTCCTATGGAAGATGTATTTCAATAAACATCTCTCTGAAATAAGTTCCCTGTTCTTGAAGACAAATGTCTATAGTAAACAGAAGTATTTTTCTGCAGAAAGTCCCGTTATAGTTTCACCCAAATTCCTATGCTACATGAATATTTTAGACAGATTTGAATGTTTACACTTTCACATTTATGCTCTCCTTTTCATTCTTTGAACATTGTAGGCACATGCTTTACAACACACTTGCCTTTATCTTTTTCTGATATTCTGCTGATCCATCTTACAAACGTTAACATTTTTTGAGAAAAATGTAAATAAGGGGAAAATCAGGAAAGCCTACAAAATTCCAGTGTCAATATGGTACAACTTTAGCCTGTACTGTCTTTGTGGAAGTTCTTCTTGCACACTCCTTACATACTTCCTAAACTTGACAGCTGGAGAGAGGATTTCATTGCAGTGTGTGTGTGTGAAAGGTGATAGTAAAAAGATGAACTAGGGAGTGATATGTTGTGTCTCCTTGATTCAATTAAGAGAGTAACTTAGATGACTAAATCCAGGTCTCAACGCAGGGATGCCATGGGTGACGGGGAAGGGAAAGTATGAAGCATTATATTTACTGTAATTCAAAAGGTGATTAACTGCACTTCAAATTAAATAAAATTTATTTTGTGTGTGTGAGAGAAGGAATTTAGTTAATCTTTGGGGATCTTGCTATGCAGAGAAAGTGTAACCAATGACCATATAAATCTCTGGCCAAATTATTATCCCATCATACGAGAGTTGACCTGAATGTTACCATAGGATAAATCTGAATCCTGAAACAGGGATGCTGCCCCAAAAAATCATATTTGCAGGAGCAGGATGCAGCATAGAAAAATAAAAGAAAAGCAAAACTTAGTCCTGCAACATTTTTTCTAAAAGCTGAAAAAAATGTTCAATATCAATGTCCCTGTTTTTCATTCTCTGAAGGGGAAATCCTTTAGAGAGAGGCTCAATCCCAAGAATATGAACTTGTGATAGCAAAGATAGAGGTATTTTTTTCCTTTTAGACAGACAGCATAGCAAAAAGAAAATGTAATTTTCTCTCTCAAAGAAGTCATGTGAAGGAAAAATGTCAGTTTTTTCTCTACTTAAGGGCCTTTAGGCTAGATTCACTCAACTATACCAGTCAGTGTGAAATCAAGACCAGAAGGTCAATGGAGCGGTCACACTGAGCTCAGACTTAAAGACTCCCCCTGTGACATTCAGTACCTTAAGACTCAGGCCAGATCCTTAGCTCCCTATGACGTGATTCCTGGTTGCACCCATGGAAGAGGGGGCAGGCAGAAGGTTGTTCAAGGACACTTTACAGAGCACAGTGCTAAGGTGTCTCCACCAGCACAATGAAAGGGTGTGCCAGCTCGCTCCACAAGATCCAAACAGCTTGTCCTTTGCATTGTTCCTGAGACCCACATTGGTCTTCCCATCTGCAAGGTCTCGGTAATCTTCTCACCCATCAAGTGTTTCCGAAACATTTTCCTCATGATAGCAGAAAAGAACTTGAGAAATTTCCTGAGAGCAATACTTAGTGATCTTATATGGTAACGCTGTCAGTTAGGAGTGATGGAAACTTTCAGCCTAGGAAATTGTCCTCCAGTACTGAGATGTTCCTCAAAGTCCTGCTCTGTTCTTAACAGAGACTGGAAAGATCTTTGTGTGAGGGTATTAGATTTTCTTAGAATAACAGTTTTAAGACTTCAAGTTTGAAATGTAACAGTTTCTTCAAATGTGAAGTCTATTGATTCAAGTTAATGCTTTGTTGTGTCTTGTTGAGGGTGACATGTATGAAGCAAACATAAAGCTGTGTGAATGTAATGAACCTGCTCTTTGTTTTAGTCAGGATCAAAGTGTTCTGTATACTCAATTGATCTTGAAACTTGTCCTGGAAAAAAATAAAATATGGAAATTAAAGATAGGTAAATCCTAGGACCACAGTAATAGGTGGCTTAGAAGTCTAATAAGTGCAAACAAAATAGTGTAAAGTAATAACCCACACGACCCATTGTTTAAAGCAATGAGGTCTTCCAGGATGTTAAGTGTAATGACTACTTCTCATGTTAATCACTGTGGGGAAATAAAGCCAATATCAAAAATGGTTTGCATGCTGAAGGAGAAAAAAACTTTTAAGATCATGAAGATTAAAGTAGTTCTGTAATTTTGGTCTGAGTGCAATGTGAGCATTACAAGGGGACACCTGATACCAACAAACTGATGATGACATGCAACTGAAATTGTCCAGCATTTTGGGTCAATCTTATGTGTTTCAGGGGGGGACTACTACATTGATTAGCAGGACCTTTTTCCAGGAAAGGGAGTAGCTGCTACCTGCTCAATAAACTATGCTTCTGTTGTTGTTTGCAATTCCTCCAATGCCGTAATCTGTTGCTACTCTAGCTTCTTAGAAAAAGCAATAAATTTACTCATCTGAATTCAGTAGATGTTTAGATCATCACAGGTTAGGATTTCACTGTCGGCAGAGAACAGCTGATATACTGCTTCTATGAAGACATTAAGGAGACATTTTCCATCTCTCCTGGAAGTTATACAATACTTTAACGTATTCTTAGCAGAAAAGCACTTCAGAGACTCAAATCTTGTGAATTCATCAGAAAATTAGTGTCAGCTTTGTAGCCTTATTTCTTATTTACAAATAATTGTGTTGTGGTGGTGTGCTGGTGTTTCTTTTTTATTTTGTTTTATGTTGGTTTTGTGTTTTTTTTTTTTTTTTCCTTTTCTGAATGAAACCCTTTTTGTAGCTAATACTCAATACATGATTTTTAAGACGGGATTTGAAGGAGTATAGCGAATTGTTGAATTCCCTGAATAAGCTTGCTTTTAGCCACTTTTAACTTTCCTAGATTTCACCATTTATTTGTTAACTTTCTGAATTTTATTTATATGTACAGAGATACTATATAGAATCAATGTAGAAAGATAAGTAAAGCGTAAAACGATGATGTGTTAATAGGATGATCTACTTTCAGGGTGTAATTTTTCATTTTTTTCATTTGTTGATCAAATATAAAAGAAATTAGAAATGGAAAAGTTCATAATTTGGAAAATGATGCTTAAAAATACTTGACATAAACTTGAAATCTATGTTGTTGCAAAAATATACAAACACCATGTAATTTCAAATGAATATTTAACTAGCATATTACGCTGATAGGCAATGCAATAAAAAAAACCTCAGAGGATATATGTTATGACATCACTGATTCTCCACAGAGCCTCCTCTGATGCTAGACCACTCTCCATCATTGCTAGACCACTCTCCATTGTCTTTGAACGGTCATGGAGAACAGGAGAGGTGCCTGAGGACTGGAGGAAGGCTGACATCACTCCGATCTTCAAAAAAGGCAAGAAGGAGGACCCAGGGAACTACAGATCGGTTAGTCTCACCTCTGTCCCTGGGAAGGTAATGGAGTGACTCATTCTGGATGTCATCTCCAAACACATTGAGGAACAGGAAGTTATTGGAAGTGATCAACATGGATTTACCAAGGGTAAATCATGCTTGACCAATCTGATAGCTTTCTATGATGTTATAACTGGTTGGCTGGATGAGGAGAGAGTCGCAGATGTCATCTACCTTGACTTTAGCAAGGCTTTTGACACTGTCTCCCATGACATCCTCATTAGGAAGCTGAGGAAGTATGGGTTAGATGAGGAGACAGTGATGTGGATTGAGAGTTGGCTGTGGGACAGAACTCAGAGGGTTGTGATCAGCGGCACAGAGTCTAGTTGGAGGCCTGTAACCAGTGGTGTCCCCCAGGGGTCAATACTCAGTCCAATTTTGTTTAATATATTCATTAATGACCTGGATGAGGGGACAGAGTGTATCCTCAGCAAGTTTGCTGATGATACCAAACTGGGCGGGGTGGCTGACACCCCAGAAGGCCGTGCTGCCATCCAGCGTGACCTGGACAGGCTGGAGAGCTGGGCAGAGAAGAACCTCATGAGGTTCAACAAAAGCAAGTGCAAGGTCCTGCACCTGGGGAGGAAGAATGCTAGGCACCAGTACAGGTTAGGGGCTGACCTGCTGGGAAGCAGCTTGGAGGAGAAGGATCTGGGGGTTGTGGTAGACAGTAAATTACCCATGGCCCAGCAATGTGCCCTTGTTGCCAAAAAGCCTAATGGAATCCTGGGCTGCATAGGGAAGAGTGTGGCCAGTAGGTCGAGGGAGGTCATTCTCCCCCTCTACTCTGCACTGGTGAGGCCATAACCGGGATAGTGTGTCCAGTGTTGGGCTCCCCAGTTCAAGAGGGACAGGGAACTGCTGGAGCGAGTCCAGCGAAGGGCAACTAAGATGATTAAGGGCTTGGAGCATCTCCCTTATGAGGAAAGGCTGAGAGAGCTGGGACTCTTTAGCCTGGAGAAGAGAAGGCTGAGGGGAGACCTTATTATGGCGTACGAGTATCTAAAGGGTGGGTTGAAGGAGGATGGAGCCAGGCTCTTTTCAATGGTTCCCAGTAACAGGATGAGGGGTAATGGGCACAAGTTAGAACACAGGAAGTTCCGTTCAAATACACGGAAAAACTTTACGGTGAGGGTGACAAAGCACTGGCACAGGCTGCCCAGGGAGGTTGTGGAGTCCCCTTCTCTGGAGATTTTCAAGACCCGCCTGGATGCAGTCCTGGGTAATGTGCTCTGGGCACTCCTGCTTTGGCAGGGGAGTTGGACTTCCAACTCTGAAAATTCTGTGATTTTGTGATTCTGTGATTTGCATTCTATTTGTCTCGTCAGCAGAATTTTACTCTACAGGTTGACAATGACTTAAATTATTAAAGAATAAAGCTAAAAGTATCTTTTTTATTTTTCTGTTGAAATCCAACAAGTTAGTTATCTTTCAGTCTCAGATGTATTTGAAGTGTTTTAGGGTACATATTGTATATTAATTAATATTTATTAACTGAGTGTGTTCTTCAGATTCCTTCACCTTTTCTTTTCTAATTTTGAAATCAGATCGGTGCTGACGTTAACAAAACCCTGTTTGATAGCTTGCTTTTTTTTTTTAAACAGTATGTATCTTTTCTACAATTGAATATAATTTTAATACAGATATATATCATAGTTACATTTGAAGCAAGTAAATTTTCCATTCCTAAATATGCTGACATTGAGATAAGGCTTCTCTATTCACTGCAGCTACAGGTAGTACAGAAGAAACCTGAAAGATGTATTCTGAAAGAGAAATAACTTATGCTGCATGTTAGTCATTAGGTTGACAATGCTAGCTTAGTAGAGAAAGAAACTATCCAAGAGAAAATTTTACACTGGAGAAAAAAAAATCGCTTTTCTGAAGGTTTAGTAAAGATCAGATATTATGATAGCACAGCTTCACATGACAAAGGGTCAAGAAATAGAGAAGAAATTGTCAGTCCTCTGACAAGAAAGCAAATAAGGCCCCAGAATTAATTTCTTAGGTGCCTGCCTGTGGATTTTTGCCATCCAGATGATTTTCCAAATTTCTGTGAACCCAGACTCTTCTTCCAATTGTGTGAGTTTTCATGATGTGTCAGGTAGCATATCTGATTTTATTGTGGAGCTGTTACAGAGCAAAGGCATCTAGTTGGCCTAGTTTTACCAGTGGCATAAACCAACACGTGTCCTTATGCAGAAGCTTGTAATTGGCAATACAGACCAGTATGATTTTTTGCATCATGGCAGTATCCACCTCCATGCCTAATTTTGTGGCAAATTAACTTCTAAGCCTTATTTCTGCTTTGCTTTTTTCTTCACTAAATTTGGGTTCCAGGTGATGCCCACTAGACGTGATAAATTGTAGGTGATGTGTGCATGTGAGTGTGTACACGCGCACACACAATCTGTGAAAATATGCTTATATTATGAAAGGCTTAGGTGAAAAACTTCATGCTTAAGATGCTGAAATAAATTTCAGGAAAATAGTTTTCAATATGGTTATTAGTTGTATCAAAAAGGTTACTTGGTCTGGGATGTTCAGTCTAGCTGGACAATGTAAACTTCTGAACTCTCTGATATTCAAACAAAATTTTGTTGCTGGAATTTTTCAGATTGGTTTTGAACCCCAGACTCAACCTCACTCCTTTTCCCAGTGCTCTCTGCCACATTTATCTTTCATTTTCTCAAGCTGGTTATTGCCCAAAATGACCATATACATGTCAAATACTTCAAAGCTATCATCTTAGCATATTAATGTGTGTGCTACAAGTTGCATAAATCACTGCTGATGTGTAGCATGTACCTTAAAGAACACTTATTAATAAGCACATAGGCAGCACCTTCCCTGCAGTATTCCGTATACAATCAAGCAATTTTGGTCTCGGTTAAATTTTTTGTGGTGGTTATTATTCTACATGTGTGTGATGTTGTGTCATTTTGAATTGTCAAAGTTTTGGAAGTAATGAATTGATTTTCAGTTGTATGCCTGAGAGGTTTACTAATTAAAAAAAAAAAAAAAAAATGAAAAGCTTTTTCCACTTTTTCATTTCTTTGTGGTGGTCTGAAAATTGGCATTTCCAGCAGTGCTCTTTTGATTGCCATAAAGCCTTGTTTGATTTATGATAAATGTTAATTGCCTTCATATACCTTCCAGCCTGTCCAAGTAAGTGCTCTAGGACAATAAATGCCACGCTCATTCAAGCACACTGTGTTCAGAATATTATCTATTAAAGCCACTGTGGATTAAATGAAGCAGATAATATGTGATGAAATGTTTATTCTCTTCTTTTGGCTCACAAGACAAGTATGCATCACTACATCGCTAGATGTCTTGCCTGAAGGAAGAGAGCTCCTTTGCAATTGTGTGGCTCTAACGTACTGCTTTGTTTCTTTACACTCCATGTACATTACTTTTTTGCTGGTGGAGCAGGAAGACAAACACTTAGCTGGAGAAGAAATACATTTTCTCAGGGCAAAATATTATTGCAACCTGAGGTGAAGCAAACAGGGAAAGCATTAAATTCAAATGAAGGATGCACTTTTAAAATCAACAGCAGTGCCCCTAAAACAGAGAAATTATATTATCAGTGTATTTTCTCAGCCAGTACAGAGGAATGAGAATCTTTTACTGCATTTGGCTAAATACACCCAATATTCTCTTAGAATTGTGAAAGCTCATAATACGCTCCTTTCATGTCTTTTTTTTTTTTTTAGACATTTTGCCTCAAGGGACTTGGCTTCAAGTAAATCCATCATAGAAAAGTATCAGCAGTGACACCTCCACTGCTGCACGACATGATGAAAGATTACAGGCTGTGATCATTGCAGCTTCCTCACAGTGTTGTTACCGACCTCCCCCAGCCTCAGGCAAACTCAAAGATACCATTTAACCTCATGATTCCCTGTAAGATTTTCTAAGAATATTTCAATTATCTTTGTTCTAAGGAAGGCACAGATTTTCTGTATCTGCATCTGTACCTATATCACTGTCTCTCTCTCTCCCCTCATTTAAACTTGTCTCTATTTATATCTAATCAGTTTCTCTCTCTATCTCTATCTCTATCTCTATCTCTATCTCTATCTCTATCTCTATCTCTATCTCTATCTCTATCTCTATCTCTATCATCTCTCTATCTCTATCTCTATCTCTATCTCTATCTCTATCTCTATCTGTCTCTATCAATTTGTATCTATCTTCATCTATCTATATCTGATGTACATAAGCTCTATGTCTATCTACTATATATGCGTGCATATGTATACATATAACTAGCATCTCTGTCTCATTGATATATTCATGTATATATAAATATATATATAGCAGCTATGTCTACATTTGTATCTATATATATAGATATCTATACATCTCTGCCTATATATTATTGTATTTTCTTTTTCATTCCGAGACCACGTTCATATATCAAATAAACTGGTGTTAGTGAAATGCAGAGAAATTGGCAGTCAGTGCAAAAACAGACAAATCAGTTTGGCAAGTATCTGCATGAGGGATTATACTACAAAATGTATTATTTATTTATTGATAGCCAAGACATCAAGATTGGCCCCTTTTTTAATCTCCCTGTCATTTCTTCAAAACAGGCACGTTAAAAGGAAATCATAGAACTTCAGTTGCTGAATATCATGTAGTTGGCAGTTCTCCACTGCTATTATCAAATAAGAAATGCTGACAACTGAGATCTAAATTTAAAAAATGCTGAATATAAATGGAAGCAACAAAATGTGTATATAGAGCAAAGGTAAATAAACTGTATTGCTATATAGGTATGTACAGAAGTCCTATGGTTGGTGTGAGAAGCTCAGTTGAAATATACCTTGATTTTTGCATGCAGAATAAATACTTCATATTTTTTGTATTTATGTTTTAATATATTTCCCATTCTCCTTTTCTACCTGAGGGTAACCCCCTAAAAAAACTTGCCAACCATTAATGCCTATGGTATGTTTCAAATGTTATTGTCATGAAAGAAAGAATTAAGAAGCCTTTTTTTCTAACCACTTAAAAAGCTTGTTGATATGATTAATGATCCTCTTTTTTTTTTTTCTTTAATTCAGAGGAGAATTAACTGCCATGTTAAAGCATTTGTGGTTTGAAATTTTGTTCATGTGTGTTTATGTCTGTGTTCACATTTTTATCACAGTTGTGATACCTTTTCTCACTATATTCAGCTTTTCTTAATGTTCCCTTCACCTTCATAGACTTACTTGTTTGTACTAGTATTCTTAGTTCCTGTAATAACCTAATTATAATGATACAAACCTGTCCAAGATCTTTTACTTTAGTACATGTTTGTCTGTACGCAAATGTGTTCACAAAGTTTTACAAAAGAAAAGTACTGTTGTTTTTTTTCAGAAAGCATTTTACCACAAGCTGACTTTCCTCCTGTGTGAATTCAGCACTGCAGTCGATCTCTGCTCAGAGGTGCAAAATATCATGGAAGAGGTTATAATGTTAGATCTCAGCCTATGCCATAGTCATTGCAGGATGTGCTTGAGCACCTTGTCTGTATATTCAGCAACTTTTTTTCTGGCAAACAAAGATAAATCTATTGCATGGCTTCTCTTTCCAAAGGTCAGACAGAATGTCATTTGGCTTTATCTTTCATATGAAAGTAATGTCATTATAGTTTTTTAAACAGACATGGAACAATTTTTTTGTTCTGCTTTTTCTCTACAACAGTGTCTACTAATACCATAATTGTTTCCTTCTGTGCAAAAATATAAATTCTATTGTGAGATTTGGGTATTTGTCTGTTTTTCACTTTTTTTTTTCAGTGAAAACGTGTTTGGTAAAAGAATAAATTTACCATTTTCAGATACAGCAGGTATATCATGTAGCTCAAAATGCAGCTGTTTGTGTAGTCCACTGCCCTTGCAACAGGCATTAATGACAGAGCAGAACCCCTGGCAGGCTTTGACTGATGTGCCTTGGCAACATGCCTGTAAGATTTGCCGTGTAAGATTTTTCAGAGTTGGCAACATGGTGTTCAAGGTTTTGGTCAATCAAAGTTTCTATATGAAGTCAATTCAATTCTCAGATGTAGTCAATAGTTTTAGAGGGCATACTGTTGTTTTTGAGCTTTGGGTTCTATCCCTCCCATGCATTATTATACAGCAAATATATTTCTGTATAATCAAACTTTCTCTTTATGTCTCCGACAAGCACATGGTGCTATTGCTAAAACATGCTAATTATTGGGTATGACCAAAAGTCTTTTCACAGGATCTTTTTGTTTTGTATCTTTTTAATGTTTGCATAATAAGATATATTTGATTCATAGTTTCAGCTTTCTGGTTTCTAATCAGGTTATATCAAAAACTTAATTTCCTATGCTCAACTTAAATCATGCTGTGGCAGACATACTTGAAGACAACCTCACATTTGGTGTTTGAATGCCTCCTCACAGGTAGACTAAAAAGCAAAACAGTTTCTTCCATTTTTAATTACCTCAAAAGAAAACACATGGAATTAATATGCATACAAGCTAGTTTCATGAACTTATTCTTTAGCAAAGCTTTTGGTTAGCCTTATTGATTTATCTTCTTGATAACAGGAGAAACTGGGGGTATAAGAGGTTTTACGATACTTAATTTTGAAGTTTTTGAGACCTTAATATTCTGTGGGTTTTTTTGTCGCACATAAGACCAAGATATGTTTTTAATATCCAATGGAAAAATAATGAGGGAGAAACATACTCTGTCCCCAGTGATATCTTGGTCATTATTGTACCGAACTGGATTTGAGTTTTTACCTCAATCTGGGCAGCACACGCATTCCTGGTCCCAGTCACTAGAACACACACTCTTCTAGCCTCCTGACCAGCCAGAAAATCTTTTCATACAGAGTTTAACAGAACTGATGTGAAGTCTTGGCAAAAAAAACCCCTAATTTGGTGAGGAGCAAAAACAGCTCTTGGGAAGAGTTCCCAGTAGGTATAGCAGTACTGCTTCTTAGAGTGAATTATTTTGATTACTTTGTGTACTTGGGTTTTAAGAGATTGATTTTAAGGCTTTTAAATGTTAATGGCTAAAGAGAAGCAAAAATCAGTCTAGAACTTAGGGAGCTCTTGAAGAAATTTTAGATGTGGATGGAAAGCATTTGGGAACCAAAGGCAACAACGTTGTCACAGGTTTTATACTGAATTTCAGATGAATGAGTTAGTTTCTCTCTGATTCTTAACTCAGCATTAGTTTAAAAGTATTCTTTTAAGAAGTGAAATAGCTATGCTTAGCTGTGCATAAACAGTAATCTCAAGGAGTCAACTGATCTCAGGGACTGAGCAGTTTTGCGAGATCAGGATTTTGGAGAATTGGCTTTTCACAATAGTACTGTTAATATCATTCTTGTTCTATACTATGAAACCATTGGGAATTAATTTTTTTAATTCCATGACTCAGGAATCTTCTTCTTCCCACTTACTTTGTACATTATCTTGACACTACCAAGGACAAAATATCATAAGATAATCAGGAATCATTTGTGTATCTATTATATAGGCACTGCCAGTGTAAATCAATTTATGCTTGCAGTTACTCCTCTTGGAATGTACTTACTTTCTTATATACACATATGTATATCCTATTTGTATGTGACTGTAGGGCTTGGCATATGCATTGCAGATATATTTACATTTGAAAGATACAATTGGGGAGACCATGTCAAGATATGAAGTCCAAATACTGAAATTTTGTCTATACTTCTCAAAGTTTCTTTTGATTCCTCTAAGTCTCTAAGCTATCTGAAGCAATTCAGAGAACAATACTATGAAATGCAATGATTAAAAAAGTAACTTGAAAATTGGATGGTCAACTAGAAATCTTCATTTTTTGCAATCTGCATTTTCTGTAAACTACATTTTTTCAAAAGTGTGTATTATTTTTATTACCATTGGCTACACACTACTATAGCCATAGTTTATGTATTTATACAAGTTTGAATGCTTAATGAAAACATTCTACTCTACCTTGTGGCAACTAACACCAGTCACTTGCTGTCCATTTCCTATACTTCACTGCACTGTCATTAGCATTTTTAAAATACCTCAGCAAACAGGTGCTACCACCTGTAAAGCAAAGAGAGTGCAAAAAGATAACTGGCCTGTTATAGTTTCCATTGCGAGTTATATGACAAAAATCAGTCCTGAACTGTCTGATGTAGATGGCCAGTACCACAGCTGTAAGCAAAGCCTGCTTTCAAGAAAAATTACAGTGCTTTTGCATAAAATTTAAGTCTGAAATGCTCACAAATAAAAATACGGAATCTTACTGAAGTCTGATACTATAATGTATGGCTTATACAAAAATTTTCCCTAATAATAAAACTCTTATTGTGATAGCTAGTCAGAAATGTTTTCATTTAAATGACTTAAATTTGGAAATTAACATATTCTGTTCCTTAACAAGTATTCTCAAGGGGAAGTGCAAAGTCCTGCACCCGGGGAGGAACAACCCCAGGCACCAGTATACGCTGGGAGTTGTCCAGGTGGAAAGCAGCTTTGCAAAAATGGGCACAAGTTAGAACACAGGAAGTTCCGTTCAAATACACGGAAACAGTTCTTTACGGTGAGGGTGACAGAGCACTGGCACAGGCTGCCCAGGGAGGTTGTGGAGTCCCCTTCCCTGGAGATTTTCAAGACCCGCCTGGATGCAGTCCTGAGTAATGTGCTCTAGGCAATCCTGCTTTAGCAGGAGAGTTGGACTAGATGATCTCTAGAGGTCCCTTCCAACTCTGATAATTCTGTGATTCTGTGATTCTGTGAAAAAGGGACCTGGGGTTCTGAACATGTCAGAAATGTACCCTTGCTGCAAAGAAAGATAATGGTGTTCTGGGCTGTGTTAGGAGGGTTGTTGACAGCAGGTCAAGGGAGTTGAGGCCACCCCTGAAGTACTTTGTCCAGTTCTAAGCTCCCCAATACAAAAGAGACATCGACGTACTGGAAAGAATCCAGTGAAGGGCCATGAGGATTATGATGAGGATTGAGCACTCCTCCTGTGAGGAAACGCTGAGAGACCTCCAGAGTTCAGCCTGGAGAAGAACAGGCTTGGGGATAATCTTATTAATATATATAAATACCCGAAGGAAGGCTTCAAAGAAGAAGAAGCCAGATTGTTTCCAGTGGTGCCCAGTGACAGGACAAGAGGCAATGATGGCCAGTAGGCAAATTGTGGCCAGCAGGTCGAGGGAGGTCATTCTCCCCCTCTACTCTGCACTGGTGAGGCCACAACTGGAATACTGTGTCCAGTTTTGGGCTCCCCAGTTCAAGAGGGACAGGGAACTGCTGGAGCGAGTCCAGCGAAGGGCAACTAAGATGATTAAGGGATTGGAGCATCTCCCTTATGAGGAAAGGCTGAGAGAGCTGGGACTCTTTAGCCTGGAGAAGAGAAGGCTGAGGGGAGACCTTATTATGGCGTACAAGTATCTAAAGGGTGGGTTGAAGGAGGATGGAACCAGGCTCTTTTCAATGGTTCCCAGTAACAGGACGAGGGGTAATGGGCACAAGTTAGAACATAGGAAGTTCCATTCAAATACACGGAAAAACTTCTTTAGGGTGAGGGTGACAAAGCACTGGCACAGGCTGCCCAGGGAGGGTGTGGAGTCCCCTTCTCTGGAGATTTTCAAGACCCGCCTGGACTCAGTCCTGAGTAATGTGCTCTGGGCAATCCTGCTTTGGCAGGGGAGTTGGACTAGATAATCTCTAGAAGTCCCTTCCAACTCTGATAATTCTGTGATTCCATGATTCTGTGATTCCGTGATTCCATGATTCCGTGATCATAGACTGAAACACAGGAGGTTGCTCCTGGATATCACGAAACACTATTTCACTGTTATGGTAATCAAGTATTGGTACAGGTTATCCAGAGAAGTTGTGGAGACTATATCTTTGGAAATATTCAAAAGCTGTCTGGACAAAGTCCTGGGCTACCAGCTCCAGGCAGCTATGCATGAGCTGAGGGGTTGGACCAAATGACCTCCACAGATCCCTTCCAACCTCAACCATTCTGTGATGCTGTGATTCTATGGTTCCGTGACTTCATGCTGATGGTTAACAACCTTGTTATGTAACAGCTGGGAACTTTTTCTGCTTCTAGCCTATATGTATTCTTTACCCATTTATCTCTTTCCGTTCTGACATGAGCTGTTTTTAAACAGCTTTTTTCCCTCTGTACTTTATACCTATCCCTCATCACTCCCCACCTTTTATTTGTAGAAAAGTGACATCCTTAACACAGACCTGTTTCTACTGTCTGGGAAAGCATGAATCTCCTTCGTAGTTTTCTTTCCAATTAAGTTCTGTGTAATTTCTAATTAGCTTTTTTTTCCCCCGCCTGTTCACATTCCAGATCAGTTTTTTTTAAAAATTAGGTGTTTAAGACTGTGAATAGTATTCAATGTGAGAACTTGGCAAGATTTTGGACAGTAGTATTCAATAACACCCCCTTTCTCTGAGAATTAACTAAGAAATTCTACATTTGCCTATATTTTAGGTATGTCGTGTTGTTGACATCTTGTGATCTGTTATGAAACCAAAGGCCTTTTACAGTATTACTGTTTGTTAAACTCACAGTTTATTAGTCTTACAAATTCCTCAGAGTATCTTCTGTATTTTGTAAAACTTACTTAATACTGTCTTATTCCCAGACCCATCCTCAAGGCAATTCACTTATTTCTGTGTCTGTATTTCAGTATCACCCTGATTCCCTTCTGTATTGAGGATCCTTTGTGCCGTCAGAAAATGTAATCAGTGTGTGCCTCTTTTACTGAAAGATTACTTATGAAATTAAGCAAGGCTGGTTCCAAAGCAGATCCTGAGGATTTTGCTTTAGTGACTTGGCTTCACTCTTCTCACTGCACTTTTCAGTTTTAATTTTATGCTCTCTCCTTTTATGCAGACCCCTAGCCACTCTGTAGTTCCTTAACTAACTTCTAACGTTTTCTTCAATGTATTTCACTGAAGATACTGAAAATACAGCTTTGGCTGAACTTCCTAAGTGTAAACATGTGCTGTATATGTAAGACTTCAAGAAAATCAGTGTAGCTGGGCTTATGACAACACTGCCTAAGTAGACAAGATAATAGGTATAGCCTAGCACTTGTTGGAACAAATAGGTACTTAGTAACTGAGTTTCTCAAAGAACAGCTCCAACCCCACCTACAAAGTTATTAGCTTGAGAATTAATTTCTCAGTGGAGATAGTGCTCTGTCACTCAGTGACCCAGTGGAAATGGGAAAGAAGAGAAAATCAGCCCTTGCTAATTGAGCCAGAGAGAATTTTCAGAGTTTTACAAGCAGAACAAGTGGAAATGTAAATGGTGATAATTAGGAACTAATTATTCCCAGTAGCTCTTTGTGTACTCTTTGAGATGCATGCATGGAAAAAGACTGGAAACGAAAGATATGGTTACTTCATTTTGACCCTTCAGTAAAGGTGTAAGTAAAAATATCCCAAATAGAATATAAAACACGGTTTAATGCTCTGTTCCTGAAGGAACATAATTTAACCTTGGATTTTTATACAACAGAAGTATAAGGTTGATTTTTATGTATCAGTTATATCTTATTTCTCTTTTCCCCTCCCTCTGTGCCTAGGAAAAAAGAGCTTCTGCAGTCTTTTGAAACGTGTTTTTAAATATTGCATTCATGTAACATTTGGTCTTGTGGATGTTGATAAACCAGAAGAACCTACATAATGTGTGAGTTAGTTCATGACATAAATAATAATTTATTTGTCCACTGAAACTAACAGAAATCCCAGGGGTGACAGAGAGATTCACACAGGAGTTCAATGTTATGCCTATTCTGTTAACTGAAGTCCCACCAAAAATAGATGTTTCTAAAGAATTTCCTTGCTAACCTGTACGATACCACCTACAGCTGAGTGATGGTTTGATTTTGCATGGCATGAGGGAAGAAGACGGACACAAAGCTCATTTCAGCAGAGGAGTATGAGCACCCACTGAACAGTGACAGGGGACTGCTGCGCAACTCTAAAGGTAAAACCATTTCAGGTGGAAGGCCAAGAGGAAGGCCATTAATTTACCCAAAAGAGAAAAAAAAAAAAAACAGACAAAAAAGTTAGGAATTACATTTTTGTGAAGTACTTGGGTTAAAATGCTGTTCAAGCAAAAAACTGTACAAGCAAAAGTAAATAGAAACCTAAATGGATTTTAGTACTGGCAGTCTTCCTGTCTAGGTACTTGACTTCCCTGGTGGTATGACTTCCATTTTGTGAAATGCTGATGTTTTGGCAAGTCTTTTCATTGCACAGTTTTGAGAGAGGAAGAATATGGGAGAGAACAGAATCCACTCTGGAACAGCCATCTG
Organism: Vanellus vanellus; assembly: GCF_965231255.1. Taxonomy (NCBI): domain Eukaryota; kingdom Metazoa; phylum Chordata; class Aves; order Charadriiformes; family Charadriidae; genus Vanellus; species Vanellus vanellus. The sequence continues at coordinate 15,094,276 of NC_138908.1, read as the reverse complement.
TGCAATGGTTAGAAACTCTTCTGCTTTGTGGGAAACTCTGACAACATTGTCTTCTCTGATTAGAAAGAGCTTAATCACAGAGTTAAAGCCAATTCTCTCTCTCTTTTTTTTTTTTTTTTTTTTTTTAGTTCTACCAAATTCATCTAAATAATTATGCTAATAAAAGGGAAAGAAAGTGAAAATTAATTCAAGAAAGAAGATGATCTTCCACATATCAGGTGAGTGGCCAAACTCAATCTGATAGGTTCCCAAGAAAAAGTTTAGCAAACTTGCATTTACTTATATCTCCCCTCAGATATATTTTCTTAACATTTTTTTTTGCTGTTACTATTAATGTTATACTGAACTAATATGTATCATTTGTTACTGCCACATGACACAGACTTTCTTTTTAATATTACAAAGAAAGACGTACTTAAAACCTCATACGTGCACTCTTAAATTCTTTGATATAACCGCAGCTGGGGAGATGTGGATGTCTATGGTAACATTTGATGCATTTTCTGGAAAGTTAAGCATATTAACTAGGTAGACGCAGCTATATGATGCATAGGGCTGTGTGACATATTCAAATTGTAAGATTTTTTTTCTCTTATTTTTTGATATTTTCACTGACCCTTTTCTCTAAAAGAATTTAGCAAGGTACTTTTTCTCTTGTTTGCTGAAGCAAATATTTTTCCATTGTGCTGTTTTCAGATGTAAAGTGTTTTATCATGGGAAAGGATATTTTAAGCCTGACATAACCATCAGAGAGAAAGAAACAATGGGAGGTTAATGACTTCTGTTTCAAAGGTGGTGGTAATCACAGAAGTCAAGGTGAGAAGTGATTTCATTTTTTTCGAAGTAATATAGGTGCATCTTAGAGGAATATGGAGTCACGGGGTAACAAAAAAATGTCCTATTAATCTTTGAAAAAAATGGTTGAACTGCTTTGTCTTTTTGATATGACAAATCTATGCAGATGCTCTGAATTTTTTTAAGGGCAAACCTTAACACAGAAACTGAATAATTGCCTGTATTTTCTCTCTGGAGTGTTGAAGAGCAGAGAAGGGATGAAAAATGTAGAAAGAAAAAGAAGACAACATGGCAACAAAAAATAATGGAAAAAAATTGATCAAATAGTTTGCATATTTAGCTAAATGTCAAGTCACTGAAAATTTAGCACAATAATTTTAGGCCATCACATTTACAACAGAACAAACCCAACCCTGTGGATAATATGAAATTTTCTGTCATTGTATAAACACACACCAAAAAAAATATAGTTGAACGTTTTTAAGTTGTATATAAAATCACAACAGTTTTATTATTCTACAGCATCACATTATTGTGATAATACATGCATCTGTAATCTCAAAAAGGCTAAGGCTATGATTTTTTTTAATGACTCCCTTAAATTTGGGATTTTAATCAATAGTAACACACAAGCAAACTGAACTCAGAATTTGGTTATGAATTAAGGAGCACAGTTTTGGTTAACTTTAACTTTAGTTGACATCATCTTTTCAGTGCTTAGTTCTGTTAGGAGAACATGATCCTTAGCTGGAGAAGAGAATGAACAAAATCAAACCAAGTAAAAATGCCATATAAATACACAGACAGCAATAGATACCAAAATAGGATTTACCTGAGGTCATAACACAAAGCTTCAAAGGTATTTGTTCACAAGAGAAAACTATCTATTTGCTGTGGCCCTGCTTAGAATACAAGAATTTGGGTTAGTATAATTCTAGCAGTTCTTAGTGGCCTCATGTAGCTCACTATTGTGGCTCAGAATAAGCTTCTGGATTACTGTGGATGTGAGCACAAAAGCCATGTAGTATGGGCAAATAGCACTATGCCCCTTTTTGTCTAACATGTCCTTGTAAAAACTGTTGGCTGAACTGTTCGAAGAATGAGATCCTACATCTAAATATGCAAGATCCTAAATATGTGGTCAGATTTTTATGCATGCACTCCATATATAAAAATAGCTTTCAGTACTGAAGTACTTCAGTTTACTTATTTTGACCTTTTATTTTCTTCCCTTTTATCATAGCAAAGAAAACATTCAAAACTAAACAGATTTGGAAAAGCCACATTTCATCAAACAAAAGGTTTGAAGACTATCTCTGCTGAAGACAACAGCATGATTTTCCCAGGTAAGCGTCTCTGTATCTGTACTTTTTTCCTGAATTCGTACAGTAACTACAGTAACTGCAAATATAAGGAACCAACTAGGTTTGGACCCTAGTTCCTAGGTGGCATTGTGTGTATGGAATGAGACTGACAGGACAGAAAAATATAAAAAAATGGCAAGACATGAACCAGGGTTGCACTCTGCACAATTTTAAAGAGATTTTGAAATACCTTTCAGGCACCTGCATGGAATTTATCCTTCCATTGTAGGATCAGGCCATCAGTTGACCTATGTTTGCATATCTGTAGCCCTTACTTACAGATACTTGAAATACTTTTTTTAATCCCTGTATGGTATTATCCTCCAAGCAAAACCAGTAATTTTTGATGCTCAGAAAATGAGGACCGCAGGGATCTGTCCTGGGGCCTGTCCTGTTTAGTGTCTTCATTGGAGACTTGGGAAGGTGACTGAATGCATTCTGTCAGTTTTTCAGGTGACATCAAGGCTGCAGGGCTGGTTCATCTGGGAGCAGAGACAGCTTCATGGCACCTATCAGCACCCTGGTGTCTACAGGAAGGGAATCGAGGAGACAGGGATGGACAAGAGGGTGAGACTGAAGCTGGAACATGAGAGGTTCAGACTACGCATATTGTAATCAACATGTCACCCTGAGGATAACTAAGAGGTTGAGTAGGTTGCCCAGAGTGGCTGTGGACTTCTCATCTCTGGAGATTTTCATGATTCCCTAGGACAACACCCTGTGTGTCCCCACCTGAGTTCTGTTTTGGCCCTGCTTGGAGCAGGAGATCACACTTGAGACATCCCGAGGCCCCCTCAAACCTGCATGATCCAGTGATTTTGTGTACAGAACAGAGACTATGAGGAATGTTTGTGCCTTCAGACAACAGTTTTGAGATGGAACTTATAGGCTGTGTAAAAAAGAACGCTTGCTCCGACAGCGAAACAGAACTCAATGCAACATTTCTGTTTTGGGGCTTCTTTTGCTGTTTTTAATATTCTTGTAGGCACTTGTGCTGAACAGATGGGCTTCCTTAGACGTGATTTGAGAGTGACCTTTCAGTTCCATCAACTTTCCTGTACATTTCCCATTATATTTCTTTCTTTTTCAGCAGCTGGTTCTTCTCCCAGATGCATAGGTTTCAGTTGTGAAGGAAAGTCATTAATAGCCAAAGACAGTTGGGTTATATCTTCCTATTCCTGGTGCATGGTGTTCTCTGGAACACACCTTTTCAGTAAACATTGTTCCTTTCTTTGCCTTGTAACTACCACAAAAGACTGGAACCTTACTGTATTAAGACTGATTTTTATATTTTTTTAAAAACGAAAATCAAGTACTTTGTCGGATTTTAGTCCTTTATTGCAAAATACAAGTTGCAAAAAACCTTCAATGTTTTGAACATATGAGCGATCATATAAAGCAAGACAGAAGTTTCTCTACTCCACCATTCTGTTTCTGATGACAGTCAATTGCAAAGCCTTCAGAAAAGTGTAAGTATAAGGCAAGTCTATGTGATACTGTCTTAGCTATGAGAAATGTGGCATACTGATGCACTTTGAGCCAAAAAGTCGTAACTAATCTTTCTGTTTACCACTATTTTATGGACTTGAGCATTAATTTGCCTGTAAGCCTCTGTTCCCATCCACAATATCCTACGACTAAAAATATAACCAGTTTAAATTATGTCTAATGTGGAAGGTAACTTCTTTATGTCTTTGGGTAGTTTAAAAAAATAAAAAGTAAAAATATTTCTTGCAACAGTCATATTATTTGACATCTTCCCGTGTCCACCACACAGGTAGTTTGAAGCTATCTGAAGGACTTAGCCTTGGTTCAATTCCTTTTGTCTATAACAGGGTTTGGAACAGTCAGTCCATATCTGAGGATTCTAGAGTACAGCTTCCTGTGAAAATAATCTAGTTTGCACAAAACTAAATCCATCCTGTAAATTGAACCTATGTGGGGATGTTGGGTTACTGGGGACAACTTGCAAGCTCACTTCAAAATCACATCCCTGCTCCAAACCAATGGTTCTGTGTGCTTTAGCCATGCTATCATTTACCTCACCAGTAGTATTAGTGGCTAAATTATTCATCTTCCTCAACAGAAGCCATTTTCAGCTTTTTTTTCCACTCTGTTTTACAGTCTCTGAATCATTTCTTGTTCTTCCATGTCATTTTTCAAAGGGAAAGCTAGTGGGAAAAAGGTGCAAGGACTATACATGCTCCTCTAATTTTCAATGCCACATGGCTTTAAACAGAACCATAACAAAGTTCTCAATTTTTATTCCTTTCTAATAATTCCTGACATTTGATTTTCTTTTCTGATGCTACTCAGGTGGCATTTCTACTAAACTATCCATAAGGACACTAGGATCTTTTCCTAGGGTGACAATAGCTCATCAAAGTATTTTTACAGTTGGCTTGGTTTTTCTCTCTGCCTTACTTTGCACATAAGGGAACGGAGTTTCATCTATAATTTCTGGCAAGACCCTCAGCACAGTGCGAAACTTCATAAAGTTTTCACAGTCAATTTTTATTTTGCCTGTCTTGAAGATGTTATTTACTTACAAGCTTTGTCACGTTACAGTTTGTGTCATTTTCAGGACTTTTAGAATAATTTGGCATTGTACTGGGGGGGCGAGGGGGACAAAAAAACCCACCTCCTTTTTGTGATACATGGCCATACTACAGAGCAGTAATAATAATATTGACAGTAATAACAGAAACCTATCTCTCTGTGACCTATATGAGATTAACCTCATACAAACCTTTTTTTTTTTTTCTTATTGTTTTCAAGAAAGCTTTCTAAAAATCCAGGTATATTCTGTCAGACAGATCCTTGTGATCTCTGACTGGTCTAAGTCCTCCAAGGTACTCAAACATATTTGTGGGATATGACTTCCTTCCATAAAAATCCTGTTGATTTTTTCCCAACATATCATATTTATGCATGCCTATTATTTACAGATGTTCTGCAACCACTTAAAAGGTTGGGATAACGTCTCAACTTGAGTAAAACACTGTTTTCTCCAGTTAGGTGTTTCATTTTCAGTAATGACTGTATCTTCTCTTAGGCTAAAATTTTCAGCCATGACAAAATGTAAGAATTAATTTCTGTTTAAAATGTTCCATTTTAGAATGCATCAAAGTTTAAAAGCAAATAAAAGCAGGATCTGAGAATAAGAATGTACTGGCTATAGTAATGAGGTTGTTAACACTTCCTATCATGTATAGCTGTCTACATTTTATCATTTAGAGAAAACAAAGAGGCAATATTTAACTTTAGCTTTCTATACTCCTTCAGCATGTAAGAAAACTGTTGTCAGTCTTTCTGGAAAGAGTTAATATACTAAACCAATAGAAGCATTTGGGTGTTTTCAGCCAGTTTTAAAGCTGTATCATCAGTTAAGAAAATAAAAATTGAATTTTTGCATGTACTCCCCAAGTAAGAAGGTAAGCGATGACTGATAAACTAATTTTGCCACTGAATTTGACTGCTAGATGATCAAATCTTCTTTGTACTCAAGTGACAAAATTGTACCGTGAATGGAAAATCAGAAAGCACTTGTGCCCTGGTTGTAACCCAAAAGAAAATCTGCTTTGCACTTGGCTGTTTTTGTGCCTGTTAAATATTCATGACCAGATTTACCCATTATAGAAATGCTCACTCATATCATTATGCCATATAATGAATTACTTCCCCTGTTGAAAGTAGTCATTATAACTTTGTATCTCATCCAACCACATATTAAGTTTCCCCTCTTCTCCACTTCTATACCTCCTTTTTTTTTTTTTTTCTGAGATTTTTTTGAGAAATAAATATAGAGCTGATATCTTGCAGGATTAATTACAACCTGCATCATATAGTTATAGGTGCTTTACGTTACACCTGTTAGTCCTTCTGAGGCCAAATGGCTATGTAGCAGACCACCAACTGCATATTAAACTCTGCCTTTCCAAGTTAAAACAAACAATATCTTCCAAATAAACCTCATGGCATTAATTATCTTGTAGACTCTCTCCATCATAAATTATGTCCAAATGTGGACCTTTTTCTTTCTTACGGTCAGGCACCTTTTGTGTCCACAGAATTCATCACTTCCTCTCCATTCTCAGAAAAGAAAACCCATGTTTCCTGGCTCTTGATTCAGTGACATGACCTTACAGCGGGAAACCGAGGAGGAAACAGGAGGAAAAGAAGTCCAGACTAAGGTGTATTTCCCCCCCTCTTCTGTTCATTCTCAAAAGCAAGGCTCCTGGTCACCACTGACTGAATTTTGCTAACCACCCTCTCAGTGACACAGAGGGAACAGAAAAACACTAAGAAGTCACCCCTTGAAGAGGAAGCAATCTGTTTAACAAGTTTCAGTTATCCTAAAGAGTTTGAGAGCTGGAGATATGGGAAACGGAGGTTTGCATTTTAACCTGGATTTGGATTGTAACCATTTGCACAGGATACAAATTATGGCTCAAACACAATGTTCTGGCTTAACCTAAATTCTGTGGACTCCAAGAAACAATGAATCACCTCTGCTAGTAACTCAATTTTGCCTTCCCTTCTCACTACCCTAGAGTACTTGATTTGCATGTAAATGGTTTAAGTGGATCATGTCATTTTTATCAGAAAGTACAAGCCTTGGTCACTGAAAAATGCTCAGAGTGATGATACCAAGCATTTCCTTATGGACAGAGATATTGCATGCAACATACATTGGTTTTTTTTTTGTTTTTTTTTTTTTTCACAGAACACCAAATGGAAAAAAAAGGCAAATGGTGGTTTTGGTTTGTTCTGTTTTGTAAGTTCTCTGCTTGTGGCAGGTAATTTTTTTTTTTTTTTTTAAGATTGAAAATATATTTAACTTATTCTGTTTATCTGTAGAGATAGCTTTAATCAGACCCTTGACACAGACACATAAGTGTCCTGAAGTCTCGAGTGTTTGATTTTATAACATAAATAGCTACCTGTAACAAGAAACCTTCTTTAAATTGAGGTTGTCCATGTTTTCTGAAAAATGTTTTGCTGTTACCGCTGAATCACTATGAATAGTTAATCTAATGGAATCAGCTGGAAGATGAATGGGCTGGGAAAATTTATCTCATTGCAACAATTTTTGAGTGCTGCACTTCATTAATTTGGGACTGGGAAAATTGGTGTTGTCATATATATGTGTATGTCAACCTGCCTCTATGCCAGCATATCATAGAATCACAGAATCATAGAATTGTAGAGGTTGGAAGGGACCTTTAAGATCATCAGGTCCAACCATTAGCCTAACCTGACAAAACCATTTCTAAATCATGTCCCCAAGTACCACGTCTACCCTTTTTTTAAACACCTCCAGGGATGGCAAATCCACCATATACCTGAGTTACAGACATTTATGTGCTTTCAAAGGGATTATGGAAGAGAAGTTTTACAAAGCACAAGCTTATGTGACATGCTTGATAATTTACTTATTTTAAGGGAATGGGAAAAGTTTATTTAAATAAACTCTAACAATGTGTTAGTCCAGATAGTTCAGACATTGCTTTTAGTATCATTTATACCAGTATGGAACTCTTCAGAGGTGTGCAGCAGAAAAACAGTGCTTACAAGGACCTAAGGAACAACAATATTTTCTTCTCTTTGAGGATCTCAGCTGAAAAGTAGGAACATAAGCTTTCCAGGATCATCAAGCACAAACCTCTGTATCCTTCAACCTCCTTCTGTGACGTGTACATACCTACATGAACAGCAGCTCTGACCCTTCTCAAATCCGTTTTCAGACTGAGCTAGATTACACACCAGATGGAGAAGTCTAAAGCACAGATTTTTGTTAATTTTGCCCACCACATAAACACGCTTTAGGGTAGTAAGATATATTTATGGAGAAATATCTTGTTTCAAGTTTCCCTTCCTTCTGTCTAAATGGCAGTATACAGGAATCCTGCCCATTTGGATGATCAGACTATTCACATCAATGATTTTACGCTGATATGAGAGTTTAAAAAAATAAGGATTTTTTTGTCACAAATAGCAGCACCTTTTCTTTGACCTTATGTTTGACCGTTTGTCGTGGTTTGGCCTCAGCCAGCAACAGAGAACCACGCAGCCGCTCACTCGACTCCCACAGCCGTGGGAAAAATCAGCAGAAAAGGGCAAAACTCGTGGGTTGAAATATTATAATTTAACAGAACAGACAAAGGGAAAAAGAAAGAAAAGAAAGAAAGAAAAACAATAACACCGGTAAAGGAATACAAGAACGCGATTACAGTACCGCCGCGAAGCGAAGCGCACCGACCGGACCCGCACAGCCACAACCCGCCCCCGAGTGGCGACTGACTCCCCCGCCCCGGCTAGCTCCTTTTATAGCGGGGCATGGGTCACGTGGTATGGAATACGTGCCTCCCCTGCCGGCTCCTTGGAAATTAACCCCGTCCTTGCCGGAACCAGGACATTATCCACCCCTTATTCCATACCATCTATGTCATGCCCAGATCTTTCAGTTCCCATAGTCTATGGGCCATCCCTTAAAAATGTCCATTAAGCTCACGTAGTCCATGACGGTAGGCTCCAGCAGTGAGAACAGTCTCTCAGGGCACATAAGATGATGTGTAGTGCTGAACTGGTGGGTGCTGTATTTGAAGCTCGTGACTGGGGAATGCAATACAGTCCATGCCCATGGTCCACAGGTTGAAGATGTCGATCTCAAGGAAAATTGCTGGGCGCCAGATACTGAGATCAGTTCTTATTACATCATAAAATTATTCACTGGCTATTCTCACCCAAAATCAAATCCCCATGAGGTACACATCGGACTTCCCCATCCTCTCGCATCACCCACCAAGTGCACCCGGGTCCCTGTGCAAAAGCAATCCCACGGATGGGTTTGCCTTTGCCTGAGGCAGGGCTAACCCAGACTGTCTTTCCTAACATATTCTTCATATGCACTACAGGGACTTTATCCCCTTCTACTGTACGTGGAAGTTTTGATTGGGCAGGGCCAGCTCGATTGGCAGATCCCCTAGTGTTAACTAACCAGGTGGCTTTTGCTAAATGGGTATCCCAATGTTTGAAGGTCCCACCCCCCCATGGCTCTCAGGGTAGTCTTTAGCAGTCCATTATATCGTTCTATCTTACCCGAGGCTGGTGCGTGATAAGGAATGTGATATACCCACTCAATGCCATGCTCTTTGGCCTAGGTGTCTATGAGGCTGTTTCGGAAGTGAGTCCCGTTGTCCGACTCAATTCTTTCTGGGGTGCCATGTCGCCATAGGATTTGCTTTTCAAGGCCCAGGATAGTGTTACGGGCGGTGGCATGGGGCACAGGGTATGTTTCCAGCCATCCAGTGGTTGCTTCCACCATTGTGAGCACGTGGCGCTTGCCTTGGCGAGTTTGTGGGAGTATGATATAATCAATCTGCCAGGCCTCCCCATATTTATATTTTAGCCATCGTCCTCCGTACCAAAGAGGCTTTAACCGCTTGGCTTGCTTAATGGCAGCACACGTTTCACATTCGTGGATAACCTGTGCAATAGTGTCCATGGTCAAGTCCACCCCTCGGTCACGAGCCCATCTATATGTTGCATCTCTTCCTTGATGGCCTGAGGCATCGTGGGCCCACCGAGCTATGAATAGTTCACCCTTACGTTGCCAGTCCAAATCCACCTCAGCCACTTCAATTTTAGCAGCCTGATCTACCTGCTGGTTGTTTTGATGTTCCTCAGTGGCCCGATTCTTGGGGATGTGGGCATCTACATGACGTACTTTCACAACCAGATTCTCAATCCGGGCAGCTATATCTTGCCACAGTTCAGCAGCCCAGATGGGCTTACCTCTGCGCTGCCAGTTGTTCTGCTTCCATTGCTGTAACCACCCGCACAGAGCATTTGCCACCATCCATGAATCAGTATAGAGGTAAAGTACCGGCCATTTCTCTCGCTCAGCAATGTCCAAAGCCAGCTGGATGGCTTTTACCCCTGCAAACTGACTCGACTCACCTTGTCCTTCAGTGGCTTCTGCAACTCGTCGTGTCGGATTCCACACAGCAGCCTTCCACTTTCGATGCTTTCCCACAATTCGGCAGGACCCATCAGTGAACAGGGCATGTTTCTTCTCATTTTCTGGCAGTTCATTATACGGTGGGGCCTCTTCTGCACGCGTCACCTCTTCCTCTAGTGATATTCCGAAATCTTTGCCTTCTGGCCAGTCCATGATCACTTCCAGTATGCCTGGACAACTGGGGTTTCCCATTCGAGTTCGCTGGGTGATCAGTGCAATCCACTTACTCCACGTAGCATCAGTTGCATGATGTGTGGCAGGGACCCTTTCTTTGAACATCCAGCCCAGCACCGGCAGTCGAGGTGCTAAGAGGAGCTGTGCTTCAGTGCCAACCACCTCCGAAGCAGCTCGAACCCCCTCGTATGCTGCCAATATCTCCTTTTCTGTTGGGGTATAGCGGGCTTCGGATCCTCTGTATCCCCGACTCCAGAACCCCAGGGGTCGACCTCGAGTCTCCCCTGGTGCTTTTTGCCAGAGGCTCCAGGTAGGGCCATTCTCCCCGGCTGCAGTGTAGAGCACATTTTTAACGTCTTGTCCTGCCCTGACTGGCCCCAGCGCTACTGCATGAACTATTTCCTGCTTAATTTGTTCGAAAGCTTGTCGTTGCTCAGGACCCCACTTAAAATCATTCTTTTTCCGCGTCACTTGATATAGAGGGCTCACAATCAGACTGTAATTTGGAATATGCATCCTCCAAAAACCCACAACACCTAAGAAAGCTTGTGTTTCCTTTTTACTAGTCGGTGGGGACATAGCTTCTATTTTGTTTATCACATCCATTGGGATCTGACGGCGTCCATCTTGCCATTTTATTCCTAAAAATTGGATCTCCTGTGCAGGTCCCTTAACCTTACTTCGTTTTATGGCAAAGCCAGCTTTCAGAAGGATTTGAACTATTTTATTCCCTTTCTCAAAAACTTCTTCTGCTGTGTCGCCCCATACAATGATGTCATCAATGTACTGCAAATGTTCTGGAGCTTCACCCTGTTCCAGTGTGGTCTGGATCAGTCCATGACAAATGGTGGGGCTGTGTTTCCACCCCTGGGGCAGTCGATTCCAGGTGTACTGGATGCCCTTCCAAGTGAAAGCAAACTGTGGCCTGCACTCTGCCGCCAAAGGGATTGAGAAGAATGCATTGGCGATTTCAGTCATTGCATACCACTTGGCTGCCTTCGACTCCAGTTCGTATTGAAGCTCTAGCATGTCTGGCACAGCAGCGCTCAGCGGTGGTGTGACTTCATTCAGGCCACGATAATCCACTGTTAGCCTCCACTCTCCATTAGATTTTCGCACTGGCCATATGGGCCTTGTGCACTGGACTTCATCAGGATCTGTGGGTAACTGCGCATTATCTGGGTCAAAGTAAATCATCTCTCGTACGGCTAATTCCCTTAGGTACTGGATAGCTTTTTCCATGGTGGTCCACTTGCTTGGACGACATACAACATCTTCACTGAAAGGATACCTTTCCCTTACACCTGCCAGGAGTCGCCTCCAGAGGCTGAGGGCTTGTGTCTTTTTCCCAATTGCCTTGTCAATGCCTGCCTCCCTAGACAAGGATCCCAGCTGCTTAGCTTCCCTGCCCTCTAATTCCAAGCTACTGGCCCCGTTATCCCAGCATCGGAGCAGCCAGGTGACAATGTGCTCACCAGGAAGTCGACTGAAATCTTTTCGCATATCTCGCAGCTCACTCAGGGATAGGGATCGGGTTATTACCTCTGGTTCTGTCTCTTCCTCCTGTTCCTTTGATGGCCCTGGTTCATCATCATCCTTTACTATGCGAACTGATTTCTTGGTGTATTTCTTCTTCTGTATAGGAGCAACTGATACTGGCACAGGTTGGTTGTCCGGTTCAGCTGCAGAGCCTGCCACCGGGGTTGGAGTAGGCATAGTGCCTGCCACCGGGGTTGGAGTAGGCATAGTGCCTGCCACCGGGGTTGGAGTAGGCATAGTGCCTGCCACCGGGGTTGGAGTAGGCATAGTGCCTGCCACCGGGGTTGGAGTAGGCATAGTGCCTGCCACCGGGGTTGGAGTAGGCATAGTGCCTGCCACCGGGGTTGGAGTAGGCATAGTGCCTGCCACCGGGGTTGGAGTAGGCATAGTGCCTGCCACCGGGGTTGGAGTAGGCTCCTTGTCTGCTAGTCTGGCTTTCCCCTCTTTCTCCTGAGGGTCCTGCATAGTACTGAGCAGTGTTTGGTAGATACTGGCCAGGGCCCAACACAGTGCCATAAGTTGTGCCTCTCTGGAATAGCCACAGCATTTTCCTTTCAAATATTCTATTACTTTATCAGGGTCCTGTAGTTGTTCAAGGGTGAAGTCCCAAACCATTGGAGGTGAGAAGTTCTCTAGATACCTGCCCATGTTCTCCCACATCCCATGCCACCCCTGACTATCTGGCCTTGGGACAGATTTCTGAGTGGTAGTCTTAAACAGCTGTTTTACCCTAAAAAAAACTTGAAAAACATTCAGGAGACATAGCAATAGGAACACGCTGGTTTGAGCATCCCAAGGATATTCAAAATTCTCAAGAGGTGTTATACCTGGCCCAAAGGAGAAAAAGGAGGCAAAAGAGCTGGGGAAAGTATCTCCCCCTGTTTCTCCCATAGATTGGGTGTGATTATTGATAACTTCTGAGAGACGGGAACCAAGGTATGGACAGGACAGCAATACTACATAGAAACCCCAACAAAGCCACTTGAATAGTGATGTTACCATATCATAAGCTGATATTGCACAGGACAGCAAAATTATAGTCCTGATCCCTCTCCCTGAGATAACAAACAGCATCACAGGGAGTACATACAGCATATAAGAATTTACATAACACAGCCATGTAAACAAACGAAGCAACATTGTAACCGGCAACTATTTAACTAATAGGAGAAATACATATAAGAAATCCGTTTTAACAAGCTCTGGTCAGATCTGTCGTTATTACAACCCTTCGTGCCCCACGTTGGGCGCCAAAAAGGACTGTCGTGGTTTGGCCTCAGCCAGCAACAGAGAACCACGCAGCCGCTCACTCGACTCCCACAGCCGTGGGAAAAATCAGCAGAAAAGGGCAAAACTCGTGGGTTGAAATATTATAATTTAACAGAACAGACAAAGGGAAAAAGAAAGAAAAGAAAGAAAGAAAAACAATAACACCGGTAAAGGAATACAAGAACGCGATTACAGTACCGCCGCGAAGCGAAGCGCACCGACCGGACCCGCACAGCCACAACCCGCCCCCGAGTGGCGACTGACTCCCCCGCCCCGGCTAGCTCCTTTTATAGCGGGGCATGGGTCACGTGGTATGGAATACGTGCCTCCCCTGCCGGCTCCTTGGAAATTAACCCCATCCTTGCCGGAACCAGGACACCGTTGTACCTTACCTTATCTTACCTTTGACCAATGTGGTAGCCTTCTATGATGGCATGACTAGATAGGTAGATGAGGGAAGAGCAGTAGATGTTGTCTACCTTGACTTCAGCAAGGCTTTTGGCACTATCTCCCGTAATATCCTCACAGGTAAGATTAGGAAGTGTGGGTTAGATAAGTGGGCACTGAGATAGATTGAAAACTGGCTGAATAGCAGAGCTCAGAGGGTTGTGATCAGTGGCGCAGGGTCTATTTGGAGGCATGCATCTAGTGGTGTTCCCCAGGGGTCAATACTGGGTCCAGTCGTCTTCAATATATTAATCAATGACGTGGATGAGGGAACAGAGTATACCCTCAGCAAGTTTGCTGATGATAAAACTGGGAGGAGTGGCTGACACACCAGAAGGCTGTGCTGCCATTCAGCGAGACCTGGACAGGCGGGAGAGTTGGGCAGAAAGGAGCCTAATGAAGTTCAACAAGGGCAAGTGTAGGGTACTGCGTCTGGGAAGGAATAATCCCATCAATCAGTACAGGATAGGGGCTGACTTGCAGCAAAGCAGCTCTGCAGAGAAGGACCTGGGAGTCCTGGTGGACAAAAAATTGACCATGAAGCAGCAATGTGCCCTGATGGCCAAGAAGGCCAATGGTATCCTGGGATGCATTAAAAAGACCATGGACAACTGGTTGAGGGAGATTATCCTTCCCCTCTACTCTGCCCTGGTGAGGCCACATCTGGAGTCCTGTGTCCAGTTCTGGGCTCTCCAGTTCAAGAAAGACTATGGGATAGAGTCCAGTGAAGGGTTACAAAGATGATCAGGGGACTAGAGCATCTCTCTTGTGAGGAAAAATGTTACTGAAAATCAGGAAGAACTTTACTTTGGGGGTGATAGAGCACTGGCACAGGCTGCCCAGAGAGGTTGTGGACTTTCCTTCCCTGGAGATATTCAAAACCCACCCAGATGCTTTCCTGTGCAACCTGCTGTAGGCAAATCTGCTTTGGCAGGGAGGTTGGCCTAGATCATCTCTGAAGATCCCTTCCAACCCATACCATTCTGTGACTCTGTGAATCTGTGAAAGGTTGAAAGACCTGGATCTGTTTAGCCTGGAGAAGGGAAGATTGAGAGACGATCTCATCAATACTTGTAATTATCTAAAAGGTGAGTATCAAGAGGATGGGGCCAGACTCTTTCAAGTGGTGCCCGGTGACTGGACAAGGAAAAATGGGCACAAAATGGAACACAAGAAATTCCATCTCATCAAGATTAAAAACTTTACTTTGAAGGTGACAGAGCAGTGGAACAGGCTTCCCAGAGAAGTGGTGGACTGTCATTCTCTGGAGATATTCAAAACCCACGTGGACGTGATCCTGTGCAACCTGCCCTAGGTGAGCCTACTTTAGCAGGAGGTTGGACTACATGATCTCTCCAGGTCCCTTCCAACCCCCTACCACTCTGTGATGCTGTGATGCTGTGATTCTGATTCAAATGGTGATCCACTTCACAACTGGAACAGTTTCTGTGGTGTCTTTTCTTGAATCAGGAGTCCACAGCCTGGTCCTTTTGGCTAACTGAATAGGTGAATGGAGATTTTAGTTTTCCAAAGAACAGCAGTCCAGTTTCCTCCTTAAATATCGCAATGAGTAACTCCTTGTGCTATACTCCAAGTAGTCTACTTCTATGTGTCTTAACATGCTCTTGCCTGCTGCAGACATGACAGTCTGAAAGCAAGGTAAATAAAGAGACTATAGGTGAGAAGATAACATATACAGATTTTTATCTTACTTTTAGAAGTATAACAAATTTTCCCAAGGCAGGTCTTCCAATAGAAATGTTTTTATTCATTGACAGAAAATTATTTAAAGTATGATTTTACACTGAACAAGTGTGTATATATCACATAAATTCTGCTAGCATTATTTAAAAATTAAAAATAAACAATACTTAATACATAATATTTTTCATTTACAGATTTCAGAGCATTTTGCCAAACAAGGTATTGTCACAGGAAGTTTAGAAATTTTCTTAAGATCATGGGAGATATTATTGGCAGAATGAATGACTGAAGCAAACATCTTGTCCAGTGCCCCATTTAACTGCTTATACTATTTCACTTACAGGAGATAACCTTGACTACATATGTCAAGAGGAATTTGCAGTTTCATTAGCTTAGTCTGAAGTAAATCTTGAGTCAGAACTTCTACTCTATTAATCTGCATAGCTCTTTTGACACTGGTAGATCTGTGTTTGAAAAGATCGTGCATTCTTGCACTGATGTTTACTCTTTTTAAAATACTGTCCTCAATTATGGATGTTGCCTGTTTTGTAGCAGTTTCATTTGAAAATGAAATTTCAAAAATGATACTGGCATAAGTAGCTTAAATTGTTGGCCATTCCTGAAGTCAAGACTGAGGATGCAACTCTTCAATTCATACAAGCTTAACAGATATACCAAATCACACTGAAATAAATGTGTCAGAATCCTCAGGTGCTTGTAGATGTATCTAGATGTCAAACAGCTCTGTAGAAAAACAATACTACACATTTGAGAGCCTGAAGAAAAGTCAGAATGAGTTTTTTCGGTCCTTTGAAAAATGATAATCATGCATGATAAGTCATTTAGTAATTCAAATACCAATTGACAGAGCAACCTTTGCATAGTCAACACATAGACACTATGCACGTCAATGCACTTCATGTGAACACAGCTGCCATCCCATTTTGAGTATTTCTATGATCATGGCCTTTATTTTGAATGGAAGTAGAACTAAAAGTATCCTACTGTTCTTTGTGTATATCCAAAAAATGTATCTGGATTGCCATAGTGCAAAACCCTAAAGGAATATTGGACCTGCATTGGTCCAAGTGGGGACAAAGAGGAATCAGTAACATTGTTTCATGATGGGAAACATCACATATTCACAGTTATGTTCAATATGTGTTTTAGTAAGTTGTGGTATGCTATACAAAATTATTAATTAATTTGATTTTGCAATTAAAATATCTCTTTTAAAGCTATTAATATAGAAATTATGTAGACAATTAGATTTATAGAGACTCATTTAAATAAATTAATCCAGAGGTTTATTAGTGTTAGAAAAGATGTTCCAGATCTCTTAGTATACCTAGTTATGTGAATAACTAGGATTGCTTTACTCAATCATAAAAACAGGTTTTGATTATTTTGTTTGTTTATTCACATATACTAGAGGTCAAAGCCAAGTCTAGGTGACTTGAAACACTGAGGCAGTAGAACAAAAACATGTAAAAGTACTATTTTCATACTTGATAATATACTATAGAAGAAGAAGTTTTTCCAAATAAATAAAAAAAACCCAAACAGTTATAATCTTCTCATTTTGGAGGAACTGACTTGACTCTCTATGACACAAAGAAAAAAAGCAGAAAACATGGGCAGCTCCTATAGTTTTACTATCTTATGGTCTGGATGTCTCTGCTAATTTATGTTAATACCTCAGTGAGAAATTGGGCTTTGCTCAATTGTAGTCATTGAGAAAAAGCTGGGTAACTTCCTGAACCTTAACTGCCTTAATGCCATTATTTTTTATATTGCCACACCTAACTCTCCCTGTTGATGTTTCCAGGTTACGCTGAGTGATATAAGGAGTTTTAAATAACTCACCACAGGTCCTGTGTGACCTGATATCTACTCAGAGGTGATGGACTGCAAACCTGTGTATAGTATTGACTGTTTGTGTTGGGGAGGCAAAGCACTATAAATGAAGAAATTATGAAGAGACTGAGCCCTCTGGGGTGGATTTGTCTGCAGTAACAAGCAGCAGTTGCAGACGTAAGCTATTCTCATGTGAACCAGTGCAGTGTATCCCTCTGCCCAAACTTCCGCCCTCCTTATCTGTTTCAAAGACAGCACCTGATTTTCCAGCAAATTTCTCACAGAACGAAAATGAAAGCTACACACAGTTACAACTACAGTAAATATGGCTGTGGGAGAGGACATAGGAGGTTTTTGTTTTCTCAAAGCAGAAGGCAGCTTGTTACTATCAAGGTATGTGAATAAAAAAAAAAATTAAGGGAAATCGAGATTCTTGTGTATCCCAAGCCTGAAAACAGAGTTGAGGTATACTTTAGTCATTATCTCAACTGTAAATCAATATGTGAGGATTTCTTTGCATAATTACAATCATATAGCTTTATACATGATGAGTATCCCCATCTACTGCTATGGCAATCCAGATCACAGGAAGGGCAAACTGCAGCCATATAGTTTTTTCGTGCTGTGTTTTTCTCTGTTCATATAGGTTAGAGATACTTGTTACTCACTTGATAGTAATAGTAGTGATAGCGATAGTAGAGAGATAGGAAATTTTCTGGAAGGTTTTGAGAACCATAAGCAGGAGCATGCCAAGAGGGAATAAGAGTCTAGAACCATGATGTGGGTCTCCAATCTTGACTACTTGATGGTCTGACGAGGGGATGATAATGTACATTGATGATAGATAATGATTGCATCACTTCCCTGATGGACCAGAATATCACCTTCATACAGACCGCGTAACTGCTGTTACCCAGTCTAGCAAAAGTAAGAGAAGAAATGAGGAATCGGTAACATTGTCATTGGAAGGTGAACTTAGGTTTGATCCTCTTATTGTCAAAGGAGTTGCAACAGGTCAAACTTGTGTATGGTACACTAGTACTTATGCATCTGAAGACCAATTTGTTATTTACTGTCCCTTCATATCTGCATGACATAGAAACAAACATATTTCTCTTCTTCATGTGAAGTCTGTTATGGGACTGTCTACTTTAGGCACTATGTAAACCTCATTATTCAGTTTTAATATTTCTTTTTCCCACAGTTGCAGTGTAATATTGTTGTTAGGGAAAAGTTGAGACAAAGTGATATACCTAAAGTCATGCTGAAGTATATGAAAAACAGAGAACTGAACAGTGCCTAATGATGCTTTTATAATAACTGAACAGTTTTTCCTTTTTATACTTCAGCTCACTAGATAGGTAAATGTGAAAAATATTGGTACGAAACAGGAACATAAACTGCATGCAAACAAAAGAAGGGAGAAACCAGGGACACAGTTCTGATCACTCTGAAGATTTTAGTTGGTATTTACACCCTTAAAAACTAAGAAGTTTAGTAACCCAAAACTTATAGCTTAAGTTGTTGTTTGTTATTTTGCATTAGGATATAGCAATATTTTTTTTTTCCAGGGGAAGGGGCCAGCAAGGAAAAAGTTGTTTTGTTATAATTTGCTTATTTGTCTTTTGCTGACATCACCTTGCCATTTTCAAATCATCTGAACAGTGTTTGTCACAAGCAGCAATTAACGCTATCTCAGTCAACCATTTTAGGCAATTCAGTACTAAGCCTGCAAAATAAGCTATTTGAGAGACTTCTCTTGACCTCTCCTTCCTCTAATGTCATCTAGACTTCACAGAAAACTGAAAATTTTCAAGGAAAATCTGTATCACAGAAAAAAATGTGCTTCATAGAGCAGAATACTTTGCCTTTAGACCTGACCCATAATGTTCTCGTGTGTAATCAGAAAGAAACAATAGTAAACCTCTATCACCGGAAAGACCTCCAAGGAGAAGTACAAAACACACACGTTGTCCAGCCAGGTTCCAGGAGGAGTGTCTGACGAAGAGTGTGACACAGTGTTAGGTGCATGTGTAAAAAGGCCTTGCACTCCATCTGGGTGGTGGAGAGACCAACCAGGAGCCAGCAGATCTCACAGGACATGCTGAGGAGGTCTGGGCATTGCCAGAGTGACCATGACCACCCCCGGCCCGTAAAAAGCATCCTGGGGAGCACAAGCGACCAGGAGCGCTGTGAGCAGAGCATGGCATGTCAGCCAGGGTGTGGTGCGGCAGTTTGCGCAGCAGTTGGCGTGGCAGTTTGCACGGTAGTTTGCACAGCAGGGCACGCGGAAAGCTGTGTAGGAAGGGCATAGCCACCCTACCAGCTTAAGAGGCTTCTGCCAGGATGGTGGTCACTCTCCTCAGAGCTAAACCCAGTGTTTCTATAGAGAAAGCCCCTGAGATGTCTAAAGCTTCTACCCAGAAGGAACTGATAAGAAAGGAGACTTCAGTACAGATGGTAGGTTGCAATGAGTGCCTAGACCCTTCTCCCAAAGGAAAGGAAAGTACTTGCAAAAGTTGTGCACAGGTTGATGATATGTTTTGTCATGTGGCTGAGCTGCAGGAAACAGTTAAAAGGCTGCACAGTATTACAGGGACTGAGACGGCAATAGATAAGTGGTTTCAGAACCATGGTCCTGTAGCGGACACCACAGAGAGTGAGGCACCTTGGACCCTGGTGATGCACAAAAGCAGGACTCTGCCTCAGTCCCCACCCTCCAGCATTACAACCATAAACAGATATGAAGCTTTAACAACTGCAGACACCCACAAGCAAGGTCTGCCAGGTGGACCTGCACCAGCAGCACACAGTGGATATCGCAAAAAAGAAACGAGTGCTTGTAGTGGGTGACTCTCTGTTGAAGAGAACTGGGGCACCCGTCTGCTGGCTTGACAGGGAGTCATGAGAGAGGTATGCTGCCTTTCAAGAACTAAGGTCTCAGATGCCGCTGAAAGGGTGCCACAACTTGTCAAGAGCACAGGTTACTATCCATTGCTACTCTTTCATGTGGGCATGAATGACACTGCAAGCAGGAACCTGGGCAGAATCAAGGAAGACTGCAAAGCCTTAGGGGTGCAAGTGAAAAGAACTGGTGCCTGAGTTATCTTTTCTTCCTTTTCACCAGTTAGAGAAAAGGGTGCAGTCAGAAATAGACATATAATGCAAATCAACCTCTGGCTTCGTGGCTGGTGTCATCATGAGGATTCTGGCTTTTATGACAATGGGACATTCTTAGATGACTATAGCGTGCTAGGGAGGGATGGAATATACCTGTCTGGAAGAGGCAAGGGAATCTTTGGCAACAGGCTGGCCAACTTGGTGAGGTGGGCTTTAAACTGAAGGGCTTGGGGGACAGGGTCCAAAATGGCAATGCTTACACCACTGCAACCAACTGGGGAATAAGCCAGGCCAACCACAGCAATGACAAGTGTCCCTTACCTGCCTCTCAAGATGAGAACCAGAAGACCAACCACCTCAACTGTATGTGTACCAGTGCACGCAGCCTGGGGAACAAACAGGAGGAACTGGAGCTCCATGACCAGTCAGAAAGTTGTGATATCATAGGAATGACTGAAACATGGTGGGATAACTCACATGACTGGAAGACAGCAATGGATGGTTATAGGCTGTTTTGTAAATACCAGCAGGGAAGAAGAGGAGGAGAAGTCATGTTCTACATTAAGGTGAGCCTTGAATGTATAGAATTCAACCATGGTGACTGTGAAGGCCCTATTGAGTGCCTCTGGATCAAGATCAGAGGGGTCACCTCCAAGAGGGATCTTACAGTATTCATCTGCTACTGACCTCCAAACTAAGATGAAAAGCCCAACAAAGCATTATTTGGCTCACTTAAGCTAGCTTTAGGTCAACAGAACCTGGTTCTTATGGGTGACTTAAACTACCCAGATATTTGTTGGAAGAACAATACAGCAGTTCACATGTCATCCATCAAGTTCCTGGAATGCATAGAGGGCTGCTTCCTCATACAAATGTTACATGTGTCAACCAGGAACGAGGCACTGCTTGCTACTCACAAACCAAGAAAACCTGCTTTGTAATATCTTGGTTAGTAATAGCCTTGGCTGGAGTGATCACAATATTGCGGTGTTTAGGATCCTGCTGAGCACTCTGAAGGTTAGTAGAAAAACAAGGGATTTACTCAAAAACAACAAGGAACGGTTCTTCAGGTACATGAACAACAAGCAGAAACAGAAGGAAAATATCGGCCGCTGTTAAACAGGAGAGGTGAATTAGTCACCAAAAAGGCACAGGTTCTCAACACTTTCTTCACCTCTCTTTTTACCAGCACAGTTGGGCCCCAGGCCTTAGGAACAACAATCCAGGTAAGTGCGAACACAGACCCACCATCAGTGAAGAAAGAGTTGGTGTGTGAACTATTACAGCAGCTTGACCCCTACAAATCTATGGGCCCTGATGCTATCCACCTGAGCAGATTAGGAGAGCTGCCTGATGGTGTTGCAAGGCCACTCTCCATAATCTTTGGAGATTGGGAGACATTGCAGAAGACTGGAAGAAGGCTAATGTCACCCTCATCTACAAGAAAGTCTTAAAGGAGGATCCAGGAAATTATAAGTCTATCAATCTTACTTTTGATCCTGGGAAAGTTATGGAATGAATCCTCCCAGGGGCTATCACAAGTCAAATGAAGCATGTGACTGGGAAAAGCCAGCACAGATTTACCAAGGGCAAATCGTGCTTTAACCTGATCACCTTCTGTGACAAAGTAACTTGCTCGGTTGATGAGGGTCAAGTCGTGGACATTGTCTACCTGTACTTCTCCAAGGCTTTTGACATGGTTCCCCACAGCCTTCTCCAAGAGAAACTGATGCATTATGGTCTAGACAAGTGGTCTGTGTGGTGTCTGTGTACTGGCTGACAGGCCACACCCAGACGATAGTGGTAAATAGGTCCTTTTCAAACAGGCAACCTATCACAAGTGGGGTCTCCCAGGGATCGATACTGGGCCCGATGCTGTTTAATATATTCATAAGTGATCTGGATGATGGGATCAAGTGCACCCTGATGAAGTTTGCCGATGACACCAAACTGCATGGGGAAGTGGACACTTCGGAAGGGAGAACAACCCTGCAGGAAGATCTGGATAGTCTGGAAGGATGGGCTAATAAGAGCCTTATGAAGTTCAACAAGGACAAGCGTAAGGTCCTGCACCTGCCAAAACAATCGAGAAGTGCAGCACAGGCTGAGATCTACCCGGCTGTGGAGAAGCACAGTGGAAAGGGACCTGTGGGTGCTGCTGGACAACAAGCTCAATAAGAGCAGTGTGCTTCAGCAGCAAAGAAAGCCAATAGGATGCTGGGTTGCATCAACAAGGGCATCAACAGAAGAGCCAATAAAGAAGTCATTGTCTCAATCTACTCAGTGCTTGTCAGGCCACACTTGGAATACTGTGTTCAGTTTTGGTCTCCACTACACAAAAAGAGATGGGGACAGGCGTGAGAGGGTCCAGAGAAAGGCCACAAAGATGATCAAAGAACTGGGAAGCCTGCAGCATGAGGAAAGGCTGAGAGAATTGGGTTTGTTGAGCCTTGAGAAAAGAAGGCTTAGGGGAAACTTTATCACCATGTTCCAGTATTTAAAGGGTGGCTGCAAAGAAGATGGAGATTCCCTTTTTACAAGGAGCCACATGGAGAAGATGAGGGGTAACGGGTACAAGTTACTCCAGGGGACATTCTGATTGGACACAAGAGGAAAATTTTTCAAAATGAGAACAATTAGTCATTGGAATAATGTCCCCAGGGAAGTGGTGTATTCCCCAGTGTTAGACAGTTTTAAGATTCAGTTGGACAGGGTGCTGGGCCACCTTGTCTAGACTGTGCTTTTGCCAAGAAAGGTTGGACCAGATGATCCTTGAGGTCCCTTCCAACATGGTATTCTATGATCCTACGATTCTATAAGATTTTATAAATATATTCATTACTAATTTCTAAATTCAGTTATAAGTAATTTGTAAAGAAAAAATCAAAAAGAAGAATTTTTTGGTTTAGAGGTATCAGTTTACTAATTTCTAAAATTATTGATCAGTTTTACTTTTATGAAATTCTTTATTTACTTATGGTACTAGAATAGCTCTATTTCACACAAGCTGTCTTTCCAATAATGTGTAGGTTCAAAAGTACAGAATTACCAGGAAAGAAGCTTTACTTCTAAACCATAGGCTAAACCTATGGTTTAGCTGGCTTTCCTCTCATCATAACAAGCATATTTTCTCCTCTTAACTTTGTTGGCTGAATCTATGAATATATAAATCCTTTCTACTTCTAGCATAAAATACCAATGAAGGGATTAAATACTCTATGAAAAATTAATTTAGTTTTGTAGGAAGTTGTCCTTTGAAGTACAGGTGTTTTCATGTGTGTATTAACATTTTCTACCTCTGTTTGTTTGCAAATTTTAATTTTATTGGTCTACCAAGGAAACAGTTGACTGTATAAGCTCTGTTAACACTTATCACTGACATTTCGTAACACTTAAGGATAAATTAGTTATGTATGCATAAGATTCAACATGCGCCTTCCCAAGGACTCCCAAAAACTTCTCTAATCTTATAACTGTTATCCCAATAGGTTATTTTCTCTTAATAATGAAATTCCGATAAGTAGCGGGTGACAGTTAGAATTTGAACTTTGACAGATACTGAGGGAGATCGTGGGAAATACTATCAGTTAAAGCTTCTTTAGAGACTGCCTATTTCAGGTGGTACTTTTGATAGGACTAAGAGTCAACTTCCTATTTTCTGGGAGTTTCCTGTCTCTTCATATCAGTCTGCTATATGTCAGTTCTACCTAAACCAAAAGACAAGACTTCTCCAGATGTCTATGAACAGCTGCAGATCTAATCTTTCAAGTCAACTGCAGATGCTTTATCACAAAGTAAAAATCAAGGATATGGGTATCTCTTGCTTTTAACCACTAGTATTAATTTTATTTTTATTATCTGTACTGTGGAACAGTTGTGATTTGCATTTAGTAGTTAGCAAAATGTATTGTTATGCCAGTGGAAATCACTATACATTACTAAGTATACTACTTTTTGAAAATAGGAAGAGATCCACAAGGTCAAATATCAGCTTTAATTTTCTCTAAACCTGATTTTTATATATAATTGTTGCTCACATTTTGCACCAGTATTTGATCTTACTGCTGGTTGGTTTTACTGTTATTACTACTACTACTGTTGGTGTTGTCATTAGTAAAGGCATTTCTAAAATATTTGGCAACATTTTAGAATAACACTTTTACCAAATTCTGGTTCTAAGTTGTCTGGGGTTGGGAACCGAAGACAGGAATTTTTCAATTTTCTCTGACCTATCTCTAGATGAGTCAGGTGGCTTTTAAACTACAAGACTAAATGCTGCAAAATCAACTCATTTCTTTGTGTTCACCCACAACACCGTTTTGTGTTCTCTTGGAAAGATAGTAGTGGCAACACTTATATGGAGATGTTTGAAGTAGGCATATATCCTCGATAAATCCATAATAAACATCATACTCAGAAGAAGCTGTAGAGTTGCTGTCTCAGCTTTATGGCCCATGTTGTCCTTCCTCTGTTACAAGGAAAATCAAAGGACATATAATAATAAGATTGTACATACTACCTGAAATAAATATTGGAATAGCTTTAAACAAAACAGTAGTGTAGCGAGAAATTTAAGTCTTTGTTGCCAAAGTAGTCAGAGAAGAATGGCATTCCCTTAAACATATAGAGTTTATAAAGTTGTGGTTAACCTTAAAAGTCAAGTGTGGAAGAGTTATATTCAATTATTTCAAATTACGCTGTTTCTGTGATAGTAAATCAGTGTATGTGTGAAATAATTATATGGTAGAAAAACTGTTTCAAGTCCTACTTGCCAGTGCTATCTTATTTATGGTGGTCTAGGCAGAAATTCTTCCCGCTTTTATAGATGTAACTCAGGGGAAATGCTCTATTCCTGTGCTTTCACCTTCTCATGTTCATTTGCTCCCTTTTTGCCTGTATGCAGAAAATGAAATTAATATATTTCTACATATTTGTAGGTTAAATCCGAGGCCTTATTGAAAATTACCTTTCAAATGACATCTGGCAAAGCTTTAAATTCCTAATAACCTGGGAGGAGATAACGTTCTATGGTTTATTCATTCTGAATATCTAAACTTTATGTGAAATTATAATTAGGAATTTGCAAAGTGTAAATTATTCTACTCATATATTATTGCATTCATTAGTCTGAGAATTAGTGAAGAAAATAGCTGTCAGTATTAACCAAAAATTCTCTCTGCCAGATGTTTCTATTACTACATTATTGATATTATTCAATTTAATCTCCGTTTAATGTAAAATTAAACTAAACAATAGCCATGAAAGAAGACTTGGACTATTCTTTGTTAACAGATGTTTTCAAGGTGGAAAGAGTTTTCTTCAGTGAATTTAACTCAGTAGATATTTGAAACATAACCAATACTACTCCCAAAACAGATAACAAAACTTTTAGAAGTCAAGAATGACCTGTTTTATGCAAAGATCTGGTGATCATCTCACGGCACACCTAGTAACAGCTGTTTCTTTAATCTAGGCACAGCCCTAATATCATGAATAGTGTTGAGTTTCTTAAATATCCACTAGTAAAGATGTGGTCTGTGACAGTGATGTTTGTTTTTTTTAGAATAATGTAAAGATAGATTGAAACCCCTATGGCAAGTGTTAAGAGTTGCTCATATGCAGAATATGTCTATACAACAGTACAGGTGGGCATTGCCCTATTCTTCATTTGGATAGCAAAGACACTTTTGCTATCAATATCGTCTTCACTGATTATTAAAGCAACAGAGCATCCAGCCCAGGCTGCATGAACCTGTTGAGGGTATTAAGTGCTGTCAGTCAACAAAGCTAACCTAATAAGAAATTATTTACACATAAAAGAGAAGTGGCTGCAATCCTGTCTTTTCAATACACACATTTTCTCTAAGCAAAGCTAGTTAAAGTGTAAGCACCCGGAATTATCGTCGAGCTCAAATGGAAGTCTTTGTTTTTTGCACCAGTGAGTTTGGGTGAGTATAGGATTAACAATGCCAATACACAATATTTTTGTTCCATGGTGACTTGGTGTATATGAAATCACTTTTTCTTGAAGACTGAAGTACATAAGGAGTTTGCATACAATGCTGGTTTAAATTTTTCACTGAAAGCTACAGCTGAGTTAAAACATTGAGTTCAGTTTTGCTGAGACTAAATGGTTTCATCCAAACTGAGTATCACATTAAGTGTGTAATGTTGCTTTCATTCCTGAAAAGGAGAAAATCTTGTAAAAATAGATTGGTATTCTCAAAATCCAAACTTAAAATGAGAGGTGTATACTGTAAATGACTGAATTGCTTAAAAATAAAATATGCTATGTAATATTAAAAAAAAATCCAAGTTGGTTCGATTCACTATTAAGAATATATAGTGGCACACAGATATAAACAAAAATATGAATATGAATGTAAATATAAAAACAGGTACTGTTCCCTTAGATTAAAAACTTCAGTTCTTTGATTTAGATAAATATGGGAATATCACTTTGTCTTTTTTTTTTTTTTTTTTTTTTTTTGTGGTGGTGGTGGTAGTATCTTTTGGGGGAGTGTTATTTAGTTTTCCATTTTGTTTTCAGCATCGGTATGGAATTTAGGGCCTGCTACTAAGTATTTGACTTCAACAAGAGATGGCAACCTTAAAGAAATTTGGGGTTACTGTCCTTTCAATAAATGTTTTTCCTTACATAAAGAAAAAATGTATGTACACTAAATATCACCTTTGTTTTTCTTACAACAAACATTATCCTTCTTTTGAAACTTAAGAAGATATGTTTTATGCCTCATGGCAGATCACCGTGAAATTAAAATGATTCTAAAATACATTTGGTACTTCAGAAGAAGTAAAAAGCAGTAGGTTTTCCATCCAGCAGGAGCTAAATATCACTCTTCACTTCTTTTTCTTGTTTCTTTTTATCTTTATAAAGTGAATTTTCTTCTCAAAAGAAATTAGTATGTTGATACTGTCTCTTTAATTCAAATGTACAGTACAGTAGATGTAAGAAATTAAATGGAATAGTTGAAAATGACAGGGCAGTGACAGGTCAAAGATTTCTTCTCAGTTATTTTGATTCTTAACATTTTTTTTTTTTAAATAATGATTCTTTTAAATTATTCAGTTTTCTTCTAGGAAAATAACATGACTAAGAAAACCCATTCTTAAAAGAAACAAATACTTATAAAACTTTAAAGTTTGAAGATACAAAAGAGAAGCAAAAGCAAAAGCAAAAGGAAAGGAAAAGGAAAAAAAAAAGGAAGAAAAAGAAAAAGAAAAAGAAAAAGAAAAAGAAAAAGAAAAAGAAAAAAAGAAAAAGAAAAAGAAAAAGAAAAAGAAGAAAAAGAAAAAGAAAAAGAAAAAGAAAAAGAAAAAGAAAAAGAAAAAGAAGAAAAAGAAAAAGAAAAAGAAAAAGAAAAAGAAAAAGAAAAAGAAAAAGAAAAAGAAGAAAAAGAAAAAGAAAAAGAAAAAAAAGAAAAAGAAAAAGAAAAAGAAAAAGAAAAAGAAAAAGAAAAAGAAAAAGAAAAAGAAAAAGAAAAAGAAAAAGAAAAAGAAAAAGAAAAAGAAAAAGAAAAAGAAAAAAAAGAAAAAGAAAAAAAAGAAAAAGAAAAAGAAAAAAGAAAAAGAAAAAGAAAAAGAAGAAAGAAAAAGAAGAAGAAAAAGAAAAGAAGAAAATGCTTTGTCTCCTGATTTGCTGTATTTTTTGTTATGTTTACTTATTTATGTATGTTATATTTAATTGTTTATTTTTAAAACAAGTCCTTATGACACTTTCCTACAAAAACTACAAAACTGGATTCATCCTGCGTAAGTATAGATAAGTAGGAAGTCACTATATTGCTATCTGCTGCAACGTAGAGTCCTCTTGATGGAATTGGTGTATGTGGCCATGAATCCAGCAAATGACTATTTGTTGCATGTAGGACAGGAAGTATAAGAGCAGACTCCCATGAAATACATGTTTATCACAATGCTGAATTTCAAGAAAAAACAAAGGTCAGTTGCTGCTTTAATATATTATTCCTACTTGTACGAAGTTTCTCACTTTGATGTGTGTGTTGAATATGTTTTCTTTCTTTGTAAAGGAAATAATTTTAAATTTTGTCAAAGTTTTTAGTATTAGTACTATCCTGGGCAGGAGAAATAGATTCATTAACAACTTCATTAAGTTGATTAGAGTTCTAGGATTCATTGTCTTCCTAATCGAGTTATGTACTACTGATCTGCCTAGTCTTTAAGTGTTTAATTGCCTGAGCAATTCCCAAGGGAACATTTATTCTTTTTTTAATCAAAAATAATTTAGTTATGATAATAAACTTTTAATGAGGGAAGAAGACAGTCTGATTTTTTATATTCCTGCTTGATCTGACATGCCTGACTTATATGGCTTACTGAATTAATCTACTAAACTAGATAAGAAAATTATTTTTTGAAACATTGATTATAGAAACTGTAGGCACTTCACAATCCCATTCTTGAATAAGCAGCAGCTTTTACCGTTAGAGCAATTCTTCAAGAAATGTACAGGCACCTCCAATAGGTGATGCACTCAAGTTAAATTTAGGAGACTGGGGTTGCCATGCTGTCTCTCTCATTTTTCTGCTGATTTTAAACATCATGACTTATTTTTCATTTGTGCAAAACCAAAATATCAAGAAATTTGTGTCAGCTGGTTACCTCTGTGTTTCTAGAAACCTTCACAGAATGTGAATTTCTCTCACTGACTGACTATCCTCACAGCCGTCCTCCCTAGTAAATCTGACATCCTTTGCTTTATGAAAAGAATGCAGATTTACTTTTATTTTGTCTGTCAACGTTCATTGTAACAAGGTTTTGAGGTGAAATGTTCGGTTGACCTTTTTACTGAAGACACTTTTTGGATCATTCCGCAGTTGCTCTCCTCATAGAACTTTCTAGTTCCCTTTTTCCATCAATAGCAACAGAAAAAGACTTTTTTTATCCCATTTATCCCACTATGCTCAGTTCCCATATAATACAAATTTATTCAGATCTGAGTCTTCATAACTCTGCATGAGCATGAGGGTTGGAATATGTCTATATACGTAATTATTGCTTAGCAAGAAACCGGAAAGTCAAAGATTCCGTGGCTGCAAAATATATGACAGAAAATAGGAAGAAGATTTTTTAAGCTTTAAAAAATATTTTGTTTCATATTTAAAATATAAAAAAGTTGTTTATTTGATATTTTAATTGT
Organism: Vanellus vanellus; assembly: GCF_965231255.1. NCBI lineage: Eukaryota > Metazoa > Chordata > Aves > Charadriiformes > Charadriidae > Vanellus > Vanellus vanellus. The sequence goes on along the minus strand of NC_138908.1, from coordinate 15,064,803 downwards.
GCTTTATTAAAGCCCATTGACCTTTTTCTTTTTGTTTTTTAATCATATAGAAATATACAGAAAATATGAGGTTTCTGGTGCCAGATTCTATTAAAGACATGATCCTTAAGTTTGATCTTATATTGCAGCATTTGCAGTCGTATCACCATGCATGCAACAGCATCTCTTTTATACCAAATAGCCTTATGATTTGAAAAGAGGCATTCCCTTTAAAGTAGCAGATTGTCAGGAATCTATCTGATACAATGAGTGACAAAACACCTCTCAGCTATAATCTTATGTTTCTTTTTGGTTTGGAGACAGCTTCTTTGCATGGCTTATAATGTGATATGGCCTTTATGGTCAATTTTCTCAAAAACGTGAGCTCTGCTTTCTTTGCGTTTCAGAATTTTTACCCTGAGTTCAGGTCTACATTAGGACATTAGGACCCTCTACTTACAATTTGTTCTGTGCAGGTGTTGGGAACTAAAGTAATCTTAAACTTCATTATTTGAATCACGTGCTTTCGTTAGCATTAATAGCTAACTTACTTAGCATGAGCTTAGCATGTGTAGCTAGATTGGTGAAGCCTGTCACGGTTTGGGCCGGGCTCGCCACTGAAACAAACAACAGATGGTCTCCCCAGACTCTCCCTTCAGGGAGTGAAGGATGAGAGAGAAAGAGATTTATGAGTTTAAAGGAAACTAAACTACTTCAATTAAATATTAATAATGAAATAATAAAAAGAAAAGACAATTATATTAAAAAAAATAAAATAACGAAATACATATGATATATACAAAAAGAGTATCAAGCTCCCAGGATGACGACCACATCACCGACTGGCACTGGGGAAGTCCCAGACTGGACTCAGTGACAGACGGGAACTGGATTCTGGATCTGGATTCAGAAATGCACAAATCAAAGGCAGATGAACAGACAGATTCCTCCTCGGACACCATCCATTGAAGAAAGAGGCTGATCACTTTGATCCCTCAGGCTTTATACATGCTCATGATGATGAAGATGGGATGGAACATCCTGTTGGTCAGTTTTGGGTCATTTGTCCTGCCTGCTCCTCTCCATAGGTGGGACCATTTATGCTTTTCCACTTCTGACCCTCCAATGGGGCAACATAAAAAAGTTAGTTGGCCTTGAGTGTTATAGCAATAAGTATAAGCAACAGCCTCTCTGTATACCATTCCTTGGCATAAATGATAAACATCAGGTCTTATCACTCTGGAAGCAGACTACTGTATGAAAAATAGGCCATTAATTTCAGAAAGGTCAGTTAGTTAGAAGAGACTTAACTGAAAAGTAAAATTACTGAGCAGAAAGTTAGTTCTGTTTTACCTCAAACCAGGACATAGCCTTAGGTTGCAAGCTGTAACCTGGCAACATATTGAACTTAGTCTGAACTCCATTTTAGTCCAAGAAGAATGGCTAATGGTTTTGCATGAGTTTGATATATTGTAACTAACATAATGAAATTGTATAACTAATTTTAATGAAGATTATATGTTTAGCAATATGAATTAGGGTGACAATTATGATCAAAGGAAAGGGAACTATAATTCTTGGAAGTGAAGAAAGAGACCATTCTACCTGCAGTCAGCAGAAGATGGGTGAATCTCCGGTGCAGATAGGACAAAAAGAAACTGTGTAAAAAGTTAAAGGCGCCTTCACCAAAACTCCAGTCGTCAAAGAGAACATGTAGCTGTTGAACAATTTGATTGGGCAAAAGACACACTCTTGTCAAGTGAACAAGTGAATGAACAGCTTATGTCACAGAATCTGAGGCTTTAAAAAGCACAGGAAAGTTAACTGAGGGGGTCGCTCTTCGGAAGTGCTCGGTTCGAGCTGTGTTAAACTGACCCTGTGGCAGAACCTAGGGTATGAGCTTTTCTTTACTGTCAGAGGCTAGGATTGGGTCCAGCCGCACCTAGACTGCTCTCTGAGGAGTTTAGAAAGCAAAGGGGGTCCAGTGTGAAGCTTGTGACTCAGTGGAGGGTCTTCCCGGATTCTTCTTCAACAGCAGGCTAATACGTGAGCCTACTTTATATCTTCAGATCTTCATAAATGCTTGTCATAATAATGTATTTTTATTGTCTGCAGCATTTGAAAAATTGTTTTGGTCTTTACTTTTCCTAACATTCTGAACTTTTCTATGACATTACAGCCCCTGTTAGTTAATGCGTCTGTCAAATGCCTAGCTTTAAGCACGTGTTCTCCTTGATTTCAGTCTTCTGGTTCTCTATACTAAGGTACTACTGAAGTTATAACTTGCTGAATTGGAAACTTAAGGAGTTATTTTCAGAATTTTTGTTCCCAGGTTTTTCATTTCATCAGTATGTTCACGCAATGTGATGGAATTGAGTGGGAGAGAGAAATCCTAAGGATTTTTCTATGAAAAATATGCTTAAAAAACTATCTTTTGTTCTGCTGATCCCCTTTATTCGTATGTCCCAAGGATAAATTCACAATAGAGCAAAACCACTTACACATCTAAATATAAAATTTAAATTCTCAGAACAGCCCAGCAAATTCTGCACAAATCTCAGTCCACAAAATACACAGTCTTCATCAGTACCATCCCTTTGCCTGCCCCAAGCTGTTGTGGTGGACATGTATAGGACTGCATACCCTTACCTGTGCTGAGCAGTTTAACACGTATTTTGGTCCCTGTGTTGCCTGACTACTTCGTATGTGGGGTCTCATCTGGTAAAAGTGCAAGCTGCAGCTCTCTCCTAAGAGCTTATTTAGTAATTCAAGCAGGGTCTGCCTGAGAAACTATCACTTACCTCCTCAAAGGACTTCCCAAACCATCATCGGTAGGTTAGTCATTGTACTAGAGGTGGTGACATAGAGAACTATTTCATACTTCAGAGATCTGGACATTTCCTACAACTTTTGACCTCTCCTGCCCTGCCAGCAAAGGCTGCCTGGGTGCCTCACCGGGGTCGTGGCACCGGCACCAATGGTTAGCTGGATAGAGTGTTACAACCAGTGACCTTAATCTGTGTTGTCAAGGAAAAAATAAATTAGAATTTTAACTGGTGCATACCCCACTTGCAATCTCACTGCATATGACTGATGATGTTCAAACAAATATACACCTAATTCTGTAACACATTGTCCCCTTACAGTCTCCTGGTTTTCGATCTTTTTTTTAACCTCTTCACACAAAACCAGATCAACATTGTATGATGCAACGTAGACTGCCACAAAATAAGCTTATTGCCAGCCAAACCATCTGCTGTTAATCATTTAGCCTTTGAGTGGTTATTGCATGTCTGTAGCCTTTTTCATTCTCAAGCTATTGTTACCATATAATTTACTAATATATCTCAGCAGCCATCAGAGCTACTAGCAATTTCATATATTTTTTTGAATCAAGTATTTTTAAATGACTGTTTTTATCTTAAGTTTGCTTGGTTTGTTGGCAAAATTGTTGTTAGTACGTCTTCATCTCTGTTAGACCATGGCATGAGAAATACAGTGTGTTGCACACTTTTTGCAAGGGGTTTTTCTTACAAAAATATATTTCATAACTGTGTAATTATGTTTCCTGCATGGTGGGTACATTAATGATTTTTCATTCCGTTGCAGGTTATTTAAAATCAGAAAAACTCTGTAGTGTGTCTTCTTCACTTTTTTTTATTATTTTATTTTTCATGGAATTAGTCCACCTCTCATTTAACATTTTTGTAATGAGCGTGGCTTGAATAAATTGTTTGTCATAAACAAATTTTGGAATACGAACTCCTACCTAGATCATGTCCAGAAGGACGCCTTTTTGAAATGTAACAACTATCAGCTGTTGTCAGCTACTGTCATGACACTAACGGCATTCCTTTCTCATCCCATATTGAACAGTTGGATGAAGGTAATTTAACAAGAAAGCTGATGGAGAAAAGAAGTTTAATGCACGAAAGACTACTGTGAGATTTTGCATGCAATCAATATTTTTAATTTATACCCTGATATCATGGAAAATCATAACACACTTTAAGTTTTATTTTGGCTCTCTCCTCTCCTTTTTCTGCATGTGTCCAGCAGCTACACCCCCAGACTTCCCCACTGGGGACACCATGGTCCCCAACAGTATTACTTTCCTACACTAACAATAAAAAAATAAATCTCACTTCACACAGCTATATTCACATACTCAAAAAGAAAAACGTCAATAAATAAAATCCCCTTTTGCTCAGTGGGACATTTTCCATTAAAGACATTTTGATCTAAGGAAAAGAAAAATCAACCAGATCATCTTTGAAGTTTCGATTTGTTTCTTGCTGTGTAGACATCACAATAACAGGTGGCATGACAGAAAGAAGTGAAGAGTAAATGAAGAGAAAAATAAAGTAACACAAATGTTTTTAAAGAACCTGGAATTTAGTCTTCAGACAAGATGTCCTCTAACATACAAGAAAGCTGTGCCAATATTTTGCTTTTGCTTTTTTATCAGGCCACGAGTTCAAGGTAACCTTTCCAAAGCAGACCTGTACAAGCTGTAATTTACCCAAAGAAAAACAAAACCAGAAGGCCATTAGTGATTTGCCGATTAAACACCCACAGTATTAATCCAGAAAAATTTTCCTTTGAAAAGTTTTAGGGTTTTTGTGAGGGGTTGCGGCTAAGTTTGTTTCTCTTTTAAGCAGTTACCTGCCTTTCTGGTACATTTTTGTGGAGCAAGGGTGACATTTTGAATTCAGAACTGGCTATGTGCATTCCCAGAATGTATTCTGGGCTAACTTTCTTCTCTAAAAGCAGTGGTCTGTATCATAACTGGGTACTGCGTCTGCTGCTGTAATGGTCTTCAGGTTGCAACATTACACTCTTCAGGGAAAGCGAACCTTGTGGTTGTTCTAAATTTGCTCACCGATGTTAGGTTAAAGTTACAATAGTGTATTTTCAACTGGCAGGAAGTATTCAGAACAGTTACTTTCAATCAGAGGCAGTGCACATGTAGATTTTCCAGTAACTCATACATTGGCTCTTGCTTATGCCTTTTGGGAGCTCAGACTCAGTGCGTTTCTTTGGACAGGGAACATGACCTCTCAGAAAAGATGTTGCTCAGTAGACTAAAGAATATCTTGTCATAGGCAATATACTATATTTTCTAATACTAATGTTTCTGCCAAAGAAAGCCTAATTAAGCAAAACAGAAAAGCACCAACAAGTGTGATTTTGAGAGTAACCTTTTCCAGCATATTCTCTAATCTAGTATCTAAGGTGTTCTCTGGAGATAGGAAAGTATCCAGGAAGGATTTCAGAAACCATCTGAGAGAAGTTGAACACAAGCTTCTACCAACCACATGGGAGGCGTGCTCCAATGAAGTAAATTTTTTAAATAAAACCAATCTTCTTTTTGATATTTTGCTCTATTTTTGTTGTCCTCCACTTAGAGCAAAAAAAGAAAATAATAGAGGAGGTAGGCTTAGTTTCATGTTAATACTCTCTTCTTTACCAATGATTATTTTTAACAGTAATATTAGATGACTGTACTACTGTCCTGAGAACTTACATCTTCTAAGAGAAGTTTTGAGCAGTGCATCGTTCTTAATCTATATAACATTTAGTATTCAGGTAGAGTAGAACAAGTGTTTCTAATATTTTGTTTTTAAAAACTAACATATTGTGATATTGGGAACCATAGAGAAATTGAAATGGTTGAACTTTGTCTCTGGATATTCTCTTTCTTCCTTTTTTTTCCCCCTTTTTTTAAGTCAGAGGCAAAACCAGAAATTAATCTGATATTAAATTCAGTTAGAATAATGTTTTTTCTTTCTCCAGGCTTTCCAGTTTAGCATATAAAGTAAGATATTGATTAATTTCACGGCATCATTCACATCGCTGCTTTGCCGTTAGCCCTAAAATCCCAACATGCCAGAGACAATTGCAGAACTAAATCTAGAGTTATGACATCAAGTGATTCTCATGAAAAACATTTAGTGTATATATTTAGCACACATATGTATAGAAAAATCTTACTGAAGTAGGATAATTTGCTTCACCCTTTTGCAATCAATTCCATGAAGCCACTTTGCAAGAATGTAACATTCTGCACATTCTGATTAAGTGATGCATGGGATGACATTTTATAATTGAACAATAAAATTTTCTTTGTTATTATAATTATTGAAGTTCCAGGGTAAGACATTACAGTTAATATTTCACTTATTTCAAGCACAAATTGCACTTTTTTCTTTATGTCTGGTACAATGTTTTAAGCAAAACACTTTCATTTTACTCATTAACATGTGAATTAATACATTAACTAAAATTGTTTTTGCTTGGTTCTTCCTGGAAGAAAATCTGCCAGTATTTTCTTGTATTTTTCACAGAGCATCTACAAACAGTGAACAGTTCCATCTGTAAGTGAGTTGCCCTTACTCTGAAACACTCATGCAATACTCTTCTTCTTCTTTTCTAGGAAACTACCTTGCAATCGTGATATGCAGTTTGCAACACATAAAGCATCCAGGAGAGTTTTTCATTTTAATTTTTCTAAAAATAAAATAAAATAAAACAAACTGAAACCAAACAAAACACACACACACACAAAAAGCAGCCTCACCCTTACTAGGCTTTCAAGTTATTTAGCCTTCAAAATATTAAATTAAAACTTGCCAGCAGCATAGGTTTCCCAAGAATTCAAAGGTATAAACTAAAGACGTAGGCAGGTTACATTGTTCTCTGCTCATTCCCTATACAGTTGTAAGAGGTTTTGTACCGTTAAACTTCTTCTGCACAAAATGGATGAGGACTCTTCTGAGTGAACTTGATATATAACCGATGGCTAATTCTTCTGTCCCAGATGTACACTGTCTTGTCAGTGGCACACATTATGCCTTTGATTTGTGAAGGCTTGAAATACAAGTGCATAAAACCACCACGTTGAGCAGGCTGACATTTGGGCTTTTTTCTCTATGCATTCCCAGGGTTGGAGGAATTTCAAAAAACTGGAAGAAACAACAATGCAACCCTCGCTGGAAATTGATCATGGTGGGTAGTGAATCACCTACCTTCAGGCACTACTGCACCGTTGGAGGCTGGATAACTTTATTCTTAATGCACTGGATTAGTGTTTAGGAATTCTTAGTACAATATAATTCTCTGCTTATTTCTATTCTCTCAGGAAAATAATTTAATCTCTATCTCATTTCTCCTTTTGTAAAATAGCAATAATGTTGCTTTATGTAGTTGGATGGAGGGGAAATTCATAATTGTGTAGGACTCAGATATTTGTAGTGATTAAGTAGGAAATGTTGGATAACCTGATAGCAGGACACAGAGTAGCTCCAGAAAGATTCAGGAGGAGCGAAATACAGATGTTTGAAGCATCTGCAACAGGAAAATAGATTAAAAACTATTTTTTTCTTGAAGAGAGTCACATGCATTTATAGTCCATGTTTTTCCTTCTTCTTTTGGTTTCCTTTCTCCCTTACTACTTTTCTTTTCCAGCTCATTGCATCTTCTGTGCTTTTTTTTATTAGTTTCCCCTTTTCACTGCTTACTCAGACAACTTCATGGCTCCAGTTCTCAACTGGCAACTCTACATTTGCTTTCTTCCTTCTCTAGATGTCCTTTTTCTTTTGTTATACGACTTTTTAATCTTTACAGTTGACTCTATGTCCATGTTTGCTGATCATGCTGTTATTCTTATACTGCAGAGTATGTCTCCAAATTTGAATTACAAGAAAGTTCCAAGGCTGCTGTTCCCGTGTGAGTTTCAGAATTACCAGTGCATACTTGGAAAAGCTACCCCAAGGAAGGTGTATGTTATTTTTCCCATGTGGACATTGATCTCACTTGTAGTTTTGACAGAACAATAAGATCCTTGCTGATGCAAGTATATACCCTTTACACGTTTAGCATTTTGTAGGATTGTATAATTAAGAGGGGAAAGCTACATTCAGAGACAAGTCTTTTAATTTTTAAAACTTCAGTAGTTGCAAACCAAAATATATTTTCAATGCCCAAATGTTTTCAGAGTTTATGCAGCACTAGAGAAAATAAAGTTTTAATTTGATCTGAGATACTGCTCATACAGACTGACACAGCAAAAATAAGGAAATATAGTAATCAAATAATTCAGATTTTTAACTCTCACTATAAGTGGCAAAGAATGTATCCAAACTGTATTTTCATTCATCTTCAGTTTTATCCCTCCTTGCTCTCTCCAGAAAGCAGTAGTATCCTCCTATTCTGTGCAGTCCCAGTGTGAAACCAAACAACCATATGTGGCTTGTGAGCTCTGAATGGAGAAAGATATCTGAAGGTAGCCTTTCCAGAAGACACAGTCTAGGTGGCCAGAAATTTTAATTGGAAAAGAAATAACTGTTGGTGTGACTTGCGTTTTCTCAGAAAGACTCACCAAAAGCATTGCAGTTTGGTTGATAGCAGCCCAGCTAATTCCTTTCAGCAAAGACTGTTCCCTTTTTTGCAGCTTTCCTCATTTTTGGAAAGCCAAAGAAGACAATTATCTTTGTCTTATAGATCTTGCCCTCATTCCATTAGTGTATTATTTTCTTTCACAACTCAAAAGAAAAAAGTTGGCATTTTTTTGGTTGGTTTTGGGCTTTGGGGTTTGTTTTGTCGGTTTTGGTTGTTTTTTTTTTTTTTTTTTTTTTCTCTGCCTGTACATAATAAACATGAATACTTTTCTAAACTGTAAAAGAAGTATTTCATTACCACTTGAAAGTGAAAAGAAAAATATTTAGGAACTGGAGAAATGTTATTTGCCTTTTAAAACTACTATGTACTGCATCTGTAATTCTGACTGCTTTCTAATTCATTGCATGGTCAGAACAAACAAGGTACTAGTGTTGATCTGCTCTCCTTCCTTTAGTACATTCAAAACTAGAACTAACAGATCAAAGTTAATGTCAATTTCCAAACGCTCAATTCCCAAGGCAACCTGTCTATGTGGTTGAGTTTTTTTGGAGGCGTTGGTTGGTTTGGGGGCATTTCATTTCCCAACAGAAAACTTGGATACATTAGTACCTTGACCTGTCTTCATTCTACTCCATCTGCAAATTGGGCTATGATGATGTGACTTTCTTTCTGAAAGAATGTAAGATTTTTGGAAGAAGAAATTAGTACTACCTCAGCACTGTGATCTTTTTAACCATGCATCTCAATAAGCACTCTAACAGCAGGACTATTTGAGTAGTAAGATCTTGGTAAAAGTAAGTAATACCTGACCTTTGATTAAGGTATCTGTCTTATTTTTTAAAACAAAAATATGACATTGGTACATTCATTCAAGCACTGTATCCATTCCAAGTATTGAAAAATTGATGAACTAAATTAGTTGCAATAGATGATACAAGTGATAGTTACCAAACAGGTCAATGCAAAACTAAGCAAAAAATATTCATTATTAATCCCAATCTCAAATTAGAAAATGGCAAGGATGTGTCAGATTGACTCTATTTTTACTCAATAATAATAAAGTTTACTATACACTTCCCATGCAATATTTGAATTGGAAGCTGATTGTTTGGACTACCTGGAGCTAAGAATGGTATAACTATATTTAAAGGCTAGAACGAAGCAAACATCCATATAGTGGAATTAAAACCTTTTTTGTAATGAGCAGTTAAGGAGACTGCTGGCTGAGACAAGACATTAAATCTTGTTCTCAGAGTTTTGATTATTATTTATAACAAAAATACAGTACCTACTCTTACAAAGCCTGAATATTTTGCTGTGCTCCATGTATACATGCTCCCATTTTCATGCTTCCTAGAGCTGAATCCATTACACAATTCAGTATGTATTTCATTCTGTCTGTGTGAAAATCAGATATTATTAATGAGGGAACAAGGCCTCAGGTTGCCTGGGAAGTTGTGGAGGTCCCATTCTTGGAAGCGTTCAAGGCCAGGTTGGATGGGGCTTTGAGCAACCTGGTCTAGTGGCAGATACCCCTGCCCATGGCAGGCGGGGTGGAAATAGGTAATCTTTAAGGTCCCTTCCAACTCTAACTGTTCTATGATTCTATGAAAAACTATTTCTGCTCCTTTTATTTCCCAGTTGTCCTCATATTACTGCCAATTCCATGCTCAATTCAAGGTGTTTGTGAGTGCTGCAACTGTCACTGACTTCTCCAGTGATCCCTTTGAAGCATCACTGGTTTTGATGAACTCTTTCAATCATAATCAGAGGACAAATCAATTGACTGCTTGAGCATGTTGCCCAGATAACACTATTAGAGAAGTGATGTCAAAAGTGTAAGTGGCTGGTCAAATTAGATTATATTTGATTAAGCTTCTTTTTGCTGCAAGATGCTCAGGTTATGGTAATGATTAATTGAGAAACTGTGTTCCAGGATTAGGAAAACTTCCTAAATTTTTCATACACTAAAAGGAGCAGCAATCTGTAACAAGAGTGCCATCTAGATACATTGCGTTAATAATCATCAATGTGTTGGACTTTTTTGTCCCCTTAGGAAATTCTAAGAACAACTTTGTGTGATATTATTAGGTCTGTGATCTTCTGAAAAAGGATGAGACACAAGCAGTGGATGCAAGTTGTAAGTTGTTTGAATGGAGCTTCAGTGATTTACTACAGCTGAGGATGTAGACCTATAACCTGTAAAATATTATTATTGATTTAAGGCTTATCTGTTCACTACATGATATAGAAATATTAGGAGACTTATACATAAGATTTCAGAAGACAGATAAGAAAGGCTAGAAAAATCTATTTTGGTGATCTCATCTGACAAGTCCTCAAGAGGTATCCACACTGTTTAAGACATCAGTCACTGTTGTATGGCAACTTTGTTGTCTAACCTTAGCCTGGGCAGTGCTAACTGCCAAGGTTGTCTAACCTTAGCTTTGTTGTCTAACCTTAGCCTGGGATATGCTTTTATCAAGCTGGAATTAGAGCATGCCACTGTTGGAGTCCTACTTCCACTTTGCTCCTAGTTGATATTGTTTTGAATGAGAAAGAAAAAAGCTGGGGGTGATCTTCATTAGTTTTTCCTCTTCTGTGTGTAATTCCCGTGTTATAGTCCAAAACCAGGTAACATAATTGCATTGTTATTCTATATGAGAGTATAAATCTAACATCAGTTAGTGCAGAAAACCAGTGTGCTTATAGAAAAAAAAGTTCTTAAATTACAAATGAGGCAATTATTGTCTTCAAGATACCACCTGTCCGTCATTCCTGCTGAAGTGAATTGTAAATGTGTTCATGAAGGAAGCAAAAGATACAACATTTTCCTCCCATAATGTTTAGTACTTCCAAACAAGTTAATAAATTCTTATTCATGCAGACCACTTAATGATGTTTTTTTCTTCATTATCATGGAGGTGATTAAGGTAGGATCTGATTTTATAGTGGTGTAGTCTGGCATAATTTAATAGACTTTTTTGTGACCTATACCACTCTACAGGGCTGAAGTTCACACTATGTGCTATTGTAGCTTCCTTAATTTATTTTGCAACTTGCAACTTTCTCAAAGTGGTAAAAGAGATCTAATCTTTGCTAAAAATCCCTCAAATTTTCTGATGCTCTGTTGAACCATTCTTGTAAACACTGATCACATTATATGTGTGATCCTTGCACCCTCAAGAAAAGAATGCTGGAAGGACAAGTTTTAATTTCTTCAGTTACTGGAATATAGTTGGACTGAAAATATTAGGATAAAAAGATCATATCATCTAATCATTATCTCTGTACTGCTAAGGTCTTTTTAAGACAGCAGCACTTCACATTCGCTTTGACCCTTGGCAAATAAAAGCAGCAGGTACAATTTAGCAGGAAATCAGAATCTGTTCTTTCTTATTGTTTTTATAATAGCTCACTATGTCTGTCTCTATCAGATTCCAAATTTAATGAATTGGAGTCTCGAGGGTTAGTTGCTCTTCTCTCTTGTAATCCAAGCAAATAAGTATGTGTGATTCAGTCAAAGGAAACCTCTGAAGAACATTAAGTTGTAGTAATTTAAAAGAAAAAAAGGAGGGGGAAAAAATGAATCAACATTGGTGTTTGTAACACCAAGAAGAAGAGAAACTCTATCTCAAGCTTGAAACTCCATTTATCCTTGTGCAACATTGACTGTACTCCAATCATGTATGCTTTCTTTCTGAGATTTTCAAAATTCACTTTGCAAAACAATGCCCGTGAATTCTCACATTAAAGTTCTCACAGATCAGTTCTGCCAGTGGTACCACTACTGCAGCAGGTAGCTTTGCCAGCAGGCAAGAGACCAGTAATTTTTCCTCTCCTGTAGCTACTTGTTGCTTCAGTGGGTGCTGATAGAAGGAGTGTCTTCAAGATAAAAGTCCTACAGCTTTGAGAGAGTGGAGGAGGAGAAGACAATTGTAGTATCTTCCCTGTTACCTTTCACTTCATTCTTGAACACCAAACAATACCTCCAAAGGAACCCCACAGGTGTTAAATGTTGAAAGGAAAAAAAAGAGAAAAACTGACTTTCCTCCCTTCCCTTTCTCTCCCCTGTGCCCATGGAACTTTACTGCCCAAAAGCTTAAAAAGCACTGTAACAACTGATCATCTCATTATACCCTTTAGGGTAGTCAGATACAGTCACCACTGAGCAGTTACTTAGCCTTGATAATCTTTCCTTTGATGGCTAGATTATGGCTATATAATTTCGCTACGATTAGTGTGTTGTTCAGAGTTACATACAGAAGTTCAACGAGATGTCTATTCCCTACTTTATCTGCTGCTTCCTTTTACCTATCTTTATGTTGTGTTTAGAGATTAGGAGGCTTTTTATGATTCTTCTTATTGATGTTATAGCTGGTATAAGAAGGTATAACCCAAATTAAAACCCACTCCTTCCCCCAGCAAGCTCTGTCACATTACTCAAAAGATGCATGTGATTTTTTGTCTTCAGATTCCCTCTATTTCATGTTTTTATACTTTATGTGCAGCTTCAGGATGTCCTATTTTAGCTAATGAGTTCTGCAGGCAGCATTCAGCATTGCAGATTTACATAAATTGTACTTCTTTGTCGGTATTTTGGTAAATGTTAAAGGTTCTGATCCTATCTATGTTTATATCATTATTAGAAGACATAAAAGCAACAAGAATAACCTACCTTATTGTTGTTTGTCTAAGTATTCACTAATTACTATTAATTTGATTAGTTCAGCAAATTAAAGCAGAAAAGAGTCAGAGTTTATTCACGGTTAAATTGCAGAAATCAGTGGGTTATACAGTATTTGCATTTTAATTAGTCATGAACGTTTAACGCTATGTGCTGGAAATACAGATGGATTCTCTGGCTTCATTGAAATTTAGCGTTCATCTCATACTATTTAATTTTTGGCAGAATTGTGTATCTGTGTGTCTGCAAATATCCACAGTATAAACATGCAGTTTTGTAACTAAGACAGGTCCATAACATGCCAAAATTAACAGACAATTCTTTCCTATAGATCATAAAAACAATCCTAAATCTACACTACAGGTAATGCAATAATTTGATTTTATTATCATGAAATAAACTTTAAAACAGTCCTTGATCCTTGGCTGTTCAGCTTACAGACTACGTGTTGAGACAACCTTAGATTTGCAACACTCCAGTGCCTGAAGTGCCGTTCAACTGTGGACCAGACAAGTTTTTCACATTAGGGTCTGTGCAATGTAAATTCTAAGCAATAACATTTGGGCACCTGGTCTCCATTCTGAAATTCAGTATAAAATAATTCATAGGCTGTCTTTACATAATATGTAGGGAAAGTTAAGAATTTCCTGGGTTAATTCACAGTAACCAGGCAGCACTGCAGAGAGAAAAGCCCTCTGTCCGGACTCGCAGCCTTCTCTGAGCTTGGTACCTCAAAGCAGAGGCATTTAAAGCCCAAACAGAACGTATGGGCCTGCAGTCTTTCTTCAAAATAACTTTTACTTTTGTCTTGTTTGCTTTTGATGGATATCAGAGGATGTAATACCATTTGCTCTCTTCTGTACAACAGCCAGAATTAATTATTTCCACTGAAGGTAAGGGGGATATGCAGGTTTCATTATCTCCTCAACGTGAGGGAAATCTAACCTGTAATCTTCCATTTCCAAAACATACTCAGACATCAGTGATATTTCAGGTGAGTAAAGTGCTCTTAACCATTAAATTCTCTTAAATTCAAAGTTGAAACAGGCAAGCAAGCGTTTCATCTAGGTCCATTTTATCAGGTAATTGTCCTAAAATATTTTTTACATTGGTCAAGGAATATGTCTTTTTATACCATGAAGACTGGAAAAGAGAGAGGGGAGGAGTTACAACATTCTTTAGGCAAATATTTGGCAGTCTCCTCTGATGGAAGGGGACATCTTGATCCAAACTACACCTCTGAGTTGGCCACCAAGCTGACACTGTTTTGCTATTCCCCCAGGCTGAAGATGAGACAATGTCCCCTAGAGACACCTGAGCCTTTCTATCACGCTAATGAGAAAGGGTGTCCTGAACACATATCACTTTCAGCTTGTCTCCTTGTAGCTACTTGATGAGTCTGGGAGGTCTGGACTTGTGAGTAGGTACTAGGAGATTCAGGGCTATGCAATGATGTGCTGCACCCAAGTTCAAAATCTATCATCAGATTACACAAACAGTAACGAAGCTATCAGGGGATTTTGTTGTACAGCTCTCATTTAAACTAATGGAAGCTGTGTGACTAAATCCCTGTTCTCAGCAATGAAATTCTATTCCTTAAAAGAACATATTAGGAGAAATAAGGATTCGATTCAGAGGCTGAATGAAATTTTTGCAAGCTGTGCAGTGATTGCTTTCTCCACTCTATAGAAAAACTACTTAAGTCAAACATATAGAAAATTGTAAACTGTGAAAGTACTGAATGTTATACAGCCTCAGCCCAAGCTCTGTCTCCTCTGGCTGTTCTCATTGGTATGTAACGTGTGCACCATACAGAGTGCTGCTTTTAAAAGAGTTGAATAGAATAAATGTCAACACTAAATAAGTCCTATTGCCAACAAGCTGCCAGGAAACGTTTATCACACTTCTGGTAATGTTCAAAACAGTTACTGCACAATGATGAATCACACCTTATATTGCACACATGTTGATCATAAACATTTATCAGACTTCTGGCAATTTCTACAATTTGGAAGAGACAGTATAGTTTGCTAAAGGGAATGTCTCTTTTCTATACAATAGGTAGATTTCTTGACTTAAATTACAAGCAAGACACGTTTAACTAGTGTTAGGTGGTTTTGGCAGTGATCTCTTTCTGATGAAGTGTACAAATACATATATAGCGAGATGCATTAATTTTACCATCTTCTGACAATCTTCTTTTGTTGTCTGCTTAATATTTTTTAATAAATCTTTGATTTTATATATCCTGATAAATCAAGTCATAAGTTTTTCATGGTATCAGTGCCACGGTGAACATCACATGAATTCCTGCAGGTCTTATTTGTGAGGCTTTGAAGTTAATGAAGTTAATGAAGGCTTGATTATGGTTTAATTGGGTAAAGACATGGGCTGTAGTGTGTACCGTTATAGCAGATACATGCTACAGTCAAAAATTTTAAAACTTGTATATTGAACCCACCACACAAAGGCGACAGTAATTAGAAAAAAGTATATTGCTGTATATAATATGCAGAACTAAGTGTGTTGCATTGGTGACTATATTGATGGTGTCACTGTTTGGAGAAGGATGGTGCGTACCAGCTTGAAAAATAATAAATTAAAAACTTCAAGTGAGGATCATGCTTCTTTTCCATTCATCCACAACATATGTAAAATGGCTTCTCAATTATACTACTGAAAATTAAATGATGGCATAAATGAGATTTGGTACGTTTTAGTGTTGTAAACCTCTATGATTTTGTCCTCCAAATTCTGATGTGTGCCAGGAACAGTGTTATGATATTGATGGGAACTGAGAGAGAAACTTAGTGGTCTATTACAGAAGAAAATAAACTTTTATCCATTTTTATATCCAGCCTCATGCCCTAAGCATCAGATCATGCTTTCATTTAGACCTTGCCATCTGATCTGAGGCTTGCTGTAATACTGCTATGATGAATCAGGAGCAAGGAGAATCCAAAGGAATTTGAGGGCAAAGTGAGACTAGTAGTCTGCATTTTTCCCAGTCTGAGAAGAATAACAAAGTCCACTCCACTATCCTGTGTTTTGATTAGAGCAGTGGATTCAAGATGCTTCATTCTTTAAACACATGGGTTTTTTTTCTGTATTTATATTCTGTATAAAGGGAATGGATCTATGAACAGTATTATGTTAGGGGAAAAGTCCCAACATGCCCTGGTCATACAATAAAAATTAATAATTGCATACTCTGGACAGAAGTCAGAGAGTTTTAATGTGCTTCACCGACAGATTTAAAGTGCTACATCATAATACATCATCATTGGTTCAGTTATTAACCACGAATTACTACCTGATAACTTAGTTATGCAAAACTTAGCTTGTCTTATAAATGTTGTTCTGAGAATTTCTCTCTCCTTTAGAAAAAAAGGGACAATTTTAAGGCATCAGAAATGGAAAATTCAAGACAGATAAGGGTATGGGTTTTTTTTGTTTTTCACTAGCAGCTATTTTTTTTCCTTTTGCTTTATGAGTGCTTTGAGCTGTTATAGAGAAGTCCCTTTTAATGAGGTATGTACTTGCAATAAGAGCAAAGAAATTTCAGGAAGTGAAATGAAAATGAGGTCTTACAAAGAATTAGTATTGAAAATGAAATAAATAAATAAAAAAGAAACAAACAAGAGTCTGCTATCTAGTTACTAACCAGCTTTTCAATTATCTGTGAAATCAGACCATCCTTTATTGTACTATTTATAGAAATTAATACTCAATTCTCTGACACAGAGCAATACAAAGTTTCACACAGCAGTGTGACCATATATTAAAAGCCTTTAGGCTCACAATGACCTTTGCCTTCTGCAAAAGGAGCTTCTTGCAGTGGTGAGGTAAAATTACCGTGTTCCCTTACTATTTTTCTATTCCAGTAACTAGAGAAAGGAATGATTTAGTAATGGCTCTGGTAATGAGCCAAAATGCATTTTAGAAAGGTACAAAAATACATGCTAGGATTTGCCTGCCACAGCTGAAAAAGTGCAAGCTAATGGAACCTAAAGTGATTCAGTGTGGAAAAAGCTCTCGCACTTCCTCTTCAACAGGATGAAAGAGGGAAGACAGAAGGTTGTATTTTAGGAGGGACATTTTACGTGCCTTCAAGGGTTTCATCTTCCATATGAAGGGTTTTTTGACACCTTTGTAGTTTTTAAGTTATTTCATTTATTACAGCGGCCAGACTGAATATACATCGCAAAGAATAAGTCATGCTGCAAAGGGCTTACAAGCTGAAAAACATGAGATGAAAGGCAAGGTGAAATAACTGCTGTCTGTTTTTGCAGATGAGGAAATAAGGTCCACAGAAATTAGGAAGAAGCCTTGCATATCACTGAGAGAAAATCATCATATATGAGAGCTAAACTGACATGAGCAGAAATTAAGCACTTCTGAAAATAGCTGCTACATGCTGTCCTGTACCCGAAGGAAATCGCCAGTTGCATTGCCAGGACTATATACAGGAAATACACAAGTTAGCATAGAGAACTATCAAAAAAGTCATGATTTGTGATACATGCCATAAAACTCACATGCACAATTACCTAAAAAGACTAGGATGATTGCTAATCACGTTCAATTCAATCCCTAGTTGCATAAGGAATGCAGGCTGAAGTCTTTGTAAGGACATTTATAGACATCCTGAAAAATACAGTACAGAACATAAGAATTAGCTTTGCAAATAACTTCTAAAGTGGGGTTTCAGCCATCATGAAGGCTGTGTCTTAGATGATCTTGCACAGCCTGAAAACAACGTTCTGAATTTCACCTTTATTCAGAGTACTAAATGCCACTTGAAACTTAAGGTTTCTTTGTTTCTTTTTTTCTCGTTCTGCTTCTTCATAACTCTGGTGTTAATTCAGCATATCCTAGCTGTGTTCACAGTATACCTATATTTGATTGCTTAGTAAATGCTTCTTTTTTGCTTTATTTTGCTAAATAGTCTCTGCTTCTATATCAAAAAGTAGTTCATGAGTGAGTTGCCATGGTGATTATAGGTGGCTGGAAAATTACAAGATACAATGTGTTGTGCATGTAAAGCTACAGATAGGAAAACAAAACCCCAAATAATATTTTTGAGCACAATGTGGTAATAAAGTAACTACATGGACACCTAAATGAAACTGTAAAAAAATGACCACTAAAAAAGTTACGTGATCTTTCAAACACAAGATAGTGAGCTTACATGAAATATTAATCAAAAAAAATAATATACAGGTGTTAATTTTGGCACTTGAGACTGTCAAGTGTCCTGAAAACTGTCTGTCACCTTTGACCCTAGTATTTAAACCTCTTGATATAGGTATGTTGTTGTAGAACACTGCAGCCATGGACAAAATACTAGTCAAAAATATTAGCCTCTTCAACTGCCAGCTTAGGTCTTTTTGTTTGTTCTTTCATATACAGATTTATACACCATCCCTTACACATACATAGATACATCAGAAATCTTTGCCCTGCACAATTTTTTGTAAAGCTGGGAGTGAGATGGAAGGAAGAAGCTGTAAGTTGGAAACCAAATGGAAATTCTGCCATCAAACTGGAAATAACAGAGTTTACGGAGATGTATTTGAGCCTTTGATAATGAGTTGATTGGATAATGTAGAATAGAAGGAAGACCCTGAAAGTTTAGGGAGGTTTTGGTATTTCTAGAGAAGAGAAGTTTTCAATTGCTTAACTCTGCTTCTCTGAATATCTGTATTTAGAGAATTTGCTTTTATCTGGGTATGCCTGCAGGATAAAGTAAGCTTGCTTATGTGACAAGGTGATTTTCGGAACAGAGGTAATCTTTCAGGAAAACAAAACAAATAAACATCATTTAAAGCACAATTTGTTTGGCCAGCAAATGTAAACAGGATTTTAGTTTTGAATTTCAACTTATTTTGTTATACCATAAAATATCTTTTCTTTGAGATTTACTCAAGGTGTCTATTAAACTTTCTAGAATGCATTGCTTTGCCTCAGTGATGTGAGTCAAAGAATGAATCTAAACTGCCTGGTCAGTGACTAGGTGTTCCTGTGTCAGTGCTGAAAAGGGTATAGCACAACGGGTAATCTCATAACCTAATCATCCTTGCACTCTTCCTAGCCTTCTCTGTACTCTAAGGGGAGAATACCAAGAGGGAAATTACCAATCTGAGTACACGTAGCAATGCTCCAATTGCTCCCCATACCCCAGGCTCATCGCCATTGCTGGAGAACATGTTCTGCACCAGCAGTGGGGCCATAACTTTAAAAAAATTATCTTGGTCATAAGCTAGATAGGTATTTCCCAGGTTTGGGAATGGGTAGGGAGGACAAGACATTTGCATCGTCTCATGTCTCTGATTTTCAGAGCATATGAAAATATCTGAAAGGATCACTGTGACAGTGTTGGACAATTGCGTTGGCGAGCAGTCAAAGTCTATATTGTCTGCATGGAAGACACCCAAGAGAAATCTGTCCTTTAGCATGGCCAACTTCTTTGAGAAAGCTACTTGAATTGAAATTCAGGAACAAAATAGTGTGTATGTGTCAGAGTCCAATGCTCTCTGGCCAAGTTCTTCTAGATATTCCATGCGTCACAAGTAGAGGTGTGATGTTTAATATAAAATTGACTTATTTGAAGATATTTGATGTGACATGGAATTTCTGATTTAGTGGAGTTTTACATGCTATACTGAAAATACAGTATAAATGTAGATTACACTTGGTAAAACACAGCTATTGGAATACACAGTTCAATCACAATACCAATGGGATTCCCATTACCGGTCTCTATAACATGCTCATCGTCATGATATTGGGTGTCTCCTGTTGCCAGGAAAGAATATGTGGGTTCAAAACAGTTCAAGCCCATTGCTCTCTTTGAAATTGTTTTCCTAGTTGTTCAGTTCTTATAGGCTATGTTAGGTTGAGACACGTGTTCATTCTCCTTATGCTGGTCTGGCACTCACACCCTTTTAATGAACTCAGGGAGAAACATTTACATCACCAATCGATCCACTCAACTGTTGATAGCTGTTCATCTAAAGCATAAGTCACCCTCTAGTTCCCTTTGTGTCGAGATAAAGTCAGCTTCTTTGCAAGAGTTGTGGTCAGTCACAACCTGCATTATTGCCTGAGCTTCATGGGCTCATCACCCTTGCTTATCTCCTCTAAACCTTCTTCCTTTCTAATGGTTTATTGGTCAATCACAGCGTGAAGGGTATGTACACAAATATAGAAGAATGTCATATATGATGGAGGGACCAGCAATATTAAGAGCAATAGGAAGAAAGTCAAACTGATAGCATAGAGAAACTCATAAAAAGTAAACTAAACGTTGCAGATGGGGTGCTAACAACTGGTATAACATGTTTTTAAAGACCTGTATCACAGCACTTCATTTATATACACAGTGTTGTCCTATTTCTAATAAACAGCACTGACAAGCACATATTTCTTTCGTGGTGCCTTAACTATAACTGTTGTGCGAATATAGGCATATCGTTTAGAAGAGGACTCTGGGTTTTACTCAGACCATAACCTGGAGAGTGTGGGGAAAGTATTTCCTTTTGTGCTTCTTCTGAAGAACTGCTTTTGATAAACATCATACTGAGCTATCTGGGGAACTTTCTTCATCTACAAAAGAATCCTTTAAAGTGAAACCATGGAACTATGTAAAAAATAAATCCAGCAAAAGAAAGTAAAAAACTAATGTTGACACTAAATTACTGTCTAATTATATGTTTTTAAACATTATTTTGCAGTGTGAACAGTACAACTGAAGGTCCTCAAATAGCTTTGTGTTTGTAAGTGTGACCCAAGGAGTTTTTTTGGAGGTCCAAGCTGTGACCACTAGTTTCTCACTTTTATCCTGTACAGAGTACTGAGAAAATTACCTTCAAGAGCATCAGGTTCTCAGGTCAGGTTGTTAACCTCTGACAACTTTTGTTGTCTGTGTATTACTCCTACCACCTGTGTGCTGTTACAAGGCATTTTCTTTTTGATGAACCTGTCTTTTATTGACAGTATATTTTCTTCATCAAAAATACTCTGTTTTTTACATTTCAAATGATTATATTTTATGGAAAAATATTGTAATTTTTACTTAGTTCTCCCACCTGGATCTGTTGAATAGAAAAGCTTGTTACATTCACAAAGGATAACAATAAAAGCAGTTACAGCGTAGCAGATTATATTTTTTTGCAAGCTGCATCTTAGAGCTTTAATTTTCCTTTGGTCTTCATCCCAAACTCCATTTTCTAATAACTTTCACCATAGGAAGAAAAGAGCTTTAAGATCTGTCCTTAGCAGCAGGAATGACTGCTAATCAGCTATAAATTAGTTCTAGTCATTCACAAACGTTTAGAGTAGGCTCATTACATGGAAAGTAATCATGAAAAAGCTAGTCTTCTTGCAGAATTTAATTTTACTAGCAGAAACAAGTATGGACGATAGGCCAGAAAAGGCTGAGACAGTCTACTATAGAAAATATTAGGGTATTTTTGCACCTTTTAAGATTTTAAGATCTGGCTGTCTAAGATGCCAAACGACTGTCTAAGATGCCATGTAAAGATAGCTTAGGGTGCATGATTTTGCTGAAAGACCCCATCACTAAAAGCTTATTGTTTCTCATGATGGATTTTCAGACTTCAGAGATATCACCATAAATGACCTCTAAATACTTTGTTTCGACTGCCTCCATTTTATACTCAAAGTGTAGTTTGTGAAGTTTTGTAAAGTTCCTGCAAAATACAAGATCTAAGTATTTACATTGATATCCTCCTTGTCACAGAAGGGAAAATTACGTTGGGTTTCCATGATTTTACTGATAGTTTTTAACAGGACTTTCAATTTCTGTCGGTAAGGAACAAATCAAAGAAATCTGCTTTTAGCCTTAATTAAATATACTTCTCATTGTGAAGAAGTGAGCACCAACTTTGGAGCTTTTGCTACCATTTTAGTACTTCATACCTTTAAGTTAGAGTTTTACCTACTCAGTTATCTAAATAAGTATAGGAGTTAAAAATAATCTAATCTCCTTTTTGGTTAGAACAATATTTTAATACTCAGCATGGTGGAAAATTGGGGCATTTTGTTCCAATATATGTCATAGAGATATGCTTTAAAATTCTGATTTGTATATGTATCAAAATATAATTTTCCACAATTGACATAGAGTCATGTGAATGTATCCAGCTATAAGTGTGACTGATACTCGTATACAAAAAAATGTCATTTGGTCACATCCAGTTTTGGCCTTTGCAGTTCAAGAAAGATACTGACACATCAAAGTAACTTACAAGGGGACTTTGAAGGTTGCTGGGGGTTGGAGCACTGGATGCACAAGTGGAAGCTGAGAGACCATGGCTTGTTCAGTCTGGAGAAAAGAAAGTGAAAGGGAGGCTTTATAAAGCTACATAGTAAGAAAATATAGAGGTGATGGAGATCAGGCCTTTACTGGAGAAGTACAGCAGAAGGGCAAAATGCAACCAACACAGGTTGCAAGAATATGAAGTCAGTTATCATCTTTTTTTTCTATGAGGGTAACACAACGTCACAGCTGGCTCCCAGGGAGCTGATTATATCTCCTTGGAGATGTTCCAACCTCAGGTGGATAAGACCTGAACAACATGATCTCACTGGACTTTCACAGGAGGTTGGCAAAGATGACTTCAAAAGATCACTTCCAACCTTCATTGTTGTGATTCTATGTTTCTACATAATGAAGGTTGTCAAAGAGTTTTACAAACATTTGTAGCCTAACCTCGTGAATTATTACAGTTCTGCATACAAAAATATTTCGACTTTTTTACTATATGAGCTGGAAGAACTCTCCAGTAATTGACTACATAAAGTGTATTATAAAGTATATCAGTGTGTGATTGTGTATCTATCTATCTGTCTATCCATCTATCTACTACACGATTATATATGCATTTCATATTCTGGGCCTATGCATTATGACTATTAAGCAATGCTGTCCTTTTCTCACAGAAGTAATTGATAACATCTTATGATAGCCCAAATCCGTTAAAAGAGTGAATGCTACTTACTTTCTCTGGTTAACAAACAGAAGAAAAGACTTGGAATAGCATCCTAGTTTAGTCCATGTGCTTGTACATTCTTAGCTTTGGCTTGCAGTGTGTAAGCTTTCTGAGTGACAGACAATTAGGCCATGAGAATCTCAGGCCTATGATTAATGATTCAGAAAAGGTATTTTTGGCTTCTAACGGGAATTGTTTTATTTCATTGTTAACATATGTAAATGAAAATTCTTGTGGTGTACAATGCAGCACATTTCCTCCTCAGGCTCAAACTCTGCACAGGCAAATTTTTTACTATGCAAGCTACCATTCCGGTATATGTCAACCATAGAAATGGGAAATCAATGCATTATTTCAAATAGCCTGATACTTAGTAACATACAAATAGCTCAACAATTCATCACTGACTGCAGAGGCATATCTGAGTAATATTGATATCAGTAGTATTAGAAAAACTTAATGTGCCAATAGAAAATCTTTAGGTCAATGTATTTGTATATATATATATGCATTTGAAAAGCAAAGGAAATATTTCTATGACTAATACAGTGCCACTTTTGCCAATAGTATCCACATATGGATCTGTCAGGAACTGAACAGAAAAATACTTTACTAGAGGTATTTTTTCCTTGAAAAAACACGAGTAGTAATCTCAAAAAGTTATATATTAATGTGCTACCATTTATTTAGTTTGGAACAATAATTTCAGAGTTTAATGGCAAATTACAGCATAATTTTACTTTTATGAAAGTTCACACAAGCAAGACAAAGTTTCTTATTTCAGAGGAAAATAGAACTAAATTCCATCTCCACTTCCTCTATTACTTAAACTTCCTCTATTACTTAAGCACCAAGTGACTTCTTTACCGGCATAATTCTTTAACATATCATTTTCCCTCAGTGCTAGCTTTCCTATGACTTATACCTGACCACACAAGCAGCATCATGAGACTACTCTCTCAAAAATGACTGTCACTTTTCCTGTACTGAACAAGTTCCAAGCAATTTCGAGAAAAGATTTCTTCTTAATCCAAATTTCTCTGTCTAGGCTCTGGAGTTGACACAACATCATTGTTTAGATTATTAGTAATCTCTTAGAAGACAAAGATGTCCTTCATTTTGAAATTTTACTTTACACCAAAGTACTTGAGTTAGTGTTCCAACTCCCACTTCCTGCTAGACATCCGGGTTGCATGCAGCTTACAGCTTTCTGAACCTTACTTATCTTCATTTAGTAAGCAACTTGCAATCACTTTTGTGTGGCTGACTTGGAATGTGTGCCTCAAGGCCACCACGTTGTCCATTTGGAACTGCATTAAGAACACAGAATCAAGACTTCCATAGGAAGTCTCACAGGAAATCTTCTCTGTGAGCGCCATTGATCTGCAAGACCTTTATGTCCTGCCTGATGTCTCTGAGGCAAAAATTGAGGTAGAATTTTTCATATATTAAGGCCAGCTTCACGCTTCAACATTTCAAATCACTGCTTTATCTGTTACTTCTTTCTGTCGTGCTCTTGGTCAAATGACGCTGGATTAATTTTAAAAGAGAGTTTGGCAGACTAAGTCTCAAAACCACCCAACTCAACATCTCTTTCAAAACAGATTTTTGCAGTCATCTTCAGGATGTGCTGCAAAAGACAGCAAAGAACTTCCAGGCTTCTTGTTCCTTCCCTAAGGAAGGATAGACTATTTCTTTACAGAACTTCAGTCTTACAAAAGAAACTCTTGGGGACTTTTTTTTTTTTTTCCTCAATATTTTAATTATATTTAAACACAATGACATTTTCCTCACTTAAAATACATGCAAACAAGTAACAACCAGTTGTTATTAGAAAAAGACACCTTAGCAAGGAAAAATGTTTAGTAGCAGACACAGGGTTTTTAAAAATATGACACAATGCCAACAGAAATCCACACTTTGGGGCTCTCTTTACGGGTTCAGGTATTTCAAGAACACAGAAGTTGATTTAGTCCCTTCATGGCTCATATGAATGGAGCTCAGACAGAAATGTGTTCACGTCTGAAAAATACGTGACCTTCTTATATTAAAAAGTTTGCATGAAAGATCTTTGAATACAATCCTTTATATATATGTACTGTCATATACACTTACATTGTAATTACTTTATTTTCTTGCCATTTGTTGTCAAATTATCAGAACAGACATATATGTCATACGGTATGACACATGGCTTATGTATATAGCATACAGTGTACGCTATTGTCTTCAAGTACATTTTCAAGAACCTTCCACTATGTTTTTTGACGAGTAAAAAGAGATGAAAGTATTACTTGCAAGGCCGTTGAGATGATGTTGGAGCATACTAAAAAAGGCCGGGGTCACTGCATGTCACTGAATGTGTAGTATAAATGTGATAATAGGATGAAATTAAGAATGTAAAAATGGAAGCTGAAGAACAGAGTTCCTAATTATGAAACATATTTTTCTGGGAGCAAAGCTTCCTACAGCAAGAGTCAAGTAGGAGCTGTCTTAGCTTTTTAATAGAGGTTGAATAAGCAGAGGTTACTTCAGAGTCTTTGAGATGCAGTGGCCTCTGCAAAAAAAAAAAAAGAAAAGAAAAAGTGATTTTTACATTTTTATGCCACCTCTTCTTCCTCTACATCATAGGTATAGTGATAAAAGACAGCAGAATCCACACAGTATAGACATATGTGCTGTAGGGTTCATATATGGTATCTGTATTTCAGCTTCCCTCCTGCTGCCCTCAACTGATCAACATGGGTCCTGTTTGTAGTAAATTTCCTGTTTTAGAGACAGAATAACTGAATTCTCCTCTTTATACTTGCTGGTGGTCAGCTCAGGCCAAGGGCTCATGAATCAGCTTAAAAGTAGACTGAACAAAATACCAGAGATAATTTGGCATTGGCCAGAAAATGGCTTACACGACCAAGTGGATCACTTTCACTTCTAACTTTTCTGATTGTTATTAGGGGCAAACTTCTTGATTTTATTTCACCTCTTTGCATTTTGGTTTTGATTTGATTATTTGTTTGACACAGAAAAAACTGTCATGGTCAAGGAGAGGGAAAGTGCAATCTAGGAATAGGAAATATTTTCTTATTAAGTAGAAGAATTTTCAAAATATTGTGTTTTGAATGGAATCTTTTCACTTCTTGGTAATTAGAGCCTGCCTCTAAGGAAAGCAAGGATATCTGGTCCTTTCTTACAATAACTATTTCTCATTATTTATATTTCAAAATTTATATATTTTTTTTTTAATTTGTAATTGTCATACTGATTTGAGCTATCCTCCTGAGATTAATCCTCTCAAGGATTAAATATTTTTGTAGCTTTTCTTTTTTGTTGTTTTTTTTTTATTATTTTATTTTATTTTTAAGGAATAACATGCTTATAATATGGCATATCCTCATGCAGAGTTATTTCTGACTGTTTCTCATGTCTTATCAAATAAAAGGACCACAGTTCCCACCAGGAAGTCTGTACATTTCAGAAGACCAGATGCCAGAGTCTGATTACTTACAAAGTTGTTTTAATCACCAGCTGCACTAGTACAGCCCACTCTTTTTAGTACTATGCCACAAATTATCCATATGGTTTCCACACATGTTCTTTCCTGTTCAGGGTGCTTACAAATCAGATATTTAAACAGTAATCAGGTGGGTAAAAGAGATGCATAGATATTATCATAAGTGTGAAGGTGTAGCATAAAGATAACAAGATGTCCAGTTTTATGCCTCTGCAGATGCAGTTCCTCTGCTTGAGCCTCTGATGAGGTCTTGGAATTGGTGGGTCACAGTGTTGCAGGCTCCTGTCTGCTTTTTTTTGTTTGGTTGGTTGGTTTGTTTGTTTTTTTTTTTTTTTCATTCTCCCCAGGATATCTCTGTTCTCCTATCTGTGTACCTCATTCATATATTTTCCTGTTATCAAATATCATTTATTTATTCTCTTCTTACCTCACATGACACTTATATTACCAAAGATGACATCTTATTGTGTTGCCTTTTTTTTTTTTTTCAGGCTATCACACTGAAATGACAGTTGTCTCCTATTACTAATGCAGTAAGAACATGGGATATAAAATTATGCCAAAAATAAATGTATGGAATTCAAGGCTTTTTTTTTTCTGTTAAACAACTAGTCACAGGGGGTTAGTAATGCAAAGTTACCTTTTTGTCCTGTTTAAATGTGGAGTAAACTCAGGACTGAAATAGACTCTAGAGTTAGATAAGAATTATTCCAAAATAGGTATCCTTTTTTTTTATTTATTCCTTGTGGTTGAAATATAATCTACGTATACATGCATGTACAGATTATTATACGTTCTGAACTATTCGCAAGACCAGAACAGTTCTCTCCCTGGTGCAGAAGTAAGGCTCGCTCTCCAAGGACACCCAAAGCACTCAGCTACATCTTGGAGGATCCCATCATAAAACTTACACATAATCATCATTCAAATCTTTATTTAAAACATATTTTAGCCTTGACAACTGCATAACACTTCAACCAAGCTGGATGGTCATGATGAGTCTGCTACTTATTGTACCGAATAACCCCATATTCCCCCTCCTTTTTGACTGAACTCGGTGTCCTCAATGCTGCTTCTCTCAGTTTTCTCACTCCCCTCTCCTACAGCTGCTGTACAGCATTTTTTACCCTTTCTTAAACGTGTTTCTGCAGAGGCACCACCAGTGTGGCTGGTGGGCCCAGCTGTGTCCTGTGGTGGGTCTGTTTTGGAGCCAACTAGAAACATCTGGAACTGGCTGTGTCCAGCATGGTCAGCCCCTTGCCTGTCCTCTGTGAGGAGAGAGGACACCCCTACAGCCACCCCACTGCCAAAACCTTCACACTTATAACCAACAAACATTAACTGGCCACATTAAATAAAAAAAGTTGAAAATTGACTGTTCTACTTTTTAAAGACAGGGATATTTTTTATCTAAGGATGTCATAGCATGCTTTTAGGAACATGGCAGTATCGTTTTCAGCATTGCTAGTGACTAGAATAACTAAAACACTGAAAAAACAGACTGCAGATAAGTAGCATTGTTCATTTCACAACTTTAGAGTTTCAGAAAAGCCAGAAAATTAATTAAGACAACATTCCACCCACCTATCACCAAAATGGTTCATTAATTGCCAAAAGGTTCTTATAAGGCTTGGCAGTGTTTTGCCCTTTACGTGGATGTACATGTGCACACAGAAGAACTGGTAGCTATATGCATCTCCAAAAAAAAAAAAAAAAGACTTTACATAACATTTGGTACATACATGTCTTTAATACCAAAGATTCATAGGAAATAGCCCTGTGACATCTGAGACAAAACTGGAGTTCTCATGCATCAGAACCACCTCAAATTGGATGTGCCTTAGCTGCTTTTATTTGTTTCTGTTATATAGAAATGATCTACATTAAAGTATCCAAGGAAATTTTTCTTACTTTGGAGAAAATTTCTGTGGCAAGTACAACTTTTATACTGCTATATATAGCCAGATAATTTGCTGTGAATTAGAGAAATGTATGAAAACATTTTTCTTGTTTGATTTCATGAGTCTTTGAAAGAGGAAGATTCTGAATTTTATTTTCTGATCCTTCCCCATGAGCCAGTTCCAGGTCTCTACTGACAGTCTAAGAAGCATGGACTCTGCGAGTCCACTCCAAAAAAAGTTATACGCCCAAGCTATGGCACATGAGAAAGGAAGACATATTCACATTTAATTAACTTTCAAGATCTTTCTAAATTGTTTATTTTTGTTCTAGTTTCAGCCTGCATAGTGGAGAAACCATCTATATATTGACTTAAGATAGCACACTAAAATTTGGTCAGCTGTTTTCTACCACACAGCAGTTGGGAAAGGGGAAGAAACATATGGAGAGAAATAACTAATAGCTTCTCTCAGATACTGATACCCTCTTCCTCTAGTAAGGCCAAACTCATCCATCAGCCAAAGCTTAGTGTATGGGACTCTCACTCCAGCAATCTGCTTTCATTTAATTTAATGGGAATCAGCTCATAAGAATCCATATATTTGTTCTTAGCATCCAGGACTGTGATGACAAATGTCTTAATGGAGATAATGAGAAACAGAAAGTTCTTCCTGCATCCTGTGTCACTCTGCCAGCACACAAAAGGTGTGGCACGTTCTGTTCCTTGTGCCCAGTATTTTGTTAGTTTGAGAGCAGAGCTTAGTATTTCTCTCCACATGTCCTCAGTGAACATTCAGGATAGAAATTACTAAACAGTGGGAAAAGACTGACAAAATCTGACCCTGTAAAGCACTTACATTTAAATCATCTTTAAATGAAAATATATCAGTCTTCTTAACAAGAGGTCAGATTCCGATATGTTTATGAGTGTTGAATACCTGCTTGACTGTACGGGGAGCAATTTTTATTTTATATTTATTTTTACTGCAATGATTATTTTCAGTGATTATCTTTTATACTGTTTGATGAATGACATTGAGCCCTTCTAAAGAAAAGGCAAGAGAAATATTTGAAAGTCTAAAGATCTGCAACAAGTTTACATTTTTATCTAAAGACATTATTCATAATTGCATATCAAGAAGCAGGTGGCCACATGTTCCTTTGGGTTCAGTCAGGGCATGAGGAGATAAGTACTCCTATCATATACAGATAGTAAAAGAGAAAGTCAGGGAAGCCAAATACATAGTGCATAAAACAGTATTTGTTTATCCATCTGCCTTATTTTTCTTCTTCATCCAGAGATTAAGGCATATACACATGCTACATTAAGCATCCTAGAGGAACAATTGCAAGTAGCTATCTTATTTTAGGCATTGTCGATTTCCTTTTCTAATTACTAAAATAATTAAGAATTTGTGACAGTTATGTTCTGAATTAATGGCAAAGAAATGAGCTGTAACACATAGAATGCTCTGTTCCATTGCCTAAAACATGCTTTGGGAGAATTATTTGTATTATGCTTATGCTCATTTCTGCAAATAGCGCAAGTATGACTGGGTGCAGTGATAATTAAAAAGTGAACAAACTTACCTATTTGGCTCATCTGAGAAGCAAAGGAACTCTAAATTGCCCGACTTAAAAGTGGGTATACGTCATTTACAGAATGTTGGCTAGGCATTGCATGCCCATATAGTGATAGTAAGGATACTCTTAAAGTAAACCATGTTTCTGGAGAAGGATTAAACACATTGTGGGAGATAAGCAGGTGAGAAAGTGAATAGCTTATTGCTTAGTTGTTGGTTGTTTTTTTTTTATTATTTTTTTATAGTTAAAAAATCATATTTTGCTTTAAAGAAGTCACTGGCACTTTGCAATCTTCACTTCAGTCTTTACCCTTCCTTTGATGGCAAAAACTTAGAAATAAAGCCAATTCCTGTGGCAATCTCTTTGCCACAGCCTTGAGATCTGGATGAAATGTACTTCCCTGTCAAATATGGAAGATAGTTATCCGTATTAGTTGTTTTGGTGATGTTGGAACTGGAAGGGAAGCAGAGTCCTCTGTTGGAATATACACATATATCTGTTGCTTCCTCGGTTGCCCAGGAACAGTCTCATTTCCCTTGCTGAAGTGAAAGAAGAAGTTTACCAAGTCAGCACCTATTTATCCTTCTAAATGTCAAAACTGTCAAAAAGGAAGCTTATAAAGTGATTTTTTTTTAGTTAGAATTGTTAGCCGCTAATCACATGAGCATAAGTAGATACCTTAAAATAGGGATGAGCTGCCAGCTACTGAAAAGAATATCATATTTTAGTGCATAAATGT
Organism: Vanellus vanellus; assembly: GCF_965231255.1. Taxonomy (NCBI): domain Eukaryota; kingdom Metazoa; phylum Chordata; class Aves; order Charadriiformes; family Charadriidae; genus Vanellus; species Vanellus vanellus. The sequence goes on along the minus strand of NC_138908.1, from coordinate 15,033,988 downwards.
TGCAAACTAACAGACATATTTTTGACATTTGCTGCTGCATAGTTGAAAGGAATTCATGAAGCTGATTTCATGGCCCTTGAAGTTCAGGAATGACAGTGAGTCTGTTGTCTTCTGACAGAATGAAAATTTAAGTTTCACTGGAGACATTAATGCCTTGTGATTTCAGTAGTAGCATCACATTCATGGAGAACAAAATGTTCTTTACACAACTAAGTACAGATTGGGTATAGAAGCAGAAGTCTGGGAAACCACCTGCAACACCAAACGTAAGAGGTAAGGTCCTGCCAACTGGCTTTATTGGAAGAAAGTGTCAATGGCTCTGTGAAGAAGTTAATGATAAATATTGTTCAAATGCTTACCTTCAGGCTGAGGAATAATAGCAATTTCTTGTCTCAAAAAGTTATACCACATTGGCAGAGTGAAATAATTTCAGAACACAGAGTCTGAATAAAGTATTTTGCTGAATAAAATATTTCATTAGTATATAAATTATTGCACTGACCTTGGCACTCATTCGAACTGAAGGGCCAATAAGATGCATTTATGCCTTTGCCTACACCACACTTACAAGCCAGTAAGGACAGAATTAGTCCAGGATGTTTGCCTATGTAGACAATTCCTAGGATTTCGGCCATATAGTTTTCTCCATCTTTGACTGTTATACTTAATACTGACCTCAAGGACAAGCACAAGAATGCCTTTGTATCATATTCTTTCTTCCACTGGGAAAAAAACGGCACTTAAGACCCCAAGATGCAGACTCTGGAGGAACTAATCACTTTAATCCATCTCAATCCAAAATATAACACGTAAGAATTACTGTTAGAACTTTCAGAGACGTTCTTATTATACACATTAATTTTAGCGTAAATATGTTATCTTAGATTTTCCTAGCATAAACACACTTCTAGAATGTCTAGTAAAATTAAATCGTTTCACACAAAATCTGTCAGCATTATTTTTCTCTTCAGAAGAAAAATGAAATCTGGGCGTATTCTCAATGGGGGCTTTGGTGGTGGAGGTAGGTTTGTCTTTTTTTTTATATCTATAATTTTATTAGGAAAACATTTTCATTTATAAACTCATTGAGCCCGGCTTTTCAGCAATTCTGTATCCATTTACATTCTGATAGACTGTCATCATTGCACCGGAAGAAAAAACATTTAGCCTTTTTGCATTCCAGAGGATAAATTGCAGAGCTAATCTTTAATGAAATATGAAAGAAATGCAGAAGTATGATCTACCTTCCAAGCTGTCAACACCTGAATTATAGGAAAAGAAGACAGAAAACAGATATTTATCCACTCTGATTCAATAATGCTCTTCCTGGTTTGTACCTGTGTATGCACTGCTGAGGATAAGTGTATATTAACTCTGGAGTCCCCAACATAAGAATGACATAGACCTGCTGGAGAGTGTCCAGAGGAGACCCATGAGGATGATCCGAGGGCTGGAGCACCTCTCCTATGGGGAGAGGCTGAAAGAGTTGGGGCTGTTCAGCCTGGAGAAGAGAAGGCTCCGGGGAGATCTTATTGCGGCCTTCCAGTACCTAAAGGGGGCCTACAGGAGAGCTGGGGAAGGACTTTTTAGTCGGGCATGTAGCGATAGGACGAGGGGGAATGGCTTTAAACTGGAAGAGGGCAGGTTCAGATTAAACATTAGGAAGATGGATGCAGTATTCCAGGTGGGGTCTCACGAGAGTGGAGTGGAGTAATCATTCATAAATGATACTTCTATGGGAGAAAAATTGCAAATCCAAAATCAAATAGAATAAAACTGAAACTTGAAGGAAGCGGGAAGGGAAAATGGGCTCTCAACTCACTACCATTCAGTGAACTATCGGAAACGTCTGCCTCTGTCTCCAGTTAATCACCAGAGCAGAAACAAAGTTGCAAAAGATTTACGCACCCAAAGAATCAATGACTTCTGGGAGCACCTATGTAACCCCCTTATGAAAGTTGTAACAGCCCTTTCTGAGTTATACATATGAATTGCATGCTTTAGGGCAAAGTCCTCCACATAAAACAGGGACTTGTCTTCTACTTGTGTATTGACTGTAAATACATCTATTGAGGAGCGGTAAGAAGTGTTATACGAGGGAAATGTGCAGAGAATGTTTTAAATGTTTTTTGGTTTTTTTTTTTTTTCATATTTTAATTTTTTTTCCCAGGTTTATGTCTTTTCAGGTGTCCAGATTATACTTACGATTAGTTTAAAGTATATATCTAAATTCCTCCATGGAGTGAATTTTAGCAAGCTGTTCAAGCTAACCTTTGATCAAACCCAGCGAAACTGTTACCTGAAACAGCTAGTAAAACTTGGTCTGCTTTGTTATCATTAGTTGCTGTTATTGCCTTACCTCTTCAAGGATCTAATCTGAAAATATGTTCTACCATTCTGCAGGACTGACTCTACGCATGATGTCACAGGTTTACTGGGAGAGAATTCAAACATTGCGAGGAAAAATGTCAAGGCCTTTTTGTTGGAAAATGTAATAATCGATTCACAAATTGGTTGGAGTATTGTAGGTTACAGTCTTTTAGGTAGAGCTTTATGCTGATGGTTAAGTGGTGTCCATCCAGCACGTATCTTGGTGGACAATTTTCAAGTGAAAATGGACTTATATTCTTTGGCTAACTAGTAAGGCTTGCATTGCTACTTCTGAGAAAAAACAAAAGCAAAAAAACCCAAACCTGTCCGTCAAATGTCCAAATCAAAACCAAGTCAAACAACAACAACAAAAAAGTCAAAGTCCTCCAAAAAACAACACTGTAAGCAGTGGGCGGCTTCTTTGTTTCATGCTACTAGATAAATTTAGAAATTTAAATTTAATTTAAACACTAAATTTTGATTGATACTTTCCAGTAGAAAAAATGATCAGCAGCGGTCACTGATAACAGAAGGATTTAAAAACAAACAAGAAAGAGTTAAGAAAGATGTCTAGAGTATATTCTCTCAGGTAACAGTTTGATCATTTATCCTAGAGACAAAATAGTGTCACAGGTTCTCCTTTTATTTTAAGGGTGAGCAGTACTGAGATATGAGGAAGAAAAAACCAAAAGGGAACTGCATAGTAAAGCCTTCCAATTGTCTTTATAATACCTTAGAAAATATTTCAAAATGCTTGCAAACTGCTAGCGCCATTGTTTTGACTGCCACCCCAACTTTTTTCTGGACGTTCCATTAACATTAGTGAGATCATGCCCAGATCATGAGATCTGTGTTTGTTATTCCATCCTAACTGTAACAGGTTATCTCAGTCATATTTCTTAGCTATTTCCACTTCTTGACCTCAGGATATAAAACTTAAGATAGTGGATTTAATACAGAAAACATAGATCATCATCAGAAATAAAACTCCAGTAAATATTCAAAATCTATTTTAGGACCATCACTATTACAAGTTGAAAGTAATTTGTATCTAAAAAGATCATTCAGATCTTTTCTGTTCTGCTCAGAAAATTGGATAGTATTGTTTAATGCCACTCACATTAAATATTAACTGTCTTTTGCAGCCAAACTAAACTAGGAGTAACACTAACAAAAACATTTTGTAAATTATTTATGTGTAAATTCATATATTGCCCCCAAAACCAGATATATGACAACAGCTTTAAAAAGAAAGATTTAAATTTTTAAAGAAAGGTTACTTTCTTTTCTTTTTGAGCTTCCTTTTTTGGCAGATAACTCTTGAAAAGAAAGCTATTTTATACCTGATTTACATGTTTGGTTATATTTCAATATCTTAATATTTTTTTTTCAAAATTTCACCAACCAATTTAATGAATAATTCAAATTGAACTGTGAAACTTGACCTCACTTAGACCTCTCATTTAATTGTTGTTAACCAATACCTGTTATTTTGATGTTTGCATCTTTCACTGGTCTGTATCTATATTGATTTCTTCATAGAATCGTGGAATGATTCAGGTTGGAAGGGACCTTAAAGATCATTAGTTCCAACCCCTGTGCCATGGGCAGGGACACCAATATCTTCAACTCAGTATCTCCTGCATTTAGCTTCACCCTAGTTCATAATGAACGCCAGTGATCTTTATTTTACAACAGGCTGGTACTAGGGATTTTAGCGATATTTAGGTGCATAACACCTGAAGTGTTATGGAATTAAAAAAAAAAAAAAAAGGCTCATTATCTATCTCTTGTGTTACCTTTGCTCACTTAAGTATTTGAACATCCTAAAACTCTGACCATTGCTTCAAGTTTCCATTTCATCTGTCCCTCCAATAAGCATATTTCTGTAGTGATTCTGAAAGAATTTGCACATGAAGCCTAGAAATTAAACAATATATTCTGTTTCTGGTTGCACAAGTTTCCCAAGATCCTTTTTTGAAAATAATTTATAATGTTCTCTTTATTTGAGTCTGTACAGAACATACATATCTGAAAATAGCAATGCAGAAGGAGTACAAAAACACAAGTATAAGCTACAGTGTTACAAAAGCAAATTATTGACATGTTGTTTACCACTAACTTCTGTAGTTTATTTTTGCCAATGGAGCAATGACGATAATACTATATCAGCTGTAGCCAGGGTTAAAAAGCGTTTATATCAAGCTCTGTACCTTGTTTAAATGTATCTGCCAGTAACTTATTCTGAAAACTAGAGCGTTAAAAAACAGCGTAGAGATTAAAACAAACAAAAAAAAACAACCCAAAACACTATCAAAATATGCTGTAAAACCAGAAAAGGAAGATGATATGTTGGTGCTGGTCTCTTCTCACAGGTAATTAATGACAGAACAAGAGGGAATGGCTTCAAGCTCCAACAGGGTAGATTTAGACTGAACATTAGGAAAGAATTTTTCACAGAAAGAGTGGTCGGGCATTGGAATAGACTGCCCAGGGAGGTGGTTGAGTCACCATCCCTGGATGTGTTTAAGAGACGTTTAGATGTGGTGTTGGGGGATCTGGTGCAGGGGAGAACTTTGTAGAGTAGGGTAGATGGTTGGACTCAATGATCCCAAGGGTTTCTTCCAACCTAGACAATTCTATGATTCTATGATTCTATGTAGAATGCGATGCCTCTTCTCGAGGCAACTACTTGAGATGGTACAGCACTGGTTGTGGTAAGTAGAGGCAATGGGCATCTGCTGTACAAGAGTGGACCTACTACCAAAACCTGCACAAGAAAGCACAATGAATTTTCATTTCCAAGGTTGAGTACTTTTTTATTTAGGAATTCTCTTGCAACTCCTCACAAACCAATGAATGCTACAGACAATCAATGAGACAAGAGCAAAAGTGTAAAAACAACTGTCAGGCATAAAGGGATTTTAGCAAGAGGTGATTTCACTTAGAATGGCCTATGAACAAGTCGGGCTTTTGCTGCAGTCCAAACTCGCCTATCTTCAGTCAATCTACCCCAACATTGTCAGAAAGGGAAATACTAGTTCTGCTGTGGGAAATATGACTCATCTGTGTCAGGCCAGAGTTTCAACCCAAGTAAGCAGTTGGCTACAGTAGTAATCTTTCATGTTTTATCTTTGTTATTCTCTTATTCATGGTGAACACACGTATCAGTGAAACAAACTTCCAGAGAGGGTTACCTAATGCGTCTGAATTTATAAACTTAATTTGGAACTAGAGTGTGTCAAAAAAGTGTATATCCAAATGGGTTCTGAGAAAAGCTATTGGCAAACACACAATAGTTTTCCCACTTTCCAAGAAGATGAACTGAATAAAGTCTTAGAGAGCACTGAAAATGTGTTTTAAAGAAGTGTGGGAGAAGAAAATTCAGATTTTTAGTAGTTATTTGAAAAAAGGAAAATATTTCAGGAAAAATCTGACGGACTTTTACAGACTGTGTTCCTATATTGCATTAGAGCCTTTGAAGAGAAGAAAGAGTTCCTAAGAGTACTCATATTAATGTTGTGCTGAGGCAATTTAATGCAGCCAGATGCATTTGCCTCATGATAAACATTGCAACTTGGAAGAACTAAACTAAACATATAACGTGATATCACAACACAGTTTGAAATAGAGTGTTTGGAGGTTTAGTCCTTAGTGAGGAGACTTGACAGGTGACCTCATTGCTGTCTACTTATGAGAGGGAGCGGATAGGGATCTCTTCTCTCTGATGTTCGGTGATAGGACATGAGTGAATGGCTTAAAGCTGCATCAAGGAAAGTTCAGATTGGATAATAGGATTGGATCACTGGAGGGTGATCAAGCACTGAAAGAAGCTCCCAAGGGAAATGGTCATGGCCCCAAGCCTGTTGGTATTCAAGAAGCATTTAGACAATGCCCTTAGATATATGGTCCAACTTTTAGGTTGCCTTGTATAGAATCAGGAGTTGGACTCGATGATCCTTGTGCGTCCATTCCAACTCAGGATATTCTATGACTGTATGATCTAATTCTTTGTTCAGGAATGACATCCCTGCATAAAGCAGTTGTTTCATGAATTAACAAATAAAATTGTACTATTAGCCAATTGTTGTTCAATACATAATTTAAATAGTCAAAAAATTAACTTAATTTTTAGGTTTTCTTTTTTAACATATATAGCTATAGCAACAAAGGCAGTTCACTGAAGAATGATGGGTATATTACATTTCAGGAGAAAGAAAAAAAAATCCTCTGAGGTTTTCAAAATTTCAAAGCTTTGAGGCACTTCTATTTTTATTGGGGAAACCTGCCTTCTGATTCCTGCAGAATAAAAATATGTTATGAAATACCTGTATACTTGTTATGCTTGTGGAGGATGCTTAATTCCTGCCTTAATATGTCAAAAGTTACTAAGAATAATCAAGCTTTCTGTATCGTCTCCATAACTGCAACATATAGATGACCAATATTGTGTTTGAGGAGTTTGAGTTTACTGAGCAGAATCATTCCTCTGTTTTTTTTTTTTTTGTTGTTGTTTTGGTTTGTTGTTTTTTTTTTTGTTTGTTAGTTTTGTTTTGTTTTGGTTTTCTTTGTTTGTGTTTGCTTGTTTTGTTTTGTTTGTTGGGGTTTGCGTTTTTTTGTTTGTTTGTTATTTTATTTTAATTTTTATCTGCTGAAAGGTAACAAGATCTCATCCTTAAATTATTGGGTTTAGAAAGTATTTGGTTTTAGACCTAATAACCAAAATGCCCATTACTTTCAATCAGTGTTATTCAAAAAAAGAGCTTGTATAATGATGGGTCTAGGAATCAGAAATCTAGTAGAAGCAGACAAGTTTAATAGCCCTACATGTAAGCACTCTAATTCATGCGGAACTCTTTGTTCTCCCTGCATGAAATGGTAGAAATATTTTTTTGAGTTTATGTGATTTAAAAGTTTATACTATCAGACTTGTCCATTACAAAGACTGACAGTGATCTTACTCCACTTTCAACATCTGAGAAATAACATTTTTGAAGGTTCTTCTAGATATTTTTGTAGTAAGATTTGCTCATCAGGTGAATTTTGAATAATACTTCTTACTTAAATCTGTGTATTTGTAACTAGTTGCTGTAACTACCTCAAAAATCTTCTAATTACCAAACTGACCAAAATAAACACATTCAAATGTCTAAGCCTCCACTTAGGTTATTCTCAAAAATAATATGATGAAACAGCCACACTAGACTTCATCTTGAAGGGCTGTAGTATCTCCTTCAGAGCTGCCGCTCACAGCTGTGCTGCTTTTTTGCCTCAGGGAGGTAACCAGCACTCACCATTTTGGAGACTGATGAAAAACTGGAGATAAAAAATAGGAATATTCTTCATATGAATACTGTTCATTCAGCAGGGGAAAAAAAATAAAGAAAAAAAAAGAAAAAAAGAAACATGATTTCCATTCTTTCAAGCCTCAAATATGTCATTTCACTGAGTTTCTGACCAGTACCTTGTCTCTCTATTTCTCTCACAGCTGTACAACTTGTTCTGTAATATTTTGGCTTTCAAAATACAGAATTTGCTTTCAGGGGCCATTGCCTCCCATCCCTTGCTTTTTCACTTTTCCAAGGAGAACCGAGTTTGCTAATTTCTCATTCCCATTTTGGTTTATGAAGGTTAAACGATCTGATATAAAACTAGCTCTTTAGTTAACTTTTAGTTAACAGTAGGGCTTTTTAATGTAGTCCAGAGCTGAGAAGGAAGTTTTATTTTGTCTAAGTGGACTTTCTGGCAACTATATTGGATTGAGCTCCTGTTCAGTTCAATGTCAACTTGACAGAGAAGAGCCGATTATTTCTGAAAACCTATTCTCCTTAATCACCAAGAGAATTTCATTTATGAACTGAAGTTTGGTGGCCCAGGTACCAACACAACCCTGATACAAACATTAGTTTCAGTGCTACGTTTTTCTCAGGAGGATTCTCCTAATCCTACATGACTATGCACTTGAGCGTCTAGGCTGAACACACTCAGCTAAAAACACATGCAGTGTTCATAGCTAGCTTTTAAAATGGGACTATTTGTTCTGTGGCAACATTTTCTTCAATATAGCTAATCAAACAAAATAGCCTAGACAGCTATATCTGCTATCACAACTGCAGTTCATGAAATTGAGAGTTATGGCTAATTTTTGAAAACAAGATGTCTCTGGGAAAAGGTAGATTTTGCAGTTTCTTTTGAAACATAAGTATCCTAATTGGACAAACTTAATGAGCAGTCTCCTTAGGACATAAGCAAAGGCTAACTGCAACCTTTGAAGCCCAGTTATAACATTTTACGTGAATTTCACAGCTTATTTATAAAGCTGTTAGGTATGGTATAGTACAACTTAAAACTTACAAAACTAAACATAACACTGAAATGTTTTTGTCACCTTTGCAACTTTGTTATGTTCTACATTAATTGAACTGTCTTTCATAAGTTTGTATAAGAGGTCTAGCTATTTGCTTTCAAAAATTTTAAAGATCTTGAAGGAAATCACATGCAGAGAAAGATGGCAATAATCCTGCTCATCAAGCTGCCGCTTACCCCTGAAGTATAAGGTACGCTTTGACAATGAATATACTGACACTTTTTCTTTGAATTTTGACATATCCATGGTGGTGATTATCAGCAAATGCTTTCAGATCTCAAACTTTTTCATGTGCAGATTTAAATTTAATCTGTGCTAAATGAGATTACTAATCTCACCGTTATGCAGGAAATTACTATGAAACATTATTGCAGAAATAAAACATGTGAACTGAGGAAAAAATGAAAAAAACAACACTGCAAAAACCACCACCACCACCAGTATTCAGTTAGTCTGTTTGTTTAAAGACAAAACTTTTGTCCAAACTAATGTAGGTGCTAAATTTATTGTTCATACACTTTTATATGTCCACTTCTTTCTTCCTTCATAATGCATTAATATGTATAAATACAGACATTTTAAAGAAGCAAGTAAGTCTTCTGCATAGGCATTAATATTAAATAAGCTACTATTCATATAAAAAATGCTAAAAAGTTTGTATAGCCAGAGACCAGAATAATCCAATTAACTATAACATAAACATAATTCTGATACTTAAACCCTATTTATGACTGTAGTTTCATTCTTTTTTTTTTTGGTTTCGCAGGCCCTCCCAGCACACCCCACCACCCACCAACTGCCCAAGAAAACTACTGAAAATTCACAGAATTAAGAAGTACTTTATGGAGCTCTTATGTACGACAGGTTGAAAAACACTATCATAGCATTTTGTACAGCTGTTTTTCTTGTAATTGATGGGTTATAGGAAAGTCATAAATGGACCTTGTACAGTCTTTGGCTGTTTCTATGATTACAAAAGACTGAAGTACCTCTAGAAAATTTCTTATAACTGTACATTCAGACACTGAACTGATCTCAGAAATTTTCCACAAAATTAAAAAGGAAAAATGAATGAGGCTTTAAAGAAAGAGCTTAAGAAAATATACTGGTTTGTGAACTATTACCTTGATTTAAAAAACAAAACAAAACAAAACAACTAATTTCAGTGATATTCCATTCTGAGGTAACCATATTAGTTGGTTATGTTTATTATAAAACCTTGTCAAAGGGAAGTAATGGACAGAACTTCATCAACGCAACTTTGGCTTGCAGGTTTTGAATGTCACCATAACCCACATATTTGAAATTTTAATTCAGTGAAGTTACTGATCAACATTAAAGGCACAGCTCAGCTTTTAGCAGTATTTTGACCTTTTAGTAGCTTTTTTTTTGATCAAGAATCAAAAATAATTATTTCCAGTGCTAAAAATACACAAACTTCTCTCTCTCTAAATCAATTCCAATTTCTGGAAAGATAAAACTAGGACAGTTATTTCCAGCATAAGTACACCATTAATCTGCATATATACTCAGTAAAAGAGTTTTCGGGAACAGAAAGAAAGAAAACTTCCATGAACAGAGGAGAAATAATGAGGTGAATTCTAATATGTATGAAATGAATGTACAACTTCTTACAGAGAAATAAAACACCGTAGAATAAATTTTGAAATATAAATTCATGTATTTCCTTTATATCTAATGGTGGGACCTCCAAAAATATGCAGCATGATTATATAGTCAGATACTCAGAAAACTCATGAATCAAAATGTGTGTTTCAATTTTACTCATATATTTTTGGCATTTTAAGCCATTTTTTGTGACACAAGCTACCCATACATTTAGTGTGAGGGTAAGTGTAATTGGCCAGAAAAAAATAACTTACAGCTGCTTTGAATCCCTAGGGACTAAAATTTGCCAGACAATGCTCAAAAATATAACTTTCAATGTCTAAATAAGGAAGAGTATCACTTTCATTTTGAAATAATATATAAATTTCTGCACATTGTGAATACATATTCTGAAAGAACTGTCATATTCAAATGATTTGGCCTAAAATATAAAGATAAAAATATGCAAGAGCAGGAGAAAGTAAATACTGGTGACTTATTTATTTCCAAAACCTAAAATCCTACCATAACATCAAGGAGAGCTGCAGTGCTAGTGAAAATATATTATTAAAATAAGCAGTAGAGGCTCTGATTTTATATTCCACAAAGATTAAACTGATGCACAGTGCAAAATCACATAAATTTTGGATATTGATGATAGAGAAAAATTACCAGATATAATATAATAATTCGAATCCAAACACATTGTCTTAAATGCAAAGAACAACAACAAAAAAGATAATAATGAAAAATACTCTTCTTCTTCATAAGGATGTTGAAGTAATTAAGAATATTTGCATAATTTAGGCAACTAGTATCATAAAGTCATTCAGGATCTGGTTGGTAAAAATCTTACTGTATTGAACTTAGCATTAATCTATGACTTTATTAGCCATTGTGTTAAAGAAGTAAATGTACTTTGGATTAATTTCATTGACTTGTGCTGTTACAAGACAGAAGCAGTCTATACTGCTGCTTCCCTAAAAATGAATTAAATGAATGAAAGCTTCCCTAAAAAGGGAAATCTTAAATATTTCTTAATTAATTTTTTTATTATTATTTCATTACTCATCTGTGTTAGGAAATATTTCCAGGGTTTATGTCCACCTTTTCTCTGTGCAACAGGGTTTTATTGAAGGTATATTGAAAAGACTCCTATTTAAGTTCCAATCAGGATCTTGGGTTACAACTGAATAATTGTATAATTTGTCCCTGATTCTGGGTTGAATCTATAAAGATTTGTACCTGGCTTCCACAGCTTTTATCATCTTTCTGGACTCTGCTTTTTTTGAACTCTTCATTCTACAAACTCACAACGCTCTGCTTATACAGTACTTTCCATGATGTTAAATGGTTATTTGCTAGTCCAAAGCAAACAGATACATGCATATGGATAAATGTCAATCTACCACTTGCACCATTTAGTATTTCTGCAAAAGACTAGAACAATATAGATATGCCTTATTTCACTCGGAGAGGTTGAAGTTTTGTTTACCCTTTGTATTGACTGTTAGTTGTTATTTTGACACCACCCTAAAAAAGACAATCTCACCCCCAACTGTTTAACAGCCCATGTTCATTGTAGAATAGCCTATGTCTCAATAATACCTGAACTGTAGGAAAAACACTTTCTGACAGGTTAGAGGAGTACATTTCGCTCATTATTTTTATGGTTCCTGGTTTTATTATCTCTTGGTGCAAATAATTTGGTTCACCTTCCTCCCTCTCCCTCTCCCTCTCCCTCTCCCTCTCCCTCTCCCTCTCCCTCTCCCTCTCCCTCTCCCTCTCCCTCTCCCTCTCCCTCTCCCTCTCCCTCTCCCTCTCCCTCTCCCTCTCCCTCTCCCTCTCCCTCTCCTTTCCCTTTTCCTTTCCCATTCCCCTTCCCCTTCCCTTTTCTTTCATTTCTTTGTTTCTTTGGGTTTTGTTCCTTTCCTTTCTTTTTTATTTGTTTTTCTTTTCTTGTTTCTTGGTTTTTGTTTCTTGTGTCTTTTTTCCTTTTTTTTCATAGTCATAAGGTTAAGCTGTCTTTGACTAAAACTGTTAAAAGGTACAGTCCAATGTGTGTATACAAGTGTCTACAGGGCAGTAGGATAAGCTTTCTAAATGTACATAGCAAACTGATAAGATAAATAAAGCATTTTTGTCCTTTCCACTCTACCCTAGTTAACATTTTAAGGAGATTTGCATGCCATCTAGATCCATAAGGCTGGATTCTGAGTAGTAATCTGTCCTTTTTGACAATGAGTACGTGAGTGGCAAAGCTGAATGAGGACATCCAACTACTTAAGTAGCATCCCAGCTTTTGAGTGAGTAGAGCATTGACACTGGCACATGAAACCAGTCTTAAAATTTCACTGCAAACAAGTCCTTCCAGAGAACTGAAAGTACTGTAGCACAAACATAGCCTCATGGGACATTCAGATTATAAAATGATGCAAGATACATCTATTTTTGGATGTGGCATATTTGGATGTTATTTTGATGACACTAAAGACTCCACTTATTAAGGACATTCTTGGGCATTACAGTAAGTTTCAAAGGAGTAGATACGTATCAAGGTGAAAATAAAATCTTGTTGTCTCATTTACAAAATAATTATGCTAGTATTTCTTCCCTAAGCAGATGAGGGGTTGAGGCAGAGATGTATGTTTAAGCTAAAATGTAAGAGTGACTGTTTTTTTACAGTTTATTTAGACCAGATATCATATTAGAAGAACTCTTCAATGAATTTATTTAGACCAGATATCATATTAGAAGAACTCTTCAATGAATTTAAAATGAATTGCCCTTATCAGAATTCTTTAAGGGTGGATTTATATCTTTAGAGCAAAGGGGGATGCTAAACTTCAGTGGGTAAAATGATAAATTTATAGAGCTTGATTTTTCATTTAAGAGGTAGCTCTTTCACTTTTGAAGGATAAAGTACCATGAATCACTTCACTGATGTGTGAATTTAATTCATACATAATACAGATTTAACCTGAGATCTTGGTAATGGAAATTGACCGATCGAATTTGAAAACTACTCTTCTCAGTCAGAATTGACTGTGATCCAAGATTCAATACTTGATGTGGAAAGAGGGTGGTGCACGATGCTTTCACTGGTGAATCTTTGACCTTTTATCTTACTCTACTTTTTAATATATATTTTGCCTCCATGCAGTTTCTGTAACAGGAGGCAAAGCCTCAGATGTGTTACTGATGCAGACCTAGTCAGAAAGGATGGAATGATCTCAAGGTTATTTCTGTTCATAAAGGAAGCACCACTACTAATGTATATTGTTTCCATCATCATGGTCTGAAGATATTCATGTGGAAGAACAACCCAATGCAGTTTCAGTATGATTGCCCAATCAAGTTTCAGAATGGTAAAGTCATTTAGCCACTTTAAAGAATAAAAAAATAGGATGCTACATACTGCCCTTTTGAGCAATTGTATTTCTCTAAAATATATTATAAATCCTAGCGGATGATACATTTCTAGATATGGTCAGCTATCTCCCCATTTATCCCACCAACAATCAGAATTGTAAGCAATTAAGGCAATTAAATGAGACCACTCCAGCAGATAACACAGAGAAAGTGTAGGTTAGAAGGGGCTGTTAGGTGGGAGGGGGTTTTTAACTTGTTTTTTCCTTATGTTTTCTAGGATTTCTCTCTTTTTTTAAAATGAAATATTTTTATTCTGTTTGTATGTGTAGACATGACAACATTGTTTTCATTTAAGTCAGTTCAGTGTATTAGTCTTGTGTGTATATTTAAGCAATGTTAAGCTCTGCATGAAGTGTTCTGGTGGAGAAAATGCTGGGCTCTGTGCTCTTCCAGGGGTTTTGTGGTCCGTCTTTTCTTTCTCTTTTTGGCGGTTGCACGAGCTGCTGGTATGGAATACCATTTCAAGAAGGACTGAGTTCTAATTTTTTTTTCTCCTTGTTCAGTTGTTGATGTTGTACTAGATATGCAGGAACAACTTCTTATATCCAGGAAATCACATCTATAGCTCTTTCAAGGAAACAAGCACAACTTTTTCAGGCCTTTTTAGCCTCCTTTGAAATGAGTCAACTATGCTAAGGCTACCTAAAATCCAGTTTGCAGAGAATGAAGTAAGGGTTGTTGTTCAAACTCAGCTTTTACTAATGCAAATATTGCATTAATTTAAATGTGAATTCTTGAATAATACCTTTACCTTTTTTTTTTTTTTTTGGAGTGCTTTCCAACTTCTAGACCATCTTTTCAGTCACTGTGCAACACCACCTCTCTTTTAGTAGTTTCCATATTGGTCTTAAATGTTTGTATACCAAATTAATGTTTTACATAGACCTCAAAAAAGATTATGAAAATAACAAATAAGGATTTGAAGAGTAGTTTCACATAAGCTATCCCATGTGGTTGACATGGATTAATCTCACTGAGTGTTTTTCAGTTTCAAGAGTTTAGGCTGATGTCACTGCTTTTGTTATTACGGTACAAAGCAATTCTATTTAATTGTTAAATACTTGGTATTCTCAATAAAGCCTAATTTATGCTAATTGCTTGCATTTGAATGTCAGTTCTTTTCAATAGTGTGAGTAGCCTGATTATTAGTTTCATTTTTTCACATTCTAGTTCTCAAATGTGTGATTTTACTTTTCATGCGTGCCACCCTATCCTGTTAAGAGTCATAGTCTGTGTGTATGAAAGATCCCAAGTAGGGTAGGAATGTTAAATGATAGGATATCATTTACACTGTGAAAAAATAAATAAATTACTCTTTCCTGTATTATTTATATAGCTTGTTATTTCTGACAAGAAAATTGAAATTGAACCGGATTTTTATGGAAGTAAGTAACCTTCATGTAAAAAAGGCATAAAGCTGGTTTTGCATTTGTAAGCTGCTTTATGTACACGAGCAGTACTGTTGGCTTACAATTGCTTATACAGCTGGGTGGAGAATCACAGCCTGCAACTGCAAAAATAGCCCTGCTTTATACGATACTGAAGCCACACCGTAGTTACTAAGTTTTTTAACTGCTTTGTAATATATTTTTTAAAGAAGAAGCAAGCAATTATTGGAAGTTCCTAAAACCTCCTTTTTTTCAATATACCTCTGTGAAGAGATGACGAGAAAGTTGAATTTATTCTAAAGCTTACCTACTTAATAGTGTTATTATGTATCCAGGAAATACTTTCCCTAGAAAATTAATTGAGTAAGCTAAATAGCATTTACCTTCATTAACTGTATTAAATGGAATTTACTATGGAGGTTACAAAAAACAGGCTGCTAGCTAAGTACTGGGAAAAAAAACCTGCACAGATACATAAACATGAGTGTTCAGGGGCAGTTGAGATGCCCCGTGATATCAAAGACTGGCAGATAGACATAATTTAGAGCATTCCTCCTTTCTGGAGCTGGTGGTAGAAGCTGTGGGGTATACACACTGTGCCTAATAGAAAACAGGTTACTTCTGTTTAATTAACTGAGTCATGCCCAGCTACCCAAGAACTTCAGGGAATGTAAAACAGAATAAAGACATTGAGCATATTTGACACAAATACTGGCTTCATAAAAAACACATTAAGCAGTTCTTAGCTTATGAATATGTTTTTGTGATACTTGTATATGCTAATATTAATACAATAGGATTTTGAACATAAGGAGAACTAGACATCTAAGTCTCCTGGGCAGATTTGAAATACAAGGTATTATAAGGAGCATACAGATGTAGATATGAAGTCAGCAAAGGTAGTCATTAACATCTGTTGTTGCATGCATATAAAAATACATTTTTGTAAAAGGAATATCATAATTTCCCACATTTGGTTGGATATTTTTCTTCTTAAACGGAATAAAATGGGATATTAGAGCAAATACTAATACCCTGATAAGAGAGCTGTTACACAGCGGAAAATAAGACTCTCTTGTGAATATTTTTTGTAGTCTTTATCATGATTGGAAATGCTTCTTAACCTTGAAAGCTGAAGGTTGCTTTTATTCATTACTGTATAGAGGGCACAGCTTCTCCTGGTTTGATTTTCTAAAAAATCTTGTAATTTCATCCTGACAGGGATTATGAATAGTTGGTTTATGAAATCTGTAACACTGAGCTGGAGAAGTGATTGGCTTTGATACGATGAGGAAAGAGGTTGCCATTTGCCTTGTCTCATATAGTCATTTGGTATGACAGAATAAACTGGACCCCTTTAGGTGTCAACATGAAAGTTATTTCAGGCACTGGATAAACGGTGTGAAAGGTTCTTGCCCTAAATCAGAAGGAAATATTAAGAAACTGAGCATTGTCTGTGACCATACTGAAGGATATTTACATGTAAATGTGTAGCTGTATGTGTCATAACTTCGTTGCTGTTCATGCATTACTCTCTTGACTTTGCTCATAGACACCCAATTTTTACAGCGTGTAAAATGTGTGCCACTTTTTCTGAAATAGTTTTGGCTATGATCTCACAGCATACACTTTGTCATGAGGAACTAGTACAGATCTGGACATAACTGCTCTCTTGATTCTTGTATTGTAATGGAAAAGACCAAACTCTTACCTATCTTAGGAAACAAAACCCCAATTCAGACTTAGAGGTCTGGATGCGGCTCTTACAGACTGAGCCCTGCGAAGCAGTTGCATTGCACAGTGCCAAAAGGATGAACATTCATCACTACATATTTCATGCAAAAAAATACATCACATTTCACAGGGTATAACCTTAAAAAAAAATTAAACACTGTTAGTAACAGCAATTATTCTTTGTGAAAGAGCAATGCCTATCTGATCAAAAGAAGCCACAGAAAATGTTTTTGGTTATATGCTTATAGAAAACTCAGTCCTTGATGAAACCCCTACTACCTCTGTCTCTGTGTGAGTTCCTCAAGTGACACTTTTGTGATTTCAAGTAATGTCAGAAACATGGCCCATACGCAAGCATGTTTTCCTTATATCATATCCCAATTATCCAAGGAGAAAGGACATAGGATTTCTTGAATAATGAATCCTTTTAGTTCCTTGTATTTTTCCAACTTTAAGTTAACCCACCTGTTATGGAGATGTTAGTCTACAGATAATTTTGTGTGTCTGTATTCACTGTTGACATGGACAAATTTCCAAATATAACCTGCAAATAGGTGAATTAGTTACCCCCATCACCATGTAACTCCATTAGCTCTTACTTGTTCGTTTTTTAGCCAATCTTCTTATCCTGTATAGGTAAAAGAACAACATTGTTTTTTCTTAACAGAGGTTGATACACGGCTTGATTACCTACCATTCACCGAATAGAGAATTTTTGATTGCATGTTAATGTTTAGTGATACACTTTTGTGTCTTTCCGAAGGAACCTACTCAAATGGATGGTTTGTGACATTAGACTGATAATCAATAGGAAACAAGAACATTTTAAAATTACTAGCGCAAATGCTGAATATAAACTATAGAGGTTAAACGCGTTTAAGTAATTTCTTGAACTAAGAATGGTGCTCATAAAAGATCCCTTAGTAACAAGATATATTAAATAATTTTGTATTACAGTTTAAAATAAGACTGTCAAGGAGACTGTAAAAGCTGTGCCTAGAATCACTATAACCAAGGGCAGAAAAGAGAGAGTGGGGGAGGCAGCTAGGATAATTAAATGTCAATGTTATGCCCTATGAAAACTCTTACTGAGTGCAGCTTCTGGGATTAATTGCTTTTGTTTTGCAGTGGCTTCCCAATTTCTTCACTAATTCTTACCAATACATAGATATGCAATTCTGACTTAATGATTTGGAGCCCACAATTAGGCAGTCAGTCCACAGATGACCAAGGATGATCCAAAGGTGCTGAAAAGGTAAAATATTAGGATACCTATTTATTCTTAGCCAAATTCTGTTCTATAAACAAGGGAAGTTACCTCACCTATCTGCATTTTTGTCTTGTCTTCTAGTAACCTGTAAGTATTTAATTTCTGTTGTATTTTTGGGGGCAGAAGCAGCATCCTAGGTCAAGTTTGCACTTCATGAAATACAACAGGATTTGTTGTAGGTTCCACAGGGTTCCACATGCTCATAAAAGCAATAAAAAAACTATTCCACACGAAGGTAAGTATAAGAAGATGCAGTGTTTGAATAGTTGGTCCCAAAGTAGCTGCACATTACAAAGAATATGCAAGTACCCCTCAGTGTGTGCACAAATGTCTCTGCTGCAATAGTGACAGAATCTGATGAATTAGTCTTTGTTTGTGTTTTAATTATAGTATTGCCAGATAATTCACTTTGGTTTTATCATAGCGTATATGATGGTATTCAGAGGTTTCTGCCTGTCCACCTGAGACCTCTTCAGATTTTTAGTCTTGTATGAAGTTGCTCCCAAGGACAAAAATCAGCGTGTCACATGTGCTGTCTTTATGAAAACCTTGGGTTGGTTTATTATTATTTTTTTTTTCCAAAATTTCACAGTTTCTAGTCTCATACTAATGTAACTGTTGCAACTTTATATGAAGATGGTTCCATGCCAGCGTGCAATATATTGATTGAATAAAAAGAAGTAATTTATAATAAATGAATTTAATGAATGCTAGACATTAGTTGTTATTAGGCATATTTCTAAGTCTCTCAAGGGTATGCAATGATATTTCACTTTATAAGCACACTGATATTGTCAGCCTGAGTGCTACTCTGGATGTACAATGCACTTTAATTTACCTTCTCCCTTCTGCCCCACTGTATATCTGGCTTCTGCCACAAAGGGACTTTTAATGGTCCTTCATCTTCCACTATTAACCTGAGAATTGAATGGTTTAGAAAACTTGCTTAATTACTGTTCCTTCACTGCCTTTTCCATTCATTACAATAAACAGTACATTATATGGCCTGCATTTATAGTCACGAGGAGATTGAATCTGTGCAATTCAATACGGCAAATTTTAATTATTTAGACCGATGTGTGTGTTAATTAGATCAAATCAACCTTTCAAATATTTAAATGAAGGAGGAAAAAATACCCATGCTCAAAAGTCTGCATCCCTTCTCCCCATACAACACTTTGCTAAACTGATACACAGCACCACCGCCAAAGGTTAATCATGTCCTCAGATGTGTAGAAGTGTCTCCTATAAAACTGGCTGAGAATTTTAAGTGCAAATTTAAGTGTAAATGATGTATGTGGAGAAAAAGACCTTTGATAAACAATCATTTTTCTGTTGAGGTAACTGATGGACTTACTAAAACTAGATGTCAAACTTATTTCTGGAGGAGAAAAAAAAATAGAAGCAAACACCAAATACCGTAACGGCTAATTAAAAGCCACAAAAGAGACTTGAAACAAGGATCCTGTTTAAGGTCCAGCTGTGTTCTCCTCCATGTGATCCCTCCACTAGACAAGATGCAGGTTGCTGTTCGCCAGCTCTTATTGGCTTGGAATACGAAGGGAATCTTCTTGAACCCACTGATTGCTCCTCAAGGATGAGTGAAGTGATAGCACTGCACAACACATCCAGGCTTATCCATCAGTCTGTAGTGTGCTTGATCATCAAGACTGGACACCTGGTTGGAGTATAAGGTAGCTTCTTTTTGCTCAAGTTCTGCAGCGATAGCAGTCATAGTACCACTTGGAGTACAATGTGCTCCTTCTGATTGTGGTGTCACTACCTTGATTATGTCCTCATGGATTTTTGTCACCAGTTTAACAGAACTTTATCTTCTAGACAAAGAGATTCCTTTCTTGCTCAGTCTACCTACCTAAAAAACAGTCTATTAGGTCTGTAAGGCCTGTTGGGGCGGCATATGTTGGTTTCTATTTCTGCAACAAACTATAATTATTTTCATGAAAGATAAATCTCTGACATCAGAGCTTTTTTCTTTTTTCTTTTTTCTTTTATAATATGCCAATATTCAAATCTTCTTATCAGCACAAACAGAAAACATCTCACACTTCTGTGGTAGTTCTCTATTCTTATTTGCCCAGCGATTGAGCAAGGTAAAAAAGACATCCATCAGGTGTGTAAGACACTTTATCCCCTTCTAATATATGACTTAGGCTATCTATCAACCACTATATAAACCTTGCTAAACAGTTTTAGTATGAAAACCTTGAGCCTTACAATATAGCATTTATCACATTTGCTAAGTTAGCTCTCTGAAAATGCAGGTGTATTTTTTTGCTTTATCACCTCTTCTCTCTCCAAACTGGTTTGGATTTTTCATGAACTCTAGTGATATTCAAGCCCCAGGACAGCTAATATATCATGCTAGCCCAACAGAAAATCCACATTAAGGACTGAAATAGTTCAGTGAGAGTATTTGTGTGCTTTCAGATGTTGTTTTACCTTATACGTACACATCCTGTACACTGTTGAACACATTTCATTAAATGATTCTCCATAAGTGATGGCACTTCACTAGAAGCATTTAATTTTCATCAAAGGAAGAAGAGGAATTTATATCTCACCTTCACCACAGTAAAATAAACAAGCTAAATATTAGTGAAGGATCTGCAGTTCAGTTCTACTTAATTTAATATAAGGTCTTCAGCTCTTTTAATCACAACTACATGAGGAATGAGCTGTAGTTGGTTTTGCAGAATTTGTATTCACTGTGAGAAAATCTAAACAAAATTAACAAAACAGATCTCAGATTTTCATTATTATTTTAGTGTAAGGCTTTCCTAAATTAACAGAGAGTTTGTGAAGTACTTTCAAATGTGCCCCTGGTAAAAGATTGTTGAGGGTTATTTTACATATGTCAGGTAAACAAGTAGTGATTTACTTATAGCCACAACCAGACACAGCTCATTTAGCTCAGTTTTGCTGTGGGGAGGTTTAAAAAACTCCTTGGATGAAAGTTATTTTTCTCCTTCACAGATTCTTGCATAACCAACATATTGTGTAAAAGAAACATTTAGTGAAATTAAATAGACTAGTGTGCTCTGGATTTGAAATATATAAAATTATGAATAATGGAAACATTGCTCAATAGATCTCATAACACAGGAATCAAATTAAAGTACTAAATAACTTGATTAGGCAGTAGGTTTAAAGCTCGTTAAGTAAAGCAGATTTTTTATAATGAATAATTAATCTTTGAAACACACTGCCACGGACACTGTGGAAGCCAAAAGTTTAATACAGTTCAAAAAAAGATTAAATCATCTAATGGAATAAAAATCTACCAGAGGCGAGAAAGTGTGAGAATGTGAATGAGTTCTTTAGCACCTGAACACATATTTTCAGAATCTGAGAGCATATACTGTGGAAGCATGACTGTGCTCTCACGGTTACTGTCAGGAGCTTGATATTTGTGCTGGACAGCTTTGCTTTTATCAAACATTGTCTTTTTTGTTTGTTTTTGGTTTTGGGTTTTTTCCCCCTCTATAGTGGAAAAACTAGCCTATATTATCTCATTTTCTACTTCCTATATATCTCCGTAATGGTCATAAATTGCTATTTCCCATGTAATAGACTGTTTAATCTTCCATTCTCCTTCCTTAATCCTCAAGATCAAGCTTACTGTTCATAGTGTCTTTTCTAGCTAAATTTCTATTTAATTGATTAGTTTGTTTTCTTTTCCTATTGAAATTTTACAGCGGAGTAATACAGGGAGCGATATCTTTATTAATTTCAATGATAATTTAAGACTTCAGATAACAGCAGGGTTTGATTTTCTTATATTTTTGAGGGAAATAAATGTTTTTAAAAAGAAATATAAAATTAAAGAAGAATAAAAAATGAGAGGATTCTCTTTTCATGCAGAATCACTAATAAGAACATAACCACACTGTAAAATATTTCCCAGATGCACAACTCAGGGAAAATGCTGTTCACAGGTTTTGGTTGCTCTCTAACAAATAACTCTTCCTGTGTCTTTGATCAGTGTAATTATCCAATGAAATTACTATTGTTGAAAATATTAGGAAATGTTCCTTTCAGTTTGAATATGAAAGATTCACTTGGCAATAATGTGTGACCTGCTGGAAAACAGAGACTGAAGAAGTCTATATGAACAGAAGTTAAAAGAGAGCAAGAAAGTAGATGGTGGTAGCTTTTTCTTCTTACAGAGTTTAATATTGACTGTTGATGCAATGAATTAAAAAAAAAAAAAACAAACAAACCAAAAACCAAACAACAAACAGACTGTTCTTATGTGCCACCTATCCTCTCTCTGTCTTAAGCATTTTCCCAGAATTTAAACAGCTCACTTTTTCTTTCTATTTCTTTTGCATTCAGGAGAAAATATGAACCAACACACATGCACATGCACAGCTGAACATCTTAAGCTTTTAATACTGTGAGCAATGCTTCATCAGTAGTGCTTCTGGAAAGTAAAAATGTAGTTTTCCATGAACAAAATAATTTAGATGCAGATGTGATCCATGAGTGTAAAAACTTCTAAAATTTCCATGTGACATTAATTCTTTCGGGATGTTTGTGGCAGCTGAGATAGCAGGGAATTTGATTGCACTGAAACATTCATTCAAGAAGTTATCTAAGCACATGGTTGTCAAGAAAACATCTGATCATAACTAAAACATTAAGTACATTCTTAAGCATTGTACTCGTTCATATGCTGCGATAATTTACAGAACTTCTGATCTCACAGGTCTCACATCTATGGTGGATGAAAACTGCACATGAGTTGTCAATGCATGCTTGCAGCCCAGAAAGCCAACTGCATACTGGGCTGTAAGAAAAGAAGTGGGGCTAGCAGGTTGAGACAGCAGATTCTGCCCCTCTGCTCTGCTCTCGTAAGACCCCACCTGGAGTACTGAGTCCAGCTCTGGAGCCCGCAACATAAGAAAGACATGGACCTGCTGGAGCAGGTCCAGAGAAGGGCCACACAAATGATCAGAGGGTTGGAGCACCTCTCCTATGAGGACAGGCTGAGAGAGTTGGGGTTGTTCAGCCTGGAGAAGAGAAAGCTCCAGGGCGACCTTATAGCAGCCTTCCATTACTTAAAGGGGGCCTACAGGAAAGATGGGGAGGGACTCTTTATCAGGGTGAGAGGACAAGAGGTAACAGTTTTAAACTGAAAGAGAGTAAATTTAGATTATATATTAGGAAGAAATTATTTATGATAGCAGTGGTGAAACACCAGAAGAGGTTGCTCAGAGACACTATAAATGCCCCATTCCTAGAAACATTCAAGGTCAGGTTGGATGGGGCTCTGAGCAACTTGATCTCATTGAATATGTCCCTGCTCACTGCAGGAGCATTGGACTCGATGACCTCTAATGGTCCCTTCCAACCGAAACCATTCTATGATTCTATATTTAAGTTCATAAACATCATGGAATATCTCCTGATACATAGCAATGGTATACTTCACCAGGATTATACCAAAATCTATCACAATTGGACATCTATTTACAAGGCAGTCGTGCAGCCATGCAGCCTTTCCAGGCTCCTGCTGTATTGCTTCACAATTCTTATGGGGAAAAGCTTTTCCTTACCTCCAACCACTTTGGTCCTGCTCAGCTCACTGCCTGCCAGGGCAGCCTTCTCCCCAAAGCTGCCCCTGGCCCTGCCGTCATCACTGCTGGGGCTCTGCTTGCCCAGAGTAACCCTTGCCTGAATTGTATGGGGTCATAGAGTCTACACGCAGAAGCCTGTGAGAACTTGATGGTGAAAACCAAGGCAAAGAATGCACTGTTTGCCTTAAAGTTAGTTGTGTCCATTTTCTCAAATCACCTTATGTTTTCCCTGTTCAGCTTTTTACCTTTAGTTTAGCCATAAGATCTCTTACAATTGCCCTTGAATTCCTTTGCCAATCTTGTCTAGTTCATCTTTGCTTTACCTAATACCATCCCTGTAACTTCACGGAATCACGGAATCACGGAGTTTTCAGAGTTGGAAGGGACTTCTAGACATCATCTAGTCCAACTCCCCTGCTAAAGCAGGATTGCCCAGAGCACATTACTCAGGACTGCATCCAGGCGGGTCTTGAAAATCTCCAGAGAAGGGGACTCCACAACCTCCCTGGGCAGCCTGTGCCAGTGCTCTGTCACCCTCACCGTAAAGAAGTTTTTCCGTGTATTTGAACGGAACTTCCTATGTTCTAACTTGTGCCCATTACCCCTCATCCTGTCACTGGGAACCATTGAAAAGAGCCTGGCTCCATCCTCCTTCAGCCCACCCTTTAGATACTTGTATGCCATAATAAGGTCTCCCCTCAGCCTTCTCTTCTCCAGGCTAAAGAGTCCCAGCTCTCTCAGCCTTTCCTCATAAGGGAGATGCTCCAAGCCCTTAATCATCTTAGTTGCCCTTTGCTGGACTCACTCCAGCAGTTGCCTGTCCCTCTTGAACTGGGGAGCCCAAAACTGGACACAGTATTCCAGTTGTGGCCTGACCAGTGCAGAGTAGAGGGGGAGAATGACCTCCTTCCACCTACTGGCCACATTCTTCCCTATGCAGCCCAGGATTCCATTGGCCTTTTTGGCAACAAGGGCACATTGCTGGGTCATGGATAGTTTACTGTCTACCATGACCCCCAGATCCTTCTCCTCTGAGCTACTTCCCAGCAGGTCCACCTCTAACCTATACCGGTGCTTTACGTTCTTCCTCCCCAGGTGCAGGACCTTGCACTTGCTGTTGTTGAACCTCATTAGGTTCTTCTCTGCCCAGCCACCTCAGCCAACATTTCTTTGGTCACCTGCCCCAGCTTCCACCTCCTGTGTGCTGCTTCTTCTGTGTTGGAGCGCTATGAATTCCCCACTTAGCCATGCTGGTCTCCTGATGTGTCAGCCTGAGTATAGGGATAACCTTCTCTCACCCGTGAGGAACACTACCCTTAAAGCCCTGTCAGCTACCCCAAGCTCTCTAGCCCTTCTGATCTGCCTCCCTTGGTATCCAACCTACCCTTTCCCTGAGTAAGCTAAAATCTGCTCAGCTGAAATCCCAGGTCTGTGCTGTGCTACTCACATCCCTCACTCTGCAGGATCTCACATGCATTTCACGGTCACCTCTTGTCCTGTTCCTCCTTCTTAGTGGACAGCAGAGCCAGTTGTGTGTCAGCCTGTTTGGCCCATCCAGTGGGGTTAACTAAGCAGTTATCCCTGATAACCCCAAGATATACCCTTGACAGCTTGTGTCCCTCCACAAATGTCCAGAAACATTTTTAGGTTGTTGAAGTTGGTCCACTACCCATCCATGACCAGTTGGCTGGTAACAGGCTCCCACCATGGTGTCATCTGTCTCGCTGTCTCATCCTCTGACCCTGATGTCCAGCTCTCATGCCCTGTTGCCTGTCCCATAGAGAAGACCCAGGTGTCTGAACTGCTCCATCACACTAAGGACCACTTCATTCCTTCTCTTCCTCCCTGCCCACATATACTGAAGAGCTTTTACCCATCCACTGCTCTCCCTAGTTTTGCAAGCTGTCTCACCCTGTTTCATTTTTTGTAACATCTCCCCAGATAGCAGTCTCCATCCATGGAGTGCTAGTCAGTGCCAGGACGTGTACCTTCATAGGTGCTTTGGAAAGAAAGGGAGAATTTGGGAAACTAGCGTATGTCATGAAACATAGAGCCCCTTGGTGTGATATCAGGATGTTATTTGTTTTCTAGGTTAAGGCAACAACTGTTTCTTTTGTATTTGATTCAACTGAGTTATGTCAACATGCTTCCAGGGCCTTCAGGGGATGTCGTCAATTCTAGTGCTGATGGAATTCCAAATGTTGTGTGAATGTTCACAAGTGCCTCCTGCTCAAAGAAAGAACAGAGTTAATATTTGTCACAGCTACATACACAGGTTAAAAACTTTAAAAGAATATAATTTTTCAGATGAATGTATTGCTTATTTTAGAAGATATAGAAGCTTTCAGGTAACAAAAGTATCCAGATGATACATGATACACCATGGAAAGTACTGAGAGTGTTTCATAATTGTTATGTCTGTCAGTCCATAATGAGTAGTTTTAAATATAGTTTTTTAGCATGCTTCAGGTGATGGCAATTTCAAGAAGTAACACTGAAGTACTGAAAATAATTTCAACGGATATCAGAGTCTGTTGAGTAGCTGTTTGATGTGTGTTTTTCATGATCTGAAAATGAAGCTTGCAAGTGATAAATGCCCATAATCTCTCTCTTCCTTTGTTACCCTACCTTTTATTTCTTCTTTTTCTTTTTTTTTTTTTCCCCATCAGCTTAAAAGCAACTAATTAGCATCATTTTTGCTGCTGAGGTCAATGTGTTGGTGTTTAGAGGGTTGATATTCTGAATGAAGATGCCTGGGATTTTTGCTTTACGACTTATCTGCTAATTGATTTTGATCACCTCATTGAAACTCTTAGTATCTTTTTACGGCTGACTATCATATTAAGACAGGAGGTAATTTTTCCAAAGTCCTTAAATGACTGAAATGTCCAAGTGAAGTTTTTCAAAAGCACAGTAAACTCCTACAGCCCAAATGTCACTGAAAGTAACAAGGACAAACCAGGTAATTTTGTTCCTCAGTTGCAAGTTACTCATGATGGCATCTTATACATATGCACGGATGCTGCTGCAGTTTATTAATCCCAAGCAAGCAGTAACTTTTGCCACTGTCATCTTCTAAAAAGAATTAAGTCAGAATATGTTCTAGCTAAAAGTGCTCCCCTTTCTGAGACAGTTTATGGAATTTTCAATTAAAACAATTGTCAAAATAAAGAAAAAGCTAAACTGGATCAAAACATGAGTTCCCTAACTTAGTATCCCTCAATCACCAGTGTTAGTAGCCGCAGAAAAAGTAACTAATTTGAAAATATAGGGAATTAACTACCCTGCTTATTTAGATGTTTTATATATTCCACTTGCATCTCCCAGGCACAAAAAGTTTGTCCATTATTTATAGAATCATACAATCATAGAATGGTTAGAGTTGGAAGGGACCTTAAAGATCACCTAGTTCCAAACCCCCTGCGATGGGCAGGAACACTTCTCACTAGACCAGGTTGCCCAAGGTCACGTCCAGCCTGGCCTTGAACACCTCCAGGGATGGGGCTTCAACAACCTCTCTGGGCAACCTGTTCCAGTGCCTTACCACCCTCAAAGAGAAAAACTTCTTCCTAATGTTTAATCTGAACCTGTCCTCTTCCAGTTTAAAGCCATTCCCCCTTGGTCCTATCACTACATGCCCTTGTAAAATGTTCCTCTCCAGCTTTTCTGTAGGCCCCCTTTAGGTACTGGTACTCCCTGGAGCTTTCTCTTCTCCAGGCTGAACAACGCCAACTCTCTCAGCATGTCCTCATAGGAGAGGTGTTCCAACCCTCTATCATTTGTGTGGCCCTTCTCTGGACCTGCTCCAACAGGTTCGTGTCTTTCCTATGTTGGGGGCTCCAGAGCTGGACTCAGTACTCCAGGTGGGGTGTGCCAGCACATAACCACTGTTGTTGCACACTGTGCAATACTTTAATGACGTCAAAGAGGTGTAAGAGCATTCACATATTGGCATTGTCTAGACTTGAAACACACTCAAGTATCATATAGTACTTCTCTTTGAAAGTAATATCTGTGTGAACACACAATGGCTAATCCATGGTGTTTGGAAATGGTTCACCTCAATCAGTGCAAGGTCAGCTGAATAATCTCCTGGACTGTAACAGTTTCCACAGGTCCCTTTCATGTTGCCCTTAAATAATAATAAAAAAAATCATTAAATAGATAGCTAATTACTCAGGCATGTGTTTCATCATTTATCTATCTCTCTGGTGGAAGAAAATATATAGTCAGAAGTCACTTTGTTTAACCAATTTAGTTCCTAAATTAGAGATGTGAGCTAAATGTCATAACACTTACATTTGTCTTGGAAACAAGAATTTATCAGAATAAACATCTTGACATAAACCACAGAGATCTTTGGTTCAAAACAAATGTCATAAATTAACTCTTGAGATTAGGATATTAAATCTCCTGAAGGCCTTGCCTGAATTTCACATGAGGTCAGGAAGTTAGCACTGATTTCTTGAACAGATTTCAGCCTTTTCATTCTCCTCTTTATTATTTTTTTTTTTTTTTAAATCTACCAGTACAACATTAAATAACTTGGCAATATTACAATTGAGAAGAACACAGGCATGCTGTAGTTAATAGCAATGTGTGTGTGCCTACCTAACTGAAGGTTATTTCCTATGAATGTTTGCTGCAGGCGTGTGGTCTACTCCTTTCCATTCCTGCTCCCACCTGCAGCAGTAACATCATGATGAGTAAATAAAGAGAGATTTTACAGTTCTTGCAAGAAATTTTTGTGGAGACCAGCAGGCTATAAAACAGTAATATAGAAACTGCCCAAAGCACATACAGAAGTTTTTTAAGCTTAATGGAATTACAAAATATTTGTTGCTTGCAAAGAATGTTCTTGCTTTGCATGAGGCTACCTAGGAAGAAAAAAATCATCCTGATATCTTGTCGGGCTGTCAGGATGTTTTTTTTTGAGTCTATATAACTATATTAAAAAGCTGTCACACAGTTCCTTAATGGAATCCAAACTACAGTAAAATCTACAATAGAAATTTGAGACTGGAAAAAGTAACATGCAAGGAAGAGTAAGGAACGATTGACTGTATCATACCCCTCAAGGTATCAAATCATAACTTTTTTAATAGTGTATAAAAATTCCTACTATTTTTCCATTTTCTTATTAACTTTATGACTCACCACAAATGTCGCAATCTACATGAAACCATTTTAGTTTGCAGGAAGGAGGAGTTTATAAGTACCACAGCTCTTATTTGGTACAAATTGATCTTCAACCTGATACATGAGTAGGTGATTTGTTAAGGTTATAGTTTTTTTTGTTTACATCATGCTTTACTACTATTCCCGTATAAATAGAACATCAAAGTCAATCAGGAAGTTTCCAGAAGAAAAGAGACTATAGAGATTGATCTACACAAGGTTTGTGACTTGGCAAGAACGTGATCCTTCTGATGTACATGCATGTCTACTTTTGTAAGCTTTCGCTCTCATTGGCTGAGGCCCTAAATGTGTCCTGATTTTGATTAAGGCTAAAAATATACAGTACAGGAGTTTAAAAATTAAACCCATACAAGTGCAGAAAGCAGCTGAGTTGCTCAAAAATTTGTGACACTCAGGATGCAAAATGTTGATTTGAATAAGGTGTGGTGATATACTTTTCACTGGCAGACCAGTTCACTCTTGTTCCACCTCTCTGAGATTACTTAAGCTTTTCTGTATGCCTCAGTTGTATAAGGCATTTCTGCTAAAAAAAATATAAAAAATAAATACACGATCCAAGAAAAATAATCTTGAATTAGCAATGGATATGCACTATACTGGTGCTTGTATTGCAGTGCTTTTTCTCTAAGGGAGAAATGAAATGGATGATTCAGAATCCTCTAGGCACAATCCTTTGTATTGCTTTCTTTGATATTCAGAAGATTATATCCTCAGGGGGTGCTGAATCCTCAGGGCACATTTTCATTATTTCACATGAAGACAAAAGAATAGGACCCTGGTTCAGGTCAATAGTCCCTTTAGACATTGGCCCACCTTTGATAGTAGTCCTATGCAAATATTTAGAAAAAGAAACAGCAGAGCAGGTGTGTGGATCTCTCAAAAACATTTTCCTTTTTTTTTCTACTTTTACTTTCTACTAGGTACTTCCTGAATTAGATCCAGTTTCAATTCTAAGTCCTTTCTCAGATTCCCTTTGATCCCCTGTAAATTTTTTGCATTTACACCCTCTTTTGACAAGGAGTTGCGTAAGTCTGTTGCCCATCAGGTGTTGAATCACCTTTCCTGGTTGTTGTTTTTGCTTGACTGCCACTATTTCCATTGGTGATCCCTAGCTCCTGCACTGGAAGAATCTGTCAGCAGTTGACCCATTTTTCTACCATCTCTATAACACTAGATTTTGTAGGATTATGTTTACAAAAGAACGAATTTCCTAAATGCAAGCATATTTTTTATTATTTTTATTTTTATTTTTAATTTAATTGTTTATGTGATTGTTAGAATTCCATAGGATGGGCAAACGCACACACAAACACATCCTAAAACACAAAAACTTGTTGACCAGGATCATGTTACATCCTCTAATGTTTTAAATAAGCAGAAGACTACCATAAAGAAATGTCCTTTTGCAGATGCAAACATTGTTTATTAGTTGCTTATTAGTTGTTCTTAAAAACTTTTGGAAACACTTGGAATTAGTATCCATTAATTTACAGATGCATAAAAGACCTTGAAGTCTCTGATATCCTCATCATCTTGCTTCATTTCCAGTGCTAGTTCACAGGCAAGAAAAATTAAAACAGAACTGTAATTTATTATCTGCTACAAAAGAAAAATAAAAATCTGTTTTTGCTCCTGAAAATGGGCTCCAGGTAATGGTTCTGTCTTGCCTGTGTGACTGGAAATTTCCTGAGCTACAAGAGAGGATAGGGGAAATATTTTTTAGAAGGAATGTAGCTAACATGAGAATGTTTCTAAGTTTTTGCATGTCTACTGAGAGATTTTTGTAATATCATATGAAATCACAGAATATTGCCTTGGTTGTGACTATGTCTTCAATGTGTCGTCCATCAGTATTTCAGTAAGTATTTCACAGATCAATGACTTTCAGCGACTTCTTGGATTATATAAATGCCAAAGTGGCTACATTGATAATCTCTTATTTTAGTGAAAATGTTACTTTCAAGGTGTAGTGTAAAGGTGGTGGACAGACAGTGGTCTCTGTCAGGAAAATTTGTACATGTTTATCTAATAATTGCACACATAGTTTCTACAGCTATATATATGTAGCTATACCATAAATAAAGATTGGCAATACAGTTTGTGTGTCTGAGACAGTAGCTTCACATGAGCAAACTGTGACAGTACTGGACTTCCTGAATAGTCACACTAATGTTGGATGTATCACACAGTATGATTAACTGACCATAAAAATAGAATTTTGCAGTGTCATTCCATTAGCTCTGAATTCTGCCACCTTTTTGTTTGCTAAGTAATGTTTTAGTATTGCTTTCAATTTGTTGATTTATTCTTCTTGGGGTTTTACATTTCAAAATGTTTAAATGGTTTATAGGCCAAGAATTAGTCACCAATATTACAACAAACTCCATTCTTGTTATGCAAAACCCCACAGATTCTGTGTATGTGTGAGAAAATATATTGTAAAAGCTTTACCTTTAAAAGCTTCACCTGAAAATATTAGCAGATGTCTGCTTCTACAGGTCATGATACACTAGACCTAACTGCAAGGTAGGACCCAAAATCTGGTTGTTTTAGCTAATGTCTCCAATTGCACTAGCTACAGTACTTCTCTACTCTGTTCGTAGACTTTTATTATCAGTTGATCCTACAAAATTATCCTGTACAAAAGTAAGTTATGTTTCTGTGTGCTCCAATAGCACTATGTAAATAAATTATACCAACAAGAATATTAGTTCACACTGAAATTTTTAGAGCATTGTCTCATTGATAACATACGTCAAATTAATAAATGGCTGCTGAAGATGTCAAATTTGATAAATTTATGTAAAGTATGGGAGATTCATTATTAGAATGGAACAACTTATATATATTTAGTTTATAAAGCTTCAATGGTAGCATTAAAAACTCATCTATGACATCGATATAGAATCTGAACATGCTTCAACTGTGTTTACCGAAAAAAACCTAACCCGCACTTCTACATTTCATATAATAAAATACTAGTTATTATCTACCATATGGCCATGTTCTGTGGCTCTGAGATTTTTAAGTCGACTTTCAAAAGTCTACTTTTATTTTCATGTTCTTTACTTTGGGACTGAAGTCAGTATCATTGTTTTGCACACTGGAAGTCACACAACAGTTTATTTTGTCTGTCTTTTCCTGGCCCTGCGAAAGAATATGGATCATCTGTATCATCCTCCGAAACCCACTTTGTGCTCAAAGACATAGCTAGTATTAGTAACATTGAAAGGGATATAGTCTTACACTAAGATTTCTTGTACTATTGATCTTTTCATGATTGTGTTTAACCTACTGATACATTCTAAATGCGACCTTTTTGAGACAAATAAGGCATATACTTTTCCACTAACTACCTTAATCTGGTAGTTCCTACTGTAATGAGTTTTTTGATTTGAAGTTCCTCTCAGTTCTTGTCTGTGGGACATTATCGTTGGCAGTGGAAAGCAATCAGGGTCAGGCTTTGCTATTCTTCCTCTAGGTTGGTTGTATTGATGACCTTGTTACACTTCTAGGATGGCCATACAAAAGACAGATAGGCATCCATCTGCAGTATGACTTGCCTCAAAATTTATCATCTTCATTAAAAAAAAAAAAAGAGAGGAATGTAAGTATATAAGTAATGAAGTAATGTTGTTATGACAGTCTAGTATGTGACATTGTGACCAAACTTGTACAATTTAGTTCCAGAAATTTGGAACCGGAATTAGTAGATTGCTCTACTAGCCTGGGATTCATCTAAAAGATGAAAAAAATCTTGTTTGTTGGTGCTCTTAACTAAATTGAATTTTCACAGTCTTGCAGTTCTCTCAGATACGTTTTGAGTCCAGAAATATTTCTTCTTCTCTAGACTTGTTAGTTAGACTCAAATAGCTATATAAAAAACATCAGCTTTCCATTTTAATCTTTTGCTAGCAAAGTTGCAAGGCAAAGCTTGTAAACATGAATCTTAAAGAATGATAGGCCATAAGTAAATAAAAAATAATTCCTCCTCTCATTACTTTTTAAGGAAAAGATGTGATTTGTGGATAATTTTGGATGAAGTATTTTTAAATACTGTGGTCTAACATTTATATTAGATTTTTTTTTCTATCTGATAACCTTATCAGATGACCTGCTAGACTTTTTTTCTTTGTCATTGACATAAATTTATTAATATCCTTTGGGTAAAGCACTACAGGATTCTCAATACAATATTCTGATAGCTATTATTCATCTGGCTTCTTTGAACTAATGTATTTTATAGCTTAGAGAACATACCTATCTATCTACTGGAAAATTTATATATATACAAACCTCTATGTATATTTCTTCTATGTTTCTAGGAGTAGCAAATGTTCTAATTAATTAATTAATTGCCTACTTTTATGGGTAATTAAAAACCAAAATCAGGATGATTTATTAGATACGTGCTTTCTGTTTAAAACACGAAGGAGAGTGGGGTCTTGGGTAGCATGAGTAATCTAACCATGGGATATATAGCTGAAAGCAGGTTCAGGCTGGGATCAGAAGACCTCCAGTCCTTTAAATCAAAATATTTAAAAGTTAAAGATTTCAAAATGCTGCCATGATTCCTTACTAAAGAAATATTTGCTGTTCCCACTTAATCTGTAGCCTTATCCCACAAGCAGAGCATTTCTACTGTAACGCACTAGTATGCAGACTCTACAAAGTAACAATTCCTTTCACAAAAAGCTAAACAATCAATATTTGCCTTGAGAAATGAGGCAGTTCACTTCATCCAGGAAAGCCAGTCTGCAGTTCTCAGACAATGTTTCCAAAGTGCAATATTTTTGCCTTTGAATTTCTTCCAAATGCATCGGTAATTCAAATAAGGAAAATAAAAAAAAAAAAATTAAAAAGCTTAAAAGGGAAGAAATAGCTGTGGTGATCAAAGTCTAAAGAGCAGAAGCAAGGACTGCCAGCAGATATGATCTATGTGCAACCAGTGACTCTGCAACAG
Organism: Vanellus vanellus; assembly: GCF_965231255.1. Taxonomy (NCBI): domain Eukaryota; kingdom Metazoa; phylum Chordata; class Aves; order Charadriiformes; family Charadriidae; genus Vanellus; species Vanellus vanellus. Next base: position 15,000,057 of record NC_138908.1, on the reverse strand, counting down.
TGACTCTGTGAACAGTTTTTAGCTAGTCAGAACCAGAAGAAAGTTAAATCCACTTCCAAAAAGGCTCATTAAAGTACACCCGTGTTTAGGGCAGTTCAGTAATTATGTGATAGGAATAATTTCTGTGATTGTAATACATAATGGCCACCTAAAAACTTCTGGCATTAGAGTAGAAAGAAAAACACAGCCAATGGGGAAAAACTGGATGTATTGAAGAAAAAAACATCTAGGTTATAAATTTTCACTGGCCAGTACTGACTAGTAGAGTTAAACTAACTAGTGTGGGTTTGCTTATTTTATTTTTTAATATAGTTGGCAAGTAAAGTTCTATTTTAATCTTCTTTCCTCTTTTTTCCCCATTTTTCCATATCAGAATACAGCACCTCAATCCCATTCATATACTACCTTCCTGTAGAGAATATGTGAAAGATCAAATGATTTATTAAAGAACTGTGTGAATTGTATTCAGTGGTTATATTTCCAGTTGCTGTGAAGGGAATTAAAATATTAGTTCAAACAGTGAAGATGATTTCTATCTCATCTTGTTTTTTCTTCCTTGCACTTCTCATTTGGTTTAGTAATTCAAGAGAGAAAGCATGAATTGTTCCTAACCAGCTCATCAATTCAGTCTCTGCTACTAAATATGCAGGAATTACATTCTAGTTTCAGGTTCATTACTATCTCAGATTCTTACGGATTTCAGGGTTAGCAAGAAAGACATCTGGTAAAAAGTAGTCTCTTTGCTGTAGCTGTTAGGGTAGAAAGTAGGTACCTCTGTAAGTGGGTCAGATTTTACATTGGTGCACTACCAATATTTATTTTCATGTAATAGCTCACTGTCCTAGACTTCAAGAGAGCAGACTTTGGCTTCTTCAGTGATCTCCTTGATGGAGTGTGATGGGATAAAGCCCTGGAAGGAAGAGGAGCTTAAGAAATCTTGTTAATATTCAGATTAGAGAAAATCCTCTGACCAGCTGGGAGAAAGATGGAGCCAGAATGATACTTCTGTGCCTCAAGAGGGAAGAGTTCTTCCAGTGACTTCTTTTTTAACCATTGTCTTCCACAGGTTTTATGTGCAAGGAATAAAGTAATCTCAGAAGTTGTGATACAATGTTAATGGTATCATATTTTATACTGCTCCTCACCTAAACTTATTGCTTTGAATTTAGGAGCACATAAAGTAAAACCAATTAAAGATAATGTACTTTTTATTATTTTATGCACTTTAATAGAATTTGAAGACCTTTGCCAAGATTTCGTTACGTGCTATGGAAATGTATAAAGTTGGTCTATGCCCTAAAGAACTCACATTCTATAAAACAAAACCAGGGCTAGTAAGTGCTATTAACCTTATTTTACACCTAAGGAAGCTCAGATTGAAGAAGATAAAATAAACTCCCAAAGTCACATGGAAAATTCTGAAACAGGCAAGAATAAAATGCAGATCTGATCTGAATGAGATACTTAAAGCACACGTCCTCCTCAGGTCAGTCTTCAAAGAAGCTTGTTGACAGAATTTCCTTCTACAAAACAAATGGTTTAATAGTTGAATAGTTGGACAGAAGACTCTTAAAAGTGGACTGAAAACTTACATTTGGATATGGAAACAGATATTGACTGACAGGACAACTATTTTGCTCCTTTCTGGGTAGAGACATTGAAAAGTTAAATTGACACCGCAGTCTGTAACATCTTTCCTTACTGTTCTTACTGTTGCAAGGTCCTGCTGAGCTCTCCAGCCCTGCCCTAACCTACAAATAAACCTACAGGAGCACATACTTAAACAGCATCAACAGCACTTGTTATTTCTTATCAGGTCTTTTAGCATACAGCCTTGCAAAATCTCTTCTTGTCATTGCAACATGTATCAGGCAAAGTGAAATGTTATCTACAAAGAAAACATGGTGACAGACCAAAGTGTGGGTTGGGTTCAAAAGAGTGTGGTCGAGCTGATTTTCCCTTTTGAAACATTCAATTATAGGCAAAATAATATTACATGCAAACATGTATAAATAAAAATATACGCCTAACAAGCTTAAGAAACACAGAGATTTTTTTTCCCCAACAATTAGCAATCAAGTGCAGTGTATTTCAGTTAAAGGCAGTGGAGTAATTGAAAGCTGAGTGTGACAGTAATTAAATTTGGTAATATAAAGTGCAATGTCTTCACAGATTTTCTTCATCTAACTTCCACAGATTTCAGTGGGGTTTGGGTGTATTTGTCTTCTCCTAAAGTAAACAACGTGGTATAGGAATCTGAAATAGTAACCTGCTTAATCAAAATAATACAAAACGCTGGTTTGCATCAAATACAGCCCCATTAAGAAAACAATGAAGTACAAAGTTGAGTAATTTCCTTCCTAAGCTAGCATTTAATTGTGTCATTCATTTTAATAGGGTTTAGATGTGTGACTAAAGAATAGTACATGCTTGAAAAATGTTTTTCTGAGTTACACTGAAAGCAAATATCATTGGATGGGTTTCTTTGAGGTAAGCTGTTGTAGATTCATTTAACTTTTTTCAGTTTAAGAGATGAAATCAAGTGTGTCATTTTCTTATTAACTGCAGTGCTATATTTATATGGAAATCTTTAGGAGAAAAGTTATCTGAATATCTTGAAATGACAGAAAAAAAACCTCAGTCTTGCATTTTTTTATTAATTAATCATAAAAATCTCAAAGTACTAGTAGATAGATAATCATAAAATAAACTAATAAAATAAAGTGGTATGTGATAGTATTTGATGACATAGCAAATTGCAGATAATACAGAATCTGTTCTTTGTTTTGAATCCTCACAGAAAGAAGGGCAAGGTGGAAGAAATCAAGACTTTAATAAAATAAATTAAATTTCTTATTGGGCCTTTTTCTGGTCTTGTTTTACTATTTGTTCTACTACTGCTACCAAGAATGGTGACAACATGTGCTGGTTTTGGCTGGGCTAGAGTTAATTTTCTTAATAGTAGCTATTTATGGAGCCATTTTTTAGATTTGTGCTGAAAACAGTGTGGATAACACAGTGATGTTTTCGTTATTGCTGAGCAGTGCTTACAGAGCATCAAGGCATTTTCTGCTTCCCATACTGCCCCACCAGTGAGTAGGCTGGGGCTGCACAAGAAGTTTGGGGGGGACACAGCCGGGACAGCTGACCCCAACTGACCAAAGGGATATTCCCTACCATATGATCTCATGCTCAGCAATAAACTAGGGGGAAGGTGGTGGGGTGGGCACTGCTGGAGGACTGGCTGGGCATTGGTCAGTTGGTGGTGAGCAGTTGTTTTTATTTGCATCACTTGTCTTCCTTGGGTTTTGTTTCTCTTTCTTTGTTATTTTTCTTTTCATTATAATTTAGTATTAGAAGCAGTAGTATCAGTACTAGTATCAATAGTATCAGTAGTATTAGTAGTGCTGGCAATTTATTCTATTTCAATTATTAAACTGTTTTTACCTCAACCCACAAGTTTTCCCACTTTTACCCTTGTGATTCTTTGCCCCATCCCACTGTGGGGGAGTGAGCAAACAGCTGTTCAGTGCTTAGTTGCCAGCTGGGGTTAAACCACAACACAACACTAAGAATATTAAAGGGAGTGTATTATATAGAAAACTATTAGGAATGGCTGTTTTTTTAAAAAAAATCCATAACCAGAGTAAATTTCTCATTAAGGTGGTATTAAAATGGCAGAAGGGATCAGGAGATCTTTTTGCTTTTTAAGTTTGAAAGTATTTCCTGTTCTTTATTGTTGCTGTTTTAACAAACGTGTAAGACCCCAAACATAACCTGGAAGAAAAGAGAAATGTGGGAATTAAAAGCCTGCCTTGGTTAACTCTCTTCTCCAATAGCTGATATAGCTAAGCCATGCAACCAGCTACATATTTTATATGGTACACTATGATACAAATATGGAGTGGAAGATAAATCCACTGTAGTCTAACAAAGGGCCTCTTAACAAGTGTGCCAATGAAAGTAAGGACAGAACAAAAATTTCCAAATCTTTAGAAAAAAAGAAAATGCTGGATAGAAATTACTTCTTGTAGATACTTCCAGCATGCACACCACAACAGAAAGAATTGAAATTAAAATGAATAAATAAATCAAGCAAACACTCATTTTCAAACAAAACCACAGTGAGGAATTAATTACATTAAATAGTGACAGTGGGTTCCAAACAAAGATATGTAGGATTAATCACACCGTTTCCTATGCAAATGATATGGATCGCAGGCAGCAAGCAGTCAGAGTTGCGAGTATAAACTCTGAAGATTTTATCTAGTAGTTTATCAAAGTGTTGAGAATCTGAGACTTGTATGTGCTTTGCTTAGGAGCTGGTAATGAACAGCAGAATCTTTTTGACAACGACCCAAATCCATACAAAACTGGCAAAAGTCCATGATGTTTTTATTCCTTCTGTTTTATCAGATTTTCTGGTGTTTCTAATGTACTAATCACCATTATTGACACTAATGGATTGTTTTGTTTAAGACATATATAAATAAATGGGCATGGAAAGGAATGGGCATTTTATTCTTGCTGTAGCAAAAAGGACGTTTCTCACGTATATTTAGTGTGCAGTGTAACCCTGGATAATAAAAGATACAGAATCCAAGTAGGTATCCGGTGTACATACTCCTCAGAGCATCTCACTGCAGCAGCGATAACCAAGCTAGCTAGTTTAAAAGTAGCCCAATAACGTGTGCATAAGCTATAGTTACCGCAGTGGCTTCTTGTAGACAAATCTAATTTCTTTATATCTGTAGAATTCTCTTTCTCAATTAAACATGCAAAACAGCAAAAAAGCTAACATCTTATTTCTTTGTCAAAATCTAGACCTATATATTTGTGCAGCTTGCATATACCTGTTTAATTCTTATCAGCCTTTTCATTCTTCCCCTGTAACTGTTGTGAGATTTCTTTTACCTTGTTTGACATTGGCAAAACATAAACATTTTCTAGAACATCCCTGGGGTTGAAGATGTATTGAAATTAACAAATGGGTGTTCTCTAAGCCAACCCTTAAGTACAAATTAGCAAAGCTTGTTGTGCACAAATAAAAAGCTGAAAAAATAGTTTGTGCACTTGTGTCATATTCCAATTTCTCTTGTGTTTGAGTCGTCACTGATTCTTTTGTCTATCATTGTTTAGTACACAGACATGCTTCACATGTTTTACAACCTATAATGTAAATTAATTGCTCTTTGATGTGCATAAAATTTAAAGCAGTACTTTAATAACATATATCGATATTTTTAATGTTGAATAACTAAGGAAGATATTAGAGTTTTGGTACAAGAATTCTAAGAATTTCAAAGTATCTTATATATATTTATTTTTTTAAATAAAGACATGTAAGTTGAAACTAGATTCTCTTTTTAGTAAGTTATTTTCCCCTTTCCTACATCCTCTCACCAATTTACATTCACCAATATTTTTAAGACAACATCCTTTACTCTGGGGGCCATTCAAATGAAGACAGCAAATCCCATTAAATTCTCCTGGAATACACTCAGTCTCTATGATCCAAGTAAGAAACAGTTATTTTTTTTATCCTACTGAGATTTTTAAATTTTGCTGTGGGAGTGGAGGGAAGGGAAGCCTTGCAGCTCAACAACAAATTCAAAAAGCCTTATGTGAATCTGAAAGCCTTTGAAGTAAATAATTTCCAGCCACAAAAGGAGGTCAAAATTGCAAAGAGAGCTGGAAGGATTGCGTTCTGGACCATAATGATTAAGTACCTCACCCTGAAATGTAATACAATGTGGGCAACCCAAGAGTCTGTGCTGTAGGATTACTGACTGCTTCATAGGGATTCATTTTATAAACAGAATAACATCACTGTTTACTGGGAATTATTGCCTACAATCTGTTGTCTACTGCCAAATATAAGTTGAGCATGCCTTTCACCTGCTTGATTTTTCACCAAATGGAAATTGACCTTTAATCTAGCAACTTTCCCATATCAACATAAGTTAGCCAAAGCAAGTGGAGATATTAATTTTTTTTTTGATCAGTTAGTGCTCAGTTTGAGACATCTGCAAGGATTCAAAATGCACATCTTTAAAAAAGTTAAGTATTAGATCTCTGAAATTTATCAGCCTTCTTCCTCCTATCTAAAACCATAAATGGCTTGTGAAAATCACCAATTATCAAAATAATTCTTAACAAATTTTGAAAGCAATAATTCACAGAAATTAAAATTTGTAGGGTTTTATATTCTACCTTTTATTCCTTTACTCCAATTTCTAGAAAATGAATTAAAAAGGATGTCTTAACTAAACCAGTATCAGAAAACAACAGGACTTTAACAGTGAGTGTCTTTTAATTGTAAAGTAATTTTACAACTGGAGCTAACCATAAAAATCAGTAGAAATGTTATATTATAAATAAAAATGCAATTGATCTCTGTGTGTTTTAGTGTGGGTTTTTGGTTTTGTTTTTGTTTTTGTAATGCAGTTAGAATGCTCATTTGAATTCATTTTTAGAACTTAAAAAAAACTCACTAGCAAAAGTAAAATGAAATATTACTAAAAGGCTGGCATATTCTAAAGGATAGATAGTCACAACAAAAACTCAGATCCATTCAGTAATATAGGACTGAGGGAACTAATGAAAACTTACTTATTTCTGGCCAAGATTATGCAATGACAAAATACAAGTATTATATTCACTTTTTTACATATTTGTGAGATTTTGTTAAGTGGAAAATTGACACATATTGTCATTCTTCAGTCAACTGATTTATTTTATTTATCTTGCCTACCTTATTTGCCTTGTTCACAATAATACCTGTACTACTATTGACCTGTGCTGGGCTGCCTGCTGAGTTTATATCTGGAGTTACAGTGTCATGAACACATGCATTTAATTCAGTTAGATCTGCGATTTTTGTGTCAACAGAATGGCACCTTGTCAGAAAGTATTGCAGTATCATTAAAATAATTGCAAAAAATCCCACTACACCCTCGTCTTTTGCAGTCTGAAAAGAAGGAGAAAAAAGAGAGTCAGGTAAAGGAGGACTGTGTTAATATGACACCTGCACTGATTCCTTCTGGTTCTCATTCTTGCAGATGAGTAAAAAAGGGCAAGAGTATATTATACAGGATGTTCATGCGCAAGCATACCACACACAATGAGGATACTCTTTCTGACCCCCTCTGTCTGGATTCCGTGCTTTCTAGTGCTAAGCCATCAGTGCACTTCTGTATTTCCACAGCTAAGAAGCTGAGAGATGGGGGAATTGAACAATCTTACAACTGCCTAGTCATCATCTAATCTTGCAAAGGAGTAAGGAGACAACGTAGGCAAATCACAGAAAAGCAGAATTCAGCTTCAAAATTGGCACACTGATCCTCTTGGTAGTCTTCCTCTTCTTTTTTTCAAAATTGCTTAAGCAAACTATGGAGTGTCGGCATTAATTTCCAACTTCATACGTCTAAGATGTTGAGTTGGAACTATCTTATCTTCATAGTATGGGCTAATGGTTTAGATGGGTTGAATTTTGTTTAAAGCAAAAATATATCAAAACAGCCCACTTATTTTATTTTTATTTTTAAAAAAATATAGTAAGGCAATTTGAAAACCTGTTTAATAGTATTTCTAAATAGCCAGGCAGTTTGCTATTTGTCATCTATTTTTTCCCCCCCTAACATGTCAATTAGAGTTACGCTTGATGACTCATGTATAATTCCATCTGCGGGGATTACCAGTACATTTACTTACAAACAGGATATAGGAAACAAAACTATGTATTTTAAAGCGTATAACTTATAACAACAAAATCTTTCAAAGATTATTATGTTCTAACCAGAATTTATTTTTTTTTTTTTTAAGTTTGGTCAGTACATAGCAATAAAAATAATTCAAGAGTTATTGATTAAAGATTCAATGGGAAGATTCAGCACCAACCTGGAAGCTGTAGCACTGCATTGCCCAGCTGAATTCTGTGAAACATGAGGCTATGGACTGACATCGCAGGGATGGATTGCTGACATGTTACAGCACTCAGAAAAATTATGTTCTTTCCACTTACATTTAGTGCTAGATGAAAAGGTCGCAACTGCTGATGACAGTGTCCATAAACTATGAATTATAGTCCAAAGTTTTCCAGTTCATCCTTTGCAGCATCTGTGGTGTGGTTGCTCTCTGCACAGCTGCAGGTGGCTTTATATATATCTTTGACATAAAATGTCAGGAGATACATGATCAGTTCGACCAGAGTCATGGGTTGATGGCACTCTGCCAATACAAAGCAGACATAAATGCCCCTCTGCTGGCTGCTTTATGTCCGAAAAACTGCTCAGGCTACCTGGAGAAAACCAACAAATTTGGTTTCAGCTGTAGCAGTGTTTTCTAGAAAAGATGATTGCTTCCTGGATTAAAAGTATGGATTCCTACTTCAACATAACAAATCAATAATTTAGTAAGTGATTTTGCTTGTCTTAGAAAGTCTTTCTGTATAGTGCCTTATTTTCTTTATACCAGACAGGTTGGACTGGTTTTTTAGCTCTCACCAGTGTTTTGCAAGCTTGATTTAACACTGGAATTTCAGTCAATTTTTTCTTAGTCCCTTTGCACATATTTTTTGTTGTTGGATTAGATGCTTAGTGAATATATGTAGATATAGTTCAATCCCAGCTAATAAAGCTATGCTGATTTACATCAGCTAAATGTGTGTCACTTAGGTTTAACAAGTGACTTATGAAATACACCAAAACCTCACAGGGTAGAATATTCAAACACGTGATCCTAAAAGAACACCTTAGTGTGCTTTCAGAAGCTACTGCCTGGCCACTGAGAGGCAATAGCAGACTGTGTGTTCACTTATAGTCTCCTCAAGCTGTGAAGTAAAATTAGTTAATTTGGTGGAGATTCAAGGTGTTCCTTGCAATTGTGGTGCCTAAAAATGTGCATGTTGTTTGTTACTGCATTACAGCTAAGAGATGGAAATTTCTTTCGAGAAGGTGATTCATTGTTTCTGTTTGCATGAACAAGCTTTACAGGTATAAACTCATGCATAAAAGGGGATTAGAGTCAGATCACTGAAGCAATTACTACCCACTGTCCACCTCGCTTTTCTCTAATCAGTCTTCTCTCCAAAGCAGGGGCAGATGGACCATGCAGGAGGTTGATGGCTGGTCCCCAGCATTTGGAGCATGGTTTATTAAGACGAAACCTGTACTGGCATCAGATTAATTGACAAAACCTGTTGATTTGTGCCATCCAAATTGAGTAATCCTCCAATTTTAGATTAACACTCTGTCTTCCCTTTCCGTAGGATGCCCTTAAGAGCCACAGAGCTCTCATGGATCTCCCTGGGATTTTGTCTGTTCAGCACCCAGAGACACAAGGTGGCAGTTCCCCCCTTCTGTTAGCTGTGTGAGCTGGCTGGAAAAAAATGGCTTATATTTCTAAGCCATTTAGATATGTATATCGAGATCATCTGATAAATAACTCCGGACAAGAGTAATTTTTATCTGATACATACTTTTATGAAGAAAAACATTTACCTTGTTAGAAGAATTAGAGAACTTTCAGAAGATCAGTCATATGAGTCTGAATTCTGTCATTTTTATTGGCATGTGATGTCATCAAGCTTTATGCTCAATTTCTGAACAAGTTAGCAGTACCAGTATCATTTCATATCCACAAGTTTCACAACATTTTATAAAGTCGGGTGAGTATTATGATCCTTGTTGTCCAGAAAGCTAAATTTAGCTACTCAGAATCTACAAATTTAAGTTATTTATGTTGTAAAGAAGCGTATTACCAATGATATTCGAAACTGAAACCAGTGAGTCGATGTAGAATCAGCACAAACAATGAATGGTTTCAAAGTAAAATGTAATGAGACTGCTTCAAGAATTCCTAAATTTGGTGAGCCATTTTACTCACATACAGTAGGTCCAAAATTATCCTGATATAGAAGACATGGTGTATAAATACAGTATTACTCACAATGCAAAAGAGAAATAAAGATGACCAAAAGCCTGAAAGAAATCTGTTAGCATTGATTTATTTAAATTAAACTCTCCAGTAGGCTGCACTTTTGGGCTTTTATTTGTCAATTTGTTCCTGATGATCGCTCTAGCCCATGCCCAGTGTCACAAGGTTTTCCAGGGGTTTCTTTTTGAATGTGAATGATTTCAGCTCTTGTTTATACCCCTGCCACTTTAAGCTCTCAGTTGGTATAAAGGACTTTTTAAAAAAAAACAGCAGGTTATTCTATGCCTCCATTAACCAAAAACCCTGCAGAGTGACTGAATAATAACTCATCTAAGGATCCCTCAGTACACTCTCTGTTCTGCGCTTGGAAGACAAGTTGCTGTTTTCACTCAGGACATACAGACATGTTAAAATTTATATTTCTTTGGCTGACATGGAAATCCAAAGCTGTGAATCTGTATCAAATGCTCCCTGTAAGAGCCATGCAAATTCATCTGCAGTCCTGGCTATATATCCTGCGACTGAAGTCACAACCATTCAGCCTCACTTCTACAAGAACTTGAGGTCTTCTAATTACCTCTTTCTCAGGCCTGTCAATTTCTGCTGCATTCATAGTTCGGATTTCAGAGTAAGCATTGCTGCTACTGAACATATAGATATTTATCAATCAGGGAAACAGAAATAATTAACAACACACTTGTTGATCGTGGTTCCACATTATTAATCATTATCACTCTATATACAAAACTGTCCTTAGCACTGATAACCTAAATGAGTTGCATCCATGAAGTACTACAGAGCTGCTGCCAATGGTCAGGGCTGATGACTGTGTCCTTGGTGGCCTCAGTCACAGAGAGTGAGATGATCAGGCTTGAGAGCTCTTCAACAAGGCAAATCCGAATGGACATAGGTTTGTCATTCTATGTTTTCATTCTTCCCACCTGATACTCTTGTGTTACTTGCACCCTCTTCAGAAAGGGGGGTCTGGTCTGCTCCTGACCTGCTTATCTTGATTTTGCTTCTTCTTTCTTGTTTGTTCAGAGGATGTCCTTCCTATTTGTAGTTACTTGTGCTTGTCTTGCTCTGCTTTTTCGTCTCATAAAGTTTGTTACTCGGCCTGCTTCTTAACACTGCTTAAGTGCCACTATACAAGCATTTGTTTACCCCCTTGGTGGTAACATTGCTCTCAGAAGTAAATACATGGTGTTTATACCGGGTGTTTGACTTTATTATCACAATGTTATGTATTGCTGTTGGTTACACTAGTTTAACGCACTTACACTTGGTTTCAAAGCAACTTAATACTGATTATATTGACAATATTGAGAAATGTACTTGCAGTTAATAAATTTTAGAGGCCATTGTTTTGGTTGCCTCATGTAATGGAACAAAATCATGTTGCTTATGATCACCTAAAGAAATATAATTTGGATGCATGAACACCATCTCTATTTCAACATGCATTATCTCTTATTTTTCTTTTTTTGATGCTTAATGATAAAGATGTTCTAGCTACAGAATCCACAGTCGAGCCAGTCAAATGTTCCTCTTCTCTTTCTCCTGTATTTTTTTATCTCCATGTATTTCCTTTGTCTGCTGCAGAGATGCAGAAAAATAGCATATCAGGTATTATTCTGTGCCTCCCCTCTTAATTCCCTTTTGCTCAGATAATCCTACACATTGATCCCTTTTGGCCCTGAAGAACCACTTGGCACAGTTACAGAGATTGTAAAAATATTCATCTATTCCTCCAGAGCTCCTTTAAATGTTGCTACTGCTGGCTGTGGAAAAGAATTGGAATGAAAACGAGTTCTTTATGAATTCCATCTAGTTGAGTCTGAGTTCTCATGGTCAGCATCAGCAACAAGTTTTACCATCACAGTGAATGTTTGATTCCCAAGTAATCACCTCTTACTTATCACTGGAGAAACTAACACAGCCCCTTAGACCACTGCTTGCTTTTGTCTTCTAGTATCACTCTTTTATTCATTTTTTTCTGTGCATTTGTAACTGATGAAACTGACACTGCAAAGTGTTCCCTCTCTGCTTTATGTATATTTGCAGACTGTTTTCTGATGCTTTGGATGGAACTACTCTACAAAATGAAACTGAACTTGATGTTCATCTTAAGACTATGTCTCATGGCATTTGGTATTGTACGTTGAAAAGTGGGACTGCTCTGCTCCAGATGGTTACAAACAACAGCAGTACTGACAGTCACAATGCATATAGCTGGTAATTTCAATCAAGTCCATCACTACAGGACGAAGTCCGTTCCTCCTGTTTTGAATGAATGCAGTAAGAGCAAGTATCTCAAAGAAAGCTACGGCAGTAAAACTAGTGCTGATACTTGTTATTTATATTTGGATAAATTAAAAGAGTGTACCATCAGCAAGTTTGATGATGACACTAAACTGGGAGGAGTGGCTGACACGCCGGAAGTCTCTGCTGCCATTCAGTGTCACCTGGACAGGCTGGAGAGTTGGGCAGAAAGGAACCTAAGGAAATTCAAGAAAGGCATGTGTAGGGTGCTGCGTCTGGAGAGGAATAACCCCATGAATCAGTACAGGTTGGGGGCTGACCTCCTGGAGAGCAGCTCTGTAGAAAGGGACCTGGGAGTCCTGGTGGACAACAGGATGACTATGTGCCCTGGTGGCCGAGAAAGTGAATGGCATCCTGGGGTGCATCAAGAAGAGTGTGGCCAACAGGTCAAAGGAGGTTATCCTCCCCCTCTACTCTGCCCTGGTGAGGCCACATCTGGAGTATTGTGTCCAGTTCTGGGCTCCCCGGTTCAAGAAGGACAGAGAACTGCTGGAGAGGGTCCAGCAAAGGGCTGCAAAGATGACTGGGGGGTTGGAGCATCTTTCTTATGAGGAAAGGCTGAGGGACTTGGGTCTTTTTAGCCTAGAGAAAAGAAGACTGAGAGGGGATCTTTTCAGTAGTTATAAATATTTAAAGGGAGGGTGCCAGGTAAATGGGACCAGTCTTTTTTCAGTGGTGCCCAGTGACAGAACAAGAAGTAATGGGCACAAACTCGAACATAGGAAGTTCCACCTAATTGTGAGGAGGGACATTACTTATAGGGTGACAGAGCACTGGAACAGGCTATGCAGAGAGGTTGTGGAGTCTCCCACTCTGGAGATATTCAAAACCCACCTAGACACCATCCTGTGCAACCTGCTGTAAGTGAACCTGCTCTGGCAGGGGGGGGTGGACTAGATGATCTCCAGAGGTCCCTTCCAACCCTGACCATTCTGTGATTCTGTGAGTAGAGGAGTGCATTCAGGTGGTTTAGAGAAATCTCCAGTTGCCTTGAAAACACATAATTAAAGTCCAAATACAAAAAAAATGGAGAGGCAAAGAGGATTAGAAACATTATTTTACGGGGACAAGATGACAAAATGGAGAGTGGAGAAGCGACTGCTGCAATGCAAACAAAGATGGAGTTCTTTACATCCAGATGCACAGAAGCACAAGAACAATATCTGTACAATCTTGCAGAGAGGAATAACTGGAGGAGTGACCAGTTCAGCCATTCCAGGAAGCGTTCCCATGGCCTTTGCTGGTTAGACACTTGAGTTCAAGTTTGAGGTTTCTCAAGGATTCACCATGGGTTCAAAGATGGAGGTAACCTAGATGACAGTAATTAAATGCCTTTAGTCTATTTTATTGTTTGCTCATGAGCTTCTCCTTTGGTGCAGCTCCTTTTCTTTCTTTCTGGCAAGAAATGAAAGAATGATATAAGTAAATCAGGAAATAAAGAAACAATCCCCTACTTAGGGATTCAAAAACAATTATCAAAATGGGAAATTGTAAGAATATGTTTTCATAGAAGGTTTATTCTTATTTCTTATTTTGAAATGTGAAGTGGGTCTGGATTCACTGATGGTGTCAGTATTATCAATAAATAACATTTTTTAGTGACACAAAACCTTTCACACAGAAATAAGAATTAGAAGGATCGAGCTGTAGAGACATGCAAGAAGTATTCTTCATGTCTGCTGACTGCTCACGGAGATACACATCAGCCAGGAAAGGAATATTTCTCCTTCAGAAACATGATAAGATTTTAAAAATTTTGAAGTTAAATATTCTGCTTCTCTCTCTCACACACACACGTAGACTCACTCAGAAGGGTGGAGATCATCCAATCTAAATTATCATGGAAACAGTGCCACACAAAAAAACATTTGGTGATATTTGCAGGAAATGGCTGTGACATTTTCAACTTGTTAAAAAGCAATGAAACAAGAAAGATATTGCCAAACTGGGAGAAAATAAGCCTTTGAAGAACTGAACTTCTAAAACCTAATATAACCTCTCTATATTTTTCTGTGACAATATGCTAGAAAGATAAAGCAATCTCCTTTGGGCTCTCACAAACAAGATGTGTGTTGTCAGAAATTTACGGAGCTGAAGATCAAGAAAGAGCTATAGCTCATCCAATCTTCCACCCTGCATTTCAGACACTTTCAGTTTCCCTCAATTGCCACTGCATTGACTCCATCATATTTTTGACCAAAGGGTAATTTCTGTATAGGTCCCAGTTTAGTCTGAAGTTACCAAAAATAGAAAAAATTCAACCTTGCCTTTGATAGTTTTTTTCCAGGGTTAATCACCCTTACATTTAAAAGGCTATTCCTCGGTTATAATTTGAACATGTTCGATGTTAACTTTAAACCATTGCTTCTCTGCTTGATCAAAGGGCCCTTGCAAGCCCTATATATTCTTCTTATGAGAATAGTTATTCCTTGTTATCAATTACCAACAAGTTTCATTTTAATATTCTTATCATATAGATGTCTCTCAGTATCTTCAGTCCTTGAAGATATTGAGAGCCATCAGGTCTTTTGCATCCCTTCTTTTCCTCATTTTCTATTAACATGCAGCTACCTGAATAATATCTCATTAGACAGAATGCCTTACTTGGAGGCAAGATCCATTCCTTAACTCTAGTCAGTATTCTTTGGCTTTGTGGTCCTTTTTATCACAGCAGTTCATCAGGAGAGCCTGCTGCGCTGCATATTAAGGACACCCTTGGACTATTTTCAGAGTCACCATTTTCTGTATGTTGTCTCCACTTCTATGCATATAGAAGACTTCAGACTCAAACAATAATAATTTTGCATATATATGAATACTTTTTTTTCACTAACACTGCCTATTGAGCAAGCTCTCACCTTCTCTTTCAATGTCATATCTTTCTTGCTTATAATTCTGAGAAATCTTTGTGCCATAATATTTTTTTTCTTCTGCAATTTTATATTATCTTCTAAATCATTGATGAAAATCATTCAGGTATAGTATCAACTCCTATGGAAACACAGATTTGGTCACCACCAGTCCTTGCTGATTTCTCACAGCCCTTCAGAGCATGCAAAAGGCTGGTGTTACTGTCTGTCACTGCACTGGGTGATTAGCTTCATGTCAGTGAAGTATGTATCATGGTATTGTTATCCACATATCTGAAAAAAGAACTTGATGCAGGAAAAAGCCTTAGGAAATATCTAAATAAGTGGCGGCAGCAGCATTTTGAAAAGCAAAATCCTAAAAGCAAGGATAATAAAAATCTTTCAAAAGCAGGGGAAAAAAATTTCAACAAACTAAACAAGCCTAATGGAGATACTGCACATGATTTCCAAAGATACATTTTCATATTGTATTCAGTATAGGTGGGAAACATTTTGTGAATTTCACTATTCCCATTAACTCTTTCAGGGACATTCCAAATCTAAACTGAAAATTATGCAATCTGTATTTTGCAGCATGAACATATTGTCAGTCATATGTACAGCCTGCAAAGGCATTTTGGAAGTCAGATACTTCTTTCCTTATCCCACATAAATTTAATTACACTTTCCAGTGCAACACACATTCCTTTGATAAACATTCTTAATTTTTATGCATTTTTTCAAACATTCCTTGCAAATGCACTGAATGTTCCGTAGTCCTTGTCATTTTCCTCTTTCTCTAGATAACCCCATGGAACAGTATTTGGACTTTAAATTACCTTTGAAGGACTAAATTTGCAGTCTCACCCCCTAGCCGTGTGTCAGATTTCTCAGTACTACAACCATGGAGAATATCTGAGATATCTAATGAAACTTTCCTCAACAGGCCTGATGTTGTGATGTTGATACCAATGGCAATATTCCTTACTGCAGTACCAGACCCTACATATATAAAGTAACGATTTCCAAGTGTTAAAAGAAAGTTATTTTAAGCTGACACCTTTTCTTTCCTCTCAGAGCCTTGCTTTCCCATTATTGCCTTTTCATTTGACAGTTTTGCTGCAAGCGTTCTTTTGCAGCTACTGAGCAATTTTCCCATCAGTCCTTCTGTTACTACAACCAAAGCCTCAAATTAGTTTATTATACTCCAGACATTGGAATCACTCTCATCTTTGTCTTTCATAATTTCTGTAATTTAATCCAAATACCTTTTACTCCCTGCTTTTTTTTTTTTTTTTTTTTTGGGGTGGTAGCTTGATAGATGGGAGCTCAGTTGAATGCCTGACATATAAGGAGCTGTAGATTTCATCTGTTCTTTTATCTCCAAGAGAGTTATTGTTCTCTACTTTAATTGTGCTCCAGTTAAACGGGGACTCATACAAATAGGGGCTGGAATGTTATGGGTTTTGTCCGTTATGATCAATATATTTTTTTATTATTATGATATGTTAACTCTTTTTTCCCCTTAAAGATCACTCACTTCAGTTCAAGAAACGTTTGTGAAAGAAAACAACTCTACAATGAAGACAGATGTTCACAGAAAGATAGACTGATGAATATTAATAAAATATCTTTCAGAAACAAGATGAGATTAAACAAATCTTTCACATAAAAAGGGGGCCCAATCCAGTCAGCCAGATGATGTCCAAGTTTGTAATAGTGAAACAGGTTCAAAAACTCAAGCTGATTTCTCAAACCAGACATCTGTGGCTTGCCACCAGATGAGTCCTGACCACCGTTGAACTGTGACCTAAGCCTGTGTAGTCACCTTTGCATGACTAACATCAATAAAATATCTGTACCTCTCTCTGTTTATCTTTTTTTTTTCACCTTCGCAGAAGAGCTGCAGTCATGGTTGCATTGCACCAGTCCAGCAACAGAGCCCGATATAGAAGGGAGCTCTGTCCAGTCTGTATCTCTTAGGGGAACAGTGCACTGGCAGGTTTTTTTTTTCCTGGGCCTTGCACTACTTTCTGTTTCAAAATAACTTACAGTAGTTTTCATTATTTTCCTCCATATATTCTAAGCAATTCAATTCTAAACCTCGGAATAATTTTTAACATACCTAACAAGGCAGCTTGGGACAACAATAACTGTGAGAGCCTTTATCATGCTCCATTACACAGCTGAGACACCATCATTAAAAGTTTTGAAACCCCACCCAATGTCTCTCTCTCTCTATCTTTAGGAAAAGAAATGTATTCATAAGTTTACAATATCTATCCCTTCGTCTGGTGCCAAGCTCTGGGAATCACTGTGAGTCAGAGCTACACTAATAATATTATTACAACTGATATATAAATACATAGATGCAGGAAAAAATAAGCCATTAACATCTAAAAGTTATATCAAATAAATTTTGGACTAAAAATGTGAGAAAAAAAATCCCATAAGAAAGCAACTACTGAAAGGTAGCATTCTTGGGGAATTAGAAAAAAATATTATTTTATTTTCCCAGTTTTGATACGCTTCTACCTTATTGTTTCCTTTTCTCACACTCCCTGCACCCTATTGTGCTAGGAGAAATTAGAAAGAAGTAAGTTTATCATCAAGGTAATTGTAAACACAGTTTGAATTCCCAGTCCACTTGCATTTTTATCTCGTCTTCCATTCATAAATCACTGTGTACTTCTACTTGCACCAGAAAAGGACTAGTTATGTTTTACCTTAACAGCCTCATCCTTTAGCAGGTAACAATGAACAAGTACATTCTTTTTTTTTTTTTTTTTTTATGTGAAATGGGTCCTGTGCAGCTCAACATTAACCTACACTCATCATAAAAAAAAAATTAGAACAACATTTAGATGTTTACCTAATGTTTTGGTATATTGTATCTAAATTTTTAATTAAGACTAATGCGGAAAGAATCCACGAAACTGTTTCCCCAGACCAGGTTTATATATTTTGTTGCATAATATTTTGTTGAGGTTTTTTGGAACAATTGTATTGTCACTCAGGTCTCAAGATTGCCTGGTTTTAGTAATAGCCTTAATCAGCAATACCATAGCCAACAACTTCGAAATCGAATTTTTAGGTGTTGAAAGCATGAGAAATGGATATGTTGGTGTTCATATTTTTAGTAAGTTATTGTAAAAGGTCCAGTTTTACAGAGAGGAGGTACTATGCATGTTGTCCTAGAGAACGTAGATCACACAGTGCGCATATAACTTTTTCTAACAGTAAAAAAAAGTCTTGAAAATGGGGAGAACAAGGGAATTATGGGAATGACTATAGAAAATGTTATCAGAGAAGGTTTCACGCTTACTGTGGTGGCTTTTGTGCAGATGAATAGTACATATTCAACTTTGACATGATGTGTTCATGAATAGGGCTCATCACATTTGAAAAAGAGACCAGTACCATCACCCTATTGTATGGTAGGGGAAACTGTGACAGTGAGGAGATTAGAGATTTATCTACATTCACCTAGGGTCAGTGGCAAAACACAGGATCTGTACTAAGGATTAGATGCCTCATAGTATGATTTCACTTGCATAAAACAGTAAAAAAGTTGCAATGTTGGCAGACCTAAGAATGGCTTTTTGCTTCAGGTGTATACCTGACAGCAGCTTAATTGAAACACATCAAGTCAATGGTGGTTTAACCCTGAAGAACATTGGATGAAGTTCCTTTTTCCAATTTCAGCAAAATGTGCACGTCTTTTGCCAAGTTGCAGTCAATATTTGTCTGTCAGCTTGCCTTTTATGAAACACAGACAGATGGTATTAGGATTTTTTAAGAAGGTTTAAGGTATAGCACATTCAGACCCACTGATATTATATTTGTAATCTGCAGAGGTAGTATTCAAATCTTGATAAAATTGCTGCATTTAGGATAGACAGACTGGCAAAATTGTCACTGGTAAGGGAAGTGCAAGCTCTTCACTTTTTGTTCTGAGATGATTCAAGGGGACTCCATTTAAGTCCATTTAAATGGATGTTTTAGTTACACTATGAAGTCAGCAATGGCAACAGTCAGTATTTATGTTTTGTCACAGTTACTAATTTCTATCACAAAGAAGCTTGTTGGAGTTAGCTTCAGTAAAGTCAAGACAAAAATTAGCCACCAAAATATTTCACATTTCAGACTAATGTAACTCCGATCTTTAAAAAGTCAAGTGTTACAGTGTCTAATTCTTTGTTTGCAAACAGAAGCAAAAGAATGACAGAATCATGGAATCATAGAATGTTTGGGGGTGGAAGGGACCTTGAAGATCACCTAGTTCCAGTCCCCCTGCCATGGGGCTTCCACTAGACCAGGTTATTCAAAATCCTATCCAACTGGCCCTGAACACTTCCATGAATGGGGCCTCCACAACTTCCCAGGCAACCTGTTTCAGTGCCTCACCAGCCCCACAGTAAAGAATTTCTTCCTAATGTCTGATCTAAATATAACCTCTTTCAGGTTAAAACTCTTACCCCTCATCCTATCGCTACACTCCCTTGACAAAGAGTCCCTCCACATCTTTCCTCTAGACACCATTTAGTACTGTATGGCTGTTATAAGGCCTCCCTGAAGCCTTCTTCAGGCGGAACAACCCCAGCTCTCTCAGCCCATCCTCACAGGAGAGGTGCTCCAGCCCTTGGATCACCTTCATGGCCGTCCTCTGGACTCATTCCAACAGCGCCATGTTCCTTCTTATGTTGGGGGCCCCAGACCTGAATGCAGACTTCCAGGAGGGGTCTCATGAGCACAGAGCAGAGGGGGAGAATCAACTCCCATGGCCTGTGGGCCACATCTCTTTTGTTACAGCCCAGGATCCAGCTGGCCTTCTGGGTTGCGAGCGCATATTGCCAGCTCACGTCCAGCTTCTCATCAACCAACACCCCCAAGTGCTTCTCTTCAGGGCTGTTCTCAATCCATTCTCTGCCCAGCCTATGTCTATGCATGGGATTGCCCTGACCCACGTGCAGGACCTTGCACTTGGCCTTGCTGAAATTCATGAGGTTTGCATGGGCCCACCTCTCAAGCCTGTCCAGGTCTCTCTGGATGGCATCCCTTCCCTCCAGCATGTTAACTGTTCCACACAGCTTGGTGTTGTCAGCAGACTTGCTGAGGGTGCGCTCAATCCCACTGTCCATGTCACCAACAAAGATACTAAACAGCACTGGTCCCAGTACTGACCCCTGAGGAACACCACTCATCACTGATCTCCACTTGGACATCAAGCCGTTGACTCATGTTTCTAAATAAAACAACACACTTACTGATGTTCAGAATTTGAGGAGAGTATAATTCTCTAGACAAGATCATCTGTTTGTGTGTTCATACACTTCTCTGTAATGTGTAAATGTGCTTCAATTCTGCGTATGACCTCAGCAATCACAGAATATTAAAAGCAACACTCTATTTGTGCTCCAGGCCATTATTTTGTCAAGCAAACAGTGCAGTGATTATGTGCCAGCTACTATTGTAGCCATGTCGCCTACAAAGATGTTAAATAGTACTGGTCCCCGTGCTGACCCCTGAGGAACACCACTTGTCACTGCTCGCCACTTGGACACAGAGCTGTTCACTGCAACTCTGAGTGCGACAGTCCAGCCAGTTCCTTATCTACCAAGTGGTCCATTGGTCAGATTCATGTGGAATAATTTAACACTGACAGGTGCAAAATCCTGCACCTCGGTCCTAATAACCAAAAAGCCCAGTACAGGCAAGGAGCTGTGTGGCTGGGGAGCAGCCTTGATGAAAGGGATCTGGGGCTTCTGAACATGAGTGCAGCTACAAAGAGGACAGAAGCTCAGACGCAGACACAAAAGCAGGATATCAGAATTAGAGTTATGGTCAGTGTGGTACTGTTTACACTCAGGAATTTAGAAAAAAGTTGATAATCTTTTCTTAAAGCAACATGTCCTGGAGCCTTGGGGTTATATTTTAATTTTTAGAGGGTAAAAAAACCCAAGCAAAACCCAAAAAGCATGTTAGTATTTTCAGGGTTTCACAAAAAAAAAAAAAAAAAAGCCCAAACAAACAAAAAACCCAAAACACCAAAGCCCAAAGCTACAAGAAAAAAACCCTGAAAATGTAGGCTCTGAAATTCATTCATTTCTATGCTATATGCACAGGGCAGCTGGTCACGCTGAGTGTAACTACTTACTAAACATCTTAAAAAAAGTATTGGAAAATCAAGCTGAGTGTCTGCCCTCCTATCTTATTTTTAAAATTGATTTTCCTATCATATTCATCTTTCCATTTTCTTTTTTTCTTTTTTTTTTTCTTAATATATCACTTGGATTTGAAAATATGGATAGTTTGAAGCTTTTCACTGAGGACCTTACATTACCTGCATTGCTGCTCAATTTATTTCACGGATAAAATACAATTGTTCAGGTCACATTTTCATATCACATGTTAACTTTTTTTTTCTTTCTATTTCACTGCACTCTAATCTCCATATAATTGAAACAAAAGTGCATCCTTCTTATCTGCTGTGATGAGGTACAGAGAACTTTGAAATTCTTTTGAAAAGAAAGACCTAGTGCAGTAGCTTTAGGAAACAAATAAAAAACAAAAGCCACTTCTATGGAGAAAAATACACTCCCGTTTCTCTATTTCTTCCTTTGCTGGTTTAGTCAGAATAGTTCAAACTCATCTCAAAACTCTTTAAAAAAACCCAATGAACCAAAGAAATTAAAGCAAATGGAAATGTTCCCATAGTTCAGGTAATTTACTGTATATTTAGTATTATTCCTTTGCAAATGGAGAAATGTTTGCATATTTTTATATCTTGGAATGTGTTAACTCAGTTCAGGATTGTAACCTTTTTTAATTCTAACTACATTTAAAATATAAAACTGTTGGTCCCCAATGGATAAACCAGAGAGGTGATGCTCTGAACCTGCCTTATTTCTATTACAGAAAGAGAAATTTGACTTTTTTTTTTTTTTAAGGAGCTGTAGTCAAGTCTCCTCAAAAGCCATAAATTTAGCATTGCAATAAATTAAAGCTAGCAAAGAAAACTCCACTTTCCTTGACCTTTTTGCCTAAATGTCACCTCATTTCTTTTTCCACAACCGTAGTTGAAAAGGCAAGATAATGCTCAGGAAGGCAAGGTAAATCTTAGGAATATTTCTCACAATCCTTGGAAAAATAACTTCTTCATGTAACTTTCTATTACAGAACTGTATTATTATAGTTATTTTTATAGTTATCATTGTATGTATTATTGTATTATTGTCATTATTACTTTTAATATAATATAATGTAAAATAATAAAATACAATACAATATAATAAAATGCAATACAGAATTCTGTCATAGAGATAGAATTTTATGTCACAAAACAGTATCTAGTGCTTATGACGAGCAGTCAAATCACTATATGGAAAATTTACTGTATGGCCATCCTTTCCTGCCTTTCCCTTGCCTGTGACTGAATGAAAGCCCTCTTATTCCAAACCTGGATGAAACTAGAGTAGAGAATTTTTGTCTAGATCGGTATACCTTTTTTCTTTCTCCTCTCTTTCAATGATATGAAGATAAAAATACACTTCATAACGGAATGGGAAGATAACTATTTGCAAATCAGCTTTGGACAGTCTGGAACTGAGAGAGGCTGAAGACAGACAGTACCAAAGAAACACACAAGATGTTGATCCTCCTTTTTTGGACCATTAACTGAAATTTTTCGAGGAAGTGTTCTGGAATGTGTAAGGCACAGAGGGTCAATGGGAAGGAAAGAAAAACAAAAGCAATGCTTTTAATTTCTTAGGAGTCTCTCTTTCATATTAAGAACTTCTGTGAGATATGACAGATGACACCTGCATCCCTGCAAAATGCCAGGTGTAGCATTCTGTCAGCATTCACATAGGAAAATCAGCTGATTGTCTTTAGGGGTTGAGATGGGCCATGTGAGGGCGCCCCTGAAGATGCTTCCATCAAATACTTCTCAAAAGATGTAGCAAAAGTATAAACCTTCATGTAAAAGAACAATTTTTCCTGACCTCTGCAACTCTTAAGCCTATGGCCAAGATTCATGACACAAAGGATTATATTTAAAAAACAGAATAAAACAGTACAGGCTTGATTGCAGAACTTGTGCTGATTGCCTAGAGGTTTACATTAACATAGAAGCAGTAAGAAAAAAAAAGGTCAGATATGTCATGTTATCTTTAACTGTCTTGTTTAATGAACCTGAAATTGTGTTGAAAAAAATCTGTTTGTCACAAGAGAGTATTAACATTAATTTTGCACAAAGATCAGCAACAACAGAAAATTTCTTATTCATATGGAAAATGTTGTCTTGCTGAAAATACCCAATTGCTCTCAGCTTCTTTTTGGAGTACTGTACAGTGATTTTAAACAGACCAAGTCCTTCGCAGATGTAAACCACAAAAATTCTCTTTTGGTAGGTAGAAATGGATCAGTTTACAGATGACAAGATTTTTTGCCCTTCTCCTTAATTCTATCAGAGGCACATTCTCATATCCTTTCTTTGTACATATTATATGGATCTTCATTTTTCCTGTCCCTTATCTGCACTTCATCTGTCTGTTCAGTGATTGTTTTAGACAAAGTATTTCAAGGAGACATCCATGTACAGAATGGGGATGAAGTATTCGATGTTAATTCATGTTCTTTTAGACTAGTTTTAATTATTTACCTCAAAGTGCTTTGCACACATCAGTAAATTACAATAACACTCGCAATACCTTCATACGCCCCTATTTTACACACAGTTGAGCAGATTTAGAGGAAACGTTATGTAACTAGTCTTTGTTATTAAACAAGTCACCTGCTAAAACTGAATGTAGAATGCAATAATCCTGCTGGCTCCTGAGTGATTGTTCTTCTCTTGTTTTTTTTTTTTTCTTTAATTCATTATGCCTTTTTATTCCCTCTCTTCTACAAATCCATATACCTCAGAAAGATGAGTAGATGGGGCAGGGGAGTGGCAGGAAGGAAGGAGAGAAATCCAAAAGAAGATATAACCCATAAGATGGCAAGCCTGCTCAGATATAAGATCAATATTCTTAATGATGACAAGCAATGTACAATAATGTCTGTGTACAAAAAAGGGGACAGGGTTTTTTAGTGAAACAGGAGTTGGTTGTTGTTTGTTTTTTTTTTTTTTTTTTAATATTTCTGGATCTATTGGTATTACTTTTTCTGTCTCTTTTACTGGCTGAGCAACTGAACTTCTGATTTCATCTTTTGCTTTTGTTTGTTTCCACCAGCTGTATCCAAGACTGCTAGTCACCTGAAACAGTAGCTGAAATAACTTGAGCTCCATCTTAATTAGGTAATCCTATGGCTGAGCCCTAGATACAAATATGTTGCTCTAGAAATAGCAATGATAAAGCTGAAATCCCATAATAAAAGAAAAGCCAATATGTCAAATAAGTATTTTTAAAGAAAAACAAGCTTAAAATGAAACAGTATCTGCACCTACCTTGATGACCAAATTAGATATACTGGGAGAGAACACTTAAATTCTCAGGGTTAAGGAAACTAGTTCAAAATGTCCTGTCCAGAACAAAATAATTAAAGTTTTATTATAACTCTGTTAAAACAACTTGGCTTAAGACACAGTAAACTGTGTAAAGGAGAACACACCCTTCAACAAACTTAAAACATTCTTAACACACTTTTTCCATCTGATGTTTTGCAGTTATGTTAACTGTGACAGAATCTTACAGTTGCGATACTGAATTTAAGATTCTGGATGATCCAGAGCACAGTTACAAGACAGTCATGACATAGGAAGAAGTGCTCTGGGAAGAATTACACGTATCATAAGCTTCATTCATGAAGGATAAAAAAGCCTTCAACTTGTCATGGGATTTGTATTTTCAGTCCTTGACAGAATCCAGTTCCCAAGTGCCACTCTTCACTTTCTAGATCTGCACTTCCATGTCCCCTTTCCGAATATATTAAAATTAAAATATCTGCTGCTATGAACAGCTAAAATATTTGAGTTCTACCTCTAGCTTAGCAGAAGAAAAGGCTGCGTTCAAGGCCAGAGAGGAGGTGAAGTACAGCCTCCTGTGTGAGATGATGCTGGTATTCTCAAGGCAATAGCCAATACAGAGGAAAAATATACGTTGTAATCTGGCTTTGATCTTGTACGTAGGCTTGGTCTTGTACATAGGCCCAAAATATCCAACCCTTATGATGAAAAGCTAACACCAGAATGTCTACAGATCATGCATGTGCTTTATTATACATGGCCTGAACTAAAGTCAGTGTATATAGGAAATCCAGCAACTGTTATCCGTTGACCAGTGCTGTTTAGTATCTCTGTTGGTGACATGGACAGTGGGATTGAGCGCACCCTCAGCAAGTCTGCTGACAACACCAAGCTGTGTGGAACAGTTAACATGCTGGAGGGAAGGGATGCTATCCAGAGAGACCTGGACAGGCTTGAGAGGTGGGCCCATGCAAACCTCATGAATTTCAGCAAGGCCAAGTGCAAGGTCCTGCACGTGGGTCAGGGCAATCCCATGCATAGATATAGGCTGGGCGGCGAATGGATTGAGAACAGCCCTGAAGAGAAGCACTTGGGGGTGTTGGTTGATGAGAAGCTGGACGTGAGCTGGCAATATGCGCTCGCAACCCAGAAGGCCAGCTGGATCCTGGGCTGTAACAAAAGAGAAGTGGCCCACAGGCCATGGGAGTTGATTCTCCCCCTCTGCTCTGTGCTCATGAGACCCCTCCTGGAAGTCTGCATTCAGGTCTGGGGCCCCCAACATAAGAAGGAACATGGCGCTGTTGGAATGAGTCCAGAGGACGGCCATGAAGGTGATCCAAGGGCTGGAGCACCTCTCCTGTGAGGATGGGCTGAGAGAGCTGGGGTTGTTCCGCCTGAAGAAGGCTTCAGGGAGGCCTTATAACAGCCATACAGTACTAAATGGTGTCTAGAGGAAAGATGTGGAGGGACTCTTTGTCAAGGGAGTGTAGCGATAGGATGAGGGGTAAGAGTTTTAACCTGAAAGAGGTTATATTTAGATCAGACATTAGGAAGAAATTCTTTACTGTGGGGCTGGTGAGGCACTGAAACAGGTTGCCTGGGAAGTTGTGGAGGCCCCATTCATGGAAGTGTTCAGGGCCAGTTGGATAGGATTTTGAATAACCTGGTCTAGTGGAAGCCCCATGGCAGGGGGACTGGAACTAGGTGATCTTTAAGGTACGTTCCAACCCAAACCTTCTATGATTCTAATTACAAACACATCTCTTTTTTTTTCTTCTTTTTTCCTCCTTTTACATATACCACATCTAAAGAAAGATCTTGCAAAAGGGCACATAATATCATGAAACATCTTGGCACAGCAACAAGGATTTCTCTCTCTCCTTCTCCCCTTACACTCTCCTCCACCTCTTCTCCTGCAGCTCCAACCCTCACTCCTGGCTTCTTTCACAAGCAGCATGGCTATTCAGAGGAGACACAGGATTTATCCCAGAAATTTTTTCCCAGAAGTGACAGAATCTCTGCAAGAAAGAGTAAACCTGGGGGTGTCCTGGTACATGCTGGGAGAACAAGGAGTGTTGTGGGACAAGTGGATTGTAGAATGGCAATATTCCTGATGTTGCTGTACATCTTATCTCTACCCCTTTATCTGTGAGAATCCCAAAGGTGTAACTTGCCCAGAGCAGTAATTAATTTTTCAGTCAAGACGTGAAAAGCCTGGGTACATCTGCTGAGAATGAGACCACCTTTTTTCAATGTGTCATAGCCTGGGAATGAGGTAGATGATGCGCAATGTCTGTTCATTACAGCATAATTAAGAGTTAAAAATTTTAAGGGATAGTCATTCTTTGGTTAAAGTGTATTCACACATCTATTTGTGATGACTCAAGTTTACAGAGAATGGATTCAGTAGAAAGAGTACAGACAATTATTATGTAAGTCAGAATAAGAGAGCTGGGAATCCTCAGCTCATTTGTCTCCCTTAATTGCACTGATTTAATAATAATTAATAACCTTCAGCATTTTTATCACAGTTTTCATTTACAGAATTCAAAATTGAGTTGCAAACCCTAATTAACATTCAGGGTACCCGTAAAACAGAACCTTAGAGTGATCAAAATCTTAATTCTCTAGTTGTATAAACACTGTGTGTGAACTGAAAGGGTAAGGAAAAGAGCCTGTGTCACTTACTCCTTTCTCATTTTGTCGTCAAATGTTGAAATCCAGCCATGAGGAAGCATTCTGTTATTTATTATTAGAAGAAAAGTCTGGCACTTGTATAGGACTTGAGTTACCAATGTGATAGTTTACTTTCCAGGACTGAAGACTTGTTGTTGCCATTTATGAACTGGAAACCAGAGTCCTTTTTACAAAATCATGTCATAATCTGTTAAACAGCTGCCTTCTCTGTTTGTGGTTAGCTTATTATATCTCTGCAAGTGCTGCTTCTAACTTAGAAGACAGCAGCTGTAAATAAGGATCTCAAGAGCATGAAACATAGAGACATGTTCCTGGAGGACAACAAAAAACAAACCGTAGGATGAAAGAAGATCAAAATGCCTAGGAGACAGTCCTTCAGGAAGAGGATAACTAGAACTTATTGACATAATCGGAAAGTTATTGAGGGGAAAGATTTGGGAGCAAAAGGTAATGACAGAGGTGGCTGGGAGAAGATAAGTGGTTGTAAAATGAAAGTATAAGGTTTTATCTGTAAGTGTTCAGGGAAACAGTTCCTGCTATAAATTTTAAATTGTATTGTGAAATATGTTGATGAAAAAAAGGGGGTTGACACTTTATTGTTACAGTATGAAGTTTGTTACGTATGTGATACACATGTTATTTTCTTGCTATTTTCTTAATACATATTGAAAGTTTTCTACCTGCCAGTGCCTCATCTATTTGTACTAACAATCATATTTATTATTTTAATTTATTGATGTGTTAAATACATTCAGAACTACTTTTAAACTTGTCAATGACTTTATTTTGTTTTATTTTTTAATGTACCTTAGCTACTATCTGTTCTTCACTTTCTCCATGTGTGAGTAATGGTTTGATTTCTTCAGAAAATATTTGTAAGAAAAATTTCATTGTGTAAGCTTTTGACCAGGAACTGAGTTTCTTTGATCTAAGCTCAAGGTGCCAAGAGAGCAAGTCACAGAGGCATAAGATGCTCTCCTATAGATACGGAAAGTGCTCATCTATCACTTCAAGTATTTGAGATGCATTCACTCTCTCTCATAATTTTCTTCTTTTATGACTAATGCCTTGTCAAAATGCCATCTCTTGCAAGTGAAGCCCATTTTGACTAACATAGGTGAAATAAAAGTCCCTTCCGTGGCTACTTTTCAAATATTTGTGTAATATTAAAAATTGCTAATCTTTTTTTTTCCCTTTCCTTTAAAATCATGAATGCAAAAGCTTTCTTTCTAAGAGGTCTTTACAATAGACATGCTTTAATGAAACAAACTTTATGACGGTAGCCTTTTGAAAGGTAAAAATGGGCATGAAAAGCACAAGATAATGCTCTTAGCATGAAACCTGGGGCCATAAGTATGTGGAGCAAGAAATAAATTATGTTAACAGTAGTTGAGATTCGTTTTGTAAAGTACAGAGAGGAATATGTTATTATAGTATCTTATAGTTGTAAAGAATGAGTTTTAGGGGTATGCTTTATGTGTGTGTTGTTGATGGGGTTTAGCACCACTTTTAAAGGAATTTCACTAATTGTTCATACATCAGTTTGAAGTATAGTCCTGTTACTGGAGTCCTGTGTAGCCACAGAAGTTTCTGTAGCTGGGAACCAGATTGCTTTTTGCAGGTGCTTCGGGACCACCCCTGTAGGAGAGTTAGCCTTCAGTCATGTAGTCTCGGTGTCTCACTCTCTCTCTCCTTTTCTGAGAGCTCCAAATGCCGTTGTTGAAAACAAGGAGGGAGGATAAAGGCTGGATGGATGTCTTTGTTACCTGTCTTTGTTCAGGTAATACTCATTTACATTGTATGTACTGCATTATATATAATACATTATGTATACGGACAATATTCACACTGGTAGCTGGAAATTGCCAAGTCCACAGTGATAACTGGTAGAAGTGGAAGTGAACCCTATACTTATGTTCCCTTGGAAGAAGCTCAGATTCACCAGGGCATTTTGACTGCTTTCATGAAAAAGCTGACAAAAGCAGCCTGAACTTGCAAAAGAAGGGTTTTGGGAATCCATGTGTTTAAATGTGAAGGTTTTGAAATGGCATACATGTTGGTTTAAATACGCAAACAAACCTTTTTTGGTTTTCATAAATACACCTGGCATGCAAGAACCAGTACTAGTCATCATTTCAATATATCTACAAGGAAACATTAATAAGACTATAACTTTAACTATATAATCTATAACAGGACAAGCTGCTCTGAATGCCGTTATGCTCTTGATGTTTACAGCCATGTTGAAGTGAATCTGACATGGTTTATTACAGAGCAGTGATGAAACATCATTTGAGTGAGCAGGAAAAGTCTTTCACTTGTTATTATGCTGTTTTAGCTAAGCAGCATTAGAAAATTAATGTAAAATGGAAGCTGAAGTCACCTTTCCTAAAAATATTAGTATAAAGAAGTCTAACACGCATTTTGCAATCATGAGAAGGAAAAATCATTAATGACATGTTTTCTTGCATCTGCCTGCTCAAGCAAATGACATTGTAATGGGAATAGTATATTTTGAAGGTATTGTTACTATCACAAAAATGAAACTCAGTAAAGTTTTCACTTGACTTGGTCTAAAACGTGCAAATCTTCTAAGTAAGTATTACATCCATAAAAAATCTGTGTGTCAGGGTGCTTTTTAATTTTCTTTTGGACTTTGTTTTTTCCTTTATATTTTAAAACTATGGACGTTCTGGCTCTGTGCTAACACTAGAATCAAATGGATCTTATATCTTACGATTATTCTAAGTTTGTTTAAGGAATATTTCAGGATATGCAAGCTGTATCCCTCGCTCTCTGTAACACCTAGTGTAAGCTCCACTGTGGATTTAGGTGCTTGTGTACCAAGGACTGAAGGTCCAGATTTACTATATTATGAGTGGACAGAACAGATACGGAAAAGTATTATTATATTTCAAAAAAAATAAGAATCAGATTGACAAAAGACACACTGTGCAAGCAACAACAGATATGGTCAGAATGTAGAGTCGTATGTATGGGCTCTGATTTTGTTATGTCACACAGTATTAGCTTTGCAGCTAAGAGATCTTGATTACTTCTGATTTATAAGTTGTATAAAATGAACAGATGCAAACCAAAAACTCTAAATGCAATAGCAATTTCCTGTATCCAATAAAATAAATAAACTCCAAGCAAAACAGAAAATAGTTTTTCTACATGACAGTGCTGAAACTGTAGAGAGAATTCAAATGAAAAATTCATTTCTTTATAAGAAATCCACATTTTTTAATTCTTAAAGTGTTGTCTGGATGCTTAAGGATAGCAGCAACAAGAATAAATCCAGCTGTGGATAAGGAATGACGGATTTTATATGTATAAATATGATCTAAAATACCATTTGCCTCAAGCTCTGTTGTTGGGACCCTTCAATTTTTTAACTGGTAAGGAAGAAGTGGGCAAGAAAAGAAGTCTCTCTCAAAAAATCTTTTATCTAGTGTTTGTTGGTTTACCTGTTTCATTACAGACCTATGTAATTTGTAGGTTTTCAAATGGATTTTTGCAGTTGCAACTCATGACTGTTTTCAACAATGTGGAATCCTTACTGAGATGTTTTTGCCCTTGGCTGCCTTCCTGTCTCTTTGTCAGTATTCACATCATTGTTCTGATACATCTGTTTGAGGGACCAAGCTGTGCTCTTTGTGTATATGAAATTGTCAACTTCAAGTGTAGACCTTCCTGGCAATAGAACTAATACTGTGGAGCTCATGGGCTGAACAACTCTATAGTTTTCAAAGTAAGGCATAAAAATGAGGACTCCAGTTTTGCTTTTTTCCCAGTGACAAATGGCAAGAAAATAGCAGAGAAGGAAGAGCTGGACTATGAAACAATCATATAAATTTAATTGACTGTATTGGGCTATGGGACACCTTTGATTAATAGGATCTTCTGTGCTAAAATATATGAATACCTTTATTCTGTGCTAAAGAACAAAATCCTTTACCAGAAAACAAGCCAGTCATATTCCATCTCATTGCTGAAGAATCTTAAGACACATAGTCTTTAAAGGTATTGACTTCCTTGTGCTCTATATCGGGCTCTTACACTTGGACATAATGGCAAGCAAAGACTGATCATAAGAAATGAAGAAAAATGACAGTCAAGGTAAGTTGCAGCTAGTTCTGGATAGAGTTTACATTCTCAGGTCTTTAAGGGCCCAAGGTTGTTTGAGAGTTTGGGTTCCAATTGCAGAGTGAATACAGTGAAAAAATACATGTGTTTCTGGTGTCTTTCAATGCAGAAAACTCTGTACCCTATCAAGTCTAATTTTCTCTTCTGCTTTAAATATATTTGAGTGATCTATGAAAATACACTTAGTAAAAAGCCATTTTTCTTTTGAAAACAGTGTTTTCATAGAAGTTTACTCAAAGGCATGTTTTTGTTAGCTATATTGTTCCTGTGTTTCGTGATGCATTTTATATTATAAAGACTGGTATTTTCTTCTGGAAAATGGTAATCCTGGAATTAAATAAGGTAGCACATAGCTTTGTGTTTATGTTCAGACCCCAAGTCATAAAACACATAGGGATAGGACCCTTTACTATATAGCACAATATGAAAGACAATAAGCAAGTCTTTTGTGCTACTAGTCTTAGAAATTCTTTCTCACTGCATCTGCCTGCACTGTGTAACTATTTATCTGGTTAATTCCTCTATAAGTGGTTAATTTATAAACACATAGCTGTGAAAGTATTATTGAAAGCTACTTCAACTTATCATACTATGGAATAAAAGTATTTTTTTAGCATCTTTTTATTTCTTTCTTTAGCTGTTACGGTGGACACATGCCTTTATGTGAACATTTATGGCTGAGTCTTTCCAGTAGATAATAGTTGTCACTCCCTGAACTCCAGTTTAACTACCTCTAAATCGTGTATGAAAGGAACCGAAGAATCCAAATGGCTTTAAAGATTCTATGCAACCTAAAACTGAATTACTATCAAAGACATTCTCATATATGTTCATTTTTAGCTATGGTCTGTCACTTAATATGCATGAGGAAATGCCGGAATTTTTATAGCAGGCCTTTTTATTTGTATATCCTTTCTTCAGCATTAGTCTGTAGTAGGTATTGCAGAGGAAAGAGTGACAATTCAGTGATGAATGGTTAGGAAATTACTTGCTCACTAGTAAAGATAATATTACCTCCTTTTTATTACTTAGAAGTTATGTTTGGACTAAAACATAAATATTTTACTTTTGTTTTGTTTTGTTTTAAATTTGAAAAGCAGGTTGAAATTTCAGATTGCCTTTTTTTTTAAAATCTCAGCATTTTTTTGGTTGTTTTCAATATAAAAGCTTCCATGTTTTACATTGACAACCACGTCTTTGTGCTGGCAGAATGTCCAAGTAGCTTGAGGAGACCACAGGCGTGTTGTATCTGGGTGCAAAGTTTCTCCATTACCTATTCGTGAAGATGCTGCTATAAGATTTCTCATATCTTTCTAAACAAGAATAGCCTTGGATCAGAACAGTCTATGGCAACTTCAGGTGTGCTATACTTCCAAAATCTGTCACAACCTGTAGTCTAGCTAATAAAGCTTTAATATTATTAACAGCAGGGATCTTTTCTACCCTAATTTTTAAATATTTGTTGCTGCTCATCTCAACAGCACTGATAGACTGGGAAAAAGTAGAACCAGCTCTGTGTGAGAAGATTTGTAGAAGATTGTCACAGCATTGTGCATATGAAAAAGATTTTTGTTGTCAGAAAGTTGTAGGCCTAATTTCCAAACTGACATTTTGTGTTCACCAAATTTGATCATATTGTGTGTCAGACAAACACTGTGAAAAAGACTCACACCAGAGTTGCTAATTTTTTCTTCAAACTTTTGTAAAACTCTATCTGGAAATCTCCAGAGAACTGAGTGTTTTATAAACACTTCATGTGAGCTTTTCTCTTTAATATATTCATAGAGTTTTCACCATGACTGGATATTACTTCTTCTGTTCTATAATATTTTGGCATTTGTTGCAGATGCACCTGCCTGGACGAAGCCCTGACAAAGATCTGATAAAGACCTGACAAAGGCCTAACAAAGACAGAGAAAAAGCCCACAGTTCTTTTCATGCCTCCACGGTGGTTGCCAGCACATACGCATTTTGGTGGAAGGGTCGGGATCCTCAGCCAATGGGGAGTCTTCATGACCACGTATGACCACAGTTCAGATTCAAATAGGGTATAAACAGGGCCTCATGAGAGAACTATTTTGAGATAGTCCTTCTCAGAGCAGTGGGTCTGTGGCTGGGGACTCTCCCCATGGGCTGGAATGCAATTCCATGGTTCATCTCCGGTGAAGGTTGAGAGCCCTCATCTTATAGGTGAATGATTGTGTACTTTTTGAATCATCATTTCTACAGTGTTAATGATCTCTTACATAGTAAACCTTTTCTTTACTAATGTCAGAGTGTTAAATGATTCTGATTTACATTATTTCCAATTGGTTCTCTCTTAAAATTTTTTTTGTTAGAATAAAGTTTATTTTAAGTTTATTACCTGTCTAAATTTGATTTAGGGGAGGTTTGGTTTGGATATTTTTTCTCTGAAAGGTTTATTAAGCATTGGAATAGGCTGCCCAGGGAGGTGGTGGATTCACCGTTCCTGGAAGTTTTTAAAAAAAGGGTAGATGTGGTACTTAGGGACGTGGTTTAGAAGTGGTTTTGTCAGGGTAGGTTAATGGTTGGACTTGATGATCTTAAAGGTCCCTTCCAACCTCAACAATTCTATGATTCTATGATTTTGTGAACTTCCATGACAACATTGCACTTCACCTGATTTGTCACACTGTATACGCACTACAATACTCTATGCATCACCATTTGGTGAAGCCACCAAATAGTTAAAGAACTAGAGAACTAAAAAAACCTTTCTTTGATAATTATTCAAAAGCTTTCTAAACTAGTTAGGCTAGGAAGAGTGGAACAAGAGAATAATGTCCAAGAATAAAAAGAAAATGAGCCAAGATACGTTATTTTGTCTTGGCTGACAAAGTATTATTCTTTTTTTGTGTGGATACTTTCATTTTCAGATTAAAAAAACTGCATAAAATGAATCAACATTGGGAGCTTTCATACTTGCATTTTAGCAGGAAGAATCAGTGAGCTTGCAGGGTTTTCTAAATGAGCTTAAACATGTTATTCACAAGTTTCTGAATTTCTTTCCAATGATATTCAAAAATTATTTCTTTTTTCTTTTCCAGAATTCATTCAAATGATGACTGAATAATCATAATCCTACACTAGTCCACGTAGAGTGGAGTGAGAGGAATGTATGCAAAAAAAAAAATAGAGTAGGCTTAGATTTTAGAAACAAATTTGGAAGGACCAAACATGTGGACAATATGCCCAGTCATAAATCTCACATATGTTCATATACATATTTATATTCATACTAGATGGCACCTGCCAACAGGCTTCACTTTTTAAATAAACATAGGAAAACTTCAGTATCGGCCTCTCTATTTCTTCATTTTTCACATTTAAAAAATAATCTTACTACCCCTGTGCTCCTATTAAAAGCTAGCATTTACAATCTAATAGAAAGCGGAGAGACAAGAGAAAAAAACATGAATACATAAATGTCTAAATGAACTCCTAAACCTTTAGATAAAAAGGTGTACGTGGATAGTTAGCTCATGTCATTTAAAATGTCTTTGTCTATATCACTGACACTATACCTGTTAATCTTACCTGAGGATCCTGTCCATAAATTACTTACAGAAGATTAAATTACTTTCCTCAGACTATTAGGGGAGGGAGCTTTTGTTTATTTATTTAGTATACATTTTAAAAGATACATTTTGTACAGACTATATGCTTATCATCCTACAAACTACATGCAAGCATAGATATTTTATCAGGTATATGTCAAAAGAAATACTAGATTAGAAATCTCTGTGTACAAAACAACCTTTGTCCCTGCATGTTTCCCTGCAAATAAGAAGCCATCATTTCTTCACAGCTGAGGTTTTACAGATTCAGGCACTGACAAAGAAAACTTTCTATTGCCCCAAACGAGATTTGTCCTCAGAGTTTGCCCAGAGTGGTCCTTAGACCTCTGGCTGATGTTTTTGCATGATTGGTGAAGGAAGATGATGCAGATGATTTTAACTGAGACATTAAGGCAGAACATAAAGTGAACGGCTATCAAAAAAACCTACTGGCTTATATGACAGCTAGATCTTGGCTTGTTGACACACATAGAGATTTTTAAACAACGAGGTTTAAACCTCCATTATCGTATTGCATGACTGAAAATAAAAATAATGAAGTGAATACTCTAATCCAGCTCCAGGAATACTTCATTTTACCTCATGAGTCTCATTCTCCATGCAAAGGATGTGCAACACTAGAGAAGAAATTTAGTTAACAAATGTAGTTAGTATCTCTCCTTGCTTAGAAGACCGCTCTGGGCAAAGTGCTGGTCTTTTTATACTTGGCAGGGATTTTGCTATTGACTTCAATGAGTCCCAGGTTTACATGTAATTTAGCCAAACAGAACTTATTATATACATTTCCCTGGAGGGACCATTGACATTTTTCAAACCTCTGTGTGGTAATTTAATTTATATAACTATAGCAATTGTTTACAGAAAAAAAAAAAAAAAACAAACAAAACCAACAAACTAATCTACTTTGTCCTTATAAATACAGTCTTCTGCTACACTAAAATTTCAATTAGGGTACTAATGCAGTTTATTGCACTTGACGTTTAGTGGGACTTTCCACACTCCCATAACAGGGACTGTTTAAAGAGTGAACTGCTGTACTTAGAAACAAACTTGATGGATGGGTGTTGGTTTGCTTCCCATACAATTGCATTTGTGAAGTATACAGCTACAAACCACTTATGGGATATATGAGTGCTGACCTTCTTAGGTTTTCAAATCTTCTTTTTTTTTTATTTTTTCTTTTTTTAAATTAGACAAGAATAAAAAAAGTTTTTGTTTTGACATTTGACTCCATGCAGGGATCTGTGAGCTTTTACCATGTGCAGGCTCACCATATGTTCAGCCTCAAACATGTCAGTGAAGTCAGTCAGTGTAAGTTACTAAGTTGAGCGTTTGAATAAGGTTTGCAAGACATACCTTACTAGAAGAAGTATAGTACAACAAATCCTTCTCATTTTGGGAATACAAACTGTTGTATCTGAGCAAATGTTGCAATCATCAATAAATGCAGAAAGCCATCTTCCTGTGGTGTTAAAGACTATAATGATTTTTAAAAAACACTTTTTTCAACCCCATTACAATTTTTGTTCTGCTGTAGAATTTCTCATTAGAACTTAGATTGTTTTTCCATCTCTGGCTTTCAGCTACATATGTAAAGAAAGTATATTTTTGCATCTTTTTGATGAAAACTAGGCAAATTCTCTTGGTAATGTTATATTCAGAAAACTTTCCCCAGAAGGTTAGGAAAACAGACAAACTACACAATATCTAATTTGAAAATCTGTCATCTGCAGCTTCCTCTACACCTGTTGCTCATAGACCAGAGCCTAGAGTTTTTTACCTGTGAATAGCCAATTTTCTCTAGAATCTCATCTTAGAATTACAGAATAGTGCCAAAGTATTGATGTCTACCTGAGCAGGCAGACAGCTTGAAGCAATAGTCCCTTTTTCATCTTTGTAAAATTTTATTTCAGATCTTCAGTCACAATCTGTCTATTTCCCTAGTGACTCCTGGTACACAGGGGCTGGGGTACCATATGGAAAAGGTCCCAAAGAAATGGAGCATGTTATTTCATTTGGGTTCTACCAGCAGTAATCATTATTTTCTTACAATCACTACCAACATATCTGCCAAAATCCCCATTTATCTCAAATCCTTTATTTTCAAAATTTTAGTTTTATAGAAGAAGGAATATGGAAAACATCTTTCTGCTGTGTTTGATTGTCAATCAGTTTCTTTCTCTGCAATGGCAATTTAAAATATGTTAACAGCCTATGTATTTGAGGAATTACTTTTCTGACAATTGGTAACAGGATGACATTAACTAGTACCTGGTTGAAGGGTAGCATTTTGTTTAATAATGATCCATTACTTTAAAACATTCCTGGAGTGATAGCTCTATTGGTAGTACATTATACTAATATTATATCTTACCATGGCAACAAAGTGCTCTGAGGATGCATTGCAGACATACACTGTCAGAGCACCAGAGTCTTCTTTATTTTCACTAATCCAAACTAAGCCCATGCCTATGCTGAGAATACAAGTGTAGTCAATCTTATAGTACAAAGCTTAAGATTTTGTTGATTTTTAAGGAATTACATGTGATGTTGAAAAATATAGTGTGTTAGATGAAATTAGAAATGTTCTGTCCAAAGAGTATATTTAGACCCATGAAGGAAAAAACCTTTTTCCCACTTTTCTGTTTGGAGGGCCCTACTTTATTATAGCCCTATGCAAAGAGAAGGAGAAACAAAGCAATGACTCAGTAGACAACACTTTTAGAGACCTACTTTTTGTGCTGTGGATCTAGGTATTCCCAGAAAGTATACTAAAATACGGATTAGATTCAGAACAAACTTCCTGAGACTGCAAGCCTGCTCTGGAAATCTTACCAGAATAAGCCTCTAAGATTACAGTATTTTTTGTATTCTCAATTTTCTACTCTGAGTTCAAAAATCCAGCTAAGCCAAAAATTCAGTAAAATGACATGGAGAGTGTAAACAGTTCAGATTGAATCAGAATGTTGTGTTTATTGGGGCAATAGGGCAGGACACTCTTATTTTCTCCAAGACAGCAAACCCATCTCCAAGTTTTCAAAAAGTACTCTCATGATTAAAATCTTGTAGGGAACATATAAAGTTGGAATGGACCCCGCATCCTGTCCAAGAGGGAGTAAAGCAGATCATCAGGGAAAATAATCAGAAAGATGATCACTCCGGAGGTAAAATAAGATAAAGATTTCTTCCTTCTGATCTAGACTAAGAAGTCCACAGGAATTGCATAGAAAAGGCTGGAAAAGCAACACAAAGCCTAAGAATAATGAATGCCTCATTTCATTATTATCTGGATAATTATCTGAAACATGTTTAATTCCCTGATAACCCTTTTTTTTTTAACTGCCCCACATTCCCAGTTGCTTCCACCTTACTAATTACTTCGCCCTCAATTTCCAGAGCCCCAGTGTCCCATTCCAGGCGGAAACATGCTATCTGAAATGGGATTGTAAAGCATCCATTTAAAGTGCTTGTTAGTGCAATCCTTATCAGACATGTCAACATTGTTGCTAGAAGCTGAAGCAACCAGATGAGCAGCCTATAGGACACAGTTGAATAAAATACTGCCCACCAATGACTTAATAAAATGCAAAACAGAGCATTAGTAGGAATCATGCATTACAGATAATGATCCTGGAGGTGAAAGCCCTGTTTGGAAAAAGTTCATTTATTTAGTCTCTATGTAGCTCGTTTGCACAGCAGGAGGAGAGTATTGCAAGTACAGCAGGAAAAAAACCCATAATAAAACTGTGGGGTTTTTGGAGCAAAAATTTAAAACTGTAGTTTAGAAGTTGAACATACAAAGTACAAAGTTCACCAAAAGCTGAGAAGAATCTATTTTCTACCAAAAGATTTTTAAATATGTGTAAGGTTTCAAAGGCCCCTGGAATTTAAAATTCATTAGCCATGACACAGTAACACAGCTTGTTGACTGCTTTATTTGAGAAACCCCTCCCCCCCAAAAAAAGATATCAAATTATGAATTATTAACAGTAAGGTTACTTTACATTTTGTTTTCAATGATTGAATATACACGGTGAATAAAAATTTCCTTAGTCATCCATGCAGTATTTTTAAATCCAGGGGAAAAAAAAAAAAACAACAATAAGCAAATAAAGAGAGGTGTTTCTGAGAATTCACACCATTGTAAATGAATGTAGAATAAGGAGAGATGGGGATTTAAAACTGAAGGGAAGTAGGTGGCCACTGAGATACCTTCCTTCCTGAGAAGAATCAACAATAACATTTTACTTCTGGAGGCCGGAATTGAAAGCACATAATAAGTTAATAATGGTGGTCTCTGATTTCCCCATTTAGCTAGCATTTGCACCATTAAACAAATCAAAAAAATTTGGCATAATTACTTGACATGACTGACAGGAAGCAGAGGGCTAGCAGTAGTGCAGGATCAGAATAAGAGGAGGATGACAGCCCAAAACTGAGGACTATTGGCAGGGCCATGTGGGGAGATGCACAGCGCAGTTGTCTGTGGCATGTTAAGCTCTAATTAGTGCTATTAGTTTCTCACTTTCAGGAGTCATACATGCAGTACGTGGATGTGTACTAGAAAAGCCGCATCGCAGCAACAGCAAAGATTGTGTGTGGGGAAGGGAGAGGGGCTGTGGTGGCTCCTGCTGGGGATGGCCGGCGGCCGGCAGGGATGGTGGCCAGGGAGCCTGGCTGCACGGCTGCGATGCAACAGCTGCTGTGTTGGGTTCCTGCGACTGCTCACCCTCGGCGAGACTGCCACGACACCACCTTGAAGTCAGAAAGACAGGGACCTTCTGCCAATGGCTGCTGTGTGAAGGTGGCCCTGGGTGGCTTTGCCTGACCCCTCAGCCTTAGTCAGTGGATGGCAGTACAAATTTCCACTGCAATGGAAACAGAATATGTTAAGCTTCTTTTGTATTGGATTCTTCAGACTACAATTTATGGTATGAAAAAGCAGTAACTATTTTTAGAGATCCTGTAGTAATCTGCCTCATCATAAAATTTCTCTGCAGCAGTTCTCTGAAAACCATTTTGGCTTTTACATTCTAACAGTAGATACAACACTGAAAGTGAAGAAAAGCTTTTGTTGCCTTTTCACCCTATGAGAGGCATGTCACTTGGTCCAAGGGCAAACTAGCATCCCCTTAAACAATTTCTGGGCTTCAACCAAAAGGTGGGTGTGTGAACGTGTCTATTGCTGGGGCAAACTGCAGATCATGGGCTAGTACTTATGATGTAACTATCACTGGATGATTGAGAAGGAATTGCTAAGCACACATTTGTTTGTTAGAAGGCAGCATCTTTAAGGGTTCAGAATCTGAGGGGCTCAGCTGACAAAAAGCAGATTTTGTTGAAATATAATTACAGAAATAGACTGAAATATGTTTACAGAAGGAGATACACTTTCTTGTGGAAAGACAGAAATGTGCATATTTATAACCAAAGATTTCTAAACATAACTTAAGGATTAAGACAAGAAGCACAGAGATGCACATTATAATAACTGTCTTGAATATTCCCTCTGTTAACAAATCAGAACTACATTCAGTTTAATAAATTGATGATACTGAGGAGAAAAAGAGACTGAATTGCAGGGTAAAGGAGATGACTATATTGTTAATATTATTGCAGACATAAAACTAGACTAGCCTAAAATCGGCACCCAAACAACCTACTTTGGAATTAGATTAATTGTGTCAGATGAATGCATTGCAAGTGAGTACCCAAAGTCACACAGCATAGATGAGCTGAAGATTGAAACCAATTCAGGTGTCCTATAGGTGTCCAGTACGTCAAATAACGAAGAAGTTGTTGGTTTGTTGGGTTTTTTTTGTGTTTTTTTTTTTTTTTTTAATCCCCTTTTTATGCACAGGTCATACTGGGAAGTGAAGATCTCAGTAACAAAACTGTCTTTTCATATCTATATCATATGTCTCTTAAGACTGGTACTCTGCTGGAGGCACCAATTTTGGACCTATGAGGATTTCTGCAGTGGATATTTCTTCTCTGATACATCTTCCTTCTTTCCCAGCTGTCTCACTTATGGTCATCATCTTGCCATAACATTCGAGATGGAAATAATATGCGTGGAAAAATCAGACTGTAAATGCCTCTTAATTCACTCACCTCAGAAATACATAAAAAAATAATTTCCAGCTAACACTAGTCAAAACCTGCAATTTTGCATACATTTCCAAGGTGTAATGACCACAAAAACAAACAAAAAATCTTTCAACTAGGAATTTACAACCAATTAATTACGCAGGAAATACCAAAAATTACTGTCATAGCAATCATACTAAGTAAATTAAACAAAAGGCAAAATGGGAATAATTTTGATGCTCATTTTTCTAGCAAGACGAAATGCATTTGCTTAATATTTAAAACTAAACATTAAACCAAGATGGAAACCTGTATAAGACAGGAAACACAATCAGTATGCCTTTTGTTTGACCAGGTCTGGTGCAGATACAATGAAGGCATGGTGACATGGATTTAACACTCACTAACTGCCTGTATGCCTTGTCAGGCTTGTGTTACTGTACTGAACACTATTCTTCTGGTTTTTTTGAGGTACAGTGGGGCTTGCACACAGGCTACAAACAACTCTGTTCCCACAATCAAGTTTTTTGAGACTCCTCACCTGCCCCTTGAATAAACATTGCTATTTGTTGCGATTAACAGCTTACACTTCAGAATGAGTAGTTCAGCATAAGCATGGTTTTGAATCCTATTTTCTTACTCTGACAGAGTATTTTCTTACACTGTTGATCAGACTGTACTGAGAAAACTGAATTTGCATTGTGCAGGTGGAGCTGCGCAGCAAGGATCAGCCTACCTAAAAGAAACTCCCAGGTAAAATAATTTGTGTCTCGTGAACATCTACTCTTTTTGTAGCTACAAGACACCCAAAGATATCAGGATGAATTGAACAGCTCCTTCCTTAAGTAGCCATTTTCATCGTAAAGTATAAAAATTAAATAAGAAAATGAATTAATCATCTATCAGTGGTTTAACAATTCCTTTATCAAAAGCAGATAACAACCTCCTCTACAAAAGTAATTAAGAGATGATGCTTTCTCTTAAGGCTAACAAAGCCTAGAGATTCTATTTAAGGATTAAGTCACAAAGGACCTGAAATCAGAATAGCTTTGCATACAAAACAAGAACAAAATGATAAATTTAAGATTTCAACTCCTATTAA
Organism: Vanellus vanellus; assembly: GCF_965231255.1. NCBI lineage: Eukaryota > Metazoa > Chordata > Aves > Charadriiformes > Charadriidae > Vanellus > Vanellus vanellus. The sequence goes on along the minus strand of NC_138908.1, from coordinate 14,957,844 downwards.
ATGTTGACAAACCTAAGAGCAAATCTGAGTTTAATTTGGAGATTAGATACCTTTGAGTGTATTCTGGAATTCCTTGTCACAAAGTCAAAAGTAGAAAACCTTCAAGTTGAGAAAAAATCCTGTGCTTGCATACATAGAAGCATAGCAACTATTCAAAAGATAAAACTAGCGAAGCAATCTTATGAAGGTGCTGAGAAAATGAAACTGTGACAGCCACAGATATTTTAAATTTGGTAAGCCATGACAGACGTATCCTTTCCTCTTTCCAGAAGAAAAGAATATAAAACATTCAGCAATGAACAAGCAGCAGCATGCTCTGATCCTATCACTCAACTTTACCGCACAGCTCTTTCCTGTTCATCCCTGCCAGCAAGCACAGACCAAACAAACAGAAGCAGAGAACATCAAGAAAAAGCAGCCTCCCACTTCAGCACCACAGAGAGATGAATTTTGCCATACTGCTGATAGCAGATTAATGTTTTGGTTATCATCACTTGAATTTGATACTGAATTGTTTATAGTATACTGATGGCTTATCCTGTTAGGAAATTGTCGTGGACTTAGTTGTGTGTACAGGGAAGCTTATGATAAACTTGACAAATAAAAAGAAATTATACGATTGATTGGAATTCAGGATTCTTAGTGATCATATATGTCCCAAGACTTTTCCTTGAATTATTCCTTCTGAGAAAGTAGGACAAATCATGTCCCTCAACCTTAAAGGCTTAAAAATTGTGCTGCTAATTGGAAGCCTCTATTAGTTTTGGGAATAAAATTTGTGATTTTTTTCCAAAAACAAGTCTGCATTGAAGATGTATAAGTTCTATTGGAGAGTTCCAGACAGGAAGACATAAGAAAGATAAAAAGACAATTTTTATGTGTCCATGTTCTTTTTTCTTTTTTTTTCTCTCCTATAATAAGTATAATGTCATGATTAATGACAACCTGTGTTTATTTTCCTATGTTTTTTCTTTTACTCACATTGCCTGCTAAAGCAGGAAAACAGATTTTGCTTTAGCTTATGCTTAAGTAGCAGAAGTCATTCCCTGGATCAGCAAAATTTGACTCCAAATTTTTGCCTTCCTTTACATTAGAAATTATATATGGTCATTCAAAATAAAAGCACTTGCCTGTCAGACTCTCAAGTTGCATATTTCATGCTGATGTTACATTTACTTAATTTTAGTAATAGAGTGGACTGATGTAAGTCAACAGAATGAATGTAGTCAGCTAACTTGCATCTACAACACTACTCTCACCATAACAACAATAAAAAAAACAACAAAAGATAATTACAATTGATAATTCTAGTAACTGAAGCTAATCGTCTGACCTATGATGTTTTACAGGTTACAAATGCAAAGCACTTTTCATGCTTTTGCACTGAATGTCATAGGCTGGGTTCTCTAGGCCATTACACCTGATGAAGAACTGTATGACAATAAATCAGGCTCAATACTGAGCTGAATATAGGTGAATATAGCTGAGCTGAGTATAGCTGAATTCAAGAAGAAGATGAAAATAAAATTGGTGACTTCGTGTACTTTGGCAGGCACGGTGCCTTCTTGTACCAGTAGTATGCATTTAGGTCAATTGACTTTAAAAAGTGTTTGGGAATTATTCCCTGCTGTAAGCTTTTATTTTTGGCATCCATGCAAAATTGAAAATTTATGCCACTCATTCTCTTGGTGTTTTTGTAGGCTATGTACAGTTAATCCAATGTTTAAATGGCATTACAGAAATACGTTATTTGCTCTACTGGTAAAAATTACTGAGCAGGAAGGTTTGTGCGTGTTACTGCATTCACATCCAAGGAAGCAGTACTCCCTTTCCTAAAGGACATAGAGGTAAAGGAGAAATAGTATGCAACCAACTAAACATACCTGATAATAATGAATTTGCTTTTAAGTATCTATAAGTAGCTTTGATTTCTCTGTCCCCATTAATAGTTTATTTTCTGGTCAGGTGCATTATTGATTGTTCTGCACTGAAGCTATTTTTTCCTCATTAGCTTTCCAAACTTTTCCTTGCCTTTATTTTCTTCAGATACAAAAGCTGAGCAAGATTATGTGAGACTTGTTGCTTAGCAACAGTCCTATTCCTAAAATTATAATGGCTGAGCACTCCATGTCATCTTCTCATGAAAGAAGTCAGATATTCCTCCCTTTTCCCCACAGTGTTTCAGGACCTTTCTCTCCTCCCACTCCCCAACCCCATTAAAAAAAAATAAAAAGGTAAAATGATAATTATTCAAAATGTCATAATTTATATTATGCCACCACATGTAACTTACATGCTATTTCACAGAATCACAGAATCACAGAATTTTCAGAGTTGGAAGGGACCTCTAGACATCATCTAGTCCAACTCCCCTGCTAAATCAGGAGTGCCCAGAGCACATTACTCAGGACTGCATCCAGGCGGGTCTTGAAAATCTCCAGGGAAGGGGACTCCACAACCTCCCTGGGCAGCCTGTGCCACTGCTCTGTCACCCTCACCGTAAAGAAGTGTTTCTGTGTATTTGAACGGAACTTCCTGTGTTCTAACTTGTGCCCATTGCCCCTCGTCCTGTCACTGGGAACCAATGAAAAGAGCCTGGCTCCATCCTCCTTCAACCCACCCTTTAGATACTTGTAAGCATTAATAAGGTGTCCCCTCAGCCTTCTCTTCTCCAGGCTAAAGAGTCCCAGCTCTCGCAGCCTTTCCTCATAAGGGAGATGTTCCAATCCCTTAATCATCTTAGTTGGCCTTCTCTGGACTCGCTCCAGCAGTTCCCTGTCCCTCTTGAACTGGGGAGCCCAAAACCGGATACACTATCCTGGTTGTGGCCTCACCAGTGCCGAGTAGAGGGGGAGAATGACCTCCCTCGACCTACTGGCCACACTCTTCCCTATGCAGCCCAGGATTCCATTGGCCTTTTTGGCAACAAGGGCACATTGCTGGATCATGGATAATTTACTGTCTACCACAACCCCCAGATCCTTCTCCTCCGAGCTACTTCCCAGCAGGTCCGCCCCTAACCTATACTGGTGCCTAGCATTCTTCCTCCCCAGGTGCAGAACCTTGCACTTGCCTTTGTTGAACCTCATTAGGTTCTTCTCTGCCCAGCTCTCCAGTCTGTCCAGGTCACGCTGGATGGCAGCACAGCCCTCTGGGGTGTCAGCCACCCCACCCAGTTTGGTATCATCAGCAAACTTGCTGAGGATACACTCTGTCCCCTCATCCAGGTCATTAATGAATATATTAAACAAAATTGGACCGAGTATTGACCCCTGGGGGACACCACTGGTTACAGGCCTCCAACTAGACTCTGTGCCGCTGATCACGACCCTCTGAGTTCTGTCCCGCAGCCAACTCTCAATCCTCCTCACTGTCACCTCATCTAGCCCATACTTCCTCAGCTTCCTAAAAAGGATATCATGGGAGACAGTGTCAAAAGCCTTGCTAAAGTCAAGGTAGATGACATCCACGACTCTCCCCTCAAATTTAAATTTACAGAATCTCAAATTTAAATTTGAGACGTCTCTATTCGTCTGTGTGAAAACAAGTGCTTATGCTTTACCTCCTTGCAGAGCGGGAAAAAACACATAGAATGTTGACCACCAGCAAAATGAATGGAAGGATGGGAGAAGGGAGGAGAGAAGAGGAAAGTTTTGGGGGAGAAGAAATCCCATCCTTTTTTACTTTCAGAAATACTCTTACCCTTCAAAGAAGATTATTGGCACTTCTAGGAATAATAGATACCTGGCATCTTGAGCCCTGCAGAATTACAGAGTGCAGAGCCTTACAGAAAGATGAAATTTCTATTTGAGAACTGTTAAAATGTTTTTGTTTTGTTTTTTTTTTTAAAGAGCTAGTGATTCATTCTTAATCCATTCACTTCTGTTTAAAACACAAAGAGCAGTCCATTTACATTCCTGCTATAACTGTCCATAAATAAAAATTCTTCTTTTTTAAAATAATTAACATGCCACTTAGGGGAAGAGTGCACATCCTGTACAGAACAAATGACATGGTCCTATTGGGGAACTATTTGAACAAACACGGAGACAATATGAATGACAAAGAAAATAAACAGACATGGAACATGTAAAAAGTGTCAAAAATATTGAAAAGGGGTCAGCAAAAGAAAGCAAGTCACTTTCTACTGTAAGTCAGAAAGAGGTCTGAAATGGGAAAAAGTGTATTCTGTGTATGAACCCATGACTGTACAAATGCAGGTGTTCATTGACTTCAGCAATGGTGGGGACAGAGCAGCATATACCTGCATTGCTAGGAATATATGATCAAGCAAGTCCTGTAGGAAAAAGAAGAAAAAGAAAAAAAAAGAATAAAAAAAGGTAAACACTATCTAAAAACTGTGAAGTGTTTCTCATTATTAGAGGGCAAATTAGTTTTAACCAGTAGTCCAGAGGTAACTGAAGCACCCTGGTTTCCAAAGTAACCTCTTCTGCGTACAGATGTCAAAGCAGTTCTTGTTGTCTCATCTGCCCTACAATGCAAGAGTCAATGTGCTGCCGCTTATGAACATCTCCCAGCTTCACCTCATCAAGGACAGGCAATGTGGGAGGACTACAGAGATGCTATTCACTGCTGTAGGAAGAAAATATTTGCAGGTAAAGCTCAATTAGAGTTCAAGCCAACCAGCTCTGTGAAAGACAACAAAAACATTTTATAAATAAGTTAACAGCAAAAGGAGGATCAGAAATAACATTGGTCTGCTTGATGAGGTCAATCACCTCACAAATAGGGATGTAGACAATGTGCAGACATTTAATGACTTCTTCATCTCTGTCTTCAACACTAATGATGAGTACTGGGACCCCCAGAGCCCTATGTTGGAGGACCGTGACTGAGGGGGATGATAAACTCTCAGTTGACCCTGAACTTGTTCAAGTCTTGTTGCTCCAGCTGGATGCATATAAGTCTGGAGGGTCCAATGGGATTCATCTCAGGGTACTGAAAGAACTGGCCAGTGTTATCACGGGACTTCACTCCATTATTTTTCAATGGTCTTGGGAGTCTGGAGGGATCCTTGTTGTCTGGAAGCTGGCAAATGTCCCGATTTTCAAAAAAGGTAAGAAGGAAGACCCTCATAACTACAAGCCTGCCAGTCCCACTTCAGTGCCTAGTAAAATTATGGAGAAGGTTATGCTGTGAGTTATTGAGAAACTCTTGAGAGACAACACAGTCATTGGTCATAGCCAACAGGGGTTCATGAGGGGAAAGTCCTGCTTAACTGACTCAATTTCATTTTATGAAAGGTCACCCATCTAGTTGACCAGCAAAAGCTTTTGACACTGTCTCTCACAATATCCTTCTGGATAAACTGTCCAGCATACAGCTAGAGAATTCCATAATATGTTGGGTGAGCAATTGGCTGACAGGTCAGGATCAGAGAGTTGTAGTGGATGGGGTTATGCTAGGCTGGTAGACAGTCACCAGTGGGGTTCCCCAGGCTTTGATTTTAGGGCCAGTGCTCTTTGATGTTTTTATAAATGATCTGGACACATGAATTGAATACACATTAAGTAAGTTTGCCAATGATACTAAACAAGAAGGAGTTGTGGACTCAAGTGTAGGGAGGCCTTACAGAGAGATCTGGATAGACTAGAGAGCTGGACAATCACCAGCTGAATGAAATTTAACAAGAACAGGTGCTGGATTCTCCACCTGGGACAGGATAATCCTGGTTATATGTAAAAACTGGGGGATGAGAGGCTGGAGAGCAGCCTTGCAGAAAGAATCACACAGAATCACAGAATCACAGAATTATCAGAGTTGGAAGGGACCTCTAGACATCATCTAGTCCAACTCCCCTGCTATAGCAGGATTGCCTAGAGCACATTACTCAGGACTGCATCCAGGCGGGTCTTGAAAATCTCCAGGGAAGGGGACTCCACACCCTCTCTGGGCAGCCTGTGCCGGTGCTTTGTCACCCTCACCGTAAAGAAGTGTTTCTGTGTATTTGAACGGAACTTCCTGTGTTCTAACTTGTGCCCATTGCCCCTCGTCCTGTCACTTGGAACCAATGAAAAGAGCCTGGCTCCATCCTCCTTCAACCCACCCTTTAGATACTTGTACGCCATAATGAGGTCTCCCTTCAGCCTTCTCTTCTCCAGGCTAAAGAGTCCCAGCTCTCGCAGCCTTTCCTCATAAGGGAGATGTTCCAATCCCTTAATCATCTTAGTTGCTCTTCGCTGGACTCGCTCCAGCAGTTCCCTGTCCCTCTTGAACTGGGGAGCCCAAAACTGGACACAGTATTCCAGTTGTGGCCTGACCAGTGCAGAGTAGAGGGGGAGAATGACCTCCCTCGACCTACTGGCCACACTCTTCCCTATGCAGCCCAGGATTCCATTGGCCTTTTTGGCAACAAGGGCACATTGCTGGATCATGGATAATTTACTGTCTACCACAACCCCCAGATCCTTATCCTCCGAGCTACTTCCCAGCAGGTCCGCCCCTAACCTGTACTGGTGCCTAGCATTCTTCCTCCCCAGGTGCAGGACCTTGCACTTTTGTTGAACCTCATTAGGTTCTTCTCTGCCCAGCTCTCCAGCCTGTCCAGGTCACGCTGGATGGCAGCACAGCCCTCTGGGGTGTCAGCCACCCCACCCAGTTTGGTATCATCAGCAAACTTGCTGAGGATACACTCTGTCCCCTCATCCAGGTCATTAATGAATATATTAAACAAAATTGGACCGAGTATTGACCCCTGGGGGACACCACTGGTTACAGGCCTCCAACTAGACTCTGTGACGCTCATCACAACCCTCTGAGTTCTGTCCCACAGCCAACTCTCAATCCACCTCACTGTCACCTCATCTAACCCATACTTCCTCAGCTTCCTAAAAAGGATGTCATGGGAGACAGTGTCAAAAGCCTTGCTAAAGTCAAGGTAGATGACATCCACGACTTTCCCCTCATCCAGCCAACAAGTTATAACATCATAGAAAGCTATCAGATTGATCAAGCATGATTTACCCTTGGTAAATCCATGTTGACCACTTCCAATAACTTCCTGTTCCTCAACGTGTTTGGAGATGACATCCAGAATGAGTCGCTCCATTACCTTCCCAGGGACAGAGGTGAGACTAACTGGTCTGTAGTTCCCTGGGTCCTCCTTCTTGCCTTTTTTGAAGATTGGAGTGATGTCAGCCTTCCTCCAGTCCTCAGGCACCTCTCCTGTTCTCCATGACCGTTCAAAGATGATGGAGAGTGGTCTAGCAATAACATCCGCCAGCTCTCTCAGCACTCGCGGATGCATGCCATCAGGGCCCATGGACTTGTGAATGTCCAGCTTGGCCAAGTGGTCTCTGACATGGTCCTCCTCAACTGAAGGAAAATCTTCCTCTCTCCAGACCTTCCCCTTTGCCTTCAGAGTGTGGGATTCATGAGGGGCAGCTTTAGCAGTGAAGACTGAAGAAAAGAAGGCATTCAGTAACTCTGCCTTCTCTGCATCCTCCACCACTAGGGCACCTGTCTCATTCACCAGTGGGCCTACATTTTCCCTAGTCTTCCTTTTTCTATTGATATACTGAAAGAATCTCTTCTTATTATCTTTAACTGCAGTGGCCAAGCTGAGTTCTGATTGAGCTTTGGCCCTTCTCATTTTCCCCCTACATAGCTTTGTTATATCTTGATAGTCCTCATAATTTGCCAACCCCCTTTTCCAGAGAATGTAAACTTCTGGGCGTTTGGGTTGATGGCAAGTTGAATATGAGTCGACAGTTGTGTGCTGGCAGCCAAAAAGGCCAACCGTGTCCTGGAGTGCATCAAGCACAGCTGAGCTAGCCAGTTGAGGGAGGTGATTGTCCCACTCAGCGCTGCACTGGTGCAGCCCCATCTTGAGTCTTCTGTGCAGTTTTGGGCATCTCGATAGAAGAAAGACATCAAGCTATTAGAGTGTGTCCAGAGAAGGGTGATGAATATGATGAGAGGCCTTGAGGGCAAGACTTACAAGAAGTGGCTGAGGTCATTTGGTTTGTTCAGCTTGGAGAAGAGAAAGCTGAGGGGTGACCCCATTGCATTCTACAACTTCCTCAAGGGGGGCAGTGGAAGACGAAGGTGCCAATCTCCTCTCTCTGGTGACCCAGGACACGAAAAAATGGAATGAAGCTGTGTCATGGACAATTCAGATTGTACACTGGAAAAAACATACTGGAAGATGGTCAGTCACTGGAACAGGCTCCCTATGGAAATGCTTATAGCACCAAGCCAGTCAGAGTTCAAACAGTCTGGACTATGTTGTTAGTCATATGGTTTAGTTTTAGGTAGTCCTTAGAGGAGAAGGGAGTTGCACTTGATGATCCTTATGGGCCCCTTCCAAATTGCAATATTCTGCAATTTTATGATTTGTCTGTCCTGAGGACCAGGGGGAGAGAACAAGTACCAAGGAGTGAGCACTGAGCCCATTTTATGGTAGGGATGACATTTGTGCTTCTCTTCTGCTGGTGATACACGTCCAAGGGTGGGGTCCGGTCTGGGCAGTCCGGATCTGGCAGTAGTGAAGAAAAGACTGTGAGGATGTTAATAAGGGCAACTTGGAGGCCTAGACTGTGCTGGATTTTCATCTTCAATACCTTTTCAACCTATGGCTCTATATCCCCAGGATCCCCAGGACCTTGGTGGTCCATAAGAAATTCAGTTTGTCGCACACCTAACAGACGGCATATGCTGTACACTGTTACAGAAGTCGCCTTTGTCCTATGTGGTGAGAATGTCTCTGGCAGTTCACTTTTGCCCCCTTCTATAAAGGCACCTGAAAAATCAGATTGTTACAAAAATGCATGCCTCAGAGGTTTACTAAAAATAATATAAATCAAATAAACAAAAATCAGGTATGTAAATGCTTTCTTAGCCTGAAAACTCAAGATCAGATCTTCTCAACTTTAAATTATAATTATCTGTCTAGTCATGACTCTTACTAATCTTTGACATAAGTCTGAATATATCCTTTGAATTTCCAGTTTTCCTAACTGATTCTTAAAAGTATTTTGACGCAATATCCCCATTATTCCACATTTCTTGGCTCAGAAGCGTCAAGTTATTAACTATGTTATTAACTCAGTAACTATTTTAGTCTTTGTCAAACTACTTTCACTGCAAAATGGTTTTATCAATGCCTTGCTGGCTCTACTATTAAGTTAAGCTCTGCCAAGGAGGGGTAGACTACCAGAAAGAGGGAGAGGTGCCTTTGTATTGTGAAACTTTGTCAGTGGCTGTGACACCTTCTACTTCTGTGATGTGATTTAGCAGTATTTCACCATATTGATGTCTAGCATTTTTAATGATTCTACCCTTTCACGTTATGTCTTTTTATTATGGCAAAGACAGGCAGTCCTTTCCTTCCACTAAGATTACTTGTTGAGGAGACCCCAGACAATAAAAACATCTTCACCAACCTCGATACAAAAACTCCTGCAGAGAAGCTGTGAAAAGTAAATCATCTAGAGCTCATCTTTGGAGGCTGCCCAAAACATGGTGTCAAACCCAACAAACAATAACTTTTTTTTTCTGAAACTGGTCTACAGATAATCAAGTTTTTAAACCATTTTTGTTCCTCAATCCTCCCCCCCGCCATGTGCATTTAGAATAAATCTATTTGGACTATTGAATTTATATATCTGTCTCAAAGGACTTCTAGCATCCTTCAGGTACCCCCCTGGCTAGAGGTGAATTACTATAACCCTTCTCCCATCCTTCCATTGAGGGACAGCATGTCTGCCAGGGTCCACAATAGGAAAGTAAAAAAGTGTGCTAGTTTTGGCTGGGTTAGAGTTAATTTTCTTTATAGCAGCTAGTATGGGGCTATATTTTGGACTTGTTCTGAAAACAATGTTGATAATGCAGGGATGTTTTTATTATTGCTGAGCAGTGCTTACACAGAGTCAAAGCCTTTTCTGCTTCTCACACCACCCCACCAGTGAGTAGACTAGGGGTGCACAAGAAGTTGGGAGGGGACACAACTAGGACATCTGACCACGACTGACCAAAGGGATTCCACACCATATGATGTCATACTCAGAAATATAAAGCTGGGTGAAGAAGAAGGAAATGGGGACATTTGGAGTTATGGTATTTGTCTTCCCGAGTAACCATTACATGTGCTGGAGTCCTGCTTTCCCTGCCTGCCAATGGGAAGCAGTGAATTAATTCCTTGGTTTGCTTTGCTTGCATGTGTGACTTTTGATTTACCTATTAAACTGTCTTTATGTCAACCCATGAGCTTTCTTACTTCTACCCTGCCAATTCTCTTCCCCATCCTGTTCTGTGGGAGTGAGTGAGTGGCTGTGTGGTGCTTTGTTGCTGGCTGGAGGTAAACCACAACAGAAATGCGGGATGAGAGTCACCTGTGGAAAGCAGAAGCAGCTTTTCTGCAGACAAACTTCCACTAGAAGTTTACTGTTTTAATGTAAGGAAAAATTGGCTCCAAAGACCAGTGGAATCAAGAGTCTGTACATTTCTTTCAATTAGTGGTTTACTTAGGTATTATTAAGGGGATGGAGGAGGAGCTCTCTTCATGAAGGATTTGCTTTACTGGGTTAAGGGGGATGGAATATACATATATGTGTATATATATGTATATATGTGTGTATATATATGTATAATACAGATGTAGCACTTGTGATGCTGCTGCAGTTAGGTTTTGAGCTCAGAAGGTACAGGTGATATATCCTTGACTGTTATTCCACCTCAAATCATTGCCCTTTGTTAATCGCTGAGATACCAAGATAGCAGAGGTGGCTTGAGGTAAGATCTGCTCATCAGCCTCACAGAGCTTCTGTAAAAGGTCCAGGATGATAGTATTCAAGTTATGCACAACTGACACAATCAAGTTATGCACTAAGTGGAAGGAATTCAATATTCACATAAACTTTTCACAAGGAGTACAATTTTCCAGGCAGGGCATTTGACCCAAGAGACCAGAGTATATGCAACTTCAGCCATGATGTAGACAGGTATCGTCAAGCCAGCTGAAGTGAGAGCAGGACAAGTACCAAATTCCCACAGTCTTGAATGCTTGCTAGATATCTTGAGGCCCCAATATCGTCCTTGCTTACAAGCAAGGGGGTCTTGGTGACATAAGGACAATATGCTATCATGCTGGGTGATCCACTCTTTTTCACCTGATATAAACATTTATTAATCACCTCAGCTGTTATTTTTTTACCCTCTTTTGTGCTTCAAATGGAAAATCTGTCCTCTATTCATCCACAGATTTGCCTTCACATGTCACTTCGTTTGGTTTCCTCACTGTTAAAACAGTGGATGTAACTGCACGTGTGATACAGTTCTTAGACTCTAATGTAGCCCCAAAATCATCTATTTGTAAAAGCTACCAGGAAAAAAAGCCTTTAAAATTATCTTCCACTACCTTTCTGGAGGACTGAACCACGTGTTTGCTTTCTTCATTTATTACTGAGTCAGCCCAATTCAACAGCTCTTTTCTAGATGTTAGCTGCAGTAGCACACACAAAAAAAGGACTTTAAAAAGAGTGAAGTGATGCTGCCTGCTTGATGTATTAAACAAAAGCTGTCACTGTAATATTAAAGTAACTGTATGTACCAGGAAATTCATATTCTGACAGAATTTATAATGGGCAAAGTAACCAAGAAAAAGTAATTTTTACAAGTGCATTTTAGCTGCTCAAATGAGCAGCTGCAAAATGCATAGTATTTTGTATTTCAAAGGCAAAAAGAAGAAAAACGTCCTCCTTTTTTTTGGTTTATCTCTGCATCTTGTACTCTGTATTTCTTTTTCTCCTTACACTTACCATGGCCTTTCCTGCAGAGCTTTCACAGCTAATATTTTCATTTTGGCTATCTACGCTCATAACTTACCCAAAGTCTCCTGTTGCTCAAATTAATGTCACCTGCTCTACCTAACTACATATTAAATGAGTGTATAGGTTCACACAGTATCATTAATGGTTTAAGGTGTCACTGTCTCCCCTCTTCCACTGACCTGTTCCTTACAGTCACCCTTCTTTCAAAATTTCTACCTCAACATTCAGCTGTAACAGTCACTCATTCAGCTGTTCCAATTAGTTGCATATCTTCCGCACAAAAAAAAAAAAAAAAAAAAGAAAGAAAAAGAAAAAAAGAGGGGGGCTACTTGGGGGTGGGGCAGTTTTTTGGTTTGGCCCATGTTCAGATAGAACTTCAGCCTCTAGCCTCTAGCTCTTCAGCCTGACCTAGTTCCCACAACAGCTGTAAAAAGAGCGTGTCATGGTGCAATGATAGGTGAGATGTAAAGAATGGGAAGCAAAGAGAGAAATCAGGGTTGTTCCCTGAGTCTGCAGCAGGTTCCTATGTACGATGTAATCAGGTTTGAGAAGTCATAGCCTCTCCCTCCCTGTTACTTCCCCAGAGTCAGTACATATTGAATTGAATATTGAATAAACTTATCATATTACTGCCAAAACTCTTGTGTAAGCACAAAGCATGAGTTACTGCAATGGTGAAATGAGCTACCAGGGAGAAGCAATGACAGTTTATGCCACGACTGCTGTTAAAAGATTGTTTGTAAAACAACACTTAAACACTAATCTTTCTAATTTTGAAGTGATTAGGAGGCTAGTAGAAATGGTAAGGTACCCATCCAGTCCACCAGGCAAAAATCCTGTTATATTCTAAATAATTGCAAATAACGAGAAGACTTGGACATCACCTGCACTTGCAGAAGGTTTTGAACCAAAGGCCTTCTCTGACAAGGTCATAAGGTCTTGTTATGAAACTTTTGCTATCAGCCTGTAACAACAGCGTATGTGTCTCCTGGACAGCAAAAGGATTTGGACGGGAGAAGTCATGTCACAGTGCGGGTATGCAGACTTTGCTCTCGTTTCCCAACACTTACAGCCAGATTGCAAAGAATTGACTATTACAGCATATCAGGCACCCATCCTGATTTTACACACTTATAAAACCATTAAGGCCCCTACTTTTACCTCTAACTACCATAATTCTTTGGCAGATCTGGCTCCTGCATATGCAACCTTGGAAAATCATGGAACCATAGAATGGTTTGGGTTGGAAGGGACCTTAAAAACCATCTACTTCCTATCCCCCCTGCCATGGACACCTCCTATTACATCAAGTTGCTCAAAGCCCCATCCAGCCTGGCCTTGAACACTTCTAGGGATGGGGCCTCAGCAAATTCCCTGGGCAACCTGTTCCAGTGTCTCACCACCCTCACAGTAAAGAAATTTCCTCCTAATATCTGATCGAAATCTACTCTCCTTCAGTTTAAAACCATGGTCCCTCATCCTATCATTACACTCCCTGACAAAGAGTCCCTCCCCGTCTTTCCTGTAGGCTCCCTTTAAGGACTGGAAGGCTGCTATAAGATCTCCCAGGTATCTTATCTTCTGCAGGCTGAACAGCCCCAATTCTCTCCACCCTTTTAATCATCTTCATGGCTCTCTTCTGGACGCACTCCAATAGGTCTATGTGCTCCTCATGTTGGGGGGCCCTGAGTTGAACACAGTACTCCAGGTCGGGCTTCACGGGAGCAGGATAGAGGGGAAGACTCACTTCCCTCAACCTGCTGGCCACAGTTCTTTTGAAGCAGCCCAAGATGCAGCTGGCTTTCTGGGCTATAAGCACACATTACTGGGTCATGTTGAGCTTCTCATCCACCAAAGACCCTCAAGTGTTTCTCTTCAGGGCTGCTCTCAATCCATTCTCTGCCCAGCCTGTATTTGTGCTTGGGATTGCCCCGATCCATGTGCAGGACCTTGCACTTGGCCTTGAACTTCATGAGGTTTACATGGGCCCACTTCTCCAGCCTGTACAGGTCCCTCTGTATGGCATCCCATCCCTCATGCACGTTGTCTGCACTACACAGCTTAGTGTTGTCAGAAAACTTTATGAAGGTGCACTCAATTCTACTCTCTGTGTCCTCAACAAAGATGTTAAACAGTACCAATCACGGTACTGACCCCTGAGGAATGCCACTCATCACTGGTCTCCACTTGGATATCGAGATGTTGACCACAACTTTTTGACTGCAGCCATCCAGCCAATTCCTTACCCACTGAGTGGTCCATTGGTCAAATCCATATCTCTCCAGCTTATACAAGGATGTCATGCTGGACAGTGTCAAATGCTTTGCGCAAGTCCAGGTAGATGACATCAGTTGCTCTTCCCTTATCCACCAACACTGTAATGCCACTGAAGAAGGCCGCCAAATTTGTAAGGAACGATTTGCCTTTAGTGCAGTCATGTTGGCTGTCACTGGTCACCTCCTTATTTTCCATGTGCCTTACTGTAGTTTCCAGGAGGATCTGCTCAATGATCTTGCTGGGCACAGAAATGAGGCTGACTGACCTGTAGTTCCCTGAGTCTTCCTTTTTTCCTTCTTTAAAAATGGGGGTTATGTTTCCCCTTTTCCAGTCAGTGGGACCTTTACTGGACTGCCATGACTTCTCAAAGATGATGGATAGTGGCTTATAAACTTTGTCCACCAGTTCCCTCGGGATCCATGGATGCATCTTATCAGGTCCCATGGAGTTGTTCACCTTCAGGTTCCTCAGATGGTGTTGAACCTGATCTTCTCCTACAATGGGTGTTAACTTCATTCTCCCAGTCCCTGCCTTTGACTTCTGAGACTTGGGCAGTGTCACTAGAGCACTTGACAGTGAAGACCGAGGCAAAAAAGTCATTGAGTACCTCAGCCTTCTCCATATCCTGGTAACCAGGTCTCCCATTTCCTTATGGAGAGGGCCCTCATTTTCTCTTGTCTTCCTTTTATCACTGATGTACCTATAGAAGTGTTTCTTGCTGCCCTTGACATCCCTGGTCAGATTTAATTCTATCTGGGCCTTAGCTTGCCTAATTTGATCTCTGGTCCCTTGGACAATTTGTCTGTATTCCTCCCAGGTTACCTGTCCTTGGTTCACTCTCTGTAGGTTTCCTTTTTGTGTTTGAGTGTGTCCAGGAGCTGCTTGTTCATCCATGCAAGCCTCCTGGTTTTTCCCTGATGACTTGTTTGTTGTGATGCATCACTCCTGAGCTTGGAGTAGATGATCCTTGAATATTAACAAGCTTTCTTGGGCCCCTCTTCCCTCCAGGGCTTTATCCCATGGTACTCTACCAAGCAGTTCCCTGAAGAGGCCAAAGTCTGCTCTCCTGAAGTCCAGGTTAGTAAGCTTGCTGAGCAACGTCCTTGTTGCTCTAAGGAACTTGAACTCTACCATTTCATGGTCACTGCAGCCAAGGCTTCCCTTGAGCTTCACATTCCCCACTAGCCCGTCCTTGTTGGTGGGAACATGGTCCACTATAACAGGTCTCTTTATTGGCTCAGTCAATGCTGTTGATTTTTAAACTGTGTGCTCTCTGCCTCCTTTTTGTTTCTTCTCTTTATCCACTTGTACCTATGACAATGAAGTTGAACAAGGTATTCTTTGTGTGTACTAAGTAGGTGAGCATGTTGATTGTATACTTGAGACTTTCTGTACAGCTTCAATAATTTCATTCCTTTACATTTTAAAGTCAATCATTTTGATCTTGGTGTGACTTCTGGGCATGTTAGTTTTATTGCATATGGAATAAATCCTGCATTCATTATTTCTTAACTTATTTTATAGAGCTTCCTTTAGAATTCAGGAAGTATAATTTTTTCTTGTTTTGTCAAAATGCTGTTTAGCTTAATAGATTTTCAAGCTATTATCTAGATTATTATTGAATTATTATTATTTCTTCCTTTACTTCTGCTTTTATTAGAAGTCCTGCTTTATCTCTTCCTTCATAATGTGGTTGTTTTTTTTCCTTCAGCTTGTATGACAATTTTAGTTTTGTGCTGTCAAGGTTACTTGATTCAGTGTCTTGCTGAGAGTATTTTTGCATGGTTTGTTCATCAGGATATCTCCCATATACATTCTTTTCTTTTAATCTTCTCTGTCAGTTCTTATTCTGTTAATATTTCTCTCTTTCTTATCAGTCACAATGCTATTACTTTCCTTATTACTGTGGTCCTGCTCGTATCTCATAAAACCATGGATCATACTTATTGTAGAAATGCAAATAGTTACCCATTTATTCTCCTGGTAATAAACACCCAGTCTTCTAAAAGAAACACATCCAATAGTTAGGATGTATACTTTGTTTTCCTTAAGTCACTATTTAGAGTCCTACTTGTGTGATACTACTCCACCTAAAAAATCGTTCACGCATGTGGAAGTCTAATTCTAACCCTATATAGTGGTGAGGTCCATTGTCCAGTCAGAACCAAAACTTCTACCCTGTCTCAGTGTTATCTGCATGGGGACAGTGGGCAGTGTGGGTTCACTCATTGTTCTTCCTGTGGAGCAATGTAGGAAATACTTTGTTTGAAGCTACAGAAAAAAAAAATATATATGGGGAGTCTTTTTCTCCATTTTCTAAGAAAGAGTTTTGAGGAGTGTTACAATTAGAAAATACTGAATGTGGACAAAATAGAGAGGGAGAGAATTAGGAAAAGTTTTCTCTTTGTCTCCAAGGTGAACATCTGTCAGGAAATTCCAAATCCACTCTTAATCCACATGAGCACAAGTCTAAACTCTAATAGCAGGGCACTCTGGAGGAAATCCAAGGAATGATTTGCTTTTTCTGTGTTTTGTCTTTCAGGTTTTCAACCGAGACAATGTGATCTGGCTGCCTATCTTTAGGTTTTCATAGAAGTAAAATAATTTTAACTCAGTTTAATATGTCCAGGAGCTGCATGAAAACTGTCTGATGCTGCTGCTGATTAATTCATCTCCATATGTGGGCTTATATGAAAGCAACTAAGAAATTCAAACTTTTTCTAATTGCATGGCATTTGCATTGAGGGTTGTCCTATAAATGACAGTATGCGGTTCTCAGGGATTTTTTGCTGAAAGCTATGCAGAAGTATCCCTCACTTTCCCATTTGTCCCTCTCTCTCTCCCCCACAAAGATGATTAAACTGTGAAGAAGTGTGTATCAGAAGCAGTTCTTCGCATCTGCTTTCTCAGGCCTGCTGAAGTTGAGAAGTCCAAGGGATATTCTGAAGAATATTCACTCACCCTCAGTTCAGCTGCAGCAAGATTACCAAAGAACAGATAATTTATGTTTCTAGAGCACCTGAATGACTATTCACCCCCACTGAACTTGGGGGGTTTCTCTGTGGCAAAATGAGGAACTTAAGATCTCCCAGCTTAGCTGTACCTCTGTTTTAAATTTCAGTTTGAAACTTACCCAGCCCAGGTAGTGACTCAGGCCATTGTAGTGGCTGTAAGAAGGACACATCACAGGAAATAACTTTGAGAAATTTTTTCCTCCTTCCCTTCCCTTCCCTTCCCTTCCCTTCCCTTCCCTTCCCTTCCCTTCCCTTCCCTTCCCTTCCCTTCCCTTCCCTTCCCTTCCCTTCCCTTCCCTTCCCTTCCCTTCCCTTCCCTTCCCTTCCCTTCCCTTCCCTTCCCTTCCCTTCCCTTCCCTTCCCTTCCCTTCCCTTCCCTTCCCTTCCCTTCCCTTCCCTTCCCTTCCCTTCCCTTCCCTTCCCTTCCCTTCCCTTCCCTTCCCTTCCCTTCCCTTCCCTTCCCTTCCCTTCCCTTCCCTTCCCTTCCCTTCCCTTCCCTTCCCTTCCCTTCCCTTCCCTTCCCTTCCCTTCCCTTCCCTTCCCTTCCCTTCCCTTCCCTTCCCTTCCCTTCCCTTCCCTTCCCTTCCCTTCCCTTCCCTTCCCTTCCCTTCCCTTCCCTTCCCTTCCCTTCCCTTCCCTTCCCTTCCCTTCCCTTCCCTTCCCTTCCCTTCCCTTCCCTTCCCTTCCCTTCCCTTCCCACCACCACACCCCTCTTCCTCACCCAGTTCTCTTTGTAAGCAAAACTTTTTCCTATGCTGAAAGGTGCCACTCTTCTCTTTCCTCCCAGCTCAGCTGTTGAACCAACATTTCTTTCTTGGAGACAAGGAGGTGCCAATTTCTACCAGCACGTTCCCTGAATTCTTTCACAGAGCTGAGTCTCAGAAGCACTGCAAAATTACTGCATATACTGGAATGATGCACCAAGTAATGCTGTGCATTAGAGCAGAAAGGACAGAAAGCCAAAACTCTATACGTCTGTTGTCAAGTTTCCTGCACCAATATCATTGCAATAACCCCCCTACAGTTTTCCTACTTTTCTTTGTCTTTCTCTAATCCCTGGTAGGGAAATTGGATTGAGTGACTTGCCAAGGCCTTATAATGAGATTGCAACTCTGTTTGAAATTCCCTATAGCAGACTTTTGTTGATTGTCAATCTGTTGATCATGTTGAATACTCTCTCCCTCCACTACAGCATGGTTTCAGGAAGGCAAACACTCCAAGAAGCAATGAGTCTGTTTTCTGTGATGAGCTTTGGAAACATGCTGCTAATTGCCATGGCTATGATTCTCAGTTTGACTGATAGCTCTAGGAATCAAAGCGCTGTCTCTGGAGTTCACCGTGATTTACAAGTGAGCCCTCTGGCTTTCTTACTGAGTCACCATGCCAACCATTAGTAGCATTTCTCACTAAATTCATAACACAATCTACAAGCTTTTCAACCTTCAGCACATGTGGCTGTAAATGGTTTATATTATGTTAATTTTAGTTTATCATAGAATACAGTTTTCTTCCCCTCCTATTGTTCAGGCTAGGCACATACATATGAATTAAATGTGTACATAACAATTATACTGTAGTACAATGTCATTGGCACATGCTAATTCTTCATGTGATTCACTGTGGTATTTTCTGTTGCTTTTACTGCTGCATATGCATTTAGTTAAATCATGTATTGTAACTGCATAAATTTAAATTAAAAACTGGGTTTGTTCTGTCTTCAAAATATCCCCTATATGGCACTCACTTTATTTTCCAAAATGTCTCAAGATTGGGACCATTTCTATAAAATAAAATACCCATAGCATGTCAAATAAAAGAAAGGGAAGTTTTACTATGAAAAAGATGGATGTCCATATGACGATAAGTGAGAACAAAAATGTTTATATCTTTGTGAAGCTCAAAGGGACTCTTTTATCAACATTTTTTGTCAGAAAATAAGTATGTTTCCCAGTGTGAAGTTCTCGCACCTGAGTAAATATTTGGGGGTGTGGAGTTGTATGTGTACATATATTATGAATGTGTGCTGTGTCGCTAGATAAAACACAGAGTTCTTGTAGTATAGAAGTTAACAGAATTTTTAATGTGAGAAACGCCTCATACTGATGTCCTCTTGCAAATAGGCACCTAATAAAAAAAAATAAATATTCAGTCTTCATGAACATCTCCAAGGACTCTGTGCTTAGAAAAATGGGTTTAAGGAGAAGAAGGGCAAGCACTAGCTGAGGGTTGATTCAGAGATTACCTACACAAACTCAGTCCGTACAGTTCTGTGGGACCTGGGGGAGCTGCATCTGAGTGAGCTGGCTGGTGTTATGGTAAGGCCACTGTCAAATATCTTTGAATGGCTGTGGAGATCAGGGCAGATTATCAACAATTTGAGAAAGGCAAACATCACACCCATCTTGAAAAAGGACAAGAAAGGTGGTGTGGGGAACAGACAGCCAGTCAGTTTGACTTCGATCCCTGAAAAAATCATGAAGATCCTCTTGGGGAACATCTTTGGGCACATGAGGGAGAAAAAGGTGATGGGAACAGTCAGTATAGTTTGAGCAGCAGTTGGTGCCTGACCGACCTTGTTGCTTTCAGCGATAAAATGGCTGAATTTGTGGATAAGTGGAGAACAGGGGATATCAGCACTGTCCCACAATGTCCTTGTAGCCAAGCTGGATGTTAGGGTGTCTGGGTGGGTACCCTACCAAGTGGTTGAATACCTGGTTGGGCAGTTGGGCTCAGAGGTATTAGTCACTAGGTCATATCTGCCTGGAGGTTGGTGCCTCATGGCATCCCACAGGGTATCTTCTGTTTAACATCTCTATCCATGACCTCGGGAAGTCGCAAGGTACACTCTGTCAGGATTGCAGGTGATGCCAAGGGCAGAGACCAGTTGATGCCCATGAGGACAGGGTTACCCTCTGGAGGGATTGGTACTGGTGGGAAGAAGAGGCCAAGAGGGAACCCATGCAATTGGGTCAAGAGTAACGGGCAGGCGGCCAGGGGCAGTTTGTGGACAAAGGTCTGAGTCCTGGAGGGAAACCAGCTGAGCAGGGCCAGGGAGGCTGGAAATAGAAGGATGGACAGACAGTAGAGACAGGGCTTAAGGAGCTGGTGTTGTCTCCCTCCTTGGAGGGCTTCCAGCTAGTGCCAGATAAATCCCTGGTCAACATGGTCTGACCCTGTGGCTGAGCCTGTTCTGGGTGGGTGGTTGGAGTAGAAAGATTATGAACACGTCAGGTAATCAGAAATATAACTTTATTTGGTAACTCATATGCCTCACAATGGTAAAACCCTGAACTTTCCTTTGAAAACTTTCTAAAAGTTCTAAAATGTGGTAACTGGACGATAGTTTACCCTGTTTTATAGCAGCTGTTTTCCAAGCTTGTGCAATAAAAAAAAAAAAAAAAAATCTGGGAAAGAGGAAGAGAATGGAGATCTCAGGAAGAGGTGATATTCAGCTAGTGGAGAGTACTGACACATATTTTCAAATCTCCCTGGAATAAAAAATTTGACAAAACTGGTTTATCTATTTTTACAAAGTATATTTTAACAGCTAAAAGCAATGTTTCTCAGTTGGCTGTGGTCCAGGTAACCTCTAAATAAATCAACATTGTGAGTCGTGAGGATGAATTTCACTGTGACAGAAAAACTCTTCAGACGATGAAGAGTCCTTGTCCTACCTCCTCATTAGTGCAAAGCTCCTTTTTCAGGGGAAGCCAGGAAACATTCATAATGCAGGCACACAGGGTTGCCAGGTAGGATGGGTCAGATCAGGACATCTAAAAGACATTGTAAAGAATGTTAGCTTTTAAAGCTGGATCTCTCTTTTTTTTTTTTTTTTTCTTTTTTTTTACCTTTTAACACTTTAATTGCTCTGTGGAAGTGTGATATGATGAACGGATTTACCACTCCAAGAAGCTCACAGTAAATAGATTGTCTTTTTAAAATTTTTTTCCTTCTTCACCTGTGTAAAGTTATCTTACTCACATCATCTGGAATTTAGTAACGCACATATTTTACAGGGCAAGAGTTCTAAAGAACAAGAATCAGAGGGGCTTTTTAATATTATAATGTTCCTGAAGTATAGTTTTAGATAGATTTCCTCTGTGTTCCTGGACAACATTGGCTTTAATCAACTATTATATTCCTTTTCTGAATTAAACATTTTGCACACATATCTCAATTTTTGTTGCCATTCAAAATCTTCTCCTGCTTGGGATTTCCTCCAGGCTCATCAAATTGAAGGGCTGTGGAGACATCACTCTTACCATTCAGGTTTTTTTCTTACTGACACAGTTCAGAATGAGACAGCTTTGGATATGCATCCGTGTGCCATGGAAATTGTTGTCTATTCTAATAATGAGCAGGGAACTTTATTAGAATACTGAGAACAGTATTAGCTTTGCAGTTTCTTTCTCTTCTTCATTCATGAAGGTTTTTTTATCTCTTGTCCCTTGAGAGATTTTAAAGTCTAACACACATAGTTCTGCCCAGGTTCTGAACACTATCATCTCCTGTGATGGAAGAAAACCCAAAAGGTCACTTAGAATGTAATGAAAAAAAGCAAGTGTGTCCATATGGAAAGAATAAGTAATGAATCCCCTGACTTCTCCAAAACAGATCTTCCTATGTTAGAGACTTACTAATAGAGAAGCTTTGATCAAAAATCTTCTGGAAGTCACACATTTACTGTGATGTGCTGGATAATGCATGGAGAGTAAAACCAAGTTTTACATACAGAAAAAGAACCTGCAAGGAGAGATAAAATGTATCTAGACCATAAGAATAGAAGCAATTGCAAAGCATGTTTTTAGGGGAATATGATGATTTAAAATATTTTTTATATTCCTGAAAAATATGTTTTTTGTTTCTTTTTCTCAGATTTGCTGAACTAAGGACCTTGAGAATGAGGAGTGGAGACAACCTGGATGATTCAAAACACAAAGTGAAACATATAATTCCAGATCCATTATTTTACTTTTCTCTGTGTTTCTTCTAGATAACAAACTATTTGGAAATAAAACATTGCAAAGTTCCATGCTTTAGAACGATATGTCAAATGCAGTAAGGTTTACAGTACTTAAACAGTTTTTAAAACTAATTTAATAAAATTTTTATGGGTGTTATTTTCAAAATTTTTACCTAGTTAAAAAGTACATTTTTTGTCTTTTTCTTTAATTAAAATATTGTTTCAGTGGAAAATTTTATTGCAAAGGAAAGATATCTCATCTAGTACAAAGACATATGTCTCCATATGCTTATTTAAGATTCATGTCAAGGGAAGATTTGAACAGTGAACAATTTTTCTATTGGATAAAAATCATAGCTCTACACAAAGCAGCCAGGGTTTTGAACAGTGGTTATTTCAGAAGACAGAAGGTTAATAGTGTCCAGATTAAACAGATATATAGTCCAGCCTGAAAAATCATAGTCTATGGATAAAAAAGAATGTGGGTTTTTTCACAGTTAAAATGTAAGCTTGAATGTTTAGTCCTCAAAAGTAATATAACAATCTTAACAACAGGCTGCTAAAGATATCTAACAAACTTCATCCACTTTTCACCCATATTCATTTAGGATCAACCCTGGCACCTTGTATGGTACTCTAATATGCCACTTTGCCTTACCTTAGCTCTACAAGTGCAGATCACCAATTATCTCATTGTTGCATTCACCCTCTTTCTGTTCATGACCATAAGGCAGCTATCCAAATAATTAGATTCTCTGACCTCTTAAATTAGATTGGGCATGATTTTTCCACCTTTCCTGACCCTTGTCTTCACTTTAGCCCAAAATAAAACTGGAGCTGGAAAATTTCAGCTAACATAACATTTATTTGAAAAGTACCATGTAGGAGTTCCGTCTAATACAGCTATTATACAGCCTGACCCTTGCCTTCCAGAGATCCCAAGAGTACTTTAGACCCATGTTCTAAATAATTTATTTTCAGCACAGATTTCACAATTGCCTCAAACTACCTCACTTTCCTCTTTCATTTTGAATTAACAACATTCAGATATGAATAATGTTTTTTTTCGGGGTAGACCACTGTCGCTGAGATCTTTTGACAAGCCATCAGAGTTTTAAAAACAAAATCTTCTGGGAGAATCTGAGTATTTAATAAATTCAAGTTCATTGTCAGATCTCATTAAAATAGGACTTACAATTTTCATTACCTGAGATCTACAAAAAGGAAGTCATGAATCCTGTTGTAATACGACCATCTATTGACATGATCAATAGACCCTGTCTCAAAAGGTCACATCTATGAGGAGGAGAAGAAAAGGATTTATCAGAAGCAAAACTTGGGGGAGTTTTGCATCCATGTTTTTCTGTGTGTGGTGATCAAATGTCCAATAGCTGACATTTATTTGTTACTTAACAGAAAAAGGACAAATGGACAGTGATATATTGGGTATAAACATCTTAGCGCAAGGACCCAGGGGAATAAGTTTTTAAGTGTGAATGAAGACCAACATCAAAAGCCTTGGATTCTGTCACCTGAAGAGTGTTGCAACCAATTTGGTCAGTTTCATTGCATTCAATTACATATGCAGGCACATACCCACCCTGCAAGGGAAGACTATTCAAAACCAAAGGTGCTGCAGCTACAGCAGCAGTCCTTCCCATGACATAAAATGCTCTCTATATTTTATACGTAGTTGTAGGTGGTAAAGAAATGATTGACAGAAAGAGCCTTACACAAGGGAACAAACCAGTTGAAACTAAGCCCTTCAGAGCTGATTTGATGTGCCTATAAGCAAGAATGTTTTGCTTAGTTGTAAAGCCAAAAGAAAACGAATATATGTAAATCAAGCACCAACTAAAAATGTTGTGGCCCTTATTCTGTTAAAAATGTAACTAAAGGTCCAGACTCCCTGGCAAGCCAATAATACCTTTCACCAGACAGTCTTAATTCATAAATGGTACTTCTCCCTTGGTCCAAGTAGGGAGAGAAGAAAGTAACTTGTACTTCATGTAAGAAAAAGTATTTATTCACCATCTATTTTGTGATATGTGACAGAATAGAAATGTCTCAAAGCTGTTTCATGATAAAACCCTCCTGCCACTTATTTGTGAATGCAGAAGAAATGTCAGCATTCATTGCTTCACCAGCTCTTCTTCTGAGGAATTTATTTGTTGGCCCTCGATCCTACCTTAACTCAATGTCTCTCAGTAGTGGATGGACACTGAATCTCCATTTATTTCTATTGTGATTCAACTCTGGTAGAGAATACTGGAAAAGTAAAAGTGAGAAAACTCTTGGGTTGAGATAAAGGCAGTTTGAAAAGTAAAAAGCCACAACAAACAAAACCCGCAAGGAAAACAAAACCAAGTAAAACAAATGATGCAAAAAATCCCCTCCAATTGCTCACCACCATCCAGCTGATGCCCAACCAGTCCCTGATCAATGGTAGCCCTGGCATGCTTCCTCCTCCCCAAATATTTATGTCTGAGCATGATGTCATATGGTATGGGGTATCCCTTTGGTCAGTTGGAGTCAGCAGTCCCAAGTTTGTCCCCTCCCATCCTTTTCCCCAGCCTACTCACTGTGAGTGAGTGAGTGTGAGAAGCAGAAAAGGCCTTGACACTATGTAAACACTGCTCAGCAATAGCTGAAAAGTCAATAAGTTAAGACTGTTTTCAACACAAATCTAAAACACAGCACATACAAGCTACTATGAAGAAAATTAATTTTGTCCCAGACAAAACCAATACAACATCTTTGAAAAAAACCACCTGCCAGAATTAGGTAGAATAATATCAAAAGTACACAAGAGGCTTATTCTTTTTTTTTTTTTTAATTTATCTTACAAAGTGTCCATCAGAAGGCTCTGCTTTTTGCTTTCCATCTCTCCTCTGTGTATAGCAAGTTTGACCCCCTTCTCCATTATCCCTGTCCACATGCTGCTCCTGTACCAGTGTGAACAGTTTCGATGGTAATTTGAACTTTGTTCAGAAACTCAGAGTTGGCAGGACCTGGCTGGTATAAAATCAGAATGCAGAAACATTTGTGTATGGCATACCAAAAGCATCTCACACATAGTGGAGGACTTTACCCCCCTGTGTACGGGCATTACTGTTGTCACTTATTTTAATCTACATTTAAAATAGGTTATTTTCCTCTCTTTTTCATCCTCATCTTCTTATATTCTCTGAGTTTTGCAGATTTTCAGGTCCACCTTCTCAATTGATACCTTTTGAAATTTTTCACAGTTTTAGTATCTTCTTGTTTCCTTCAATAAATTCAGCATATTAATTGTAATTTACTCTGGTAGACTTTCCCACCCTGAAACCGTCTTTGCAACATATTGTCATTTACATTGGTAAAATCAGCAGTTAATATAATCCACCAGTTTGCCTGCTCCAACGCAGTGTGCAATGTAAAACTGCTGGAAAACACAGCTCTACAGGCCAGAATAAAGCAATAGCCAGCACATAATATGAAAGAAGTCCCATCTTCACAGACTAAGATAAAATTTAAAAACTGTAAAAAAAAAATAATCTGAGACTACCCATGTAATATTTGTTGCTCTGAGGTATCTGTCTCAAATGCAACATGATTTCATTATTCTTCTGTTGACACAATGATGGACAACCAAGGCATGATCTTTTATTTCCAATTTAGCAGTACTTGCATAAACAATAATGTATAACTTTCCAGATAACATCATCAAAATAGTGGCTATTCCTCTTTTAGAAAAAATACATTTGGTGTTCCTGAAAGAAATAAAATCTTTACAAAACAGATGGTTTCTACATTCCCTCTTTACGAGAAATAAACTGAATTTGACAGAAGAATAGAAATAATTATTTTAACACAACAAAATTACCACTTAACATAAGTTATTTTACCCTGTGTTTTACAAAGTTACTTATAACTTGTGCTAATCAAACTCTCTCTTTAAGATAATAATTACCTTCTCCTCCCTTTTGCCTTATTGTTGTCTACAGAGAATGTCTGCTTTGTCCTACTCCTTCTACCTTTGTACTGCAAAGAAGGCAGCTCTTGATTTATGTGTTTTAGCAAGGTTCAGACTCTGGGTGCAGTCTTTAACTAAATCATTGCACATAATTCCATGTTAAATGAACCTTCCCTTAAAAGGAGGAGAAGCAGATGTTCTCCTATGTGGAGCAATGGAAACCAAATGAGTAAAGCCATTTGGCTTCCCTTTTGCATGGGAATCACTGGGCATGAAATACAACCACGTTTAACATGGAAGGAGTTGAAGCAAATATGTTTGCTTGCTATCAAATGATCTATGAAATAACATAAGCACATTTCCAACCCTAAAATCATCTCAGAGGGTGGGAGGTAGGATTGATCTTCTGTAATGTATGATATGATTAATCTTCAGTATTTTCCTTTTTTCACTTCTATGTTGTTGCTGTTGGTTTTTTCCTTCTCACAATAGGAATAATTGTAGAAGTACTATAGTGCATTCAATAAAGAGCTCTGTCTGAGAGGAAAAGTTAATAGGCGATACCTGAGTTTCTTACAGTCAGTACTTGTCAGAGGCAGGCTTTTGTTGTAAATTGCAAAAATATATATAGAAGTAATTTTAATCAAAGTCTTCTAACAGTATACACAAAGGCAACAGTAAGCAAACACCTGCTAAAGAGTTTTGTAAGGTAAGGTCCATGGATTGTCGTGTTTCTAGCTCACACAGGTAATGAAAAAAAAAAAAAAAAACCACAACATTTTTGCTATGTTTTTTCTTATATCCTGGATGGCACTTTTCTCCCAGAGCTGAGTTTGGCAGACTTTGTCTCTTGCATAGACATTCATAAGAGCTCTGCCTGCTCATGATAGGATCTGCTCAGATGAGAGTAAAACATCTGAAAGCCCAAGCCAGCTTCTAACCAGGTGGAGCTATGACAAATGTCTCCTCCAGGAAATGACTCCATAATGCTTGAGGTCCCGGATGTGCTTGAAGCACATAAGTTGATTTGGTGACTATCACCAATTTCCCACTTCAGACACCTCCTGCCATTTCCAAAGGCATTTGTTTTGACAGCGCATCAGATTTCAGCCTATTAATGGATGCCTCTCATTATTCCTGTTTATTTGGTCTATAAAGTTATATGATATAAAACCATTTTGTACTGAGTTTCCTCTATACTTAGAATTTCTGCAGCTGCCTACTAGGTCAAATAAAAAAAAACAACCCAAACCCAAACATTTATCATTTACAGTCAACTTGTGTTAAGTTCAGACAAAATCCAGCCACCCAGAACAGGAATTTTGAGGTTCCTTTGCACTGCAGTGGTGAAGCTCTAGCAGCCAAATGATAGACATTAAGACAAGACTTCAGTGACCTAAACACCAGAGTGTTCAACTGTTGCTGCATTGACCTTGGCTGATTGCCAGGTGCCCACCAAGCTGCATTATTGCTCCCCCTCACCAACAGGACAGGCAGACAAAATATAACAAAAAGCTCGTGGGTCAAGATAAGGACAGGGAGATCATTCATCAATTACCTTCATGGGTAAAACAGACTTGACTTGGGAAATTAATTTATTGCCAAGCAAATCAGAGTAGGATAATGAGAAATAAGAACAAATCTAAAACCACTTTCCCCTCACCACTCCCCTCTTCTCAGGCACAATTTCACTCCTGATTTCTCTACATCCTCCCCTGAGTAACACAGGGGGACAAGGACCAGGGATTGCAGTCAGTTCATTGCATGTTGTCTCTGCTGCTCCTTCCTCCTCATGTTCTTCTCCTGCTCTAGCACGGGCTCCCACTCATCTGAGACAGTCCTTCATGAACCTCTCCACCATGAGCCCTTCCCACAGGCTGCAGTTCTTCATGAACTGCTCCAGTGTGGGTCCTCTATGGGGTCACAGGTCCTGCCACAAAACCTGCTCCTGCATGGGCCCCACTCCACAGGGCCACAGTTTCCATCAGGAACCTGTCCCAGCATGAACTCTTCATAGGCTGTACCTTCTTTCAGGGCACCTGCTCTGGCATGGGGTCCTCCATGGGCTACAGGGTGGATATCTGCTCCACTGTGGACCTCTACGGGCAGCAGGGGGACAGCCTGTCTCACCATGGTCTTCACGATGGGCTGCAGGGGAATCTCTGCCTCTGCGACTTGAGCGTCTCCTACTCCTTCTTCAATGACTTTGGTGTCTGCATAGTTTTTTCTCTCATATATTCTCACTCTCACTCCTCTCTCCCAGCTGCTGCTGAACAAAGCTTTTTAACCCTTTCTTAAATGTATTATCACAGAGGTCATGCTACCATTGTCACCGATTGGCTCAGCTTTGGTCAGCAGCGAGTCTGTCTTGGAGCCGTCTGGCATTGACTTTATCAGACATAGAGGCAACTTCTGGTGCCTTCTCATAGAAGCCAACCCTGAAGCCACCTCCCCCAGTCCCACCTCTGCTACCAAAACCTTGTCAGTAACAAGCAAACCCAGTACAGCAACACAAGAAGACCTAGGAATTAATTTACTCTCAGAATAAACCTGAGTAGAAAACCGTGATATTTCTCACCACATCACCTTGAGGAAGGCCTGATGTAGAAGACAAGAATCCAACTCCAAAGATATCCGTGAAACATTTTTGGAAGAAGCTTGAACTGGTAACTGTAGGGAATAAAGGCGATTTTTCTGAAATTAAACTGTATAATGATAAGGAATGTTTTGCATTCTTTTTGTCCCAGGCTTGTATAAGAATAATGTTTTTATTCAGTTTTCCCCTGTACAAAAATGTTATATTTTTTTTTTCATATTCTTTACAAAAGACTGTTTAGGTTGGACATTGCAATCAGGTAGTGAAGCAGAAGATGGACACTGCATGGGTTAGTGATTGCATGTGTTCTCTTTTGACTGAAAACACAATCCAAGCACCAACAAATAATGGTTTGGGAAATTATGTGTGTTAGTTGTGTAAAGTGTTTTAATTCAGGAGAGTCAAGCATGGAAGTAAACTGTTAGTTATTTAAAATTAATTCTCTTTTTTTGCATTAATAGCCCTGCTGACCAAACTGAAAAGTACTGAAACACAGCATTATGTGACACCTATGAGACATGGATGGAAATGGAGATTGGTAAAATGTGAGCTGTGTTTGAATTAAAATCTAAGTACTATATATAACTAAAAAATGCTGACAGGTGGTTGCGTGGAGCAGACTCAGTAAGTTTGATATGACTGCACTGAAATAGCCTTTCAATAACATGAAACTTAATAGACTGGAAGTATATTTCCCATTATAATGAACCCAGTGACATCTGTTGTTTCAAGATATATGGTGCTTGAATAATTGCAAAATCACCAATAGTGATAGCTAGCTTTAACAAGCAGAAAACTTCTCATTAAGCTACTGAGAACAGTTCTGTAGCTGTAACAGAGAAGCTTATAAAATATCAAGACAGGCTGCTGCTCACAGGCCCTTGCAGTCTGTGGATATGCCTCCTCTCTCTACCTGCCCTTTTCCACCAGAAGCACACTTCTGCATCTTTTGTGCTGGCAGTGAATTAGCTGTCTGGAAAACTTTTCTCTATCGTTAGTAATGTAAACACTGTTGTAGAGAAGGATCTACAGCTTCACCTCAGATGGAATTGAACCCTTATACTTACTCTTTGTACAGTGTAATCCCCACCTGGGAAAGCTTAGTGCCTAGACGGACAAAATAGGTTTTTTTTTTTCACAGACTGAGGTGAGATAGTTTGGATAGAGCCAGATGGCAGTTTACTGGCAGTGCCAGGGAAAGGACTAAGTCAGTGAGCCTGCATCAACAGGCATTTGGCTCACCCTTTGCAGGAATTTAGACATTCCAGACTGGCAGAATGGCTGAGGATTCTCTCTTTCTCATTTTCTTTTTCTTTTCTTTTTTTTTTTTTTTTGACAAAACAAGAGTTCAGAAAACTTCTGCTTCTATCACTTTTGAATTAAACAAATCTATTTCTAGACTTGTGGAAGGGTACTGTAAGTGTTAGGGCTTCCAGGGCCCATTTTTGTAAACTAAAAAACTTGAATTTTAATGTTTGTCAGATCTCTAATCTCACCTGAAAGTGAATTCTTACCTCAAAAAATTAAGAAATTTTTTATGTTTAAAGTTTTCTTTCACTGTGGAAGAAAAACTACAGCACCTAGCACTTCTTTATTACTAGTAAGTTTATACAAGATAACCAAACCACTCTAGCAGCATTAAGTTCTGCATGTGTCTAGTCTCAGAATCTTACTGACTTTCATCTCATTCTTGTTTGCTTTGTGTGTTTGACACAGATTGGCTTAAAACCGCTTGTAAATTCCCCTGGCTGTAGTATATCTTTTTTTTTTTTTTTCCCAAAAGAAATTAATTCTTAGAATAAATCTGCCGACAGACAACTAATGTTAGGTGACTAATGTTAGGATCTTGTCCAAGGTTGGAACCTGTGTGCATTCTTTCAATAGGATTAATCTTCTTTCCAACCTTATTTAAAAATAAGTGAACAGCAGAAGAGACAGCATGGCATATAGATGATATAAAGGCTATATAGTGTCTCTATATTCTATATATTCTAGAATGCTTCATTGCATACCAAAGAGGTATCATTTGGAGCAGTTTAACAGAAAAAGATGGGAAAATAGCCCTGTGTTAGCAGACAAACACAGCTTTTTTATTGTTACTTTTTTTTCTTTTCTTTTTAATATATTAGAAAAGATTCAGTCCAATGTAAAGCAATAGTTTGGTTTGCTTCATGGATATCTCAAGCTTAAGTAATCTTCAAAAATTATAATTTATGTTGTTGGTGGTTTTTTTTATTTAAATTGAGGATGTTTACTACCTGTATAAACATCTAAGACCGGATCCAAGTATTTATAAAAACATGGAATCAAACTATAATAGTGGTTATATTTTTCATTCATTCATTTTTGTTATTGTATGAGTAATAAATAAAGGCAGACACAGTTTTGCAGTATAAATAGGCTGGCTGGGAATAAAGTTTAAACTGCTGCTCTGGGTTGCTTTGCAAATTCTGATGACAGTTTTATTGTAAGCAGAATGCTGTGGGAAAAGAAAAAAAATAGCTTAGTGCCATGCTGCTATATCTCTCACTGATAAAAATAAGTCAAGAAAACTATGTTGTCTCCCTGAAGGGGGCACCATGGTAACTCTGCAGTTCTCAATGGATAAAGAGATGCAACCTATCTCCTTGTCATCTCCTACTCTATGATGCTGTTCTTCCCCACCTTGATGGGTTTCTAGACTTCTTTGTATACCTGTGTATGCCTGTATTTATTTTATAATGTAACATAACATGATATAATATAATACAATGTAATGTAATGTAATGTCATATAACATAACATAACATATAACATAACATAACATAACATAACATAACATAACATAACATAACATAACATAACATAACATAACATAACATAACATAAAATAACATAACATAACATAACATAACATAACATAACATAACATAACATAGCATAGCATAGCATAGCATAGCATAGCATAACATATATTATATTACACCTGGGCCTGACTATTTTTGAACTGGGAGTAACCAGCTCAGGGAAGGACCTGTCATTATAACAGCATCTGCAGTGGCAGAAGGTGTGTCCTGGAGTGGCAGCCTCATGGGAACAGAGGGGATATTTTCCTTGAAGTTTGGCTTCTTTTCATTCAGCGCAGAACTTGCCTTCATGTTGAGTCCTGCCTACAAGCTGGTGTTTTCTGCAGATAGGCGTCTGCCTTTACTCAAATACTGAAGCAAATGCCTGGCAATACCCCAGAAATGTGTGACTACATTGAAGTACAATTGAATATTCAAGGTTCAAAATTTAGTATTTGTGTTTCTTCTTGGGAATTCCAGAATTCCCAGAGCAATTTCCTTGGGAATTCCCAGTGTTTCTGGAGGAAAATGTTTGCATCAATTATAAAAATGTAGAACTGTAAAAAAAAATCAAAAGTAAAACTAGCAGAAGTCTCTTTTGAAACATTTTTTTACTTAACTGAAAATGAAAGTGTCACCTTAGATATGATTGATTGAAGCCTCCTGCATAATAAAAGATGATCACACTACTTCATTGCCTTTCAGATTCCTGCATATTTATCTATTTTGATTAGGTCTAACAGCTCAAGCGTGGCACTGAACTTTATATGTCTTGTGTTTAAGGATCTTTTTCTTTTGAAGAAAAAACGCTTACCTGCATAGGTTCCGCCTCTTTGCTTTTCTACCCTATTGCAAGTTACAATTTAGTTGTTTCATTTATTGCTTTCATAATGCTGAGGGAGGTGGTTTTAAGGTTACACCTTCCCCATTTCGTTTTCCTGATACCATGTTTGAAAATTGTTATGATGTTCCTGGTGCTTGTGGCATGAGGCACTGGGAATGGGCCAAGTCTGATCATAGAATCACAGAATCATAGAATGGTTTGGACTAGGAGGGACCTTTAAAGGTCATCTAGTCCAGTGCCCCTGAAATGATCAGGGACATCTTCAACTAGATCAGGTTGCTCAGAGTCCCATCCAACCTGACCTGAATATTTCCATGGATGTTGCATCTACCACCTCTGTGAGAAACCTGTGCCAGTGTTTCACCACCCTCGCCATAAAAAAAAAAAAAATTTTTCCTTCTGTATAGCCTAGATCTACCCTATTTTACTTTAAAACCATTACCCCTGTCCTATTGCTACAGGTCCTACTGCAATGTCTTTCCCCATCTTTCTTATAAGCCCCCTTAAAGTATTTGAAGGCCACAATAAGGTGTCCCTGGAGCCTTCTCTTCTCCAGGCTGAACAGCCCCAACTCTCTCAATCTGTCTTCATAGGAGAGGTGTTCCATCCCTCTGATTATTTCTGTGGTCCTCCTCCGGATGCACCGCAACAGGTCCATATTTTTCTTGTACTAATGACTGCAGAGCCAGACACAGGTGGGATCTCACCAGAGCTGAGTAGAGGAGCAGAATTACCTCCCTCCACCTGATAGCCACACTTCTTTTGATGTAGCCCAGGATGTGGCTGGCTTTCTGGGCTGTGAGTGCTCATTATCAGCTCATGTCCAGTTTTTCATCCACCAGCACCCTGAAGTCCCTCTCAGCAGGGCTGCTCTCAATCCCTTCATTCCCCAGCCTATATTGACACCAGGGAATGCCCTGACCCAGGTACAGAACCCTGCACTTGGCCTTGTTGAACCTTGTGAGGTTCACATAAGCCCACTACTCGATTTCTTCCAGGTCCCTCTGGATGGCATCCCAACGCTCAGGCATGCCAACTGCACCAGCTTGGTGTCATCTGCAGACTTGCTGAGGGTGTACTCAATCTCACTGTCTATGTCATTGTCACATCCTACTCTGGGACGTGGCGTTTCGAGGAGTGGGGGGGAGTCTGGGAGGACCTCTAACAATTCCACACGTGAGATTAAGACAGAAACAAGGTCAGATGCCGTCTGCTAAGCTTTATTGTTATCTCCCAGCCTTGATTACTGAAATGAGTCATAGAGCAAAGGAGGAAATAGAGGAAAGGGAGAAGAGAGAAGCAGTATTACAGAGCACAGCAAGAAGATAGCCACCACCAATGACCCTCAGCATCCTAAAGGCTACCCAATCATCAGCAGGGTCCTGTTCACTCATGATCCATAGACCAAAATGATGGTGGGGGT
Source organism: Vanellus vanellus (assembly GCF_965231255.1). Lineage (NCBI taxonomy): Eukaryota > Metazoa > Chordata > Aves > Charadriiformes > Charadriidae > Vanellus > Vanellus vanellus. The sequence goes on along the minus strand of NC_138908.1, from coordinate 14,924,158 downwards.
TCCGATGGTCTGACTGCAGAGGGACACAGCATGAACTTATAGTCAAAGTCTGCTTGACACTTGGCCAATCAGTATAGATACCACTTTTGCTCAGCCAGTCTTTCTTGGAAGGTGGTCTTGGAAAATGGTCGCTCCTGGTGTACTCTTGTGGCAAACAGGATGCTGTGGTTTGTCACGGTGGCACAGCTTGCAACTTAGCTCGGCAAGTTTCAGGTGCCAGCCTCACTCCTGTTATGAACAGGATGTGGCTGGTGTTCTTATGGTCAGCGAATTTTGAGACATTTTGATGGAGACATCTTAGAGGTCTCCTACAGTCATTGATGAATATATTCAACAGTACTGGTCCCAATACGTACACCTGAAGGACAACGTTCATCACTGATCTCTGTCTGGACATTGAGCCATTGACCACTACTCTCTGGATGTGACCATCCGACTAATTCCTCATCCACTGAACAGTACATCCATCAAATCCATAGCTCTCCAATTTAGAGAGAAGGATGTTGAGGGGGACTGTGTCAAAGGCCTTACAGAAATCCAGATAGATGACATCCATAGCTCTTCCTTTGTCCACTGATGTAATCACTCCATTATAGAATACCACAAGGTTGGTCAGGCAGGACTTGCCTTTGTCAAGCCATGCTGGCTGTCTCAAATCACTTCCCTGTCCTTCATGTGCCTTTGCATAGCTTCTAGGAAGATCTGTTCCGTGATCTTCCCAGGCACAGAGGTATGGCTGACAAACTGGCAGTTCCCAGGGTCCTCCTTTTAACCCTTTTTAAAAATGAATGCAATGTTTCCCATTTTCCAGTCTCCAGGGACTTCACCTGACTGCCACAGCTTTTCAAATATGATGGAGAGTGGCTTGGCAACTACATCAGCCAATCCCCTCAGGACCCTGTGATGCATCTTGTCAGGTCCCATAGACTTCTGTCTGTTCAGGTTCCTCAGGTGGTCACAAACCTGATCTTCTCTTACAGTGGGAAGGACTTTGGTCCTCCGGTCCCTACCTTGCAGTCCATCCATTTGAGAGGTGTAGGGAGAGAGATTGCCAGTGAAGAATGAGGCAAAAATGTTGTTGAGTACTTCAGCCTTCTCCTCGTCTGTTGTTACCAGTTTGCCTGTCCTGTTCATCAGGGGGAGTATGCTTTCTTCGACCTTCCTTTTCTGGCTGACATACCTATACAAGTGTTTCTTATCATTCTTGGTGTCCCTTGCCAAGTTCAGCTCCAGATGCACCTTGGCCTTCCTGACCCCATCCCTATACAACCGGGCAGCATCCCTATACTCTTCCCAGGATACCTGTCCCTGCTTCCATTGCCTGTGCATTTCCTTCTTACCCTTTAGTTTGACCAGCACGCCTCAACTCAGCCATGCTGGTCTCTGGCCTTTCTTTCATAATTTCTTACACTTGCGGAGCTCTGCCTTTCTATGGAAAACGTCCCTAAAGATCTGCCAGCTCTGTTCTGCTCCCTTGTCCCTGAGGGTGGTTTCCCAGGGGTCCTATTGACTAACTCCTGGAGCAGCTGGATGTTTGCTTTCCTAAAATTCAGGGTTCTGACTTTACTCTTCACTTGCCCCATATCCCTCAGGACTTCAAACTCCACCAGTGCATGATCACTGCAGCCCAGGCTGCCTCCAATCTTGATGTCTCCGATTAACTCACTTGTGTTCGTGACCAAGAGGTCCAGTATCGCATCCCCTCTGGTAGGGCTGTCTATTACCTGGATTAAGAGGTTATCCTCAATGCATTCCAGGAGTCTCCTGGATTGTATACTCTGGCTACTCTGTGTGAATATTCTTCATTGCATGCCCTGCGGTTTTGTTAAAGGCAGGGTAAATTAAGTTCAGTTCATTTTTGCAGGCTACGATTAGTGCAGAGAGAGCAGAGCAAGAAAGGATCAGAAGTAAATGCATTGACTTTTTAATGTGGGCAAGCCTAAATGAGGTAACATCTAATTCTGTCTGTCTTCAAAGTCACTTGAGTTGAATCCAGCCGCCTCAGGCGTTTTTATAAATCATGATAGCTTAAATTGCCCTAGCATGCCTGTATATCACATTCCAGCTTAGACAACCTGAGTTACCTACTGCTTAGTTTCTGGTAATTAAAGCATTTCACACTTCCAGAGTCAGTTTCTAAAAACTTAGCTATTATTTTCAATGTCCCAAGAAGTCTCACTTTGCTCAGAATCAGATCTTTCCTCAGATTCCTCTTCAGCAAAAGTGACTACATGCTTTCTAAAACATTTGCCCTGACAAAGTGTTTTGTACCACTGAGGAATTATATGTTTGTTTGTTTGTTTTTTTTTTCTATAAACCTATATGCTTCAGTTTACTAAAATATACAGATATTCAAGGATTCGGGTGTGTTACTGATACTGATAGATACATCTCTTCTTTCTCTTAATTTAGTAAGGAAGAATTTGGCTTATAAAGTTTTTATGGGATAAAAAAGCGATGAGTCCTCCAGTGACTATCTCAGTAACAAGGGTTTATAAGCTAGGGCTGTGGCTGAAAATGCGCAAAGAAACCACAAGTATTAAAGGAGAAGGAGAATGTGCTTCCTAAAGACACAATGCTTTTTGGGGAGGGTGGTCATTAGTTAAAAGCTTTAAAGAAAAGCTTTATCTATAGCACACAGACATGGTGGGCTTCTTTTTCTTTCTAACATCCCTGAGCTTTGAACTGAATTGGTCCACAAATAATTTGCAGTTATCAAATAACTGCAACAAGGACAGACTAAAGGGTCAGGGAAGTATTTTGAGGGCAAAAGAAAGATCAGAAACAAGACCTTCAGAAATCTTTGACAGCAATAGTAAGTTCTTCCACACATCTGGCTTCGGGATATGAACATAGTGTTTCTAGATTTGAGCAACAAAGCTGATGAATTGCAGTGCATGGACTGGTAACAAGCAAAAAGTTGATACTTTAACACAGAAAAAGAACCAAAACAGTACTTACCGCTTTATAATATTTGTATCCTTTCCTCTCCTACTTTGGATGTAGTGGGCTGATAATCAGAGACTGTGCACACAGTTTTGCAGGCAAAGTTCATCAGTACACCAACCTGTGGGAAAAAGATATTTCCTCATCTGTGAAAACGGCCAACGTTCACAGATACAAACATCTGTAACCAAATAATATTGACCATAGGCATAGACTTAACAATGGCATTACTAGCTTTCTGGGAAGTTTTTGATTAACAAGTTAAAACCTAAATCTTAATCTTCATTTTCCCAAGATTTATGTCTTGATCAATAAAACGTGTCGGATGCGGTATCTCTGTTGCAATTGTACTAAGGTCAGGACTTGTGGGTGATGGTTACTCCACACAGAGTATCTTTAGTGTACAAATCCCCCAAACATTTTCTGTAGAACACCTAAGAGTGGAGCATGAGTAAGGAACGATTCCTGAAAGAAGGGAGGGTTAAGGACACAGAAATTACTTGCCAATTTTGGACTTTAAATACTATTTAGCTTCTGGTCATGATAGCTAACAACTGGATTCAGGAGACCAGAACTTCTGTGGTAGTCCTCCCCATTATGATCTGGATGAGTCTGGCTATATGTCAGGAAAAACACAGAAAAGAAATGAATCACCTACTGACAGTCCTTGTAGCTATGCTCATGAGATGTATCATTGTGCAAGAGTTCAAAAGAAATCTATGATAACTACCAGACTTCGAGCCAGGAAAAGGAGTAATATGGCAATGAAGGCTATACCTGTCATTCTTAGCAACACTGGTGTTAACCCAGGACTCCTGGCCAAAGCTAAAAAATTCACATCCTGCTAACAGAGTTTATGAATGGATCAGTGGGTGTTCTTTTGTTTATCAGTGCCAAAATTCAACAACGTGAAGAAAAAAGTGGTTAACAGCGTGGGTGGATTAACAATCCCCAAATATCTGGCTCTTGCCTTATAGAAGCATGGAAGGATATGAATATATGAAAAGATGGGTTGTGGGGAATTACTTAGACATGGTAAAGTACCAATATAAACTTAGAATAAAGCTATTACTTTTGGTGAAATATTTGATTTTACAGCAGGATAGCAGAAGACATTCTCAAAGGAATGTCTTTGCTATAAAGCCTCAGGAAAAATACAAATATCCAGCTCTTGTTCATTCTCCTTCCCAAGTTCTGTAAAGTACAAGCAGTTTAATCTTCTGAGTTTAATAGCAGAGATATTCAATCATAGCTACTCAACATTGGTCCCTATACTATTCTAGAAATCTAAAGAATGATAATTCTAATTTAGGTCAAATCACATAGTCCTTCAAGTATTTAAGCATTTAAATTTTCAACAGTGACTGTTTGCTTAGGCTACTCATGGCAATCTATGGCTTTTAGAAACTGCAAATAATCCAACTTTGCACTTTTTCCAAGGAATATGGCAAGGTTAAGAAACACACTACTCAGGCTAACTCTGCTCCTTTATCTGACCCAAGAGTGCCTCTTGGAGGGATTATGAGAGTGTTAACACAGTATCAGGGGATTACAAGATAATTGACAACTGCAGTAACACATGAGTAGAAATTAATATTTTCTTCACAGAAATCCATTGTCTATATGACCTTTAGGCCAGTGGCAATGTGAAGGTTCTGGTTCTTTAACAAACACATGAACAATCCCATAGAAAGTCTAAGACAAAATGACAGAAATCTGGTGGGCTAAACAAAAGCAAGAATTTTCTGATGGATGTCTGTAGAACAGACCAATGTGTCTCACTCTCTCTGCTGATATTGACCCAAGCTTATTTCCCATAGCAAGAAACAATCTTCCTACCATTTTTCTCCCAGAATCCTTTCTGTCTTGAAATTGAAGGTAGAAGAAATCAGTTACAAGGTATTTCATCAAAGCCCACCAGTGAAAAAGGCTATCTGGAAATTTTCCCATACCTCAAAAGCAACCTTCAGTTCCAAGGTTCACTGTATTCTGAGATGCCTTTACCTATCTGTACTAATCAGTGATCAAACTATTAAATTTTATATCACAATAAACTAGTTTCAAAGTAAAGACATAGAGGAGTTATACACAATGAAACAGCAAACTGCATCATAAAATGTATATATGCTGCAGTGGTTGTTTTATCTTCTGGTCTGTCAGCTACTCTTTACTTTAATCTTAGTGTAACTCTCAAGAAGAATTCCTGTGAAGTAAGAACACAGATATATTTCAACATGTGGAAAGCATTAATTATACTAAGGTTAGAAAAGAAGGTGCAGAGGGTTTTCATTAACGATCTTATGTTTTTCCCATATTCAGTAATTTCTCTCCTTATTATAAATGTATAAAGCAGAAAATGGAAAACCAGAAATTGACTTCTGAACTTCTAATTGTAATGAAAAAAAAAAAATAGGCTATTTGAAATATATAATTAAATTCATATAAATTGCATGGTCAATAGAAATGAGGTAAAGAGCATCACAGTGGGACAGTCCTTTGGTAATGTGTATGAGTCTATCATGTTTATAACCTTTAGAAAGTTGCACTAATGCATAAATAATAAAAAAATTTAAAGGTTAAAGTGAGCTTCTAAATCTTTAAAGGACTGTGTAGTATACTTTTTTTTCCTTGTCCTAAATGCTCCCAGTCTTGGTTAAGATAAAGTATTTTCTAGGCAAAGAATCATTATCATCAAATGTGGTTTGAACTCCTAAAAAATATTAAGCGGGTCGATAAATAAAAGCTCATGTAATCTTTAATGAGTATATTTTAAGGAGGATTTCATGGCTGTGGCAAGTTGAATGATAGAATCATAGAATGGTTAGAGTTGGAAGGGATCTTAAAGTTCACTCAGTTCCAGCCCCCCTGCCATAGGCAGGGACACCTTCCATTAGATCAGGCTGCTCAAAGCCCCATCCAACCTGGCCTTGAACACTTCCAGGGATGGGGCCTCTGCAACTTCTCTGAGCAACCTGTTCCAGTGCCTTACCACCCTCACAGTAAAGAATTTCTTCCTGATATCTAATCTAAATCTGCCCTCTTCCAGTTTAAAACTTTTACCCCTCATCCTATTGCTACACTGCCTGATCAAGAGACCCTCCCCATCTTTCCTGTAGGTCCCCTTTAAAGGGGACCTTTAAGGAAGGCTGCTGTAAGGTCTTCCCAGAATGCATCCGCTATTTCTTTTAACTTTATATAACAGTATATGAAACCTTCCATTGCTTTCAAATCTACAACACTATTTCTCCTATGAAACCATTTTATGAAGGTCACATTCAAATTCTGGACCAACAACAATTTTTAATTGTGAAAATCAGTGAGTTACATGTCACAAAACAGAAGGAACATCTTCCTTAACACGTGGCTCAAATGTTGATATCCATATCTGTGTAGTTTTTTACAACTGTGGTTACATATCAAAATATATCATCTTCACCCTCCAAGAAGACCTTTTGCTCTGCGTCACAAACTGAACACAGAGAAAAATATTGTTAATCTGACAAATGCAATTCCCTGTTTAAAGAAAACATTAAGGGAAGATAATAAATCACTGTTTTAAGCACAGGTTTTGAGATGAGAGTTGAATTCACAAATGTTATGGTTCTACTTCTGCTGATGAGGTGGGGATGCACTGTAGAAACATTTGGAATATATAATTGAAACCAAAAATGCCATATTCTGGTTAGCTGTAAACAAATTTGTTACCTCAGATGAAGCAAGCAGAGACATTACTCAATTATTCCATCAGTAAAGAATGGGAAGCCTTACATGTCTATGCTGAGAATGACAATTCCATATTTTCTTATTCTGTCAAGGACTCTTCGATCTCACATAGGAACAAAGGCTATATTTTAGTGATTCCACATCCTGACGGCTGTGGTGCCAGCCAGCATAGGATTTGAAGCCCTAGCTTCAAATTCTGTTTAATTTTGTATAACAATGATCTTTCATCCAAAATGGTGTCAAAGCAGACAAAATAAAAGTCCTGGGTTTGCCTCTTTTCCAGACAAGTCTCTGTTAAATTGTTCAGGTTTGTGAGTACAGTATCTTTCTGAAAAATTATCTTTTTGCCAAGCACCACTAGCATTTCATTAACTCCAAATGTCTTTCTCTAATTATATATATATTTAAGTACATACATGTATTTAGTTACACAGATATGTAGGGTTATATTTAGCTGGGTACATTACAATTCTCTGGGAAGTCATTTTTTCTGGCAAAAATCTTTCAAAATCCTGGACAACTCACAAATTTTTTGAGGGCTCATAAATATGTTGATTTTGATAGGAATCAGATATGCTAAATGACATTCCATAGTGTTAGATCACATAGGTAAGATCAGATAGTTTTGTGTAATTTCAAAAGTCAAACCAGAATCTCAAACAAAAAAACCCAATGTCACTGTTTACCACTGCTTTTTTGTTGTTGTTGTTGTAAACAGTCCTCATCTTGAGGACTCTGTTATTTGAATATTTATAGTAATTTCTTATCTGAACATTTCATTTTTTTCGAAGTTCCACAGCTGAAGCTTGTGTTGGTGGTAAAATAAGAACATGACCATCAGCAGAAATTCAAGAACATGTCTATAAAGTATAAAAAAAGTCTTTCTGACAGACTAATCAAAATCATCTATCATATTAAAACATTTTTTCTAACTGAGATGCTTTTGTACAGATGTTAACTATCTTTCACTGTCTTTGTTTTTACATTTCTGATCGATATTTGTTAGTTCTTGGTATGTAACCAAAAATACTGAACACGTAACATTTTGCAGATGTTCTCATGCAGTGTTTACCTTGTGGGCTTTATTTTTATCTCCCTAATTGAGTAGGGGTGTAGCATTACTAAAACTGTTGGAGCATTTTAATGCATTACCTTTGTGCTTCAGGTTAAGTATCCAAGCTGTAGGCTTGTTCTGGGTAAGAAAGGCCATGTTTGGATTGCCATCACACCAAAATATTTTTCTGTGCCTCAGCAACCCAAGTTATTCTGAACTTAAATGTAATAAAGATCAGAAATGCACTCAGACTATCCTGTGCCACAGGATATGAGGTGTGCTTCTGGTATAAATAAGGAATTAATGAAAACACCAGTGTCTCTTCAAATTCCTATTATTTTGTTTGGAAACTTAGAAAAATCCATCGTTCTTGGCAGTATATCCATGCAGATTTAGCAAGCATGGCTGCTTAGTAGCTTAACACAACATCAGTGTGTTCTTTGATGTATAGTTAGGCTGGATGCATGCAGACTCTATTACGGATTTTTGACAAGCAGCAATAAGCCCCTTTACATATTTTTAGGACACAGCAACCAAAGCTTAGAAAGGGGGTTAATAATAGCCTGTGTCAGATATTTCTTATTATAGAAAATAATACACTATAATATACTTTTATTACAGTTTCTGCAATAATAGCCGTTGACAAATATTCATCCACAGTTCTTTTAATAACATTTTTTATAGGAGGACACATTGTATTTTCACAGTTGTCCGCAGGGACCTGCTCCATCAAACTGCATAAATGTGTTTAATTGTAAGAGTCTAATAAATTTCTGGGATTTCTCACATTCTTAGCACAAATTTCTGAAGGTTTTTGTGTAGGCTGGATACAAGAGGATTAATTATTAACCTGCTCACTGCACTGACCAGTCAACAAAAGCCTTAATAACTTCCCTAGCTCCATCTCTCAAAGCTTATCCAAATGTATGCATAATTTTTGGCAATGAAATAACTACAGTAAATGAGCAGTGTTTCATACTCTTGTTTCGTACTCTTCCTACATTGAAAAGATTCAAGTTACGTTTAGATTAGCACTTTGTGTGAATGAGTATTACCAGTGCAAAAACTTTGCCTATTTCTTCGCCTGAAATCTCGTCAATAATCTTCTGTATCAAATCCTCCATTGTCTTTCAAATATTCTTACCAACACTTTAATAATTTTTTGGGGCAATCTTCAGAAAAGGCAGCTTTTAAATTAATCTGGATTTGGTTGTTCACCATAATGTAAGCTAAGCCTGTCTCAAAATACCAGCCCACATTAGATATCCAAAGAGCAGAAAGGTCTAGGCTGAAAGCAAAAGCAATTCTGTAGCAACTTGGGACGTCCAACCAAGAAAAACAAAAATACTTGCTGATATTAATCACTCTTGAATCCAATGGAAGTCCAGTAAAAGAGCTATCAGACTCTTCAACTAAGAAAATCAGTCTTTGTTTATCAACAAGGATGTTTGAAAAGTTACTTCTAAACTGTGTGCTGTAGAGGATTTTCTCAAGGATTGAATAGGATAGGCACTCAGTTGAAGCTTGGTTAGAAGTGGGAAATCTGGAGAAACTGTTATGAAGAAGCAATGTCCTGGTTTGAGGTAAAACAGAAGCCATTTTCTGTTTTGTAACTTTACGTTGCAGCTAAGCCTCTTCTAACTAACCGAACCTTCTGAAAATAACAGCATATTGTGCAGACACTGTTCACTCTCAGGGTGATAAGAGCTGATGATTTATAATTTATGCCAAAGCATGGTATGCAGAGAGGCTCTTGCTTATACTTATTGCTCTAACCCCCAAGGCCAGCTAACTTTGTTATTTGCCCTGTTGGAAGGTCGGAAGCGGAAAAGCGTAGAGGGGATGCACCTGCAGGGAGGAGCAGACAGGACAGGTGACCCAAAACTGACCAACAGGGTATTCCATCCCATCTGCCTTATGCTCAGTATAAAAGCTGAGGGATCAAAGGGTCAGCCCTCTTCTTTCAATGGCCGACATCTGAGGAAGACTCTGTTTGTCTGCCTTTGATCCTGATCCCTGCATTCCTGATCTGGAATCCAGCTCCTGTCCATGGCTGAGTCCAGCCTGGGACCTTCCCTGTGCCTGTTGGTGATGTGATCATCATAGAATGGTTTAGGTTGGAAAAGACCTTGAAGATCATTGAGTTCCAACCCCCCTGCCATAGGCAGCGATACCTCCCATTAGACCAGGTTCGCCAAGGCCACATCCAGCCTGGCCTTGAACACCTCCAGGGATGGGGCCTCAACAACCTCTCTGGGCAACCTCTTCCAGTGCCTTACCACCCTCACAGTGAAAAACTTCTTCCTAATCTTTAATCTAAACCTACCCTCTTCCAGTTTAAAGCCATTCCCCCTCATCCTATCGCTACATGCCCTAGTAAAAAGTCCTTCCCCAGCTCTCCTGTAGGCCCCCTTTAGGTACTGGAAGGCCACAATAAGATCTCCCTGGAGCCTTCTCTTCTCCAGGTTGAACAATCCCAACTGTCTCAACCTGTCCTCATAGGATAGGTGCTCTAGCCCTCGGATCATCCTCGTGGGTCTCCTCTGGACACGCTGCAGCAGGTCCATGTCCTTCTTATGCTGGGGACTCCAGAGCTGGATGCAGTACTCCAGGTGGGGTCTCATGAGAGTGGAGTAGAGGGGCAGAATCACCTCTTTTGACCTGCTGGCCACACTACTTCTGACGCAGCCCAGGATACGGTTGGGCTTTTCGGCTGCGATCGCACACTGGTGGCTCATGTTGAGCTTCTTGTCAATCAGCACACCCAGGTCCTTCTCCTCAGGGCTGCTCTCCATCATCCTGGGATCTCATTATTGGTTTTGTATATATTGTATATATTTCATTATTTTATTAAAAAATATTTTATTAATTTATTAATATTTTCATTAAAATAGTTTAGTTTTCTTCTAAACTCAGAAGTCTCTTTCTCTCTCTCCCTCCTCTCTGTGGAGAGAGTGCGGGGGAGAACATCTTTTGTTCATTTTCATTGGCCAGTCCAGCCCAAACCACGACAAGCAATCATGCAATATAACTTGCACAGCGTGGATAGTGATGGGAATTTTGTGCAGGGAAATCAAGGTCGTGGATTGCTTCTGGAAGCAGGCTTTTCTTGTAGATGACTGATTCAAAAGAAAGTGATTCTGAATACTGGACATCTACTCAGACAAGTATGCTTACTTTTTTTTAATACCAGAAATACACGAATTCTACTAACATTTCTTACATTTATCTCTTTCAGCTAAACACTTCACAGAACAAGACAGATACTGAAATCACATATTCCACAGAGTAACTTCTAAGGTACAATAATCACATTTTGAAAATTAATACACTTTCAAAAGTACACTAGGTGTGTCACATTAGGATTTAACTTAGAATTAGTTTCCCTATGACAATACAGAGTTTTGCATAGACTACAAACTTGAGACAAAAAGGAAATACCCAGGAAACAAGATTTGATATAGCATGTCTACCGAGTGTTGCAGTCATAAAAACAATTGCATACCTGCAGATGTACATCTTAGCCTTTTATAATGTAAACTGGACATGAAATGTCCTTGTTATTAGGTAAGATTCTGGAGGAACATCATGTAAGAAAAGATCATCTATACATAAGTTACTGTCTGTGTAACTGCTTTCTGCAAATTCTTCCTGCCTGGGTGACTGTGTCTTTTGACTTAAGTGTCAATCAAAATGCACGACTGACTCAGAAGTCTAAAATTGTGTTGCTGCTTTGACATAATGCAGACTGCACTGACAATACTTGCCACCAGCGAGATAACAAATTGTTGCAAAACTGCTCTGGATTCCTTAGTGGGCAAAGTCCACATGGTCAGTGAGCACACCACTATCTCTCCCACCCTTCTGTCAAGCGGGCAGATAGCGTGGGCTGAGCAGTTGTCCTGAACACTGTTATAGCTCCCAAGGATCATTATAATGCCTGGATCTATTCTTTCCTTTGTTCTGTACAAATTCAATAAGTTATAAGTGATGTGGCAGTAAACAGGATGTATGAATAATAATTCTTGCCATTATTTTGATTCAGGTAGTTACTTTCCATGTCAGGCTTGTCTGTGTGCTAGCAAGGTAATATTGGTGTGTTAGTACCAGTAAAACTAAGCAGGAGTTTGAAGTCAAATTTTATTAACTTTATGGCTTTTTGAATCATATCCACAAACCAGTGCATTTTTTCACCATATTAAATAACATGGATTTTCAGTAATTCTTCACTGATAGTTGATTTTTAAAAGTGAAAGGCATTAGGTACCAAAAGCATACAAAATCTTTGTCTGCTTTGGAGCTCTGGAGACCTATGCAGTCTGACAATTTGAATGAGGCGAAGAAAGTTTTTATGCCTCAGAGTAAATCAGCCTATAAAATGGTTACTCAGACTGTGCAGCAAACTTCAATAACATTGTTATTATTATTACTATGAATCTCATTCTTCTGAATACAATTATTAGAAACCAGTGTACAATATGTCAAATTTCTCCTTTAAAAAATTTCTAGGTACATGATGTACCAGTGAGGTGTTTGTGTTTGCCATACTTTCCATTGACTTTTCTGGATGTGAAAAATCTCACGTACTTACAGCAGGAATAGGTAATTGGTGAGGGGATGGGTACAAATTTTGGTGTATTTATCAGAAAGTGTATTAACAGAACCGGGTTTCTAATTCATGAATAAAAGATCCTGGTTTTATTTTCTTTCATATGGGAGGGGAGGAGGCAGAAGGAAAGATTATCTTTCATACATCTCAAGAAATCAGTAGCAAGTTTTTAAAAAGCAAATTTGTTTGTCAAAGCTTTTTGTGAAAATTTAAATTGACTCTAGTGTATTTTGAATGTTACAATAAAGTGAACCTTTAAAAATTGAAAAAAAAAAAAATCAACCCAGTCAGGATGCCAACCATCATCAATTCATTTCAACAAATATCTGTCAAATATTTTTTTCCAGAAGTGGAAAAACTTACACAATATACTAAAAGTTTATTTCAGAAATTAACATCACCAAAAAGAATACATAACTTTATTTTCGGTTTTGAAAACAAGTCACATGAAGTTTAGGAAAATCATTAGTTACATTTCATCAATACAACCAGATTCTCCCTTCCTCTTCCTTGCGATACTACCACCCTAGAACGTTACCCAGCATAATGGTGGGGCAGGGTGGTGAGCTAAGAGGGCTGAAAAACAGGGAAGTGATCAACATAGTAGTACTCAGGGTATGGAAAGGGATATGAATCCAGGAAAAAGAGGGGAAGCATATGAGATTTTTTCCATGGCCAGCAGTGTATTTCTGCTAGAAAATGTCATGAGTATTACAGGCACAGGGTCGAAAGCACTTGAAGAAACTTGTTAAAATTTTGGCAGCATATCATAGCAGAAGCCACTGACTCATGGGCCATGCACCTTAAGTCACAGCAATCATTGCTGTGCTTTATGCTGGTACCATAGCCTATTCCAGGTAAGACAGCTTTTTGCCTTCATGAACTCTCTGTCAGCTCAGTGAAAGGAATGAAGCTTGTGAAGGAAATGTTTGTGTTTTTTCTTCTTTTTTTTTTTTCCTTTTTTCTTTTTTTATTTTTTTTCCTGTAACAGTCAGTAATCTGCTGCCACTGCAATTTCACTATTCCCAGCCTTGGCACTCTGGGGACAACAGTGGTTGCCTCCATGTATACCCTGTGAATTCTTAGGTTCTTTTTAAACATCTGTATCATCTGTGTTAGGGATGATTTATTGCCTATGCAGAAAAGTCTGTTTTCTAGAATGAGGCTAAAAGTAACAAACTTGCCATTTTGTAAGGATACTGTGCTTGGAACATAATGATATTTTCAAGTGGTAAAAAAAAAACATATGGCTCTACAGGGCCAAACTAATTATACTCAAGTACAAAAAAAAAAAAAAAAGCCCTACCATTTGGTTAGTAAAACCTACTCCCATACTGCATACTGAGCTGCTGAAGTAATCTAAATTTAAAATACAACATTAAATACAATTTGGTTGAAAAGAAGTATCAAGGTTTCTACTTTTTTTCTTGTTCAGTGAACCTACCAAATTTTAAAACATATTAATATTTATGTTGTATTAATAAGACATATTAATATGTATGTTGCTTTCTGAGAACAGACACCTCTGAAAATGGGACCAGCATGAAAATTGTCTTGCACTACTTTATTCTGCAGGACAATTGAGCATTTATTTCCTTCCTGGAAGATGGTTTCATCATATTTCTGTCTAAACAGAAATCATCAAATTCCGGGTGAAAAAAGTTTGTTTCTTCCATTATCTGTGTCAAATAGCTGGCTCAATAAATTTTAAATATTCCTTTTTGGGTTTTATTTGTTTGTTTGCTTGTTTGTTTGTTTTGCACTTGTTTTGATGTGTTTTCTATTAAGAGTTGGGGGGGGGGAGGGGCATCATATTATGAACCGAAATTCTAAAACATTTCCAAAAAGCAAGATAAGAAACTTTTCCCAGAAGATATCTCTTCAGTTTTCTCAATGAAATTCTAAAGAAAATTCTAGATAATTTTGTTCAGACAATTCTATAGACTTCAGGTGTTCCAATGATCCTAATAATCACATTTCATAAAGTCATTCAATAATTTTCTTCTGTGTAGATAATTGATCAGCAAGTTAGTGTCTCAGTGCACGAAACCTTTGTAGAAGCAGGAAAGCCATAAGCAAGAAATGATGCATTTGAATAGGACTGTTCTGGATTAGTCTTGAAAATGTCCCACGAGAGTCTTTGTTGTTCCCACTCATGCAGACTCTTAGAATTACCTGGGGATTTTACATTACTCAGGTATCTGCAAGGATGTGAATCAAATTTGTTTCTAGTGATATGAACATTAAATGGCTTTCTAAGACTTGTAATTTTATATATTACTGGATGACCCCATTATGCTGTAAGTGTAGATGGTTTCTTATCCCTGTTTTAAAATGACATTTCAGAAATTTTTTGAGCACCTGCATGATTTTATTACTGAAACATAATTGTTGCAAGAAGCCAATGCCAGCAGCAGCAGCGGTTGCTGTGTGCTGGGAGGAGTGTGAGGTTCACGATGTCCTCCAGGAGCATCTGAGGGGGTTCCCAGGTCACCGGCTCCCTTGCGTTCTGCATGTGTAGAGACAAAATGGCAGACGAGAGGTCTCACAAGACAGGCAGGTGAGAGCTGGGCAGTGCCAGCAGTCGCCATGGCCAGTTCAAACCGCGGGAAGCCACATATAACTGTCCAATAGGGAGCACCAGCAAGCAGGGTTTGCAAACAAGGAGGGAGCAGCGTGGCAGTCTTCATGGCAGTCAGTGGGGAAGGGCGTGCGGGAATGGCTGTGCACTCTGCCAGTTTTCAGGCTGCTGCTGGCTCTGCTCACCTGCAGGCTTAGGCTGCAGCAGCAATGGTCAACTCGCCTAACAGGCAGCTGTGCAGTCTACCCAGGAATCTGAGGTCTCCAGAGAGTAAAGGTTGTATTAGGCAGTGTTTTGAGGTTGTTGGAAGCGTGGTGGTAGACACCAGGCAATGGTGTCTGCAGCTAACAAGAACCAGCTACCTACCTAGCCAGGCTAGTCTGGAATAAGTGGAGGTAACTACTCAGACAGAGCTTCCTATCAGTGAAGTCACTGTCCAGGTGGAGGGCTACAAGAACTGCACACCTCCCTCCTGGGTGGATGAGGGTAGAAGATCCACCTCTACAAGGTATGCTCTGGTGGAATCATTCAAGCAGTGGGTGGAGGAGCTGCAGAAGGAAGTAATCAGGTTACACTGTGTTAGGGAGAGGGAACCAGAAATAGATAATTATTTGAAGCTGCAAGAAGAAATGTTAGGGCCATATGGCACTGACTTCCAAGGACTGCTAGGCAAAGGGCCTCAGCAGTCAACAGACAACACCTTGGAGGAGGAGTAGTCACGGTCTATGGTGACTCATGGGAACAGGATATCACTTCACTCTCCTTCCTCGTATGTACCAACTAGCAAAAGATATGAAACCTTCACAGTTGTCAAGCCAATAAGCAAGACTCACAGGGAGAAACCACACCAGCAACACATAATAAAAACTGCAAAAGAAAGTAAAGGGTGTTAGCGGTAGGTGACTCTGCTGAGAGTCACTGAGGCATCCATCTGTTGGCCTGATACACAGTCAAGGGAAGTTTGCAGCTTGCCAGGAGATCCAGGATGCCACAGAGAGACTACCAGAACTGGTTAAAAGCACAGACTATATTACCTTCTACTTCTTTTCCCTGTGGGCACCAATGCAAACAAAACCTGGGCCAGATCAAGCAGGACCTCAGAGCCCCAGGGGCCCAAATGAATGGGACAGATATGCCCAAGTGATCTTCTGTTCTGTCTTGCCACACAGCGATAGGATATCAGGCAGAATTTGATGTATAATGCGGACCAATACCTGGCTTTGTAGACAGTGGTTTGCCAGGGCTTTTGTTTCTATGATCAAAGGACATTCTTCAACAAATATAGCCTATTGGGTAGAGATGGAATCTACTTATCTAGGAGAATCTTCACTAGCAGATTGGCTTAGTGAATTGTGCTTTAAACTAACAAGCTTGGTGGTAGGGTCCACAGACGTGACACCTCTATATCCATAAGCAACGAGGTGGATCAGTACACCTACCAAAGTATTGAAGAATTCTCTCCAAACCTTTCCAAAGGCAAGAACCCTGAGTCCAGCTATCTTAAGTTCATGTATACAAAGACATGTAGTCTGGGCAACAGACAAGAGGAATCAGAGCTCTTTGCCCAGTCTGAGAGTTATGATGTCATATGAATCACAGAAATGTGTCAAGTTATAGGACTGGAAGACCAAGATGGGTGGCTAAAAAAACTCATTTGGAAAGACAGGAAGGGAAGAAGAGGAGTTGGAGTTGCATTTTATGTAAAAGAGAAATTTGTATAGATGTAAGCTATGGAGACCATGTAAACTCTATTGTATAGCTTTGGATTGAGATTACAGCAATGGTCACTAAGGGGGATTTTATGTTAGGTATCTGTTTCCAACCTCCCAATCAGTATGACATGACCAAAGAAAGCTTACTTTAGCTGCTTAAGGAAGTCTTGGTCCAACAGAACCTGGTCCTCATGACTTACTTCAATTACCTGGACACTTGTTGGTAAAACAACACAGAAGTGCACAAGTTGACCATCAGGTTCCTGGAGTGCATTGAGGACTGCTTTCTGCTACGGATGCTGGATGCGCTGACTAGGATCAGGTCATTGCTGGATTTACTGCTTATAAACCAAGAAGGCTTTCTTGACAACATAACTACAAATGGTAGCCCTGGATACAGCAACCACAACATTGTGGATTTTAAGATCACACTGAGCACACCGAAGACCAGAAGTAGGACAAAGACCCCGGATTTTAGAAGAGCCAACTTCAATGAGCTCAGAGGCTAGCTGTGAGAGAGTCCAAGGGAAGCAACTACGGACGGCAAAGGAGCTTGTGTGTGCTAGGATTTATTTGAGAGCAGCCTCCTGAAAGCACAAGGGGTGTCTATAAAGAGGTCAGAGATTCTCTTTTTACAAGGAGCCACATGGAGAAGACAAGGGGCAATGGGTACAAGTTTCACTGGGAAAAGTTTTATCTCAACATAAGACAACAATGTTTTTTAGAGTGAGAGCAATCATTCACTGGAACAACCTCTTCAAGGGATGTTGTAGAGTCCCCATGGCTGAAGGTTTTCAAGCTGCAATTAGACAGAGTGCTAGATGACCTCATCCAAGCCCCCTTTCCCATGAAAAGCTGGACCAGATGATCTTTTGAGGTCCCTTCCAGCTGAGGCTCTTCTATGTTTCTATCTACATACCTCCCATCCCTCTATTTTCAAGGGAGAAAAACGTGGTAAGAAACATCTGCTGTTTTCCAGGGTATGTTAAAATGTATAAAAAGAATGATTCCAGCATATAGTTCTCTAGTTTTTATACCTTTAAATGACATATCACTTTACTGTTTAAAATTAGTTAGCAATTCAGATCTGCCAGACTAGATCTACTTTTGTATTTTATTTAAGTCTAATTTGGATACTTTCTTGGAATCTGAGCACCTAAGAAAGTGAAAATGATCACTGAAAACAAGCATAATTTGTTTCTTTAGTCCTCAAATAAGATTGCCTAAGTCTGGGAGTCTGTTAAATAGGACTTTAATAGAATCAATATGGAAGAATCAATACAAGAGTCAACAGTAGTGGAGCCCCTTCTCATTGAATTGGTGAGCTTTTTTAAGAGGTGGAAACTTGTAGGTTTGTCTCAATGATTAAACTCCTTCTGCGGGACTTTAACAGAATTTAACATTTATTTTTATATATGTTCCTTCATCAGCTGAAATAGCTAGGAAGAGAAACAATCAGACTTATCTCAGTGTATCCAATAATGCTTCCCCTGTCTTACAGAGATGAATTCTTCCTTGCTGGGGATTGGAGGTGCTGTGTAATCTATACTTATATTTGCACACATAGCTCACTACTTAGCTAATCTAAACACACCTATTCATGTTTAGGAAGTAGCATAAATGGCTCTTAAGGCAGATAGTTGACAATAAAGTTTATTTCCAGAAGCATACATTCCTCACTATCTACTAATGACTCTAATTTAGATTAATTTTTAATCCACTAATTTTTATTCATATTTAAGATAATCTTGTTCAAGATCCACCCATAGACTTCTGAATATTTGTATGAAGCTAACAATTGCATGTACACTGAAACATTTTCAAAATTAGCTGGTAAAAAAATAAATATACGACAAATAAACAGTGGCAGAAAATTGCACTCTGAAATTAAAATGGGATATGTATATGAAACTGTTGTGGATATCGCTGCATTTAGCATTTTCCTGTAAACGTTGTAAACCAGAGAAGTTAATTGGAAATGATGCATATTCACTCTTATAAATATTTAAAGAAAGAAAGATTATGGAGAGGTTTAATTGCTTTTGGAAAAGTGCATTTTTATATATATAAACAACAAATACTTATTGCAGCACTTTCAGTGCTAGCAGAACTCTTATACTTAGTAGTTTCCCAGTAGTTTACTGGAGTTTTGACCAAGGTCCCTAGTAAGACATGAGAAAGTTTAGATTTCAGGCACATCTATATCAAAGCAACAACATAAGATACTCCCTATTCATTTCTTTATAAGTTCCATTGTTTTTTTATGTTCAAACTTAATAATTAAATGCATGAATTAAAGTACTCAGAAGTATGAGAATGAACTATTTGAAAGCCAAAAAGCAGTACCATTTATCTTGCTTGTGAAGTTTATCATGCCATCTTTAAACCCATAATCACTATCCCTGTGCCCTTTTCTCATTTAATTTAACCAGGCTGCCCTTCTTTAAGAATGCATCAGAATTTCTGACTCCAGGAGGATATTGCCTATATGCTTTGGGTTTACTTGTTGAATAACCCAGAGTTTATGAGTGAATGTGGCAACCACCTCTTCATTCTCGTGGGGGAAACAAGGAAAAAGAATGGTGCTTCTGCTGAAGTGGCTGAGCAATGCCTTGTGGCAGTTCTGCCGCAGGGCTTCTACGGGAGCCTTGACAAATGACTTAAAACTGGGCTTTGCAGCAGACATCACAAGTAGTTTGTTCTGCTCCAGGAGATGATTTGTAGAAGTGTTTACCAGGGAAAGCCACAGAATGGCTAAAAATATACATAACTTGAAAACTCGGAGCACAGATCTTCAAAGGTTGAAAGGTATATTAAAGAGTACCAAGCTTAAAGCTTTTGAGGAGAAACCACTACCAACATCTGACATACACATGCCTGCATTTTGGATATATGACTCCTTTACAGTCTTTTGTGCTTTTTTTATTCTGGAAGGCAAATGAATTTTTTCCCCACCAAGAATCAGAAATTAAATAGAGATGCTCAGCAGCTATCAGGAGAATATTTCATTGTTTTACAAGGCTGTTAGAGCAGTAGCAGAATCAAAACGGAAAAATTTTTGAAGCTTTGGTTCATAGAGTTAAACTGGTGGAATCCGAAACTATCCACCAAATTCTTACTGTTATCAGTCACAGTTATGCAGAGTCACATACCCCTATCTGTATTTCCTCAAAGTGCAAGTAACTGTAAATAAGGACTAACATCTTAAATACAGATTTCCAATCGTCAGATTTACAGATGGAAGTATTGTGCAAGGTTTCCTGCCTGGGCAGCATTTAAACAGCAGGTTCAAACTATCTACAATCTCCTAATGATTTAATTCTAATTTGGATGGAAAGTCTTTTACAGTTGCAAAGACAGTAGTGCACAGCTCTAACATCTCAGAACAGCCAGCTTACCACACCTGAATCGTTAGTTGTGTAGTTATTTATAACATGAAAGTCAGAAAAAAAATGGGTCCGTGAGAGTTTCTCAGCCTAATGCTGAAGTAGAGTAGCATTAATACATGCTGTGTCCCCTTGGGAGAACAGTCACTCTATAACCTCACAATATCTCTGAGCTCAATCTCCTCCCCACCCAAACCCTGTCTCTTTTCAGAGGGTTCATTTTTTTCATTGCTCTGTGTGGGAGAAACATTGATCTCTCATTTCTGTAAGACCAATCCAATTTTAACCTCTCTTTGCATTCAGCTCCGGTGGAAACCAAGGGGTTCAGCTGTGCCACAGCTCATGCATGACAAGCCCTCACCTAACTGCATTAGATCGAGTCATCTGTGATTTGGACATTATTCTTGATCCTTTCTGATGTTTTGTGCACAGCAACAGCCAGGGAAATGGAAAGGCCTTTTCTATGTTGTTGCTCAGGTTCTAGATAGCAGTTTATGTTCAATGTTGCTTCAACTCCCTGTGGTTCACCCCACTGCGATGAAACACGCTATTGCTAAACTGATCAAGGCTGTACATTGCAGTAAATAATAATGTGCCCTTAAGAAATAACTAGATTAAGCTTTCAAGTGTATTCCCTTAAGAAATGACAAAACTAAGCTCTCAAATGTAACAACAAGGTACTTCATATAGAAAATCAGATCTCAAATAAAATCAAAATGGAGGAGAATTAAAAGACACTGTCACAACAGTACTACCTCATCCGTGTCTAAGTCTTGAAAAGAAAGTGTGCTGATCACATACTGCACCTTAAAAGTAGTTAGCCATCCACTGGATGCTTCACTTTGTTTACACTCAGACAACTCATGATACACGCTCATCTATCAATGTCATACTGCAAAGCAATCATGAGGCTTATCTAATGAATGTTAATGACTTTCTTATTGAAAGAATAGTAAATCTGTATGTCATCATCTTAGCTAAGGTATCTTAATCCACAATTAATTTAATTAACTTTGGCAATTAAGACAAAGTTGAAAATCATATAAGTTGAAAATCTGATGTTGTAAAGATACTCAGAAATCATAATGAACAATTAGTGTGCGACAGTGTTTGATTAGGGTGATTAAAATCAATCTATAGTCACAGAACAAAAGTTTAATTGAGGATGAAGGTAGTTCTGAGCAGAATAATCAACACGTACCTAGACATGTTTGCCAGCTATATTAAATATAATCTGTACCAGATACCATAAAATCATAGTAAATGCCCACAAGTTCTCACCTGTGAAATTCTTAATTCTAGGTGCAGAGGCTATCTTGAAAACATTGAAGTGAAATCCTAAAAGAGGTCCAGGTGTAGCTTGTTTATTTAGTTTATACAAAATTAAGGCATGAGTGCGAACAAATTATTTCTACACGTGGTTATGCATGTAGCTTACACAGACAAATGCTAAAGAAACTAAAAATTAACCTTTGTCAAGTAAACCAGGTAACTGACACAGAGAATTTAAAATGGAAGGGATTTTGGATATTATGTTACGTCTCAGTTTTCAGATGTGTCTGTTCTTCCTCTCCAAGGAAAGCACAACCCATGTTCCAATCATTCCCCCCCAAAAAAAAACCTTTATCTTCCTTATTACTAGATGCATTTAGAAATAAAGTTCAATACTCATGAAATCTGTTATTTGGTGAAGTGCAAAATAATGCAGTCAGTGGTTGTTAAGGGGTAAAGGAACAAAACAAACATACTATAATGGTGATAAACAGGCGAAAACACAGTCCATACTTAAAATCTAAACATTGCAATTTTACATATGCTCATTTCATCTGAATTTGTACTAAAACATAATAATTTATTTCATAAAACTCCACACAGAGGTCCTTGCCATTTATGGTTTATGTCATGGTCCTGAAGAACTGATCCAATCATGTTTTTTATTCTTAGTGCAGAAGCTTATAGGCTTAGGCTATAAGGAGATTTTTCCATCTTCTTCCCTGACAAGTATTCTCAAGGCATACTCTAGTCTATAGAAACTATTTAAACAAGTCTTCTGTCTGAGTTGTCATGGTTCTTTTGTATACCTCTTTCCTCCATTAAAAAACGTGCTTGGACTCTTTTCTCATGCTTCTGAAAACCACAAAACATTAAGGAAATTTATCTACCCCATTCTGTTACGTATACCAAAGTCTGCATGTTGTTTCTTCAGCACTCATTTCACTTCAAGCAGTGATATAAAAGCCTTTGCTGCTTAGATCCAATTCTGGGCATTGGATTCTTCTGAAAAAAAAAAAAAAAAAAAATCATTTATATACACTCATACATACAGAAATGAGCGTGCAGCTGAAACACTCATACTCACTTTTGTCTTCCTGTACCATGTCAGGACATTTCATTGCCTTTGTGTAACTGACCTGTAATCTCTCACTGTTTTATTCATGTGAGGTGCATTACTGTCTTCTGATCTGAGGCATATTTCCTTCAACGAAACTTACTGTGCTACACTTATCATTTTTTTCAAGCACCTTCCTTTGGTAAAGTTAGCAGCAGGTTAAAGGCATGCATTTTACCATTGTTGGTTTATTTTAGGGTGGTTTTTTTTTGTTGTTCGTTAAATTTGAATGTTCAATATTGTTGTTTTCATAGTCTTTATTCATTATCGTTGCCTAGAATATCGGGCCACACGTTCCTCTCCTCAATGTACATGCTACAGAGTACAGTAGAATAGCTATTGTTTCCCGTGCAGATAAGCTTTTTACTTTGAGGCAGAAGCTTCCCTTGTGCCTTAGGCATAATGCTATTGAAGAGTAAGAACAAGAGCTTCTGGTACAGTGATTAGGTGCTTGTTTGTCCATATACTTTTGTGAGAGGAAGACTGTTCCCCCCTGTCAAATTTATATTTCAAACTCAACTCAAATAAAATGATACCCTTTCTCCAAACAGGACATAAGCTGTGTTCTGTAAATGATTGATAACTTCTTAGAACTTAGTCATGAAAAGAGCAAGAATTGTGCCATGATCTTTGACTGTGGGATGTGCAAGTCTCCCACTTTCCCACCTTTTCCTAGATGGAAAGAATGACACTGCTTTGGCACCCGCTCAGCCAAGCACTTCAGCCTGTGATTCCCCACCAAAAAAAAAATCCAGCCGGAAGAATAAAAACGTATAGACTTCTACTTTAAGGTTCTTTCCCTGGGAAGAGGTAAAAGGCCTGATTCATAGTCCAGTGATACCTAAAAATCTTTCCTTGACTCTCATGCTTGAACTCTTTTTTTACTGATCTCTACTGCTGTTTCAGCTTGCTGCTTGGATCTACCCTTTTCTCACAGTTTACCATCTTCTTTCCTCCACTGTCTTCATGTCTCATTTCCTTCTTACATCATAATTTATTGGGCCCTGCCATTTGTTGCAGGATTTTATAGGAGTAAAGGCTGGACTCAGGTGCACAGATAAAGTTTTTTAGTTAAAACAGAAAAGCTGCAGCTGCCAGCTCCATGTTTGAATAATTTGTGCACCAGACCTTCCCAAAGCCATGTGGGAGGCGTAGCAGAACTGAAGTTGAATCCCAATGACATTAACTCTTGTGTAAAACTCTTACCACAGGCAGCCCTCTTGTACTATAGTTATATTATGTTTTCAAGGAAACAAAACAGTTGGGAAAATGTGAATGAATTCAGGTCTTTTTCCTTTTTAGTATGAAAGGTTTCTTACCTTTTCCTTCTTATTTCTCCAACCTTTCCCTCGTCACAGATCATCTACACAAAGCTTTTCCTGCTCTGATGCCTTTTGCAAGGAGGAATAACTTCACTAATCCCTAGGCTGAGCTTCAGTGAAGGGTTTAGACTGAGCCTAATAAACACTCAGTTGGATTAAGCTGAGTATGGATAAGCAAAAAAAAAAAAAAAAAGTCTTAAAACACACTTTTTATGCATGGTCTTCTTTAATAACCATCATCATCATCATCATCATCATCATCATCAAAGAGTACCCTTAAACAACATTTTCTTTAGTTCTTTTTGCTGTTTTTTTTTTTTTTTTCTTTCCCTACTGGTTTTGTATATTGTTCAGAGTTTTTAATCCTCCTAAGCTTTCAAGTGATACCAAAGAAATTCCTTTCTTGATCGTACCACCCAACAGCTTTGTGTTCACAAAACCAAAAACATAGCAGTCTTCAAAGTTAGTATGCCGGGCTGTTTACAAATTAATTAGATTGTACATGTGCTTTACTGTCTTGACCTAATGATTGCTATATTAGTATGATATCAGTATACAGGAAGCAAGAATATCTACTGAATAACAACCATACAAACTGGATTATCATATGCAATCAAGGTTCACAAATCTGCCTAACCATGAAAAGCAGCATTTGAGATTATTGTGTTTCGGTCTAATACACAGTCATCCTGCAATATTAATGTATTACAGTATCATAACACTCTTCCTAAGAATTTACAGTGTGACAGTAAAGAATTTGTGAATCATTTTATATAGTTTTCTTTGGATTATATCTATCACAAGATATTAGGAAGATACTTTAGTGGTATCTTTTATTATTTTAAATTGCATATGATAATGACATAATATTTGTGTATGACATGGTATTTTGATAGACTAAAAGACCTTGAGACTTCAAGACTCAAGACTTGAAAGCTTATGTAAAGAATAGCTATTAATTTTCATTTATTTTTCAGAGGTAAAGGTGATCAAACCATATGGTGAATTCTTTTGCTTACACATCATAAATAAATACATGAATAAGAAAGAAGAAAGCAGCTCTGAAGTACTGCTATGTGTTTAATTATCCCACAAATATATCTGAAGTTCAGGGTTCTTGCAGCTACTGAGAGTGATTAAAGTAACTCTGAAATGACCATAAATTCTCAAAGTCTTCTTGACCAACTTGAAAGTAAAAACAACTTCCACTTGATGGTCCACCATCATAAAAGGCACCAGAATTATAATAATTTTGGAGCTTTATTACTTGAGGCAATAATTTCTATATTTTCATCCCAGAAAAAGTAGTTAATCTAAGAAATCATCAAGGTGACCTTTTGAAAAGATTAGAGATTTCTAAAACTTAGATATCATGAAGCTGATATTAAAGATTAATTATCTGATATTTAGAGTTTTAATGACAAAAAAAGTAAAAATATTATTCCTGTATTAGATCTAAGAACAATGGTTTTCTACGATTTTATTTTATATTTTTCTCCCATGTCAATCTCTCTAAATCATCCCTATCAACATGCACTGGATTACCAGCATTTACATGTCAAGATAGATGTAATCAGTATTTTTTATAGTGTGTCACTTGGTTTGATGGCTAAATAAAACCTACATCAATGTTTATATTTAGTTTGGTGGCGGCAAACAATACCTGAATTAGTAAATACTTTAAACATAGTATTTTCAACAGTAAGCTTTCAAAAGAAAAAATGTTTTATTGATTTAGTTCTCATACTTTACTTTGTTAAAACTATTGGGTTTGTATTATTATTTGAGTCCTAATATTCCTTTAAAGGGTTTCTTAACAAAAATCAGAAGTAAAAAGATCAATAAATAGTGAACAATGCATTTCTTAAAATAAACAGTTATACTCCACATATATAAAACATTTAAAGTAGATCAATCTTTGGTTTAGTCTTTCAACAAGGAGTTGTTTGAGTTCACAGTGTTCCAGTACTTCACAGTATTCTGGTACTTAAAGGGCAGTTACAAAGAGAATGGAGGCTCTTTCTTCACAAGGAGCCACATGGAGAAGACAAGGGGCAATGGATAGAAGTTGCACTGGGAGAGGTTTTGTCTCAATATAAGAAAGAAATTTTTTACAGTAAGAGCAGTCATTCACTGGAACAACCTCCTCAAGGGACATTGTAGAGTCCCTGTCGCTGGAGATTTTCCAGATGCAATTGGACAGAGTGCTAGACAATTTCCCCTAGGATCCTTTTCCCATGAAAGTTTGGACCAGATGATCTTTCAAGATCCCTTCCAACATGGACTATTCTATTATTCTGTGATATAGTACTATGACTTATAATTTAAGAGAAGCAAAGTTTTGTAGGTCTAGACTACAAATACAGGTGAGGATGCACACAACTAATACTATCTGTTTTCTGGTAAAAACTGAATACACAGTTTTGTACAGAATATAAATATCCTGCTCAACCACTATATGTTACATCTTTCAGTCTTTTCCCCCATCCATCTTCATATATATAACCAGTTCAGCATACTTAGAATGTAAGTTCTATTTTTCTTTCTCAAAAGCCAGTGTTGCTTATTTATGAGAATATTCTTCATGATTATGGCATATTGCAAAATCATTATGATAGTATTTTCTGAAAATATTATCTGTAAAAATTTTCAAAGAGGGAAACAGCTGAGCACATTCCTCCTCTTGAAATTTTCTCTTTCTCCTGTCTTTTCAAATGCAATAGTGTTTTCTCATGATTTAAAGACTTTTCTCAAGAGAGTTGAGTTTTATTCCCAGTCCTATTAACGCACGTGATTAGGTCCATATCATCTAAATTAATCATCATTGTTTCGGCTATTCAAATGCTGAGGTATATATACATCCACCTCCTTGCATCAGCAAATGTGTGATTATGCTGTTAGTTTAGCTACATACTTGTGGCAGAATTTCAGAAAATATCTGTATCTTCATAGGGAAGCGGATTGCAGTGAACTGTCAAGCCTAATAGGACTGTTTTGAACTTCACCCCCTTCCTCCTGTTGTTTGGTAGGTTATGTACCTGGGCACAATATAGTATGCTACCACATCAGAATGCCGTGGTTATATCCAGCACAAAAATAAGTGGCAGGTCAAAGCAGCACAGAAGTAGCCACCCCAGTTGCAGGAGGATGTGGAGCACAGGAAAAAG
Source organism: Vanellus vanellus (assembly GCF_965231255.1). NCBI lineage: Eukaryota > Metazoa > Chordata > Aves > Charadriiformes > Charadriidae > Vanellus > Vanellus vanellus. The sequence continues at coordinate 14,897,269 of NC_138908.1, read as the reverse complement.
TTTCTGTAGACAGCTGTTGCTTTGACCAACTCTGGTAGTGATAAAAAGATAAAGAATGGTTGTGAAAGATCATTCGTGCTCCTCAATTCAATCTACCTCCATTATCCAAGAACAGAAAAATCAAATGAAATCTGACAGCATTGATCATAGTTCCCAGTAAATAGTAAATATTATGCCATGATCAGAGTAAAATAAGGATTGATATATCTGTCTGCACTTTTTAGTCTTTTATTTATGTTCCTTTTTTAAATCAAGACAGAGAAGACCCTGCAATAAAATATGTTTTAAACTTCTTGATCTTTTATTTCAAAATATTCATTTTGAAAAAGCATTAAAAGTAGAACAGTGAAAGAAAGCTTGGAGTAGCATTCAGTCTGCAGAAAAACAGCATTTCAGTGCACGAGTACAAGTAAAATGATGTGCTTTAGAAAGAGAGAATGTTGCCATAAGGCAGGAAAAAGGGATTGTGAAGGATTTGTGTTGATGCAGTCACTGGTCATAGACATCTAGAAGCGTGATCACCAAAAAAATTTGCTGTAAATTCTGCCCCCCTCCTCCCCTCCCCCAAACTGAGTATGTCACAGCAAAATAGTAGTTCTGTAAACTTTTATAGGGAGTGTTCAAGACATCTAGTTTGTCATCTACGTCCCTGACCATGAAATATTTCCCCTGCACAAGGTAGTGTTCCAGTGTGGCCTCGGAAATGCACCCCACCGTGTAGTTGGCCTTCAGCAAAACAGTAGATTTGTAAACTTTTATAGGGAGTCTGGTCTACATCCAGTTGGATTTATAGATTTAACAGAAGAAATGGAAGTGAAGTGAATGATGCAAGAAAAAATCATTCTTTTTCCCTTTCTTGATCCAAGTGCCACTTGCTATGTTATTGGGAAACACGATGGTGGTTCTCTACAACAGGTTTTCACTTTGGGGATAACCACATGTGAATCCAATGCGCTGGATTTTTCTTTTCCTATCCCACTCACACTATGCTTTCTGCAGGCTCTAATTCTTAGTTACAAACTAGAGTTAACAATGAGTTGGAGTGTTTGGTGAGCAAGCCACTGCTCACAGCTTCAGTTCTGATTACAGCTGGCAGGGCTAAATCATGAGGGATGGTTATCCTGAGTTGCTTAAGCAGTTTTAAGTGCTAAATTTTAGACTCTCTCCTAAAACTCACCTGGTCTGTGTCACAAAAAATTTGGAGGAAAAAGGAAGAAAAGGGAGAAGGGTACGTGGCATTGGTAGCTGTCACTCCCCAAATGGGTCCAAGTTCTCGGCAAACACAAATGCTCTCCTACCCAAATCACCAGATAAAGACTTCAGACCCCTTTGGAAGCGGTCTGCGATACCAGCAGGTTAAAAGAGTTACTGCATTGTAGAATAGGTTACACTTTATAATTAAACAGCCTGTTGCCTTGCTATTTCAGAGTGCTGTTGGCCTCAGCATGTGCTGAATTGGGCATGCTACAATTGAGGGGAGAGGAAGAATACATAAACACTAGGAAAAGGAAGTGCATCATTTGTAGAGGGAATTTATTTGTTAAATACTGTCCTTTAAAAATCCTTGTATCAGAAGATTGAAATCTCACATAGTGTGGGAAAGAGCTACTGTCTATGTCAGTGTAAGGCTTTACTCTTTTCCTTTATCTACCATACAGAAAGCCTGAAACTGGGCTGAAGTGATGCCTCACAAAACAACAACCAAAATGAGGTAATACGCATGTTTATCTATGAATGGTCTGTTCTTGGGAAGAAAGTTCAATTTTCCTGTAGTTAATTTCTGAGCATCAGTGGCTTCCAGGGATGTAACCATTCTGACTTGCTAGTCTCAAAGGACCAGAGGCTCCTTTTCTATTTTCTCCTTCTCTTCCTCCTCTCTCTTGACAAGGGACTGAGCATAGCTCTAGCTAGCATCTCACTTAATTTAGATTGTAATAAACAAGTTAGCTGCAAAGTCTTCTCTTCAGTGCATGCATAGTTTAATGTTCTATTAGAACTCTTGATTAATGGATGTTTCAACTCCTAAATTCTGGCAAAGTGCTAATGAATATAATAACAAACTAATGTGAACTGAACAGAAAGGAAAAATAAAGTCTCTGAAATAATGAAATAGAAATAAGCTGCTTTTCCCTGAATAATGTATTTGCACATGTTGCAGTCCAAGTATACATGTAAATGATTAAAATCTAATAAAGAATGATAGGAGACTTTAATTTTCATCATAAAACTTTACACTGAATACAGGTTAATTTAGATTAGCAGCATAAATGATTTGTGTGCAATTATCAGTGTCTACGTAGAAAGCCTCATCTTTTCAAGTTGTGTAAGGTGCACTACATTTCTGCATGCAGAAATAAGGTCACATAAACTGGTGTAATTGTTTGTTTGACACTGCAAACTACTGCAAAATTGCCACTTCACAACTGGCTGGCTAGAGAAGGAGTGGGTTGGGGCTGAGATGGTGGATAAAATACCCAGCAGATGCACAGGTATTCCCTTCTGCTGAAAGCGAGAACACTCCTTTCATCCGTATCCCGCTTGATCTATCTGCTTTTCCTTGTTTGCTGTTGCAGGAACTCTGTTCACCTTTCAAATCCCACTGAACTTGAAGGGTTGCACTATTTTTAGCCAGGATCTGGGACTTGGCTTGTCCTGGAGACAACATATGTTACACTCCTTAAATAGATCACCCACCCTTCAGCTTTCTGAGAACACAACTTGTTCATATGATCTAGTTGTTAAAATGGTCCATTTTTTTTGTCTTCAGACCGATGGATCTGTGTATTTTATTTGCCCATAGCATGCACGTGATTCTATTACTAATGACCTCTGAATTATCCAGATTGTTCTAAAATAAAAGTTATCACATGTTTGTACTACAGCAAATGAAAGGGAAAATACGTGCTCTGCAAATATCTGAATGTTTCTTTTCTTTTAATCACAGGTGTAAAAAGTCTGATAGCAGGCCAGTGAATGTTCACATGAGATGATTTCCAGACCGTTAGACTACCCATAAATGAATTCTGGTTCTATGTGTGTAGAGATTAAATTGAAAATTCTGAACTATTAAACCAGTCTGTGTCCCTGAAGACGGTAGATAAGGAGTGCATGTTCATATCTTATTTGCAAGTCAGCAAACACACAACTCATGAGGTGAGGAGTGCCTGACCTCATTATCATCTGCCACGTCCATTTCTTTCCTTCCTAGCAGCAGTAATGAAAGAAGAAAGGAGGGGCATGTTTGCCTTTTGTCAAAGAATCATCTGGTTATACACTAAAATTTCCTTTGTTTTAAAGCCCAGTTTCTGTCCTTGCCAAGAACCTTCACACTGTCACAGAAATTAACATGAAAGAAAAAGCTCTCACTGAGTCCTCAAATCTTTTTCAGTTGTTCTTCTGTCTCTAGAGCCTCTCTATCTCTTTCTACAACCCTCTGCCAAGTGATTTTACATCAGAAGAAAACACAAAATTATACTATGGAAGTGAAACATTGCTGTATTACAGGCTGTCATTGCTTCAAGGTAGACCAAGATTTTATTGTAATATGTTCTGTACTGAGTGTTTCTTTTCCCCCCTTTCTCCAGTGCTGTTGACCAGAAATTCACAGCATTTTGCTCCTCTTTCTGTTACTTTTTTTTTTCCCATTGTTTTCTGATTCCCTCTCTGGGCTACATGTTCCCTGTGTTTTTTCTCCCAAGTAACTCCTGCACACTTGTAACTTGTGAATAATTGAAAAAGCTTTTCTCTGAATCTTTTAAGAGTTATTTTACACCAGAGACTTCCTGTTATTCAACAGTTTTGTTTACACACGTATTCCTGTGTAAGTTACACTTGAGCGCTCGGAAACTAACAAAGGAATCCAATCCAACCCATAACATAACATAACATAACATAACATAACATAACATAACATAACATAACATAACATAACATAACATAACCAAATAGAAAGATATATGACCTGGATGAGGGGACAGAGTGTATCCTCAGCAAGTTCGCTGATGATACCAAACTGGGTGGGATGGCTGACACCCCAGAGGGCTGTGCTGCCATCCAGCGTGACCTGGACAGGCTGGAGAACTGGGCAGAGAAGAACCTAATGAGGTTCAACAAAACCAAGTGCAAGGTCCTGCACCTGGGGAGGAAGAATGCTAGGCACCAGTACAGGTTAGGGGCGGACCTGCTGGGAAGTAGCTTGGAGGAGAAGGATCTGGGGGTTGTGGTAGACAGTAAATTATCCATGGCCCAGCAATGTGCCCTTGTCGCCAAAAAGGCCAATGGAATCCTGGGCTGCATAGGGAAGAGTGTGGCCTGTAGGTCGAGGGAGGTCATTCTCCCCCTCTACTCTGCACTGGTGAGGCCACAACTGGAATACTGTGTCCAGTTTGGGGCTCCCCAGTTCAAGAGGGACAGGGAAGTGCTGGAGCGAGTCCAGCGAAGGGCAACTAAGACGATTAAGGGCTTGGAGCATCTCCCTTATGAGGAAAGGCTGCGAGAGCTGGGACTCTTTAGCCTGGAGAAGAGAAGGCTGAGGGGAGACCTTATTATGGCATACAAGTATCTAAAGGGTGGGTTGAAGGAGGATGGAGCCAGGCTCTTTTCAGTGGTTCCCAGTGACAGGACGAGGGGCAATGGGCACAAGTTAGAACACAGGAAGTTCCGTTCAAATACACGGAAAAACTTCTTTAACGTGAGGGTGACAGAGCACTGGCACAGGCTGCCCAGGGAGGGTGTGGAGTCCCCTTCTCTGGAGATTTTCAAGACCCGCCTGGATGCAGTCCTGAGTAATGTGCTCTGGGCAATCCTGCTTTAGCAGGGGAGTTGGACTAGTTGATCTCTGGAAGTCCCTTCCAACTCCAAAAATTCTGTGATTCTGTGATAAAATAAAATATATTTTATATAAGATAATTATATAATGATAACAACAATAACAATAATATAGTAGTGTCCTATATTCCTTTTGATATATACCTATATCTTTCATCACTGATGTTATATGTCACGTTTGGGACAATCTGAAACACTTGAAATATGGACTAATGAAGGTAGAAAAGTTGTAAGTCTCTCTAAAAAAGTAAAAGTCAGAACAGAAAAAGTAAACTCTGTTTCTCTGACTTAGAAGATTTAGTTAATCAGCAAATAGAAATGGGTCATAATTGCTTGCAGGCACCAAGCCATTTGAAAAGGAATCTAGAGCTACAATTATGCAAATGGCCCTAATTAAAACACCACCACTGTGAATAAATAACTCATCATTAATTTTATGCATATGGCAATTATACTACAACCTTATCTAAAACCATTGATGCACACGTGTGATAAGACTAGCACTGTTTACAGTAAAAGAAGCTAATATTTGGTATCTTTCAGTAGAAAGAACAATAATAGCAGTAAATGAGAGGACAGTTAAATTGAATTAGTACCTTCTAAAAGTTATGACTAAATCAAGAAAAGCAAACTAAGTTTTACTCTGGTTCGTTCTCTGTGATAACAAAACTATCCAACTGGGGCTGTGCAGAAATAAGTCTCTGCAGGTCTTCCTGTCACGAATGTATAAGCAAGAAGACTTTGTGGATAGTTCTGTGAACAACTGCTGCACTGCAATGAAATTCAGGCCTCCTGAATGGACTAGCTGCGACTTTGGGTGTCTGTGTTAGCATTGAGGTCTTTTCCAGGAAATGATATTACTGAGGAGAGGAACTGGGACTGCGACATCTGTTTCAACAGTACTCCCATCTGGTCAGCTGCAGCCCAGCCTTCCTAAGCAGGTTCTTCAATTTCAGCAAGTCACCCCACCTACTTACTGCTGTTGGAAATGGCAACTCGGATGATAGAAATCAGCCATCTGGAACAAGTAGATACTTTTTTTTTTTTTTTTTTTTTAAGAAGAATTTACAGTGGATTAATGGATTGGAGCTGCATTCAAAGCCTATGCACACGCTTGGGATAGAGTAGATAGTTTGGGTCAAAAAGCTGCATGTAAGGAATTCATCTTTTTTTCAGAAACCTTTGTAAGAATCTGACTACCTGCTTTCAGAAATAAAACCTGTTCTGAAATTTGAGACAAAGGAGTAATCTAGTCCTACAAAGACACCTGTGTAGTTAAACAGCATGAGGTTCAGTGAGGGCATATAGTACCAGTGGACTGTGGAAATCAGAAATTCACCCACAGTGAAGAACCTGCTACTGGTGGGTGACATGAACATTGGATTCCACTTGCATTTTACCTGTAAGCCATTGAAAATAGATCCTAGGCAAGTGGTACCTGTATAGAAGACGTTATACAACTACAGTCATGTGCATATGCGCGCACACACACACACATATACACACACCCACAAATGAAGAACATTCGGTTTGAGGTGTATTTAGAGGCAAGATTTTCATAATTGCCTGGATGAAATAAAATGGTTCTCTATTCTATTAGGAAGCAGCCAAGTGAGTATTATACTTAATTAATGTAGAAAATTTCTGTCATAGTCAGACATGTCACACACAGGACATGTAAAGCTCCTGGAGTTATCTCTACTGTAAATTTACGACTGTGTGTAGATGGAGGAGGAGATTCAATTTAGGCATCTTATATAAAACCACACAGGAATTTATCCACAAAATCTTTTATACAGATGGAAATTAATTCAAGTGAATATGAACAATTGAAATTTAAATATATTTTTAAAAAGACCTCAAACTATATCCTATTTTATTAAAAAATAGTACTGCTACAATGTAATGATGATAAACCATAATTCATGACCTAAGCTTTTTGTGATAAATCTTTGGCAAAGGCAATGATTACTGTAACATTCTTAAAACAGAAGAAATAAATGTAAATATAGAGATATCTCAGGAAAGGTGAAGGGATTTACAATGAAGACAATAAAAGAAGACATGGTAATACTCAGTCCAGTTTCATATTTTTAATGTACATTCATAATTCTGAACGGTTAATCTGCTGCTACTGAATATGGTCTGCTCTGTAGACCACATGGAAGTTAAAGCAAAAGATACAATTTTTACTTATATTATCATGAGTATTTTTAGATCAGCAAAATTAATCTTTCTTAACAATGAAATGTTTATCTTTCTATGGGATGTTTTAAGGATTTTTTTTAAAAGAAAATCAATTTCAAAGGTATTTTTGGAAATTATCAAGACATGTTAGTAAAAGTTGGGTTTTTTTCTCTTTGGCCATCTAAGAAGATTAGAAAAACCAGACAAGCTCTGAGAGCAGCATAAGGAATATTTCTTTAACTAAAAAAATTTAGTTATATTTCTGAACTGATCTTCTAGCCTGGTCTCCATGTAATGTCATGATAGCTAATGATTGGTAGTCGCAATTATTGATGAAATTATTAGTTCTTTCCTGCTCTTAAGAGAAAGGGGAAGAGAGCATTAAAGCTATTATTTTCTTTGGTTGTTGATGAGGGTATTTCCCCCCTTTGCACATGTATGTCCTTCTGAAAATTCCAGGAGAATTTGTTTATATTCTATATGTAATATTAGACTAAAAATTTGGAATGTGATATGTTAGGGAAAAAATCCCAAATTTCTTACATCTCTTGCTGTGCCTCTTTTCAAAATATTGTGAGTTGTAAGGGTGAATGAAATGCGGTATAGGAATTATGGTCTGAATTCATCCATAAAAGAAAGAAAGATAATATAGTTACCAAGCATGTTTCAGATTTTGGCTATTTTCAGACTTTATGTTACATTCACTGAATGTTGTGTATGGAGTCTTTTAGTGTAAGTAAGGGTCTGTATTTTCAAAACCTCCAACACACATACCTAAGTAACACGTAAAATAGAGTTGTTAGGTTGTAATGTTCCATAAATACTTTGTCTTTGTCTCGCTCTTTGCTTGTTCATTCTAAAACTCCTGTTCTGTTTAATATCTTTATCAATGGTCTGGATGAGGGGATCGAGTTCCTGCTCAGTAAGCTTGTAGATGACACCAAGCTGGGCAGGAGTGTTGATCTGTTTGAGAGTAGGAAGGCTCCCCAGAGGAGTCTGGACAAGCTGGATCGATGGGGCGAGGCCAATTGTATGAAATTCAACCAGGACAAGTACCAGGTCCTGGACATGGGTCACAACAACTCCATGCAGTGCTACTGGAAAGCAACCTGGCAGAAAAGGACCTGTGGGTGTTGGTTGATAGCTGGTTGAATATGAACCAGAATTGGGCCCAGGTGGCCAGGAAAGCCAATATCATCCTGGCCTGTTTCAGAAATAGTGTGGTCAGCAGGACTGGGAAAGTGATTGTCCCACTGTACTTGGCACTCGTGAGGCCACACTTCAAATACTGTGTTCAGTTTTGGGCCCCTCACTACAAGAAACACATTGAAGTGTTGGAGGGCATCCAAAGAAGAGCAACAAAACTGGTGAAGGGTCTAGAGCACAAGTCTTCTGAGGAGCTGCTGAAGAAACTCGGGTTGTTTAGCCTGGAGAAAAGGAAGCTCAAGGGACATCTTATGGCTCTCTACAACTACCTGAAAGGAGGTTGTAGGGAGGGGGGTGTTGGTCTCTTGTCCTAAGAAACAAGTGATAGAACAAGAGGAAATAGCCTCAAGTTGTGCCAAGGGAGGTTTAGATTGGTTATTAGGAAAAATTTCTTCACTGAAAGTGTTTTCAAACATTGGAACAGGCTGCTTAGAAAAATGGTTGAGTCACCATCCCTGGAAGTATTTGAAAGATGTGTAGAAGTAGTGCTTAGGGACATGGTTTAGCAGAAATGCGACAGTGCTAGGTTAACAGTTGGACTTGATGATCTTAAAGGCTCTTTCAACCATAACAATCTATGATCTTATGATTCTACGATTATTAGATTAATACAGCATGAACTAGAAAACAAAGGAGTGTTAGACTATGTAATGTAGCTGCTGCTAATGTCGCACTTGCCACAACACATCCGGGACAGGAGGACAGAGGGGAACAGAGACCCTGGTGAAAGCTACTAATGGTCCTTCACCTTGGGAAAGGCCAAAGAGGTTGGATAGGACTACAGAATTAGTGGGGGCACTGGTGGCCTTTGCCAATGATACAATTTAAAAATCTGTGAGAAGGGAGAATGGTAGACCCTTGAGAGGACACACAGATATGGACCTCCAACAGCATGCAGAGGGCTGAGCCTGAGAGTGATCTGCCAGGGACACAAGTGAGGGGGTGGGTACCTCGAGTAGTGGGAGCAAGCATGGTCCTCCCCTGCGGATCTGGTTTGTGTCTGTGCATTCTGTGGGGACCTTGAAGAATAGAAACATCTATCCACATGGTCATTCCTGCTCAGGGGGTTAAAAAAAAGGTCATATTGCTTGTTGTGATTGTGATCTTGTGGCTCTGCACCACCCAATTCCCTTCTGACAAAAGTTAAGGATAGGGGAGTGGAGAAGAAAACGGAAAAGAGAAGAAAACAGGAAATGAAAGAAAGATGATCCTGAACTAACTACATCAAGAAACAGTATGAGGCTCTGAAAAAGAAGCAGAGGAACCCAAACTTCCCTCAACATAAGGTCTGATCACTCTCTCTTAACTGTACTGTTCTTAATGTGTAGTACTTGTTAAGTATACTTAGCATATCTTGTAATACTCGATAATAAAGGCACACACAGTAATAAGGGATGACTGGTGAAGTAATTTGTTGCTTTGTTTCACATTAAACCTGGACATCCATTTGCCATCACCATGAGGCTTTCCTTGAGTGCCACCTTCATCGCGAGATGGCGGCAGCCCCATGACATTGGGTGGTGGGTGACAGCTGCCCCCACATGTAGAACCCAGAGACTGTGCACAAGTGGAGGGCAGCCATTGGTCTCATTTTTGCTGGAGCAGACAGCACATTGTTCTAACTAAATGAACTAATTACCATAAATAAATCACATTGTATTTGTATTGGAAAGCTTATCAGGCAGTACTATTATAGCCTTTCTGTTTGGGCCTGAGAACCTTATCTTCCCCGACCATGCTCCTGAAGTATAATGTACCTTTTTGGGTGGAAAAAGCTCATTCCACAGTTCGAATGAGAATTAGATTCACAAAAGTAATACCAATATTGTGGTACCCTGGAATATGGAATGTGATTTTATTATTTCATGACTCATGATAAGGAGAGTAAAGGAAAGCACATAACAGCAAAAATCTCCATAATTTTACTTCAATATACATTTTTTTAAAATAAAATACATAGTTCTTGAAAGACGTCTGTACATTTGCAGTCATTACACTAGGATACAAATTTTCTATACACAGGCTAGGAGACAAAATGAAAGTACTGTTTCAGAGAAAAACATGAACATTATTGTTCATTAAGGATCCATCTATTGCTCAGTAAAACATTACTCTGTGTTATAAAAATAATGCATCCCAGGGTTCACACTCTGCTTAATCTTATTAATGCTTTAATAGTATATTTATGGTAATAATTTTCTTTTTTCCTGGTCTAGTTTCTGTGTAGATAATTAGAAAAATTAATGATTATCTATATGTGATCCATAAAAAGTACAAAATGCTGTTTTGAGATGTTCAGATTTTCCTTACTACTGATATATTGGCCAAATGTTCTGCCTCTGCCAATGGGTACATTAAGAAGTAAGGAACAGTATAGTATAATACTACAAATTTAGCTCAGTTCTTGCTGACTATGGAATGCATTATGTTTAAAATTTTTAGAAATGGTGGAATTAGTATTAATTCACACAGAACTCTCCAACTCTCTAGGATTTGCTGTCTAGTTATCAATCTATAGAGTACAACCTTTTGCCAGACAATACCCTTTATGTAATAGAAAAGCTGCAGTAAATAGAATTGCTCTCTTCATCATAAAATATACAGTGCATTCCAGTTAAGCAACTTGGAATTTATAGAAGCCAGATGCTCAGTCCCTATAAATCAGTCTAGCTTTACTTTAGATGGAGATACAGTAGTTTGTTTTCACACATGATCTTGCTAGCCACATATCTAAATGAGGCATAAGGACTTGATTGCAGAAATATTGCCATTTAAATAATGCTAGCAGAATTAATTTACCATTTCCATCATCCATTTTCAAACCAAAATAAAGGTGGACACAGTCACTACAGTGCTTCTATAGCAAATCTGAAACATAAAATCTTTTGCAACGCAATCATGCTGGAAATTTCTTTGTAAAGATAAGGCCTAACCTAGTAGTCCTCTAAAACTTTGCAATCTCAAAGGTGATTAATAGGTGGCTGGGTTATGAAAAACTCAGTTTGCCTACTGTGTGCATAATAACCTCTTCTTGCAATTACCAGGCATTTGCCTAATGCAAAGCAATTTCAGTGGGATGTCCTTATGATGAAGAACTGATGTCCCTGTTGGCAGAGTAAATCAAAGGACAAAACGTTGTGTTGTGTATTTGGACAAAGTCTTCAAGATGCAGAATAAAGATGTGGTTGAGAAAAAGGAAAAGCCTCATTTTTGCTTCTGTCTTGAGACAAATAATGAGGTCAGCCTGTGGCGCAAGGATTACGAGGTGGTGATTTGGAAAAAGAAGGGTTAAAGAACAAAACCCCAAGCTCTACACACCTGATAAGCTGAGACCTGCTGGAGCTTGTGGGCCATAAACCTTGGTAAAAGGTTAAAAGGTTGCAGGAAGGCACCACTTGATGAATATCTTAAGTGGGGCAAGAACCTACTGGAGGTAATAACAATGGGCTGTGAAAAGTGCCAGGAAAGCCCCTAACAATGGCTTTCTCATGCTATTGTTAGCCAATTAGAAGTAGTAGGGTTAGTTGTACGCGTTTGAAAGAACCAATCAGATTGTAATGCTATCTCTATATAACCCCTGAAAGTTTTTGAATAAACGACTTTCTGCTTGCATCAAGCTGTGTCCTGTCTTGTGGGAGGGATGGGCCACTTGTCTACAGGCAATCTCACAAGGCATGTGGAAAAGGGGTTATTTGGCGAGGCCATGGCAAGACATAACGTGTCCTGTCCTGTAATATTGGCCAAAGTAACCCAGGCATTAATTTTTGGAAGCGGGGGTGGAAAGGGGTATCTACCACAGTTCCTAATATTATCACAAAAGAGAAAAGAATAGTACAAAAATCCTTGTTATCTTTTGCCTAACTTCCATGCAAATCATCGTCTGCATTTCTCTTTAGTCTTTTCCCACTCCAGCTGGGAAATTGTCCAGGTGACAGGCGCTAGAATGTCTTTGCTACACTCAAGTTTACACACCCAAAGGTTTTCTGCACATTTATACACAGACAAAACCCAGTCCCGGGAATAGTCCCAATATCAACGTTCGTTCACCATCTCGTGTCTGGTGACAAGCAAGATCTTAACAAAATGTGAAGCAATCCTCACACCACCTGTTGACTAGCGATGCTCTACACCTTTGCTCCACCCAGCTTCGGTGGCAAGTATGTAATACCCATGGGTCACAATGTCCGCATTTCGCATACCAGATCTGCACAGCCTGCTTCTCCTCAAGGGTTGTCATCCACTGGTGTATGCTTCAGCATTGCCTGCAAGGGATTCTCGAAAAGGATGCACTTTTTTTGCCGGAACCCAGTGTAGACCTCTTTCCGTGAAGACACAAGCATACCCTCTTCCCCATGTAACGAGTGGGTAGGGCCCCAGAATCTTACCTGATTCCGGGTCTCAAACTAGTACTGGGGCCTTAAGTTTCATTTCAAAAGAAGTATTTGAGTTAAAGTGTCGGACTATCGGAGGGTTATCATCCAACAGTGAGCAGTTCAGAAAATTAAAAACATACAAAGCTTTCTGTAGCTTTTCATCAGGGGTAGCCATCCCCATTCCCCCTTTTTATTGTTGTAATAAACGTTTGAGAGATTGGTGAGAGCGTTCAATTAAAGACTGGCCTGTAGGAGAGTGGGGGACACCGGTGGTATGTATGATACCCCAAGAATCAAAAAAGGCTTTTGTTGCTGCAGAAACATGTGCGGGGCCATTATCTGTCTTTATTTGAGAAGGAACACCTAAAGTGGCAAAAGCGTGCATTAAATGTTTGAGAACATCACTTGCTCTTTTCCCCTGTATGGCAGGAGGCAAATAAAGCACCTGAGAAGGTGTCTATAGAGGAATGGACATATTTTAATTTACCAAATTCGGGGTAATGTGTGACATCCATTTGCCATAGCTGTAGGCTTTGCAGCCCTCTGGGGTTAACTTCTCCTGCTACTGACGGGAAAGAATGCCTTTGTCAGTCAGGACATAAGGCGATGATACTAGACGCCTGTTGGGAGGTGAGGCCAAATTGCCGCTTGAGACCTCCAGCATTCTGGTGAAAAAAAGAATGTCTGAGCTTGGCTTGTGCTACGTGATCTGGTAATGCTTGTACTGATAATGTTAGTAAGTCAGACCGTTGGTTCCCTTCCGCTATAAAGCCAGGTAGGGAAGTGTGCGACCTGACGTGCATAACAAAATAAGGACGAGCACAAAACAAACTGAAATGTTTTTTGTAGATTGATTTGACAGGAAAACCCATTCGATAATCAGCAGTGGGTCTGATTTCTGAGGGTCCCATTGAAATATTAATGCATGAGGCTGTCGTACAGGGTTTAAAATAATCAAATAAAAAGGTAATTCGGGAGCCCACCGATTCACTTGTCTGAGAGCAATTGCCGTAGCAACCTTTTGTAAGGATTTAAGAGCCTCAGGGTTGAGATTGCAGGGGGAATGTAAGTCAGTATGTCCTTTAAGTAGTTCAAATAGAGGACTTAAATCTACATTAGAAATTCCCAACAGTGGTCGGACACAGTTAATTGTTCCCAACAATTTCTGTACATCATGTAAAATTTTTATGTCTTTTTGTATCTGTAAATGTTGAGGAACTATAGTCTGGGCCCTGATGTGCCAATCTAAGTATTTCCATGGCGGCATTTTTTGAACCTTCTCTGGTGCAATACAGAGGTCTGCTTGATTGACAGCAGTTGTGACAAGGGCTACAGCTTTCTCCATGACCTCATGATGTTGTGCGGCCACTAGGATGTCATTCATATAATGGTACAGCAAGGCATTAGACATTGTGGCCCTAACGCGACTAAGTACCTTAGCTACATATCACTGACAAATTGTAGGGCTATTCTTCATTCCTTGCAGCAGCACAACCCACTGGTATCTTTGCAACGGAGCTTGCATGTTGACACTTGGAACTGAAAAAGCAAATTTAGGAGCATCATTTGGGTGTAATGGGATATTAAAAAAGCAGTCTTTAAGGTCAATAACAGTCAAATGCCAATGTTGAGGAATCAGTGGGGGACGGGAGTCCTGGTTGGGGGGCTCCCATGCCTTCCATAGCGTCATTAATTTTTCTGAGGTCATGGAGCAAGGACCACTTGCCAGTTTGTTTTTTAATAACAAAAACAGGTGAATTCCAAGGACTAGTGGAAGGCACAATATGCCCTTTTTTTAATTGCGCCATAACTAACTCCTGGAGGGCGCGAAGCTTTTCCAGTGGTAGGGGCCATTGATCTACCCAAATAGGAGTGTCAGTCTTCCATGTCAATTCTAGGGTGTCGTGCACTTAAATGGCCCTGTCTAAAAATGGGTCTGAATGGACATTCCCCACTGGGATAGCACATCACGCCCCCACAGAATTATAGGAACAGGTAACACAAAGGATTTAACAGAGGCTATATGCCCCTCTGGACTTTGGATTTGGATTATTTCTAAACTTTGGTGGCTGCTACCAGTTCCCCCAATTCCAGCCAACGCCTGAGAAACGTTGGTGAGAGGCCACTGAGGGGGCTACTTGACCTGGGAGATTACTGTAACATCAGCTCCAGTATCAATAATTCCACCCAGCACTACTTGTTGTCCTCCGCGGGTAAGGGTACACTGACACATGGGTCATTTTTGAGAAATAGACTGTACCCATAAAATTTGTGGGTTCCCCGTAGATCCAAACCCTCCCCTCCTTTGATGAGGTTGACTAGGAATGGGGGAGTTCATCCCCACTGGAATCAACATTAATTGTGCTATATGGCCACCTTTAGGTATTGTGCAGGGAGGAAATGGGGTCCATGCCATAATCTTAATTTCGTCAGTGCTGTCAGAGTCAACGACTCCTGGTAATACAAAAAGCCCTAACAATGTTGTAGATGACCTCCCTAACAATAGTGCTTGTGTTTTTGGGGGTAAAGGTCCCGAGACATTTGTTGACAATAGGTGAACTGAAGGATGGAGTAACATTACTGTGTGGGAGGTTGCCAGGTCCAATCTGGCACTACCGGCTGTTGCTGGACAAAGAATTGAGGCACTGCTGCTTCCCTGCGTGGGGGTTGGAATGTCGGCTGCGGTACTTGTGTCTGCGTGTGTCGCTGCCCCGTGCTTCATAATCGGTTTCCCGGTATCTGTTGACCCTGAAAATCATACTTAGACCGGCATTGATTAGCATAATGACGTCCTTTTCGGCATTTAGGGCAAATCCCAGGGGCTTGAGACTTAGCCCCCCCATTTGTGACCAGGCAATTCTTTTTCAAATGGCCTGGCTTACCACAACCATAACAATTCCCCACGCCTGATGGACATTTCATGGCCACAAAAGCGGCAGCCATAGCCTCAAATTTATGATCTATGGTGCCGATCCTATTACAAGCTTCTACCATTTCAATCAATGTGGGATTTGGATTAGGAAGAGATTGCAATAGCTTTTTACAATCAGCATTAACATTTTCAACAGCCAGCTTCAACAACAGTATTTCCCGAGCCTCCGTGTTGTCTATTTGACGTTCCAAAGCCTGTTTCAGTCTATCGATAAACTGCATGTAAGGTTCTCGGGGTCCCTGAGTGATAGTGGTGAAGGCTTTCTGCAGTTTCTGTGAGTCGGGGATCTTAAGAAAAGCCTTTTTCGCTTCTTTGCGGACCGCCTCAAGAGCCTTCCGAGGGCAGTCTTGAGCTTGAGCTACTCGGTCTGAATGTTGACCTGTACCAGTAAGGTGCTCTATGGTCAGCGCAGCTAATGCAGCATTATTATGACTCACATATGTAAGGAGGAGTGCCTGAAGTCCCCTTCTCCAGTGTGAATCCCATAGCGAGTATTGAGTCGGAGTCAATAACAACTGCGCTAGAGACTTTAAATCATGAGGAGTCATAATTTAAGTCAGGTTATGTGTCGAACACGGAAGACAACAGACTCGCAAAATAGTGGGAGGAGAGCCCGTGCTCGGTGATGGTACGGCGCAGTTCCTTAATAACTGGAAAAGATAGGGTTTCCCATTGCACCTTCCGACCCGGATAAATTTCCCGAGCCACTATTGTTTTAGCAACTTCCAGATCCCCCTCTTTCAGGGCTTGTCGTTTTATGTTAGCCCACACATCGTGTGGGTCAGGAGAGTATGAGTCCGGTTCCTTGTCCGGATCGACCGGACCTGGAGCGAAGGGGTTTCCCTCTGGGGGGTAACCAGCGGCATATGTGCTTAAAGGTCTGGGATGTGGTGGCAAAGGAGGTGCAGTTGGGGTTTCCATCTCTCCCCCTTCTTTGGCTTCTATTCCCCCTTCCTGGGCTTTCAGAGTCTCAAAAATGCTCCTCCACTACGGGAGCATACGCTGAGCCTCAGCATTTCCCGTTGTTGCCACGTCCCATAATTTCACCCCCACGTCATCCCAGAGTTGCTGTGTAAAAATACTAGATGCAGTTACAGTGGGTATTTCCAACTGTACCCATTTAAGCATTGCCTTGAGATCATGTTCGGAAATATTTTTCCCATGCTTTTTCATTACTTCATATATGTGTCTTTCTGGGAAAGACGCTTGATTCCCCGTGTTTCCCACAGCTCACCTCTCTACTCTGGAGGGATTTCAGGCCGGCCGGCTCCCGCTTCCTTTCAGCGGCTCATTCAACGTTCTGTGGGACTCACAGCAAGTCGCTCAGCTAGGCGATTCATAAGCCCATCACGTCGGGGTCACCAATTTGCCAATGGCCAATCTGGAACCACAAGAAATTGAACTCTTAAGATCGGTGAAAATGGATCTTGGTGTTAAGTTTAATTACACAGGACCAAATAAATCAAGGGCTTGGAATGTGTCTCCGACGCTTCCCATTTTTAAGAATGAAACCGCTTGGTGTAATTATACGGCAAGATACATGTCAACATCTAGCAATGTCCCACTCCAATTGCCCACAGGAATGTTTTTTATCTGTGGGGACAGGGCATGGCCCACTATCCCTTCTGAAAGCAGAGGAGGCTCTTGTAGTTTGGGACAGTTTACAGTTTTAACTCCCAACACCTCTATGATTTTAATGCCTTAGTTGCTTTTATGTTTTTGTTATTGATATTACCCTCTGTGTTTCAATGTTTTCAAAGGCTGGTGGCTCGGTCAATGCAGAAGGTGCTTGTGGTGCAAAGAGAAGGGGGAGATGTGGTGCAAGGATTGCAAGATGATTCGGAAAAAGAAGGGTTAAAGAACAAAACCCCAAGCTCTACACACCTGATAAGCTGAGACCTGCTGGAGCTTGTGGGCCATAAACCTTGGTAAAAGGTTAAAAGGTTGCAGGAAGGCACCACTTGATGAATAGGTCTTAAGTGGGGCAAGAACCTACTGGAGGTAATAACAATGGGCTGTGAAAAGTGCCAGGAAAGCCCCTAACAATGGCCTTCTCTTGCTATTGTTAGCCAATTAGAAGTAGTAGGGTTAGTTGTACGCGCTTGAAAGAACCAATCAGATTGTAATGCTATCTTTATACAATCCCTGAAAGTTTTTGAATAAACGACTTTCTGCTTGCATCAAGCTGTGTCCTGTCTCTCAATTGCGGCATCAGCCCTAGTTTTTAATCTTCAGTGAGGGGCCATGAAAAGTAAGGGAAAAATATCTAAAAGTACAGATTCTTCAGTGATACTTAGTAAAATTTTTCCAACTCTAAAGAAAGAGGAAGAAAGGTAAGATATGCCTATTCACCATAATAAATTAATGGAGGATGTACTGACTCAGCATGTTTTTCATTAGGCTTTCTGAGACGAAGGCCGACAATATTGAAAAAGCTTTGAAGAAATAAACATAAAGAAAAATTTGGAAAACACTTTTCTAATTGACCAAACTGATTTTTGGTACGTGGATGAATTCATCTAACTGATTTTCAATACATGGATGAGACTGGATTTCAAGGGAAAAACAAGTGTCTGATACTGATAATAACAGGATTTTGCTCAATCCAGCAAAGGAATTAAATGTATGCAAGGAATGACAACTTGTAGCATTTATAACTAAAGCAAGAAAGGCTGAAAAGGAATATGAATAACAAGAAGAAGAGCTTATTCAAGTACTTCAGCATCAAAAATATGGGCTTGCTGCAGGGCCCCTGGTGAGAAAGGACACATAAAAAGCTGAGTTGTTCAATGCTGCCTTCTCCTCAGTCTTCACTACTAAGACTGTCCTTTAACAATCCTAAGGCCCCTCAGAGCAGACAGAAAGTCTGGAGCAAGGTAGACTTATTCTTGGTGGAGGAGGATGACGTTAGGGGACATGTAAACAAACTGGAGATACCAAAGTCTTTGAGCCCTCTTGGGATGTACCCAGAAGTGCTGAGGGAGCTGGCCCATGTCATTTTGAGGCCACTCTCAACTATCTTTGAAAGGTCATGGTGGATGACAGAGCTCTTTAAGGATTGGAAGAGAGCAAATGTCAGTGCTGTCTTCAAGATGGACAAGAGGGAGGATCCAAAGAACTACAGGCTAATAAGCCTTACCTTGTCTGTCAGAAGGTGATGAAACAACTCATCCTAGAATGCATTTTCAAACATATTAAAGATAAGATGGTGTTTAGGAATAGTAAGCATGGATTTACAATGGAGAAAACATGCTTGACCAGCCTGGTAGCCTTTTACAAAGAGATGACAGCTTGGTGGATGAGGCAAGAGCAGTGGATGCTCTTTATCTTGACTTTATCAAGGCTTTTGACAAAATCCCCATCAACAAACTAATTCAGTATAGGTTAGATAAATGAACAACGAAGTAGATATAAAACTCTGAGCTGTCAGGCTCAAAGGACCATGACCAGGAACAAGAAATCCAGCCAGTAGTAGTATCATGCCTCTGGGTGAATACTGAGCCTGATAATATTTAACCTTTTCATTAATGACCCAGGTAGACAGGCTAAAGAGTACCCTGAGCAAATGGTAGATGATACAAAACTGGGAGTCAAAACTTGGTAGTCTCCAGAGGTACCTTCCAAACTCAGCGATTCCATGATCGTCCCTTGAATGTGTATCACTATAGGAAAAAAGTTCTCTGAAGGAAAGTAAATGAAAATCTAATGCACATTGCTGCCACAGAAAAAATGGGTCTAAAAGGTCTTGCATAGCTACAATTTAGAATTGAAAAGGGATACTTGTTTATAACATGAGAGAGTTTCCAGATTAGCTCTTTCATGAAAGAATCAGGATGATGATAACATGTGTAAAAAAGTATATTTTATATAGATTTTACCTATTGAAACAAGCCGATAATGCGGTTGCTACTAATCAAAGCCTGGGACACTAAAACCATAGGAATTCTTTTTGTTTGAATGTTTGTAATATCACTACAGCTGTTCCACTTAGAATTATAGAATAGTTTAGGTTGGAAGGGACCTTAAAGATCATCTAGTTCCAACCCCCCTGCCATGGCCAGGGACACCTGCCACTAGACCAGGTTGCTCAAAGCCCCATCCAGCCTGGCTTTGAACACTTTTGTGGATGGGACATCCACAACTTCCCTGGGCAACCTGTTCCAGTTCCTTACCACCCTCACAGTGAAAAATTTCTTCCTAATAGCTATTCTGAATCTGCCCTCTTCCCATTTGAAGCCGTTACCCCTCATCCTATCACTACATGCCCTTGCAAAAAGTGTTTCTCCAGCTGTCATATAGGCCCCCTTTAGGTACTGGGAGCCACTATAAGGTGTCCCAAGACCCTTCTCTTCTCCAGGTTCAGCAGCCCCATCTATCTTAGCCTGTCATCGTAGGAGAGGTGTTCCAGCCCTCTGATCATCTTCATGGGTGTCCTCTGGACTCGCTCCAACAGGTCCCTGCCCCTCTTATGTTGGCAGCCCCAGAGCTGGACACATTATTCCAGGTGGGATCTAATGAGAGCGGAGTAGAGGGGCAGAATCACCTCCGTCAACCTGCTGGCGACACTTCTGATGCAGCACGGGATAAGGTTGACATTCTGGGATGTGAGCACACATTGCCAGCTCATTTTGAGCTTCTCATCAACCAACACCTCCAAGTCCTTCTCCTCAGGGCTGTCCTCAACCCATTCTCTGTCCAGCCTGTATTTGTGCTTGGGATTGCCCTGGCCCATGTGCAGGACCTTGCACCTGGTCTTATTGTACTTCATGAGGTTTGCACAGGCCCACGTCTCCAGCCTGTCCAGGTCCCTCTGGATAGCATCTCTTCCCTCCAGCATGTAGACTGCTAGACATAGCTCGGTGTCATTGCCAAACTTGCTGAGGATGCACTTAATCCCAACATCCATGTTGCCAACAAAGATGTTAAATAATATCAGTCCCAGTGCCAACCACTGAGGAACACCACTCGTCACTACTCACCACTTGGACATGGAGCAGTTGATCGCAACTCTTTGAGTGCAACCGTCCAGCCAGTTCCTTATTCACTGTGTGTTCCATCCATCAAATCTGTATCTCTCTGATTTAAGAGAGGTAATGTGGAACAAGGTGTTATGCTTTACACATTTCCAGGTAGGTGACATCTGATGCTCTCCTCTTATCCACCAATGCTGTAATGTCATCATAGAAGTCCACCACTTCTTAAGTACTGTGATTTAAAGCAAGAAAAGACTTTTTTTTATCAAAAAGAATTTTTTTATAACATCTTGTTATAAAATAAATCACATTGGTTAAGCCATAATTTTGTTTTAAAATTTTCTGTAGTGAGAAGGCTAAATCTTTCTTGTGCAAGAACTGTAGTATTGTATGAGTACTGCACAAAAAGTATTTTGTCTGAATATCTTTTCTCTGGTTATGAGCTGACTGGTCTACAAATCTTCTTTTCCTCACAGAGGTGATTTTTTCCATCTATGCATCCATTATTGATCAAACAGCCTGTGGTAATAATTGTGGTGGCTTTGTCTAGAGCACACATAAAACATGTCTTAAGAAACTCCTCACTTTATTACTTTAATCTTTACTCACACCTTTACTGTTGTTTGAATATCTACACAAAACATATCTGACTATAGCAAAATCAATCAATTGGTAGTTAGTCACATTTTTATGTAATTACTCCTATTTCATCCCTTCCTTTTAAAAGTTGACAAACCATAGCTTGAAAGATGTCTATATCTTCATATATACTGACTCAAGAGGGTGAGCAAATTAAAAATTAAGGTGCAAAATTATGTGAGATAAAGATAAATGCATATGATTACAGAACATGTAATCATCTGATATTATGGAATCTTACTACCCAGTTTTAAATCCGGAGATGTAACATTCTTTTCAGATCTTTCTTTTATAGTATATAGAACCTCCTGCTGGAATAAGAGATTCAGTGAAAACTGCACTTTTCATGTATGTGAGTCCATCTTTAAACGGCATTGTAAATTAGCAAATGGATGACTGGTTTGGAGGTCAGCAAGTAATCAGATTTACAATGTTAATTAAATATCTACCATGTTGCCATGAAAACAATCTTGTATGATTATCATCCAGAAGCTTGTGAAAGATATACACAGCTGAATCTGATATTTTTCTTTAATATGCTCTGAACTGGAGAACACTGTTCTACACAGCAATATTAGATGGAGGGAGTTTAATTAACTCTGGTGATCCGTCCAAAAGTCAATGTGTGTGGAAATAGAATTAAAGGAATTCCTAGGCTATTTTCTCTGTTCATAATCAATTAATACACAGAGGTGAATATTAAAAATAACTCGTCTGAGAGCAAGTAAATTACGTATAGAGAACATATACCTCTGTCTGACATTGATTAATTTCACAGATGTAATTGTTCATTTGACTGTGAATTGCAAACAAAGTAAAAAAATCTGTAAATTGCAAGACAAGTTGTGATATGCCATTTTTGTTCTGTTTCTAGCTATAATATTTGTTTCTAATAAGAATGCAATATTTTAAAGAATCTGGTGGCTTTTCTGATAATCTAAGCAGAACCTTTAACAAACATGATGTGGGTTTTCCTACACCGTTTTTATTTACAGATCTGTAAAAGTTCATCTGCACTGTCAGTTAAATGAGACAGTTGTTTTGTCCTCCTGCCTCTGCTCTCATCAGTCAGACTTTACTATGGCTATCCCAAGTAGAGGAACTAACTACTCCAGATTAAAATGTTAGGGTGTAGTGATGGTTTGAGAGTTTTCTCTTGTGAAGTGCTCCCAAACAATAACACATTTTGTGTCTGATGTGGTTCCTCTGCTCTTTCACTGTCCCCAGTTTTTCCCATGACACCTCATGTCTTGGAAGGCAGCTTGTTAAAATCACATTGTATAAAAGCCACTCAGCAGTATGCTGATATAAATGTCAAATTTTGTGTGTTTCAAAGTTATAGGGTGTTATCTTTGTTCATGCTTATTCTTTATCATTAAAGAGAAAAAGAAAGTATCTTAGGGGTGTCAAGTGATGACTGAGATCTCAGAGAAGACCGCAGTTCTCATTTGGCTATGACAGGAAAGCGAATGGAATCTTCTAGACATTTTTCTATGCAGCAATACCAGGAGGTAGCCAAGACATCATTTGTTTTCCTTTACTCCATACACCTAACCCTTTATTTACTTTTTTTGCTTGTTCTTTACTTTCTCTTGTCGATTTCATTTCACAAAATGTAATGCTGTCCTAGATTTTTCCTTTTTGCCCTTTCTGTTGATTTGAAATTTGCCAATGAGAAACAGGCAATACATCTTTTAGGGGATAATTTACCATCTATGCATGCTTCTCTTCTTTTGTTAAATAAAGTAGAAATAGATATAGTTTAACTAATTCTTACTTAACAGTCATTCTGAATATTTTTGGAAGATGTCCAACAGAAATTTAGAAACCTCCTATGTTCCAATTGTTCTTGTCAAAAGCACAGGTGAAAGAAGTTTTCCTGCATAATTCTGTTATCTTTGAGATTGTGTTCATCTGCATGCAAACGTAGTCTGGTCCTTCTGGACAAATAGAAACTCTACATGAGGATGTTTAAGTATTGTTGCTGGTTAGGAGAAGCTTGTCTTGGGGCAGAAGCAGTTACAGTGCTTGCACTGTCACTATAGTCAAATATTTTAACCTTGTATTTACAGAGGTGTTGACATTATTCCCAAGAGAGGGAGCAGGAGTGGAGATTTGAAAATTTTAACACTTTAAGAATACAATTTATGAAATTATTTAATATAGCACAGTCATAAGGGGTTTAAAGGAATTAAAAAAAAATTATGTTATTGTGTGTGTATGGGGGAGAGTTTATCCAAGAAATTTTATCTGAAAAATTTGAAAGGTGGGATTAATTTAGTCTGTTTACATAGATCATCATCTTTCTTGGTTGCTATCTGCCTGGCCTAGTCAGTCCTCTATCCTTCTGCAGTTAAATGATTTTTCAAGACACCACAGAGGCCGAAAATGAGTAGGACTCATTCTCTGTGAAGCTTAACCTTCTGTACTGGAATAATTTATAATGTAAAATGCAGCCACCTCTGAAAATCAAGTTATAACATTTTTATGCCTAAGAATCCAAGAATTTCAGAAAGAAATACTGATAAAAAAGGACCAGAGCTGGCAGTTGTTTCTGATCCAAAGTCTTGCATAACATCATTTTCACCGCAAGAGAAGGCAAGCTATGCTCCTAGGGTCCTATGCTGATAGTAAAACTGAATGAACAGTTTCTGGCGGGGTGAAAACGTATGCAGAGGTTGTAACTGAAGAGCATCGAATACCATAGATGTCCATTCTTAATTATTCATATAGGCTGAAGCAAACAAATCACTAAAAGATGATGCTACATTTATTATGTTTTGTATTCTAAAACTACAACAATATGAATAATTTTTGGTATATCTTTACCGTTAACTAACAATAAATGATCGGCTTATGATGCGGTTCCATTCTACTTATTTAGAGATTTAAAGAACTCCCAATAAAACACTGCTATGTGTATGAACATACCAGATTGGATTTTTTTATCCTTTTTTAATCCTAGTCTTTTTGAAGCTGGAGTAGTCATTTATAATAGTCACAGACAGTGATCAGCTCATCAGAGATGGCTGACAACCCTTATGCAGCAAGTGAAAAGAATTATCTAACAAACCAATTAATGACTGATTTCAAGGAGGTTATTGTTTAAATAGAGTGCATGTTCAGTAGCCAGGAGATCAGTCTTTTTCACTTTATGCTTGACTGAACTGCAAAAGGAGGTCATTTATGTAAGTATAAAGTTCAACGCTAAACATTCTTTGAAAGCTTTCTAAGTGAAAACAAGATCTTTTGGAAGGATTTTCATTAATCTCAGTGTGTTGCTCTTGCTACAATGGGACTCCTTGCCACAGAAGAATCAAAAGTTGTCATTTAAGCTATATTGAATAGGCTAACTGATAATGAAGAGAAAAAAAGAGTGGCTGGAAGAATATCCCTTCCCTTCTCATGAAGCAAAAACTGGAAGGGTGCACAATTTATGCATAAAATCATGTATAGGAATGAATGGAAAGACATTAGGCATAGTTGATTTCTGCTAGATTTTTCAACAGGTTGACAGTTGTTGCTTCCACACTAAGTGATACATAATTTTTGATGATCGTTATTTAGCTGATGAAAGATAATTTGACTAATGTATTTATACTTTGTCTTTTAAAAAGTGCAGGATTACAAACAATTTCCTCCAACTTGTATTCTTTCTCTAAAAGTAGTTAAAAAGATGGGGAGACATCTGAAAAAAAAAAAAAAAGCCAGTACCAAAAGAGACACACCAAGCAAAGAAACCTAACATAAACAAACAGCACAATCAAAACCAAAACCCCCAAACCCAGAGGCTGTATTTAACTAACAAGCATTTATTAATTCATTGTCTGTGAACACTGTCTGTGAAATATATCTGTATTTATATACATATATATGTATAAGTATATATACTGTGTATATATAATACTTTATATAGTATATATTATATATTACTATATGTATGTGTGTGTATACACATATATTCCTATAGAAAAAGACATAACATTTCTGAAGGCAAACTATCTAAGTGTAGTGTTGCTTTTCACTCCCCTTGTTATAGTGCTCTGAGTCATGTTGTCGCTATGTTGCCCAAGCAGAAGAAGGTTTGTTACTGAGGAACAAGCATATTTCTTTATGCTTTGGTAAGATATTCCACATTTGGCCATTGTTATCAAATTAAGTTTTTCTGGAAGTTTTATGGAACCTAGCAAATTGTGGATTTTACCAGTTTTATAGTTGATCACCTGTTGGATCCTAGGGACAGAAGAAATCCAAGTGTGGGAGAAAATGAGAAGTTGCACAGATCTTCCCAATACAGAGCTAGGATGAATCTGTTGGGTGGACCCAGAACCATGACCTTGGGGTACAGTGTTGAGCATATCTGTCCATCAGCATAGACTTCCATTCTGTAATGGACACTGAGCACAACTCTGGGAAAACTGCTGATATTTCTTCTTCCTAATTCTGAGGAGTTGTGTCCATCTCCAGTACCTGTAGACTTCTAGTGTGTGTTGTGACAAATTCATACCTGTGAATTTTTTTCTCTCTGCCTATCTCAGGTTCCTTTGTTGGAGTGGAGAGTTTCACAGCCATAAAAACTGTAACTGAAAAGTGCCACCATCTAACTAGAAAAATCCTAAATACTTAGTATTATGTCACAATAGAATAAAAATATTATTTGCTGATTATCCATTTATCTTTACCAGGGAGAGTATAAATAATTTTATTCCCTAGCCTGAGATTATTAGTCTCAACCATTGCTTTTTCAATAACAAACGGAGAAATAATACTTTCCCCAGGAGAAAGTCAGCTGTTTCAGGGGATTACAGTAGAAAGATCTTTCTTTCTGCCAACACTGTAAAAACCTAATATCTTTAAATTGGACCATAACTCAAAGTGAACCATGAAAAGAAGCTGCACAACCTCATCTAAATAAGTAACAGTATAATTTTCTATTTAGTTCTGCAATATTTCTAATATTTCACTGTTGTTTTCCTTAGTGGTCCCATAGTGCACTCCTTCTATGAAATGCCTCTTTCCATCATGTCTGTGAAGGATACTAACAAACAGTAACATCCAAGGGAAAAAAAATGTTTTCACAGATGTCTAATTAATCCACTTCATGCTTTCACAACCACCATCAATAACCTGTTTTTTTCAGGCAAAGGAAAGCATATAGAATAGAATAATATTAAATATCAAATGTATTTATTGGAAAGGGGTAGTACTTATTAGCAAAGCTTAATGTCAAATATTTAAGGATAAGATTTCAGTTATGATTACAAGAAAATTAATTCTTAAAGAAGTCTCCTGGAACAGCTGGAAAGTATGTTTTCTGTACTTCTACTTTTGAAGTTACCTCTGGTGTTGGTATCTAGTATCAAAGGCATGTTATGAAAGGCATGTCTAGAAGCAAGGCTGGTAGGCTCACAAGGACAAGACATGCCGTTACCATGCTCTGTCTCCGTTATACTTCCCTCTGATTTTCTACTGTTAAAAAGCCAGCTTAACTATGAGCTCCAACATGGATCTGTCCTCTACACCCTTGCCTTTCATAAGACCAATGAACAAGAACATTGAGGCAGGCTAAGTATACTTTCCTTGAAAGTATATACTTAGCAGGATGTGTATTCTGTCTTTCAGCATAAAGAAATTCTGTCTCAGCATAGTGTATATTTGCCCTTCTGCAAGGCAGTAAGGTGGGGAATGAGGGAAAAGCTTTACTGTCCCTTTGTATTCTCTCCTTGTATCCTTGTGAGGTAAACTACTTCGACTTTCAGAAAAGGAGAGAGAATTTTACTGCAGAGTGATAACCCACTAAAAAAGAACTAAAAAAAAAACACCCCCCCCCAAAAAACAAACAACAAAAGAAAGTTACTACTTGGTCTTACTTTGAAATTTGAGTATTTAAACTCTCATGACCTTGTGTCTAGCACTTTGGTAGGCAACAGGTCTGTTCAGAAAGCTCTGTGATACCAAAGGTTCACATAACAACTAGCAGAAATTTATTTAGGGATGTAGTTTTGCACTTGATTCTTGATAATTGGATTTGAAAAGCTAAATGTCTCTGGTTTGAGTTAAATGACCTAAAAATGTTACTAGAAGGCTGAGGGTTAAAGTAGACATGTTCAGAAGTAAAACAATTTTCTAAGGGTCTATTTAAGAGTAACATATTAAAGGCGCAGATGGCACCACTGAGCAAAAAAAAGTAAATCAACATGCAAAGTGAATTAGAGCTAAAACCCCTGTGTTCCCCAGGGGTCAGTATTGGGAATGGTGCTGTTTGACATCTTTGTTGGAGACATGGACAGTGGGATTAAGTGCACCCTGGCAAGTTTGCCGATGACACCAAGCTGTGTAGCATTGTCAACATGCTGGAGGTGAGGGATGCCATCCAGAGGGACCTGGACAGGCTGGAGACGTGGGCCCAAGTCAACCTCATGCAGTTCAACAAGGTCAAGTGCAAGGTCCTACATCTGGGTTGAGGCAATCCCAAGCACAAATACAGGCTCGGCGGGGAATGGCTGGAGAGCAGCCCTGAGGAGAAGGACTTGGGTGTGCTGATTGACAAGAAGCTCAACATGAGCCAGCAGTGTGCGATCGCAGCCCAGAAGGCCAACCGTATCCTAGGCTGCATCAGAAGAAGTGTGGCTAGCAAGTTGAGGGAGGTAATTCTGCCCCTCTACTCTGCTCTCATGAGATCCCACCTGGAATAATATGTCCAGCTCTGGGGCTGCCAACATAAGAGGGGCGTGGTCCTGTTGGAGCAAGTCCAGAGGACACCCATGAAGATGATCAGAGGGCTGGAGCACCTCTCCTACGAGGACAGTCTAAGAGAGCTGGGGTTGTTCATCCTGGAGAAGAGAAGGTGTTGGGGAGACATGATAGCAGTGTTTAAGTACTTAAAAGGGAGCCTACAGAAAAGGTGGAGAGGGATTTTTTATCAGGGAGCATAGTGATAGGATGAGGGGTAATGGTTTTAAACTGAAAGAGTGTAGACATCACTTAGGTATTAGGAAGAAATTCTTTACTGTGAGGATGGTGAGGCACTGGAACAAGTTGCCCATGTCCCATCCACGGAAGTGTTCAAAGCCAGGCTGGATGGGGCTTTTAGCAACCTGGTCTAGTGGCAGGTGTCCCTGGCCATGGCAGGGGAGTTCGGAACTAGATGATCTTTAAGGTCCCTTCCGATCTAAACCATTCTATAATTCTATCATAAAAGAACTTTGCTTTAAAAAGGTGACAAGTGTAATGAAAATATGGCATGCTATAAATGAAACAAAGACCAAGTCATCAGATAAGATACACAGGTACTTAGAAATTCTGATGTATGTTGTAATTATGATTTGATGGGTGACTGCACGCTTCCTATGCACTGGGAGGATGAAAAGGAAGTCAAACAAAATAACGTTTTACGGACAAAATGAATTATAGTCGCCCATCATGGTTTCCCTTATTTGCCCTCAAGGTTTAGATCAAATATTTCCTAAGGTGTTTTCCTTGTATAATGGTTCAGATTAGTCCTTCAGTAGACATTATTAAGCCACTATTCAAATCATGTTTCCTTGGACTTGCAGCCATAATTACTCACTACAGATAGAAACTGATTCTCAAAGCATTCTGTGATACAGTTCACAAACAATTCAAATTTCAAAAGAAGCTGAAGCCATTGGACTTTCATACCCCATTGTTGAAGATTTATCATGCTGGAGTACTTTACTCAGCAGGTCTCTACGGCAGAATTGTTATATTTAGATGCCTAATATATTCCATAACTTACGATGTTTAATTTTGTAAACAGTGACTTCTTGGGATATTGTTACAATATATGAAATTAAAAATCTAAGTACTCTACAGCCTAATCATGACTAATCAAGTGACTTTCAAACTGAATGTATCACCTGAGACTGCTCCAAATGTTTCCTCTAAAAAAGAGCTTCTGGGCTACGTAGTTTATTAACTCTGAAACTGGTGTAATTCTAGAGTACAATCTTGGGAATCTGGAGATATGTGTACCCATTAGAACTATATAAACACACAAAGAGGTCTATATTAGTATCCTTTTTTCTAACTGTTTCAAAGTAGAACTTGGAAAATGAGCTATGTGAACACCCATGGTTACAAGCAGGTTTTCTTCTGCGCTTTTTTCCTAATTATTATTTTTATTTATTTATTTATATTTGTTTGTTGGTTGGTTGGTTGTTTTTTTGTTTTGTTTGTTTGTTGTTTTTTTTTTTTTCTGCAGCTGTTGAGTTTTCTCGTGATACAAACCCGATGATTCAAAAAAGTGACATAGAAGTGATTAGATTTACTTGTTCAGAAGATTTATAAGTTCAGAAGTAATTATCATTGTAATGTAATTAGTGGACACTGAACATGCACAAGTTGTTTACTAACATCCAATTGTCTCATGAAACGTCATGTCTTCGTTCCATCAAGGCACTTACAGCTCAGGTATCTGGCTGTTGTATCCTTTGATGCCCTCTTTTGGCCCTGCTGTCAGTTGTCTATTGTCATTGACAGCAGTTGTTCCTTAAAAATGATGTAGCTTCCCAGCCCCCTTCCCCTTCTTTTCTTGTCAGTTCACAAAGAATCTCTCTGGATGGAACAAATATGGTGTAAGTCTTCATACATAATTATTTTTAGGACAACAAAATGATGAGTCCTCAACCTCCCTCTTCTCTCTCATGTTGTGTCTTTGATATGAAAACGGGCTTTGTGCTTCATATGAAAAGACGTAAAAAACTGGAACACTTTGGAATACATTGCAACAGATTACCTGCCTATTTTTCTGATCCTTTTCCTTCCTATTGTTCATCTGTAATGCTTTATGGGGGGATTTGGGGATGGTTTTGCATTATATTTACCTGTAAGTTTATCTTTCCCACAAGAAATTTCATTGCAAAAGTCTGGGATTTGCTAGTCATCAGATGAGAGAGATGAGAGATTGCCATGAAAGTTTCAGCACTGAGCTGAATTTAGGAGCTATTTAATCAGCAGTGCGCAGCTGTAAGCTCATTTCCATAAAACATTATGGAAAGGTCACCGGCCTGGTGTGCAATATTCCTGACCAAACATCTGACAGGACAGACTTTGCTAAATACTCTCAGAATATAATGGGGGAAGAACTGTAAAGTTTGAATAACATACACATATACTCAACCTGTATGCACAACAGTTTTTCACTTATTTAAAAAGGTAGAAAGTGACTATTAAATGGAATTGGATATTGGTGAACTACAGGTAGATTATGAATAAATGAAGTTCTAGTAGTTTCAGCTGTTATATGAATACTGAAGTCAGCCATGTGAAATGTGAAAGAAAACATGGATATTTTAAACCCCTTAGTGATGTGATCTGTAATGCTGTACCTATCCATTTAAAATAATGTAGATAGCAAATATGACTTTTCAGTTCAGGCATGTCTGCGGAGACCCAGCTGGTGTACATGGATTTGCAAAAGATGTACTGTATTGGGTGAAGGGTACCTCTGAGATGTGCAAGAAGAGAAATAGATTTGGCTTTCAAGAATGCTCAGATGCCAGCTGGCTTCCAGAGATCCATGTGCCCTGCTCCAGTTTTTTGGTGCAATTCCAGAAAAATCCCTTCTAGAAGGAAGTCACATTTAAAATTTCACTGGTTACATCATGTCATCTGGAAAGAAGTCAGAGATAAGTAGGCAAATAAATTTTAAAGGACCTGAAAAAGCTTTCTAAGTCTTCAGCTTTGCAGACAAAAGTGTAAAACTTTTATCCTATGCTTTTATTTTATTTATTTTATTTGTTAAACCAGCAAAAAAATTAAAGTAAATTGTAAGTTAAATGCATTATAGTTCAGAGAATGGAGAATTAAAAACTTGTTTATTGCTGAGTAAATTAGGGGAACTCATGCTGTGGTAAACTTGTTGGAATTGAAAAGATGGAAAAAATGCTTTGCTTCTATGGGAAAAATTGGAACAAAGTAAATGAAAGGGAACATGAATCTGTAATTTTTGGAATGTCCCACAGCATAATAACTCTGAATAAGTCAGGCAGATCTGAGTCTACATTAAAAAAATATGCATTCAGAAGCTGAACTTTGGAGTAACCTTTATTCTTAGAATATGATATTCTTCTAGAGATTAACTTCCTCCAAATGCAGCAAAGCACTCTGTAACAGATTTAGTTCTATGAATCTGTAGTTAACCCTGTGCAATAAGGTTTTGTGTCAGTATGGCCAGCATTCTCTCTGTTACATTTTATAAAATCTGCTTTAAAGTTAATGAGACAGATTAATTCCCTTTGTCTATCCTGTCTGATTTCAGTTATTTATCACCTAATGATTTTGGCAACTGTAATAAAGTAATTAGGAAAGAACCAGCCCAACAGAAAGCCTAAATGGATTTCAACTTTATTGGACAGGATAAGAGAAGAAATAGGAATAGCTTTTCTTTGGCAGAGGAAAAATGCATTTGTTAAGTAATTGAGTAAAGTTTAGTAAAGCTTTTTGCTAAGTATGTAATGGCTGAGCTTGTTTTTAATTTCAAAATTTTTGAGAAGTTATTTGAAAGACCCTAGTGACCAAAAACATTTTGGTGAAGTACAGAAGTTGATGTGAATGGAAAAGATGTCATTTATAGCCAGAAATGTAACATATTCTAAACTTGATATAAATATAGGTATGTGTACAAATATATGCACATATGCATATATGCATACACTTCCATATAGTTATGTGGTCTGGGTTATAAGAAAGTTTGTTTAAGGAAATGTTTTTGTGCTGCTCTCCAAGATACCTTTTACCTTTTCAGAGTTGAACACAAAGAGCATAACAAATTGTCAGCAAGCTTTTTTTTTTTTTTTTTTTTTAAAGAGCGTTGGTGTTAACCAACTGGAGCAAAATGGAACAAAAAGGAAAAGTGTCAGTGGCCTAAGTCTGGCGCGATCTGACAACTAAAAAAGACTTCCAGATTTTGCAAAGGCAGAATTTGAGTAATCATAGGATTAAACTAATCTAAAATAAAATGTTAATGACAGTATCAGATATAAGAAAAATAGCTCTAGTACAACTTATTTTCAAAGCAAGGATATACCCATTAACCACAAAATTTTGCAACATTCATAAGATGCCTTGTATGAATGTGTCATGGTTTTGGTGGTGGATGAATCTAAGTGATCGTTACCAATGACTGCCTTGTAAATCAGACATTTCTTTGGCCATGTCATGACTCACATACTGAAGATGCGTGCTGCAGACTTTGCATAGATCTAAAGTTGCTGTGATACAATTCTCCAATATGACAGAATATGGGATGAGTGTGAACTCATCCAATGTAAAAACTACTTTACTAGTGTGCTTTTATGCAAAATTAAAGCAAGGTCAAATCAATCAACCACAAACACCTTCTGATGTTTAGAATAACCTTGGCTAACTCTTCATGATGGATGACATCATGTGGATGTCATCTACCTTGACTTTAGCAAGGCTTTTGACACTGTCTCCCATGACATCCTCATTAGGAAGCTGAGGAAGTACGGGCTAGATGAGGTGACAGTGAGGTGGATTGAGAGTTGGCTGCGGGACAGGACTCAGAGGGTTGTGATCAGCGGCACAGAGTCTAGTTGGAGGCCTGTAACCAGTGGTGTCCCCCAGGGGTCAATACTTGGTCCTATTTTGTTTAATATATTCATTAATGACCTGGATGAGGGGACAGAGTGTATCCTCAGCAAGTTTGCTGATGATACCAAACTGGGTGGGGTGGCTGACACCCCAGAGGGCTGTGCTGCCATCCAGCGTGACCTGGACAGGCTGGAGAGCTGGGCAGAGAAGAACCTAATGAGGTTCAACAAAACCAAGTGCAAGGTCCTGCACCTGGGGAGGAAGAATGCTAGGCACCAGTATAGGTTAGGGGCTGACCTGCTGGGAGATAGCTTGGAGGAGAAGGATCTGAGGGTTGTGGTAGACAGTAAATTATCCATGGCCCAGCAATGTGCCCTTGTCGCCAAAAAGGCCAATGGAATCCTGGGCTGCATAGGGAAGAGTGTGGCCAGTAGGTCGAGGGAGGTCATTCTCCCCCTCTACTCGGCACTGGTGAGGCCACAACTGGAATACTGTGTCCAGTTTTGGGCTCCCCAGTTCAAGAGGGACAGGGAACTGCTGGAGCGAGTCCAGCGAAGGGCAACTAAGATGATTAAGGGCTTGGAGCACCTCCCTTATGAGGAAAGGCTGAGAGAGCTGGGACTCTTTAGCCTGGAGAAGAGAAGGCTGAGGGGAGACCTTATTATGGCATACAAGTATCTAAAGGGTGGGTTGAAGAAGGATGGAGCCAGGCTCTTTTCATTGGTTCCAAGTGACAGGACGAGGGGCAATGGGCACAAGTTAGAACACAGGAAGTTCCGTTCAAATACACGGAAACACTTCTTTACGGTGAGGGTGACAGAGCACTGGCACAGGCTGCCCAGGGAGGTTGTGGAGTCCCCTTCCCTGGAAATTTTCAAGACCCGCCTGGATGCAGTCCTGAGTAATGTGCTCTGGGCACTCCTGCTTTAGCAGGGGAGTTGGACTAGATGATCTCTAGAGGTCCCTTCCAACTCTGATAATTCTGTGATTCTGTGATTCTGTGATTCTGTTAGAAATTGTAGTATCTGAGGTTTCTTTAACAAAAAATCTCAAAGAAGATGTCATGGGCAGGTTTGAGAACACATCCCTATTTACTGGCCCTGCGAAATTACATGTTCTCATTTAGAATACTAATGCTTCTTTTAGAACACTTAAAAATCTGTAGGTTTTATTTCTTTTGAGAGGAGAAAGGTAACAGATATTAATGCAGTAGAAGCAAGAGAAAAAATGTTAGGTTGTGCATGAGAAATGCCTAAATTCAATTACAAAAATGTATTTTATCAAGGAAAAAAACAACCACTCCATGTTAATAGCTTGTGATCAAAGGCAGTAATATGATATCAATTGTCTGTCCTTCAAGTGAGCCTATTGTGGCTAAGAAAGAAAGAAAGGAACAAAAAGAAGAACAACAAAAAATGTTGGCATCTGACAGTAGTGGAATAAACCCACACTGCTAGCTGGAAGGCACTTTACTTTTATATAGCAGTCTTGTTTGGAGAATGCAAGATGAATGCAAAGAAGATGATTCAAAGAAGAGCAACAAAGCTGGTGAAAGGTTTAGAGCACAAGTCCTGTGAGGAGCGGCTGAGGGAACTGGGGTTGTTCAGCCAGGAGAAAAGGAGGCTGAGGGGAGATCTTATCGCTGTCTACAACTACCTGAAAGGAGGTGGGTGTCGGCCTCTTCTCCCAATTATCAAGTGACAGGACGAGATGAAAAGACCTCAAGTTGTGCCAGGGGAGGTTTAGGATGGGTATTAGGAAAAAATGATTCACAGAAAGGATTATCAAGCATTGGAATAGGCTGCCCGGGGAAGAGATTGAGTCACCATCCGTGCAGGCATTTAAAAGACGAGTAGATGTGGTGTTTAGAGATATGGTTTACCGGTGGACTTGGCAGTGTTAGATTAATGGTTGGACATGATGATCTTAAAGGTCTTTTCCAACATAAATGATTCTATGATTCTCTGATTCCATGAATAATTAGCATTTTGGCCCTTTGAGGTAACAAAGACAGCTAAAGTACTGCAATGTCACAGGAATAGTTAAAGTACTACAATCGCCTCTTGGTATTAAACAGCACCTTACTGCATTTTCTAACTTAGTGAAAATGAACACTGGAATGAAGGACAGCTACATTTGTGTACCTCTTGTTCCAGATAGAATAGAAAAACAGCATAGCAACTGACAGTGTGTGATCAGGCAGGTGAGAATTGGGCACATAAGAGAAGAAGATATGATGATGTAAGAGTGAGTTACAGGGAGAACATATTTTTCTGCAGCAGCTTAGTAAATAGCTTTTATAAAAAATGGCTGTTGTTTCCACCCAGCACCCCTCCATTTATCTTAACTGTATTAAACACCACTTTAAACTCTTGTTTACGGGAACATTAATTTGATTGCAATCTCTAATTTTTAAATATCTACTATTACATTGCAGAAGCCATAATTATTTTCTGCATACTTTTTTCACTCTGTTATTTGAAGAGAAGTTGTTTAATTCAGCTTATGATGAGTTATTAAAATTCCTGTGGCATTTCGGTTTAGGTTGACAGCATAGCCAAAGATACTGTACTTGGAGGGCTAGACTGCATAAAGCCACATGCTTGGAGACCATAATAGTGGGTCGTTGGGATGTGCACAAGAGAGCTACTGTAACTTAGTCTTCCACCCTGGTCTTCTTGCTTTTGAAAAACAGTGCGTTACATGAGATATTTCTAATGCTAGTCTGCCTGAGGATGTATTGAGAAGACAGGATTGACTGAAATTGTTCTGACTACCTGAGATAGAGGGAAAACGAGGTATTCTGGGGACTTTTCTTTCTAGACTATCCTCTGCAGTACTAGATGATAAAGGATTGTTTTTCCAATGTTATGTGTGACTATATGAGCCAGGCTTGACGTTCCTGTGACTCTGATACAACAGAGTCAAAAGATAACCCATTTAGGATCTGTCTGCCATTTGTAGCTGTGCAGTGGGTAGAATATGAGTTGTTCGTGGAAAACTGATCACTAAAGTTCTGGATGGCAAGAATTTGGTGTCCTTTCTCCGTTAAAAGTGTGTGAAGTTTAATAAAGCTAGATGATACCAAGTAGCAGGATTTCTTACTTACGTTTGTACTTGCTGCACTACTGGAGAAACTATACTAAAAAATACAATTTTTCTGAAATGTTTTATCTTCTTCCTACAAAGTGAGAAATGGGCTTGAAAATCTTCGTGTAAAGACAGCGAGCAAGTAAGAAGCTCTACATCTTAAACAAACCAGAATTTTGGCTGTTTTCTTAGACAACTCTACTGTTTCCCTGGCACTTAGATTTTGAGAAAATACTGTGACTTATTCTGAAAATCAGTTTGGTTCTATTCTGTTCTTTCTAAGTTTTCCCAGGTATCACTCAGGGAACAGAACACAGTGCCTGCAACTACAAGCAAACTGAGGAATTGTTATTTCTTTTCCTCCATAAATTGATCTTAGAGTTTCCTATTTTTGCAGTACACACAAATTGAATTTTAGCTTCTGGAGGTCATTGTCACAAAATTACATTTCCCAGCTCTCATATGTGGAGTGGTGCATTTGATCTTGTGAAGAATTCACTGAAGTATATGTATGTGTGTTTGTCTCTGATGCTACTATAAGTAGAAGGTGTTAATATTTACATTCTCATTATTGCTTTGTTGTTTTTTTTTTTTTCTACCTATGGCATGCAAAAAGTTTTCTTTTTGGAACTGGACAAATAATTTCTGCCCAATATTTCATTTTTATTCAACACCATCAATGTCACAACACTATACAAAGGATATTTTTTTTATTTTTATCATGAAGATAAGGAAGTCAGGTAGATGTAATTTGTTCAGGTCATCGAGTCAGACAACATCAACAGTTCAGAAAAGCATGCAGCTGCCAGTGCATTATTTGATTATTTATTGGATAGGTACGTTATGTAGTGCTTAGAAATGTTATTTGTATCTTCATTTCAAAATGTTCCTTCTGTCCTCTGAGTCAAATTCACATCTTGCGGCTTGTAACGAGGTAAGTACTTTTCCATGTAAAATCTCTTTTCACTTTTTTGAATTGATAATGTGGAGAATGAAATCAAGCACATGAAAAATAAACTAGAGTTGGAGGACTGGAAATAAAGTTGCTTAGAGCTTAAAGGAGACAAGTTTTAGGTCAGGGTTTCCGTCTCGATAACAGTAAAGAGAAAAGCTGACTTTCAGTCAGTTTGGTTCCAGATTAAGTGTCTTTTGAATACAGACTACGTTTTCTCAGTCAAGAATTTGATGCAAGAGATTGAGGAAGCAAAAGAATGAAAGAAAGAGCTGTAATTTTCTGATTATACCTGTTTTCATTTAAAATCTGCAACAGAATGATAGGTGCCAGAAACAATACCTGGACTTTGGAAGTCTATGCTGTTGCTTATGGCTTAGAAATTAAATCACAACTACACACACAAAATTAAATTGTTTCTTTATTCTCTGGGCAGACTCACAGCTATAATTACAGAGTCTTTGCTGGAATATTTTTCTCAAAACAAATATAATCCCACAATGTATTGTGTACTCCACATTGTACAGTCACAGTTTCCAATTTCTGTATGTTCCTGCTGGAATGCAGTTATTCATTAGTTTTTCTATTATCTCAGCAGTAACTTTAATATGCAATAATACTCCATTCCCCATCTCTATTTTCAGTCAGCTATACTTTTCTGAAACAATTACCTTTGGGGTTGAAATACTCTTCTTATACATCAAAAACTGTATTTCTTAGAATTCTTGGAAAGTTTGAGATGAAAATATAACTTGGAGTAAGAGAGAGTAATAAGTGTCATTTTGATTTTAAATAAATACGAAAGACAACATTGAAAGGACAAGCTAACCTCCTGATCTATTTCTTCCTTAAAAATGTACTGGTTTCTGATCTTCTTGCCTTTTGCAGATTGGTTTATGGTAAGTGTGAACATTGTCCTTTTCAAAATCAATTTGGTTTTGTGGAAATATTGTTCCCCAGCTTAATAAAATGACAGGGAGAAGTGGCCACAGAAGGTAAATTGTGCTGAACCAACCTCTTCTACAAAGAGGTGTCTTGCTGTATGTGGGGAGACTAATGGATGTTGTTTATCTTTGCTTCATTAAGGCTTTTGACACTGTTTCCCATAAAATCTTCATAAACAAACTGATAAAATATGGAATAGATAAATAGACAGTGAGATGAACTGAAAACTGGCTGAACGGACAGGTGTAAAGGTCTGTAACCCTTGCCATAAAGTCCAGTTGAAGACCAGCCATTAGCAGTGTACCCACGGGGTGGATATTGGGTTCAATACTCTTTAACCTCTTCCTAGATGATGGGTCAGAGTGCTCCCTACACTGATACACCCTACACCAATGCACTACACTGATACACCGGAAGGGTTTGCCACCATTCAGAGGAGCTACGATGGACTGGAGAAATGGGATAATTGGAATATCAAGAAGTTTAACAAAGGGAAATGTGAAGTCCTACACTTGAGGAGGAAAAAGCCACAGGCACCAGCATATGCTGGGGTTGTCTGCAGCTTGGCAGAAAAGGACCTAGGGGTCCTAGTGGACAACAAGTTGAACATGAGCCAGCAATGTGTCCTTGCTACAAAGACAACTAGTGGTAACCTGGGCTGCATTAGGAAGAATGTTACCAGCAAGTGGAGGAAGGTGATTCTTCCTCTCTACTCAGCCCTGGTGAGAAACAAATAGAGTGGTGTGTTCAGTCCTGGGCTTCCTGGTACATTAAAGACGCAGAGATACTGGAGGGAGTTGAAAGGAAGGCCAAGAAGATGATGAAAGGACTGGAGAGCTGGGACTGTTCATCTTGGAGAAAAGAAAGCTCAGGGAGGATTTTACACATGTGTATAAACATCTGATGACAGGGTTGTACAAGGACAATGAAGCCAGACCCTTCTCAGTGGTGTCCAGTGACAGGGCAAGAGGAAATGGGCAC
The DNA here is from genome assembly GCF_965231255.1 of Vanellus vanellus. Lineage (NCBI taxonomy): Eukaryota > Metazoa > Chordata > Aves > Charadriiformes > Charadriidae > Vanellus > Vanellus vanellus. Next base: position 14,858,587 of record NC_138908.1, on the reverse strand, counting down.
AAGCTGAAACACAGGAAATTCTGTTTAAACATAAGAAAAGGCCTTTTTCGCACTGCCTGATCAAATACTAGGGCAAGTTTCCCAGAGATATTCAAAACCTGACTAGACATGGTTTAGACATTCTGTGTTTCCTTAAATACCAAATTTTCTCACAGAAAAAAAATATATCCCAAAATATGTAAATAATTTGAAATCAGTTTAATTAAAAATAAACATGAATGCTTTCTTGCCTGCTCATCTTCTAATCTTCAGTAAGGACAATTGATAACATTCTTAGGGCATTTGTGTGTGTATTGGTCAAATAGTCATCCCATGGTGATATGTGTTCATGTTGCCTATGTATGTTCAGCCTCTGCTTAAAGAAAAGAAAATCAACAGTCAATCCTAACTCCAAAAAAATTTCCAGGACGTAGCTACCATTTAGTAATCAGGGCTAGAAAACAGATAATATAACACTTTGTACATAAGTAAGGGCCTGTCAATAAACCTCCTATAAACTCCTTTAGAGGAGTTGTAATCATCCAGCCATTAAAATTCTCTTTAGGAGGACACTTAAAATAAGATTGTGCTGGGCCTTAACAATGTGATTTGGAAATTTTGAATTTGTAAATGTGATTTTGAAATGCCCTTAATGCTTTCAGATTGGAAAATTTTGGTGTGGTAAATTGGCCTGGGAAAAGTCATAATAAGTCATAAAAGTCATAATAAAGGTCACATAATAAAAAAATGTCAGAGCTGATTTCTGTTCACCTTTATGCTATTAGAAAAATCTGCACTTCTTAAGACTGAAAGGGTTGTCAAGCATTGGAACAGGCTGCCCAGGGAAATGGTTGAGTCACTGATCCTGGAGGTATTTAAAAGACATGTAGATGTGGTGCTTAGGGACATAGTTTAGCGGTGGACTTAGCAGCTTTATGTTGCTGTTTGGACTCAATGATCTTTTCCAATCTAAATGATTCTCTGATTCTATAAACAGCTAAAATCTAACCCACAGGATAAAATTTCATTGGCTTTCATTTCATTTAGATTTTTGTTTGAAATATATGTACAAAATAATCTGTGAAATTGCAGGACGAAACAGATGTAATAATTAACAGTTCTATATTTTCTAAGATGTAAATGAAGACCAAATAAGTGGCAAAAGCAGGAGTTTGAATGCCAAATATAAGTAAGCTGTAATGGCTGGGGTAACAATAGATAGATGCATTCTCACAGCATAACTGGAAGCTATGAAATGTTCAATAATATCTTTCAATATCTGATAAAGCCTTTTTTTTTTTAATCTCAGAAGTTCAATGAAAAAGATGAATAGGATGAGCTTGTAGGCTTGAGTTAATAACAGATCATAGTCTTCTCTCAGAGATAAGGGACATCACAAGTTGCAAAAAATAATAATAAAGTTTCCTTCTAGGATAGCTGAGATTTGCTCAGGGATTAGAAAATGTAACATATTTTTTGGCCAGGGATGAAGTAGCTGCTTTTGGAAAAGCAGGGTTCTGGAGTCTGCAAAGTTTCAGTAAAAACTTGAAACAACCATTGCCCTCTATTCTTTCTCTTTCCTTTCTAATTTAATTATCAGGAGAAAAAAAAAAATCCAAATCAAACTCATTGTGGTCTCTTCTACCAGAAATGCTTTCTTTCTTTGTACCCTGCAAATTAAGAAGGAATTTAGATTGTGCTTTAGGATTCCAATACCACATAGAAATAAGACCCCAGCTGTGTATTTAGATATGACATAAGTCTGAAGGAAAATTTTCAGAAAAGTTTCAGGAAATTGTATCAAGATCATGAAAATATGCAGGGGGGAAATAGCTTTGTCACTAAAAAAAGAAACATTTTGTCATATGAGTGAACACAGACAATACATCTTAACTATTATATAGGTCAGAAATGGCCTCTTTCATGATTTGTAAGCTTCTGAGTTAGTTTTATCCTATGACTTCCTCCTCTCTATTGTGCTTTTTACATTATTTACCCTCCTAGAGGTACTGTATCAGTCAGCCAATAATTCCATTCTAGTATCCCCCTCCAATCTGTAAAAAAGTCCACTTAATTTTATCAGGATGATGGAAAAAGGGAGAGATTGGTACCTGATTTATAAGATAATAAATACTGTCAGTAAAAATGTAAGAATTCCTTTATGAAAAACCTTTCTGAAAGAAATAATATTTTAGAGCCACTTGAACTGTGAATATGTTTTCTTTACCACTTCACACATGTTTTTATGCAGCTTACTTCCCCTAAATGCAACTGCTTGGTACAATTTTTATATTTATTAGGTCATTTGAGACAACCATACATTAGACAAAGCACATGACCTACTGAAGACCTATGCCCTTCTGGATGACCCTTCTGATGCTGGATATCCTGGGATATTTGAAAGGTCTTAGACGTCTATATTAGGGAGACAAAAATGCATCTACAGTCATTAGTCCATGAACTTTCAGATATTTTTTCATGAAGAATTTGTCTGGTAATGCAAATGACTACAGGATGTAGCAATCTGTTACTAAACTCTACACTCCTGAATGAAACATGGTGGACTTTGTTGTAAAAACTTACAGACCCATAACTCTCATATGAAAAGGTGACTTGTACAAGAAAGATGTCTATAGAGTTATAAACAACTTGCTAATGTACCATGAGGCCTAATGCTCAAATCTTGCTGATGTGTGATTATCATTATAAACATAGACATATTTACTCTGTCACTACCCTACACAAGTACTAGCTATTTTTATGATTTTTTTTTCTTTTTATTCTTGCAAAATGATGATTTTTTAGTAAAAATTAGAGGAATTGTGACACGCTAGGTTGCTTTAAAGGATTCATACGGAGAAAAAGCATAGCTATCAATTTAATAATACTGCAGGAAAATCCCAGATTGCCTTTTTGTGATGTAACTGACATTATAAACCTACAAATACTGTTCTTCTCTCCCTTATCAACTCAACATAGAAAGGATCTTGGTTTGATTTCTTCAGTATTCACTCACCAGAACAAATGAAAAAAGAGTGTTCTCTTAGCTGTTTTTTTAGAGTATCACTTTTGTCCTGGAAAGGATTGCATTAGTGAAATTGGTCTGTAACAGCATCCTGTTTCACTTGAGACTGTGCTGTACAAAGCTAATAACAGTCAGTGTCACTGTTGCAAACACCATGAGGGCAATGGTAAAGTTCTCTGTAATGCATATTCTGTACGTAAGATTTATTATTTCATTATTTTATGACATGATACAGATCACGTGGTGCTTAATTGTAGTAGGAGCATCCCAGCAATATAATCTTGAGAGATGAAATTTCAGCACCGGCAAATACAAGCAACTTTATGATCTTATATAAGTGAAACCGTTCTTCTTTGTCCCTTAAAAGGAGTAATAATAATAAAAAAAATCAAGTCAGGAAAAAACTCTGAAAATAATGCAGTAGGATGACTAGTGTCAGACTTGTCATGCTTTTTCTGTCTTAAGCCTGACTTCAAGCTTATAATTTCTGCCTGTCATGGACAATTTTTTTCAAGTTTTCTCAATAAGTTTTTACACCAGTGGAACAGCTGGAAATATTGGTAACTTTCTATCACTTCAGAAGGCTAGCCAGCTCATTTTTTAATTTAGATATATCAAAAAAGCTGAATTCATGGTCAAGGGTGAGAACTACTTGCCCTTTTGTAAGCAAATTTATTAGCAGGGTGTGAGGTGATGGGAGTTTTCCTTCAGAATCAAGTTTGAGGTTTAAAGCTTTTGCCTTAGGTTTTTTCTTTCCAGGCTAGAATCTATGACCAAAGAAAGCTATTTTCATAAAACCTCTTTATGATTCAGTAGGTCAATCAGAACTAAAATAGCCCTACTAACAGGGTTCTTACAGTGCATTGCTGTCTGAAACATTTTGTATAGCATTTTATGTGCAGGTTGGAAATATTTCCTCTACAGTGTATCATTTTTCCATGATTCACAAAACACCCTTTTTCTTGTCTGAAAATGAAAAAAAAAAAAAAAAAAAAAAGCTTCAGTCCAAATTCAAAATTAATGATTTCCATTTAAAGCACATTTTCATATATCTTGGAGGAAGGAAAACCATGGTTTCTTATCCTGCTCCATCATATACGTGATAAAAATGGAGCATAAAAAACAAATAAGCATTAATTTATTAATAAGAAACTTTAAGTGTTTATTATTTATTTAATTACAAAAATTAATTTAATTATTATAAAATCTGTAAATTCCAGTAGTAAAAAGCCTGTTTCAACAACAACAACAAAAATGCAATTACATATGGAAAGTTACACAGAAAACAAAATACTAGTAAAACACCTTTTTTTTTGTAGAAACTATGATTTGAATGTTCAAAATAAACAAAAGAGTAAGCAGAGTGGAAAATGCATTTTTAAAACCCCACAATTCAATGTCTAAGGAATAGCAATGCAAATTATTGAAAATAAGTTAGATTTCTTTAACACAATCTAGTGACATCTGGCTTTTATGAACATTATCTTTCTAGAAAATCTCCCAAGACATATTTGATAAGCTAAAGCATTGCACACACAAATTTCAAATACTGCATGTTGAGACATCGTGTTTTGAAAATGAAGGACATTTTTTGCTGACGAGTGTTACTATGTTGTTGACATTCTTATCAGACAGCAAGAGTAAAAGCTTAAATACTGTTTGCAGAGGCACATTCGTCTTGCTGCATGTGTGCTCATTCTTACCTCTAGATCTTTCTTCTCAATAACTTGAAATATTCTGTTCAGTATAGCAACACTCCTATTTGTTTGTTTGTTTCAGTGGTAATTTTCCATTATCCTGAGAATAGTGCCATGGAGATGAAGTACATTTGCACTGCAGTTACAAATAAATGCACAAGTTCCAGTAGCTGGAATTTCTTTTGAGATTCTTCAACATTTATTTCTTTTCAGCCTTGTAGAAATACTTAGCTCTGAGAAACAGAAGGTCTTAGAGACTATAGTGGGAATATTGCCTCTACTATAATTGTCATGACAAGAGTCTTCCTTTCTCAGCAAAGTTATAACAATGAACATTTTTTGGTAAGAATATGTTTGGCCGAGACAACAAAGCTGTTGTTCATCATGCATTTCAACAAATGTTTAGCATTCTTTTAAAATGAAGACAACATTATTGATCATTATTTATCCTAAGAACAGAATGTAAGTAGTGATAAGAACTCATATTATCCCAGTAGTTTTAACTGTTACTTGCTTGATTCCTTGGTACCTTAATATCCTCCTCTGAGTCTTCTTGTACAAGGAGGTAACCTCACCAAATTCTAATACAGTAGCTGTTTATTGATCTGTTTAGAAAAGTGTTTTAAAATGCCCCCTTACACCTTGTAGTTCAGGTACAGATAACCTCTTTGCTTCAAGGTGCTTTAGCTTTGCCTGCAGCTAACGCTTCTTCTATTGGTTATGATAGTGTATTTTTCCTTGTACTCTACCCTAGTGTGGTACCTTGCAGACTAATAACGTTACTGGATGTCAGTGGAGAAGGGAAACTAGGAGTCATCTTCAAAAATTATAACGATCAGAAATAATTAACCCTGCGCCTTTTCAACTACTATGGTTTGCTTCCTAAATGTATTCTGTTTCCTTAAAAAGCATCTGTCTGAGGAGAAAGGCAGGAATATAAAGAAGAATGCACCTTATAGTACAACAGTTACACAGTCAGGAACCATTGGTTCACAGGAAGCAAGTAAAACTGCTTCAGTGCCAAAATAGAGAGTAATGAGAACTTCTCTTTTTTAAGTTCACATAATGAATGCTGTCCTCTGAATATATATATCTGTGCATGTGAAACTGACTATGTAGAAACCCATCCGGATAGCAAAAGACACTAAGAAATGTGTGTCAGCTTTCTATGACGTACACAGCAGAGCCTCAAAATTTCATGAAAACTCCTGAAATGATTTAAAACCCAGTGTAATAAAGTTCCACAGAGCTAGAAAAGGAAATGTAGCAGTAAAGCAGATAAGTCTGAAAAGACTACCAAAAAAGGCATGATTAATAATGAATAAAATAGAAAAATGAAATAGAAAAATAAAATAGAAAATAGACAAAGCAGCTTAGCATTTTATTATGCAGAACATATTTTTTTTTTCCTTAAGGATGGAGTTGGTGCTTGATTACAGCAAAGATGATTAAACAGACTTAAAAAATGGATTGGAGACAAGAATCCAAAGTAAATATATAATTTCTCATATATTATATGGGTGAAGTGGTAAAAGACACGATGATGTACTGCTGAAATCTGAGATGTCTGTAATAAAAACTAAACATGAAAAATGTCTGCACGGCTCTAAGCATTTTTCTGGGTTCTGTTGTTGAAGAACGTGATGTATGTCTTCCTAGGCAAAATCAAACAAGCAACAGCTAGCCACCTTTTGTGCCCCCTACGTGATGTTATTAATTGGGACTGTGAACAAAATATAGGAACTAAATATTAGAATGTGTTCAACAGACTTTTAAGAAGAATTTAAAGTGAACAGCAATTTCTATTGTGCAGCCTTAGAACAATGTCAGTTTTATAATTTATGTGGAGATATCAACTATAAAGAAAACATTGACTGTATTAGTGGAAAGTATCTCAGACAAAATCTTAAAACATGAAACTGGGACTTGGCACAACATATGGAAACTGACCAGTTTTTGCCCCATTTGGACTTAGTTTCTGTAGCATTTCAAAAAGGATTTAGGTATTATTTAGTATATTTGAAGATTTATAGCTGAATTTGCAAAAGTGTTCATTGGCAACTGTCACACCCCGCTCACAAGAGAGGGGGGGGTAGGGACTCAGATTTGTAAATCCCCAACAGTGTAGACTAAGGTGAGACAACTCTCAAGGTCCGTACAAAAACATTTATTAGATTCCCACAGTGATTAATATATGTCTTACCTACGTCCATGATAATTGATTAGGTATATAACAAATTATGGCAAACGGTAAAACAAAGTATGGCAAGTGATAAAGTACACCTTGTGTTACTTCGCAACAGATACACAACAAATTATACCATGCATTATAGCGAGTGGTAAGGTATGCCTTGCGTTACGTACTTAACTTTAAAAGAAAAGGAGAGAAGAAAGAGAAACAGAGGGATAAAGAAAGAGAGAGAGAGAGAGAGAGAGAAAAAAAAAAAATCACCGGTCCTGGTTCCAGCGTTGGTCCAGCCAGCGGGGGTTTCTGGTTCGTAGGAGCGCTCCTCTGTGGATCTCCAGGGAAAAAAGTCTCTCTCCAGGGAAAAAAGAGGTCTGCAGGGGCACTTATTTTCCCCTTTTATGTTCGAGGTCTCAGTACGACCCACCCCATTGTTACGATGCTCAGGTTTCTCTCCCCCCCAGGTGACGTGTAGCATGATTTGGGTGGAGAGATGAGTCCTATAGTCATGTATGTTTAGCATGATCGCGATAATCTTCATTAGCATATGCAGGGGTGTGAACTTTAATATGCATTTCGTGGATAATGAGGCAAAGGTCATTATTGGACACAGTGGCCCTGAAAACAAAGAAGCTAACAAGCTTCACAAGTTGAGCAGAAAACCTTGTCCTCACAAGACTTCTCACCCCAAAGACGCATCCTGTGCTGTCCAGATGAGTTTTCTCTCCTGGGTCACACAAGAGATAAGAAGGTGTTAGTCTTGTCAGTTCTTTGAGCACAAGGCCTACATTGTCCAGACTCCACAGCATCCACCCCTTGGCTACAGCCATATCTCAAAGTCCTTGGGAGTGCTTGAGACATTCCTCAGGGAGGCTCAGAGGGCCTCCCCCGTCTTTTGTCTCTCACCATTTGTTTCAGGGAATTTACAAGTCATCTCTTACAGCAACAGTCAATAAATTCATTGGTAACTTTGTAATGAACAAACAAAAGGTTTTAATGATGCTAAGATTGCTAGATTTCTTGGAACGGGCATAAAAAATTAGTTTACAGTTTTGACATTTTTGGCCTGATCTCTGTGCACTATTGTTATACGCGTAAAATAGAGGGGATAATTTTCCTGCCTTTTTACTAAACAGACATCTATTAATCCTAGAAAACAATTTACTTATATAAAATAGTATATTGAGATCGATCTCTTCCCAAAAATACTTGTAAAAATGAATAGTTTTTTTTTCTAGACTTGTATGGTATGAAGAAAATACAGCTACTCATTGAACTGTAAGGACAAATGTATTAAGAAGGTACAGACTCAGATTCCACAGTCCACTCATGCACTGAATGAATCCAGGTTCCCAAGGAAAATTATCTTCAATTTAGTAAAAATGTAATCCAAATTTTACAGACTGTAAACAAACAAAACTCAAGGGCATTGAAAGAGTATCTCCTGAAAGATTTCTGCTTTTGATGTGGCAACGGAAAGAAAGGGACAACTACCCCCAGATTGGGCAATTTGTTCTAATTACCCTCATGGATAAAATCAGAATAGATTTTTCTCATTTCAGTTCCTGGTTTTCTTCCTATGATTAGATTTTATTACATCTTTCTCTGATGAGAGAATCATTTAATAGCTGCTATTTTTCCCTCCATGACAGTCTGTAGATACTGTCAGCAAATAATCTCTTAATAATGTATGTTAAATTCAAAGTTTCTATAATGATGTATAAGCACTGATAGCCTTAACCAACTATTTATTTTTGTGTGGTCATCTGCAACTCAATTTTTTTACAATGCTTGTGATTTGAGTAAAAAAATTTATTATGGTACCTCAGATAGTTTTTAATTTGAAATGTGCATTTTATGAATTAGTTTCAAAATAAAAAAAAAGTGATCCAATGAACTTAAAGCAGTATTACAGATAAATAAATCATGCAAATTAGGTAAGGATATTTATATATCTAACAATAAATGATTTTAAAACAGCAATAATCTTGAGTGGCTGGCAGGTTTCAATCAGCTATTTTTGATATATCTTGTAAGTTTGAAGGTTTGGCTGTGCAATATTCATATTGAAATTGAAGAAAATATACAGAACCATTTATTAACTTCAGAAACTTGTAACAGCACAGACAGTATAATGACTATTCATGAACAGAAAAGAAAAAGTATTGGAATTGAATTATCATTACATAAAATACTATGAGTAGTGAATGTTGCTTATAGTATGGAAACACGTACCTCTGATATTAACCAGACCCTTGCTTTTCATAAAGATCACTGCAACTAACAGTCTTGACATTTATCTCTTTACCATAGATTATTCAAGCACGAAGCCAGTTTAATTGGTTTTCTGCTCTAACTTTGCACAAATAAAATTAACTTCTTCCTCCACTTTTGCTGTTCATGCTTTTCTTTGACAGTAGGTAAACCAAGTCAAATTCCTTCATATATTAGTTGTTCTTCTTTCATCTGGAAACTTTTTACACTATACAGCAGTTTGTAATTATTACTGTTGAATGACTGCATTCTAGTCACTAGATTCTAGTTTCCATTTAACAGCTAATAAGGTTGAAAAATCATATTTCTCCTCTTTGATTTTACTTATTCTGTGATTTTGCTGATGACTGGACTGACTTTCCACAGTTTATATTTTGTGAACCAAAATATAGAAATTTTCAATTAGATTATACTAACACCCTAAAAATTACATCATACTTAAGAGAAAAAAAAAAAAAAAAAAACACAACAAAGCAACAAGTACTTTGAATTCCAATTTTGTCATCTCTGTAGCCTTTTATCTTCAACAGTATCTGGGACAATACAGTACCTGAGGTAAAGGCTTACAAATTGTGTGACGACTGTGCATTTGCACATGGAGAGGGGGAGGAAGGAACACTGGTGGACCGAACAGGGACAATAGAATTAGCAACGAGTTTCATGTTCAACATCCTTGATTAAAACAAATGTAACATGTCAAATCTGGTTTATAGTGTCCTGCACTTTCATGTCTCTTATTTCACTTCACATAATCATGGGCCTGCCAGCATAGAACAAACTGGAAGGAATGTGATGTTCTTTGTATCCTAACATAAAACAAGGTACAGCTTCATTTCTTTCTGTTTGTTTGTATGTTTGGCTCATACTAAGTAAAATTCAGAATAATGTCAAAGTTTCTAAAAAATTTTCTTGTTGAAGTTTCTAAAAATTGAACTGCATTCTGGAAAATAGCTGTCTGTGTTGACTAAACAGGTACCAAGGGTAACTACAGATAGACAACTTGTGATTGAGTGAGGGGAACCCAAAACACCATGTTTCTTTCTCTCCCTCTGAGCTGATAAGTTTTAATCCTGCTGATGCACCGAAACAAAATGTGACAGAAGGGTAGTCATCTCCCAGTTAAGATCCTATATCAAATGAAATCAGGAATCTTCATGGTGAAAGAAGACCTTTAAACTCCACCACTGAGTTAATTTTAGTTACTGGACACTGAAGGATCAATGAAAGACCTTTGCTGTAGGAAAATCTCCGTTCACAGATGGAATCAATTCCAAGTTACATAATCTACAAAGTGGTAGATAAATAATGTTTCTTGGTTCCAACATTAGAATGTTTCTTCTTGTCTTTGCCAATGCAGGGATGGTCATGTTAGGAAATTCAGATCAACGATTTTCTTTTTGATCTCTGAAGTAGGCAGCTCATATCTGTGGACAAACTAAGACCTCTTAAATGGACTAAAACTGGTGAAGTTCTAGTTGTGTAGGATTCAATGGCAAGCTGCATCAATAATGTCCTGATTACAGACAGAGACTGTATCTGAAGAGGGATAAAACTACAAACTATTTGAGCTAGTAGAGTTGCATGGTTACTCTTCACTAACTTCATCTTGGCAATTTTCAGTCTTCAAAACATCCATTCAGGTCTTAAAAGTTTCTTTGAATTTTGCAATACAAAATCTCAGAGATCTGTATATCAATAGGAAAAGGAAGACTAGGGAAAATGTAGGCCCACTGGTGAATGAGACAGGTGCCCTAGTGGTGGAGGACGCAGAGAAGGCAGAGTTACTGAATGCCTTCTTTTCTTCGGTCTTCACTGCTAAAGCTGTCCCTCACGATCCCATACTCTGAAGGCAAAGGGGAAGATCTGGAGAGAAGAAGATTTTCCCTCAGTTGAGGAGGACTGGGTCAGAGACCACTTGGCCAAGCTGAACACTCATAAGTCCATGGGCCCTGATGGGATGCACCCACGAGTGCTGAGAGAGCTGGCAGATGGTTATTGCTAGACCGCTCTCCATCGTCTTTGAAAGGTCATGGGGAACAGAAGAGGTGCCTGAGGACTGGAGGAAGGCTGACATCACTCCGATCTTCAAAAAAGGCAAGAAGGAGGACCCAGGGAACTACAGACCAGTTAGTCTCACCTCTGTCCCTGGGAAGATAATGGATCGACTCATTCTGGATGTCATCTCCAAACACGTTGAGGAACAGGAAGTTATTGGAAGTGATCAACATGGATTTACCAAGGGTAAATCGTGCTTGACCAATCTGATAGCTTTCTATGATGTTATAACTGGTTGGCTGGATGAGGGGAGAGTCGTGGATGTCATCTACCTTGACTTTAGCAAGGATTTTGACACTGTCTCCCATAACATTCTCATTAGGAAGCTGAGGAAGTATGGGCTAGATGAGGTGACAGCGAGGTTGATTGAGAGTTGGCTGTGGGACAGAACTCAGAGGGTTGTGATGAGCGTCACAGAGTCCAGTTGGAGGCCTGTAACCAGTGGCGTCCCTCAGGGGTCAATACTTGGTCCAATTTTGTTTAATATATTAATCAATGACCTGGATGAGGGGACAGAGTGTATCCTCAGCAAGTTCACTGATGATGCCAAACTGGGTGAGGTGGCTGACACTCCAGAGGGCCGTGCTGCCATCCAGTGTGACCTGGACAGGCTGGAGAGCTGGGCAGAGAAGAACCTAATGAGGTTCAACAAAAGCAAGTGCAAGGTCCTGCACCTGGGGAGGAAGAATGCTAGGCACCAGTATAGGTTAGGGGCGGACCTGCTGGGAAGTAGCTCGGAGGAGAAGGATCTGGGGGTTGTGGTAGACAGTAAATTATCCATGATCCAGCAATGTACCCTTGTTGCCAAAAAGGCTAATGGAATCCTGGGCTGCATAGGGAAGAGTGTGGCCAGTAGGTCGAGGGAGGTCATTCTCCCCCTCTACTCTGCACTGGTGAGGCCACAACTGGAATACTGTGTCCAGTTTTGGGCTCCCCAGTTCAAGAGGGACAGGCAACTGCTGGAGTGAGTCCAGCAAAGGGCAACTAAGATGATTAAGGGCTTGGAGCATCTCCCTTATGAGGAAAGGCTGAGAGAGCTGGGACTCTTTAGCCTGGAGAAGCGAAGGCTGAGGGGAGACCTTATTATGGCATACAAGTATCTAACGGGTGGGTTGAAAGAGGATAGAGCCGGACTCTTATCAATGGTTCCCAGTGACAGGACGAGGGGCAATGGGCACAAGTTAGAACACAGGAAGTTCCGTTCAAATACACGGAAAAACTTCTTTATGGTTCAGGTGACAGAACACTGGCACAGGCTGCCCAGGGAGGTTGTGGAGTCCCCTTCTCTGGAGATTTTCAAGACCCACCTGGATGCAGTCCTGAGTAATGTGCTCTGGGCAATCCTGCTTTGGCAAGAGAGTTGGGCTTGATGATCTCTAGAGGTCTCTTCCAACTCTGAAGATCCCGTGATTCCATGATTCCGTGATCTTAAGAATAGAATAGCTCCAACAGAGGGCTATAACTGTGTGCAAAAACTTCAACCTGAGAAAGGAGTAGAATTAAAATTTTAATAAAAAATATAGCAAATGCAATACCAAAAAAGATGTACTGCAGGAAGGTACCTTCCTCTCTCCAATTTAAGGTTAGAAAATGGTAAAACAATATAGCAATGTCTGCTTTTTCATAGAATGGGCTGAGTTCGAAGGGACCTTCAAAGATCATCTAGTCCAAACCCCCTGCCATGGGCATGGATGTCTTTTGCTAGATCAGGTTACTCAAAGCCCAATCAAACCTGACTTTTAATATGTCCAAAGATACAAAACCTGTTCTGGTGTCTCATCACCTTTATTGTAAATTTCTTCCTCATGTCCAATGTGAATCTACCTTTTTCAGTTTAAAAATGTTGCCATGACAATACTTTTCAAGCTTCTTAATTCACTCCATATAACAAATATTAATGAAGAAATACCCCATTTGGAAGGAATATCTGGAAGCACTTTTATACTGTAATTTTTATGAATATACATCTGTTTCAAGAGTAAAAGATTCAATCATGATTAATATGCTGATGTAATATATAACTCAGGAGCTACTAGGGAAGCTGTCGTGATAAAAACTGTGGAGGATCACTGAAGCGCTACTGTCTCCCAAGAGCCTCATCTGATACCTGACCAGTCCATGCAGCCCAGATGTCCAAGTTTGCCAGAGCTTGCTAATGTGTTACGTATCAGCCAAATACCTGTTTGAGTAACAGGTATCCAGGAAAGCAAAATGAACAAAATTGTGGCTCTAGTTTTTTTAATGAATTGGCCAGAGCAAGCAATCTGAAGCCAAACTGAAATTTTCTGAGAAATTATTCCCATTGCCAATTCCTTATTTAAGAATAAAATCACAACCAAACACATTCAAATTTCTACCCCTGGGACGTGCAAACTTTTTCGGAGTGATAGTTTCTTTTGCTGCTTCTTATAATATCCTACCCAAACAAATAACTCCATCAAGTTACTTTTATTTCTTTTGTGAGCAACAAGGCTAGAAACATCACGGTTTCCCTGGTGAAAAAATGGCAGCTCTACCGTGAGAGTCACAGGAAAGGTAGATACAGTAAATACAGAAAGGAAAGACTAAACTGAGTCATGAAAGCATAGAAAAGATAAGCAGGTTTCCACGTGAATCAAGGTAGTAGTGCAACCAAAAGCAGCTGAATCAGACTTCAGATAAATAGGGCAATGTATCTATAAGCATAGATCCAGGTGCTCAACTATAAATGGAAGTCATTGGTGTATATTATTTTTTTTTGCTCTAAAGCCATTGCTAAACCTTTATCATTTAATCCTATGCCTTACATTATGAATGCAAATTTATCACTATTTTTAGTATTACTTGGCCTTTTATTCTACTTTATCACCATAGTCCCCTTCATTTCTCCTCCATTTCTCACTTAATGAACTCCATTATTCAGTTCTGATTTTTCTACTTTGCTGCTGCTTTTCTCTTGCTTGTGATGCAATCAGAAAATGTTCTAATGTTCACATGAATCTTTCACAGTTATTCTGAAAACAGACTGTTCATCTCAAAGGCACAGGCAGGGACGCTGTCAGAATTATGGCCCTTTTTTATACTACAAGAATCCTTCATTCTTTAGCTAATACGTATTTCAGGAAGGGGTATGACAGCGTGTTTTCTATATGAGAAGTTTGTAAGCACTGCCAACGTTATGGTTCAGTTAGGAGGGTTTTGGCTTTTTACTCCTGGATCAATCTACTATGTCCTTTCTTTATTCCAATGACACTTTTAGCAGGTTTATTTTAAAGTCTGCAGAATGCACGTTCAGTGACAGCAGCTCCGCTTCAGAGCTGGTTGGTGAAATCCCGGTCTTTCACTTGCAGATAACAGCCTGATTGGCTGTTCATCAAAGAGCCACAACCCCACTCTCACAGCAGAGGGGTGGCTTTCACTGACTCATCCAGAAGCTGTCTCCTCTATTTGCTGACCGTGGTCTTAGGGCCTCTGTCTGTACCCTGGGCTAATGCAGGCTCAGGTAGATACAGCGCCATCCTGCCAACTCCTACATGTGCCGTAAGACTTCACCCTCCTTTCTTCAGTATTGCTTTGATTTTTCTCTCTCTCCCAAATTGCAAGTATGCCATGAGGTAGCATATACATACAATGGAGTTGAAGTGTCAAAAAACTCATTCTTTCAGAGCGTCGTTAGTATTCGTCCTCAGTCCTACCTAGCCCCTTCCTGTCACCTGTTCTTAGGTGGGTTAGGCTGAACTCATCCTAAAGTTAACGGCAGGTGTGAGCACTAGAGACTTCTGCAGGACACTGTCCATTTATACAAAATTCATCCTGTGCCATGGCATGGAACATGTGCAGTGAGGGAGCTCCAGGAGGAAGAGATGGGCCTGAATCACCCTCCGATTTGCAGATGGTGACTAGGAATAATAAGACTCAATTCTTTGTCTTACCTGTTCATTCCCAATCACTGGTACACTGAACAAATGGAGCTCCTAATGACCATGACAGTATTTTATGAAGTCCTCAGCTGGCTTCTTTTCTTGAAGCAGGGGCTCCACTTCCTGAAAATGTGTGCATAATAAAGAAAGATGCAACCTCCACGTCTTACCTGGTAATAATGACCATCCTAGGTAATTAAAAACACACAACTGGTACTTCAGTGCTCTTGAACTTCATCAGGTTGTGAAGTTTCATTCAATTGCAGCATCTGCCTTCTAACTTTACAAAAGGACAAACCATCTTAATGGAAAAGACCAGATCTTGGTCCTACTGCTACAGTCCTTTTTTAGCTACATTTTTAACCTTTTCCAGGTTAAGTCTTTCCACTCAGAAGCTTTCAGTTTTTTTTTCTCTAAATTAGATCTTAATGCCACTTTTGAGTTCAACATTCTTTTAAGCATGTCTTGAATTTTATCCACTGAATTCTCAACATATTACCTATTCTTGTAAACAGTTTTCTCTTTACAGATCAAGGCAGTGAATAAATCATGGATTTACCTAGAATATTAAAACTGTATTCTAAATCTTTGAGTAAAATCCCTTCCAAGGTGCATGTTTATAATAAATATGTACCTATCTCCTTAAAGAGCTGCAAGACCAACAACCCAATGATTTCAGTTCCAGTTCTGCAAGGTATACTTCCTTAATACATAGCAAAAAGAACCTTTTGCCTTTAAAAAGTTTCAAAACAATTGTTTTTATTTTCATAACATTATCTCTCATGCCAGAGCGTTCCAACTGCCTTTTCTTCACATTTATAGGCAAGCTTCCCCACCTCCTATGCTGAAGCAATCTGCCTGAGAATTGGTCATCACATATTGCAATTTTGTCTGAACAGTTTCAAACTTTCCATAGAAACTAGAGGATAACAACTAGCAAAGAGTAAATTGCTGACAAAACACAGACAACAAATAGCTGTGGGATATATAAAGAACATATTGGAGGCAGAGCACAAAGTGTTTTCAAGAAACGGAAAGTTGAATTTCTACCCATAATGCTAGATATTTACCCAAATCTCTTCCTTAAAAAGCTTACAATTTAGTATCACTTTTTGTGTATTTTTATACTCAAATTCAAATGGATGCGCAATACAATGGGAAAAAAAATATTACATGAGAAGAGGAAAAGACTGAGAAATAGTTCTTAAGTGTTGCTTTCTCTCTGCAGATTAGCTTTGTGCTGAAGCTGACAGTTTCAGTGAAAGAAGTCTCTAATATGCTTCTGCTCCCAGCAGGCTTTTGACATTAACTTAAAAGAAATTTAAATAAATGTAAAACCAAAGAGGAAAAATTAAAATAGAACGTTATTCCAAGTGGACATCACATTAATTCTATTAATGTCAATAGAGCTTGAATGGGACAAAATTGGACTAATGAAGTATTCAATCTCAAAACATATTACATAATAATTACACAACAACAACAACGTAACATATTTTCTCTGCTAAAACAATGACTTAAATGGATTTTTCATTGCATGTTCATGGGTGTTTTGAAGCACAGTTGCTACAAGATAGTCTCTCTTCACTGTCAAGAGTATTTGACCTTCAGTTTTGTACACTGATGAAGGTACTGAACTGTCTAATACTTTGATAACAAAAAAACAGTTTGATGTAGTTCCTAGTCACTGCTGAGAATGCCTTCATACATAAGCACTTGGCATTACAGAATTAGTTACTTTCATGAATGCTTGCACAAGTAACAATAATTAACAATAGATTTCTAACACTTATGGAAAAAATGTTTCCAGAAAACAGTCTGGTGTGTTTGGAAGTAGGACAAACACCATTATATTAAAAAGAAAAGATTCTCCAAATGGCCTAACACCCAAGAAATCTTATTCAGCTTATCAGTAGTTTTAGTACCCATGACCAAAGAGAAGAACTGCAAGAACGGGAATTCTGATTTTCAAATGTGGTGACCATTGTCCCAGCCTTTGAAAAACAATATTCTCAGCACTATAGAGGAATGTATCCAACAGTCACAGTTTACACTTCTCTGTGCCAAAGAATTTTTTCAGAAAAATTCAATGGATCTTTCAGATAGACAGGTAGGAACTCCGGCATGACAGTTTTGGTACCACTGGCATTCTGGCAGAGGTTCCTACCCCACAGAACATGATCAAGAGATGGAAATTACCGCTGAGCCTCAAACCAAACTGCTGGCTCATGTGGAAAAAACAGCAGCTGTAAAAAAGAGTAGAAGTCACCATATATAACCAGCTGAGGAGAATTCTTACTGTAATGTTACTACATGAAACAAAGTTTTACACAGCCTTTGACTGTTTAAAATGGGATATTGACAAATGTAACCTTCCAACCCCTCCTTCATTCATAGGGGATAACTGTGTGTTAGGATCCCTCTCTGGTGTTTCCATTTCACAAAAATTCACTAGGAAGTATAAAATGTTCCTAATAAACTCCAGAAAGTGTTCATAGCTTTGCAATTTGAAGTTCCCTTTTCTGGAAATTACCAACATACTTAGTATATAACTACTATATTTGGATGTTAAGGGATGCAACTGTAGTTTAAATAGCCTAGAAATAGCCAATAAAGAATTTTCTGCATGCACAGGATATTCCACCATCCCTAGCTTTTATTAACAGAGAATTGGGAGTATCACCCAGTGGAAGGCATAATTACAGAAACACTGTAACAAAAGCAGTTACAGCAGGTCATCAATAATATTATTCTGCGGGTAATAAACTAACCTTTCTTTTTTAACCTTAATTTTGAAGTAAATTATTAGTTAGCTGCTATCCATCAAACTGAGATTTACTTTAATGTGAAGACAAAATTATAAAGCAATTTAAAAGGTCAGTTAAGGATCTGGAAAGCACATCCCATGAAGATTAAGAACAGAATTCACCACTAAGTAAATGTATCTGCATCCAAATTTAGCATCAGTTTTCACTAGAGAGAAACAAACAAAATAATCCTGTTTTCAGTTTGGACAGTCAAAACTGTCAAGTAGTCAATATTATCTTTCTTCTCTTATCTTCACTCAGATCTCATAGATGCTTTCTTAAAAACATAACATGTATTTCAGCTTTCTGCCTGTAGAGTATAACAGAAATTGCCTTTCAAACACCCTGTATTCTTCCTCACAGAGTATTTTTCCTATGTTAAGCATTCACCCAACTCTCAATGAAAAATGCAGGTTTTCCCTCTCGCAAGTCCTTTAATATTCACAATACAGATTCACAACATAAGATCGAGGAGATTTCCGTGTGAAGAAGCCTTGGCATATGCTGTTTGCTAACCAGTGTGTTGTGAAACACAGTTAAACAACGTTATCACAGGTTGCTAAGCCCAAGGTCTAGAGCTCTGTTGTTACTGATTATTTGGCTGCTAAAAGGCAAAGGCACCGTTTCATCCAGCAACAGAGTAAAATATTATTTTTGTGTTATCAACAAGAACAGATCACTGGTAAAACCAGATCACATTTGAAATTACATCTGAAAAACCTATTAAATTCTTTAAGCAAAGCTGTATGAATCTATTAATCAGGTGACTTGCTAAGCAATAAAATAACGGTGATTCAGACTTTTAAGAAAGAAGTAGCTTTGATAGCTATTCCTTCCCTTTGATGCTGCCTTAATAACTTTCCTGTAAATCTCTATTGGAAGCCTGTAAACAGCAGCAGTACCTTAAGCTGTAATTATCAGACAGATGTACACTCTGTTAACAGACACAACACCTTGCTACTGAAATAATAGAAATATATATAACACCTCACATTCATGTCCTTATTCCTTACATATTGTAGCTCATTTGTTAAGCAAAGTACTTTTGGGTGAAGTCTTTGAATTGCCATTTCACAGAGTAGTCTGTGGATTTTCAATAGCACTGAATACTCTTTAGTGTCAGTTATTTGTTCTAACACAGAGAATTTTAACGAATGTGAACAAAGTTCTACTCAACTACACCAGCTACCCTAATCCTTATACTTCTGACTCCTAATAAATACATATTATAACTTTTACATAGTTAACACCCATTCTCTTCCTTTCAGCAAAAGCTTGCTTCTCGTTCAGGTTTCCAACAGAGCTGATTAGGAGTAATGAAACGAAGTAAGCAGAGTCACCTTTACTATGCTGTTTAGGATCTGACACCTCCCCCCCTCTTCTGTCATTTTTCCCTCACTCCTTACCTCTCTCTCATGATCTTCCACTTCTCCTCCCTGACTTCCAAACCTTGCCCAAACCTTGCCCAAACCTGTTTAGCAGATCCTTTTCTTTATCAAACTCAGACTCAAACTGGTATTTGCACATTCTCTTGGTGTGCTTTTCAGACACGATCTGTGGTAGGATTATGGAAATATGAGAGCTGCACTGGCTGAACATGTTTATGTGGATGTGCACAAGGTATGCATAAGGTGCATAATACTTGTCCTTCCCTTAACGAAATTGCTGTAGTTCACTGCAGCACAGTTACCTCCAAGAAATCTTGTAGCAAATCAAGCCTTGTACTTTCAAGTAAGAATAAATAGAATAAGATTTAAATAAATGTCAATGCAATATCTTTAGGTCGATTCAATTATAGTTCCACCATCTTATCCTATCCCACATACGTACAGCCAAAATATATTCCCAGCCTTGTTGTGGCAGTTCAGAATCTGTAGCCCACAGGTACACTCCTTCTTTTACTGATTTATTACATCTGAAAATAAAATTTATTTTTCAGTATGCACAACATTTTACAATAGATGACATTCTACAAAGTTCCATGTGTTCCTCAGTGAGAGGCTTCGTCATGCCAAATACAAGCTTTCCTAAAACTGAAATATATGGTCTTAAACATATTCAAGAAAAAAAGGAGAAAAGGAAAAGAAAAAAAAAATGATCTAGTCATACAAAAACATCATTCTTACCCTCTCCAAATTAGGGAAACGTTTTTGTGTGTGTTCACTAGAAATAAACTCCACTTCAGCACAAAACAATTTTAAATTCTCAAAATATTATTTTTTTCCCATTAAGTTAGACACAGACACTGGGAGTAAACCACCATGCAGCCAAACAGCCTTTTCTGATGTTCCTTTTCATTGTTTTCTATAGTAGCACAGATAGTAGGACCAGGGAGGTGATTTTACCCCTGTATTCAGCACTGGTGAGGCTGCATCTTGAGTACTGTGTTCAGTTTTGGGCCCCTCACCACAAGGAAGTCATTGAGGTGCTGGAGAGTGTCTAGAGAAGGGCCATAAAGCTGGTGAGGGGTCTGGAGGACAAGTCTTCTGAGGAACGACTGAGGGTACTGGGGTTGTTTAGCCTGCAGAAGAGGAGGCTGAGGGGAGACCTTATCGAGCTTTACAACTATCTGAAAGGAGGCTGCAGAGAGGTGGGAGTCGACCTGTTCTGTCGAGTAACAGGTGACAGAATAAGAGGAAATGGCTTCAAGTTGTATCAAGGGAAGTTTAGATTGGATATTAGGAAGAACTTCTTTACTAAAAGGGTCATCAGGCATTGGAATGCGTTACCCAGGGCAGTGGTGGAGTCCCCATCCCTGAGAGCATTTAAGGGTTGTGTAGATATAGTGCTTAGGGACATGGTTTAGTGGTGAACTTGTCAATGTTAGGTTAATGACCGGACTAGATGATCTTACAGGTCTTTTCCAATCTAAGAGGTTCTGTGATTCTGTGATCTATAACTATTTGTTATAGTTTTACTTCAATTCTGCATCTTCCCCACTAACTTAACAATTTAAAAAATAATAAAAAAAAAAAAGTTTAATTTTCAAAGTCAACTTTTGACATTCTTTTTCAAATTTTCCTCATCAGGAAAAATTCTCATCACAACAAGCGGAAGCTTGATCATGAGAGGGCTATGTATCCAAAAGGAAATATATTCATTTTAGTGATAATATTAAATCATATGTTGTAACTTAGTATTCAAAGCACTTTACAAGTATTAATTAGCCCTACCATCCCTCCTGTGATGTTATTATAATGCTTTTACACAGGAAAAACCAGACAATTAATTAACCCAAAGTCATATAAAACTCAATGCTGTAGCCAGCATTGTAATTCCTGAGCATCCTCATTGCTTACCTTATGCTCTTCTTCCACATTACATTCTATTTTATAAATTACTGCATAATTGGAGGCGTAGTAAATTTCCAGTCATTTACTTTTGAATGAGGTCATAAAAATTTAAACTTATATTTTTGCTTTATAGATCTCAAATTCACATTTACTTTTTGCTTTATGAATACAGCAAGTTTCTAAATTCCCTGGAGTTTCCAGTAATATTCCTAAATGAGAAAGTGACAGAGAAAACTGCAGCTGTTAGGCAATTAATTAGGTACAACAAAGTTTATTATCCTTTTAATTCTATTCCCTTAACTCTGGTTTACTTCTGTCTCCACCTATAGTTATCAGCACTTAAGGCAAAGTCCTGCATGATGCTAATCAGGATACTCCACATAGTTGTGCACAACTTAGGCATAAAATGTCCAAAAAAGAACATCCCCTTGGCTTGTTAATTGACCTTAAATTTGGTTGAATTAATATCAACACATGGTCAAAAACTTAATCCCAGGAGAACTAGCACTACCGTGAAAGCCAGTAGGATTTCCTGCAGTCTCCAAAAGAAGTAATTTTACAGAAGTCAGGAAAAGACGTATTCAGCAGCCTGAAATCACATGTATATAGCCAGCAAGCGATTTTAATTAGCAGGCTAGTCTTTAGAAATTCATGGTGGGAACAATACTAATAATGCTTCAAACCTGAGATTTTTTTTGCTTTTTAGCACAACAGATACTCTAAAGACAGAGTTTGTTTACGTATCAAATTTTCACACTATGTTTAAAGCCTCTCCTGAACAACATACACTGGCTAATAACCAACTTGAAAAAAGGTAATATTCAAATCCAATGCCACTTTTTGCTATATACTCTTTTTAATGAGCACAGAAATGCATAGCATCTACCACGTGCAGTGAATCAGTCTCTCCTATCCTTCCTCAAAATCTGTATTTTCTATGGAGTTGTGGAGATTGATAAGTTCTTGGCATTTCTGGGTCAGTCTCATTTCATATGGTCCAGATTTTTGCCTACTGCTGTCATTATTGGGAGTCCTACTGTCTTTCTGCATACTTTACTATGAAATAATAATGTCAACTTGAATTGTGCCCCTGTCTTGCTGTGGACCTGATCTGGTGACAACTTGTCATAGAGGAGCCTGATTAAGCAGCCCTGTGCTGCTTTGGCCTTGTGAGCCTGCCTAGTGCTAAACCAATGCCTCCATGGTGGGTGCTTGGTGGGGGGAACAGCTCTGGAGACCTGGTTTAGCCCCATCATGGGTACATTGGAGTCTGCCAATAGCTAGAGCTGTGATGTATCTGAGCAGATTTGAAGTCAACTGACACATCACTTCCAGACATGGGATTTTGCTCTTCCACATGTGTGATTTAAAGCTTGAAATTACATTGAAATGTCTAATCTGTGACTATCATAACCATTTCTCAGGTATGGTAAGATCCTCCAATAACACCTGTAGAAAACAGCATCCTCTCCTGAGGTGTTTTGAGTTTTTTTTGACTTTTTACTTTTGTTTGAATACAAAAGTACTCCTTGGCTGAAGTTTATAAAGCACTTAAAACCTGACAGATTTCCAATATATATTCTCTGTATTTACTTTGTTACATGTGTGTCTATATATATATATTCTATGAATGTTTTCAGAATCCTTTCTGCATTGTTCCCTATGTACAACTTTTGCGTGAAGCAAAAGTTTATGGCAACATAGTTAAAACACCTTTACTTTAGATACAACTTTTAATCACTCTACAGTCATGGCTGGCAATGACAACTTTTATGTAGAGTCACTCAAAAATATAAATAATTTTATGTGAAAAATGTTAAACAATTATTTTTGTTCAATTTTTATTGATATTTTGGTGAGCAATGTAAAAAAGTGCTTTCAGGTTTCACTGTTATTTGTTTTCTTCTTCTCACCCACAAACGAAATAGATATTGAGGGACATACGAATATATTTTTCTTAGAGAATCACATTGGCATAAATGAATACTGTCCAAAGAGCTGTCTTCCTTTAGTTATCTTCCTTTCAAAAGCAATAACACAACTCCTTCAGTGATATTTTTTTTCTGTCACTTAAGACTTATTGTCTAAAAATTACATGTTGTACTTCAGGAGAAATTTTAGAATAAATGCAACTATTTTTAAAATAAATTTTCTGATAATTAAAGGGACGTGTTGCTGATTATTAGTATAATGAACTTAAGATACCAAAGGGGTGTCGGGGGGGAAAGCCTGGTCCTAAATTTCAGAGACTCCAGCAATCAGAGTTAAGGGAAGGGGAAGGAGAAGGGGAAGGGGAAAGGAAGGGAAGGGAATTCTATATTCTATAAAAAAGGTGACATTTTCACTTGACAAAATGTAAGCAGCTTACTACCATCATCAGGAATGTATCAATGAAATACGTTGATTTAAATGGGCGAATAAGCATGCTCACTGAGCGTTACTATTGACAAAGCTTAATAAGCCAAAAGAAGTAAGAAAAATTTGTATGTTTCTGTATTTTTAGAAAGCATGGAACAGAACAGTTTTCTTTAGCCTTTCACTTTTATTCCAGAAGGATCAGGTTAAAGGATGGAACTAGTTTAAAAACAATTTTCTGTATTTTAATGCCTATAGTGTTAAGGGATGTTAGGAACGTGGCTGCCTGCTCCAGCCACTCCAGCCTGGGGCTGCCCTGCCCGGACTGCAGGATGTGGCTGCCACTTTCCCAGGTGTGGGTTCAGCCAGTCTCAAAGCTTCACATGCAGGACTTTTTACAATAGCATGTAGCGATAGAACAAGGGAGAATGGCTTCAAACTGGAAGAAGGTAGATTTAGATTAGATATTAGGAAAAAAAATATTCACTTTGAGGGTGGTAAGGTACTGGAACAGGTTGCCCAGAGAAGCTGTGGAAGATCTATCCCTGGAGGTGTTCAAGGCCAGGCTGGATGGGGCTTTGAGCAACTTGGTCCTGTGGGAGGTGTCCCTGCCCATGACAGGGGGGTTGGAACTAGATGATCTTCAAGGTCCCTTCCAACCTAAACCATTCTATGATTCTATGATATTTTGTTTATGGTTTCCAATTTTTGCCTTTAGTTTCCCAGTTGCCAGGGTTCCCTATCAGATAACCTTGTTGAAATAAGTATCCTCAGAGTCTCTCACACTGTCATCAATGAGTGTGACTGACCAGGCTTGGTTCTTGTCACTGCCTTCTTTGTCATTTGTCTGTCAGGTTTGTGTCCCTTGTATGTTCTTGTTTCTGGCTTCCTCCTTTTCTTATTATCCCTTGTGGGCTACAAAGATGATTAGGGGATTAGAACATCTCTCCTATGAGGAAAGGCCGAAGGACTGGGGTCTTTTTAGTCTAGAGAAAAGAAGATTGAGGGGGGATCTTATTAGCGCTTACAAATACTTAAAGGGAGAGTGCCAGGGGAATGGGAATAGTCTTTTTTCAGTGGTGCCCATTGATAGGATAAGAGGTAATGGGCAAAAACTTGAACATAGAGTTCCATCTTAACATGAGGAGGAACTTCTTTACTTTGAGGGTGGCAGAACACCGGCACAGGCTGCCCAGAGAGGTTGTGGAGTCTACCACTCTGGAGACATTCAAAACCCACCCGGACGCCGTCCTGTGCAACCCTGCACTGGCGGGGGGGTTGGAATAGATGATCTCCAGAGGTCCTTTCCAACCCTGACTGTTATGTGATTCTGTGAAAAAGGTCCTCGACCAGAGCAGACAATATTCTTCCACAAACCCTTACACATACTACTTACAAATTGCACCACGAGAAAACTACTGCAGTAATACCCTGCTACTCCTAACCCAAACTGTGAAACGACTTTTGTAGCTATCATCCTTACCCTCTGCAAAAGATATCCTGACTCCATGCACTAAGTGACACCACCTTTATCCGTTTTGATTTAAGTGATCTTTCTATTATTGGCTTTAAAGGCTCTCAGAGACTGAAAATGCAGCTGATATCATTTACACACCTCCTGCGCGTTAGCAGATGATGATGCACAGGTAGGGCAGGATCAAGGTTACTACCTGGAAGTGCTGTAGCAGGTTCAAAATGGTGTCTAAAGTACAAAACTAGTAGTTTTAAAAGGAGTAAAAATTGTTTTTCCCTTTAGTGGAGCCAAGCACATAAAGGATTTTTCTGCAACAAGATCATTGCTTCCAAACAGCCGGCAACCAAGCAATGAGAATACTTGGAAAATCTCAGAATTTTGGTTAGAAACAGAAGAGAGAATATTTCCACCGAGCTCCTTGACAAGAGTTTCAAAAGCAAAAGAGATTTTTGTGAATCTACTCTTCATTTTCCTTCTCATCATATATTTTGGGGAACAGAGAGAAAGGAAAGGAATATTATTCTGGATTTTACTTTTGTGCAGGAAAATGATTTGCACAGAATTTTGGATGAAAATTCCCCAGAACTTTTCAAAATTGCAAAAGTGAAGTACATCTGCATACATTAGAAATTACAGTCCGGTGTGCTTCCTTTCCTACACCAACACACAAAACATACTTCTGCTACTGTGTCGCTTTCCTATTGTTTGCGATTATAGCTTTCCAATTTTTATTTTTCACCAGTAATAAACCAGCTGCAGTTTTCAGGTAGTATATGGTTCTTCACAGTAGCTGTGTCTACAGGCTGTATTCTGAAGTAGCTTCTCTGTTTTATTAAAAACATCCTTCTACAAAAGCAAATTCTTACAAAAAACAGAATTAAAGGTCCATGAAACTGAAAAAGTTTGGAAGGCAAAAGCTTATCGAGTAGATCAAGACATTCACTGTTCTTCAGAAGAAGCTAGAGGGCCTGTGCTAAAAGGATGGTAAATAATAAAGTCCTAAAATAGCCTTTAACTGTCCACCTCCTTCTCTCCTTTGTGTCCCAATAGGCAACAGACAACTGGCTGAAAAATTATTCTACAGCTTCATCTCACTGAATTTTCTCTTATCTTTCCATCAGGAATTAAAGGAATAAAAAAAAAATTAAAAAAATATATGGCGCCATTTATGAATGCCCCAGACATGAGAATGCAATGGTTTTTGTTAAACTCTCACCACTATATCAATGTTTCTCTTGTACTGGGGAACCCAAAGCTGGACACAGTACTCCAGTGGACTCACCAGCGCTGAGTAGAGAGGAAGAATCACCTCCCTCCACCTGCTGGCAACATCCCTCCTAATGCAGCCCAGGATACTGTTAGCTGTCTTTACTGCAAGGACATGTCGCTGGCTTACGTTCAACTTGGTGTCCACCAGGACCCCCTAGGTCCTTTTCTGCCAAGCTGCTTTCCAGCTGGACGATCCCCAACATATACTGTTGCTTATGGTTGTTCCTCACCAGGTGTAGGACTTTGCACTTGCCCTTGTTGAACCTCACGAGGTTCCTGTTGTCCCATTTCTCCAGCCTGTCTGGGTCCCTCTGGTTGGCAGCACAACCCTCTGGTGTATCAGCCATTCGTCCCAGTTTTGTGTCACCCGCGCACTTGCTGATGGAACATTGCACCATTATCCAAATCATTAGTGATTGTACTTAGTACCCTAGGGTACACTGCTAGTTGCTGACCTCCAACAAGACTTTGTTCCTCTCATCACCACCCTTCAGGCCTGGCCGTTCATCCAGTTTTCAGTTCACATCACTGTCTGTTCATCAAGCCCATACTTCAGCAGCTTAAATTCTCTAAGATGACAGACTTCTTGACACCACAAAGTATCAGCAGCTCTTCTAAGTTTTCCTCCTCTTGCCATACTCAACAGAAAAAAGAAAATAAAATAATCTGTAGCCAACCCATTAATAATAAAACATCAAAAGATAGAAGTAGACTGAGTCAAAACAGAAAATCACAGAGGTGATTTTGGAGTACATTGTATATCAGTTTGTTTTTCAGCCTGACTTGAGAGGAAATGCCATATTAGAGATTCTACCTAGAGTAACCGGCAGCTAAATTTCCAACCAGAAAAATAAATGTAAACAGTACCTTCCAGCCACAGCTTCACATACTTCCACTCCGCTCCTCAGTTTGGCAGAAGAAGGACATTTGTTAAGCTGTCAAATATCTGCACTATCCTGGAACTCTGCCTTATTGACTATAAATAAAGCACAGGTGCACATCTAGCACAAACCAGAATGTGCCTGTGTTGTATTCTGGCACTAAGTCCAAGGAACATTATTCCACCTGTAGTAGATATAATATTCAGAAAGATGGAATATCATTAGTTTAGAATGACATTAATATGCATGTGCTGCCCTGACTCCTACTTTGCAACACAATTTATCCATAACTAGTCCCTGCTGGAGTTCATCTCACTAGATATTTATGCACATTTTAGGAGTTAGGCAGCGGTAGAAGGAGATGTAACTGAGAAAAGGTACAGCAAAGGAGATTCTGATAATATGTTAGGAACAAAAGCTTGATTGTCCAAGGCCCTGGGCAGTCAGATCTTTGCTGACATACCTTTGAGTCAGGGACTGAACCATGGACATCCAGAAGTCTCTTCCAAGCTAAATTATTGTTTTATTCTGCCTAATTCCATCTCTATTCAGAGCTTATGGCACATTCAGGTTTTTTGACATCATCTTGTTCATGCTTCACACTAGAAAAGATTGTTAAACAGCTTATCCTGTAATTTACTGGCTGATGTTTACAATGACAGATTTTCTCTCAGTGACAGTCACAACTTTCTTCTATTGCTGAGAAGTCAACGCATTCACAAATCACAAAGCTGTGTGTGTTATACAAGCAAAACTGAAAAAGCCATTACTAATGCCACTGCGAGTCTAAACAATTTCTATTAAATAACCAATGGTCTTAGTGCTTATTCCCCACCTGGTTTTAGACCAAAGATTTATTGTTCCTCTCAAAAGTAACTTCTCTGGTTTACATCTAGTTAATCTGCACACAGTGACCTCAGATAAGCAAAGCCATCTTGTGTGCTAAAGTTTAAATATGAACAAAGGCATACTTATGAAACACATTTCTAATATTATCTAAGGAATTAGGAACATGTTAAATAGGTCATTAAATCACACACATGAAGAAAGATGGAGAGGTATAAATATTAAAGCAATAATTTATTATGCAGAATTGTAAAAGGAGTATCCTCTCTGAGCATATTTCTATTAATAATGCAGGGGAGATGCTGTACCTCCTGCAATAACCCACCTGGCATTTACTTTCCAACACAGGTCTTTTTTTATAGGGGTGATTATTCTCTCGACTGAAGGGAATGGAAACTACAGGCAAATCCTACTGTAAATTAAAGCTAACATTATGTAACAAATTAACTAGGACAAGGGGATTTAAAAAAAACAAGGTGTTGTATTTAATTCCATGTGGCAAGGCAAGGATTTTGATCCCTGGCATTTCCCATATTGAGGGTAGTTAAATGAGCTATGCAAGACCTTTACCATCTTTAGAAAAGAAACCAAGGAAGAGATGCTTCGATGTGGTGATCCTTCTTGTGCCTCTTTGGACCATCCTTCATGAAAGGAGAGGAAGAGAGGAGAGATACATAATTCATGACTACCATTTGGAAGCAAGGTACAACAGCTCCTCCGTCATCTCACATACATGATCTAAAAACAATTGAAAGGGAACAGGTGACTGGTGTCAGCTCTAAGAGGAGATGCACAAGATACCTTGTCACACTGATATCCTACTTCTGATCCCAAATTCCTACTTCTTATCATCACACCCATGCTCAAATATAATATTAAAACTGAAATCTATTTCTGTGAAAGTCTGGGAAATATAGGAGAAATCCTGAAATTAATGCAGATTTTTTTTAACTTGGGTTCTGCTAAGACACTTCTTTCCCAATTAGTTCTATATTTCTTCCATCTGTCAAAAAGTATTCAAATGAATATACAGCTTCATCTCTTTCATGACATCCTTCTGCATGCATTGAGTTGTATCTGAATCACTTTCTAGGTTAATCACTTGGGGTTTCAGTTTGTAAAAACACACAGCCTTAGTGAGTAATAATAGAATAAAACTTTTTGGTGCAATACTAAAAGATAAAAGGAAGGAAAAAAAAATACATAGGGCAGTCAATCCAACATATGTCACAAAAAAAAAAAAAATCATGCTAGATGAAATTACATCTGATTGGAAATAATGTTTGATTAATTTTCTGTTAAATACAGGCTTTTAGTTGAGATATGCAATTTGGCAACTACAGAAGCCTGAAATTTTGCAAATGGACAATGTTGATGTACGTCATAGAAACTGTA
This sequence comes from Vanellus vanellus, assembly GCF_965231255.1. Lineage (NCBI taxonomy): Eukaryota > Metazoa > Chordata > Aves > Charadriiformes > Charadriidae > Vanellus > Vanellus vanellus. The sequence goes on along the minus strand of NC_138908.1, from coordinate 14,829,153 downwards.
GGTTTTGTCTGTAGTTTCCACCCTCCTACTAGTGTCCCTTGTCACATCATAAAACACATTTAGTAACTTGGTTTCCAGTTTAATTAAGGAATATCAATTCTATAACAAAAGAGAAAAGCAACACAAACATCCCTAAGAATTTTAGTTTTACTGTAGAAGTATAAAAGACAGAGATAACATATATTTTTTTAAAGTGTTTATTTATTTTTTACAGATATTACAAGCTGTGGAAAAATCAGAAAGTTTTCACAGCAATAAATTTAGTGAAAAAAAAAGGTTTCTACTATAAATATTTGCACCTTATATACATCGGTTCTGTTTATTTTAAATATGCACGTGAAATGTAGCATGCCGAAAGCCTGACTGCTGAATTATAATTTGGGTGAGAACCCATAATGATGGCCTTCCTCTTTATTAATAACTGCATGTGTAATTGAAAGCAAATAAAAAAAATGGCAAGGGCTATATATAATGTAGATGAATTTAACTCTAGGCCTTTTTCATTTTGCAACACTTAACAATGACAGCATTCCTACACAGTTGTGACTATAACCTTTCAAGAAATTTGTTTAATTACCTACTCTCTGCATTAAGTAGAAGTTGTCATTATTTGCAGACTATGACTTCCTTTCAAGGTTATTTTCGGGACATGGAATTAAAGAAGTGTCCGGACACACAAACCGCCTTGGTATTTCACACTGACGTGAATTAATGAACCTTCAACAACGGGAAATTTAATATGTTCAGAGTTGAATGTAAATGCTAAATGGTTGCTTAGTAGAATACTAACACACTTCTCTCTGTCCACCTCCCTTCTCCTCTTCTTTTTTTTTTACTAGACAATATGGTAATTACCAGTGATTTGAAGAGTTTGGGAAAAATTAGCTGTTGGTTAATAGACCTTTAAGCACCTTTACATACTGAAATTAGTGATAATATGGTTACATTTAGTAATGAGAGTACCCATATGTCTATATACTACAAGTAGTATGTCTATGACAAGATAGATGTTATTTTATCCCCAAGCAATCTGAAGATGTAATAAGAGGATAAGACACTGAAATAATTTTTTAATTAGGCACTTATGGGGATTTCCTCATCATACTCTGATTTTAAATTATTCAGCATTAGAATTTCCTTCCTTCATATTCCTGAGATTTTACTCATGAAAATGGTCCTATTTCAGCAGTATTTATCATGGGGGAAAAAAAATAACCAAAATTTTTTAAGAAAAGCCAAACAAATATTTGCTATCTCAAATGTTATTGTCTCCATCAAATACTCCAGTTAGAGTACAAACTTGAATCCCAGTGAGGAAATCTAGCTGTACTGTGTAAATCGGTGAGCAAATATTTTAGACTAAACATTTTGAACACCAGATCATTCTCAAACATATGAATATTGCTGTCCAGAATTTTTATTTCTAAACCAACACTATTTAATCTTGAGGGAAAATATGCAACAATTCTGATTTAATATTCTGTCAAACATCCCATTGATGATGAGCTCAATTTTTCACTGTGGTTCAGCATCTGACTTCCGATTCTTCAGCTACTAGTTAGTTAAGAATTATTTAAACTATTTGCTGCTACCATGTTAGAACTTAATGATATGGGACCAGTCCTATTGAATATCTTTATCAATGATCTGGATGAGGGCATCGAGTTCACCCTCAGTAAGTTTGTAGACGACACAAAGTTGGGTGGGAGCATTGATCTGCTTGGTGTAGGATAGCTCTACAGAGGGATCTGGACAGGCTGGGTCAATGGGACGAGGACAATAGTATGAGGTTCAACAAGGCCAAGTGCCAGGTCCTGCACCTGGGTCACAACAACCCCATGCAGCACTACAGGCTTGGGGAAGACTTGATGTAAAGCTGCCCCACAGAAAAGGACCTGGGGGTGCTGGTCCACAGCCGGATGAATATGAGCCAGAATTAGGCCCAGGCGGCCAAGGCTTGTATCAGAAATAATGTGACCAGCAGGACTAGGGAAGTGATCATCTGACTGTACTCGGCACTCATGAGGCTGCACCATGTTTAGTTGTGGGCCCCTCACTACAAGAAAGACATTGAAGTGTTGGAAGGCATCCAAAGAAGAGCACAAAGCTGGCAAAGTGTCTCAAGCACAAGTCTTATGAGGAGCGGCTGAGGGAGCTGGGGTTGTTTAGCGTGGAGAAAAGGATGCTCAGGGGAGGCCTTATCGCTGTCCACAACTACCTGAAAGGAGGTTGCAGCAAGGTGGGTGTTGGTCTGTTCTCCCAAGTAACAAGTGATAGGACAAGAGGAAATGGCCTCAAGTTGAACCAGGGGAGGTTTAGATTGAATATTAGGAAAAATTTCTTCACTGAAAGTGTTGTCAAGCATTGGAACAGGGTGCCCAGTAAAGTGGTTGAGTCACCATCCCTTGAGGTATTTAAAAGATATGTAGACATGGTGCTCAGAGACATAGCTTAATGGTGGACTTGGCAGTATTAAGTTGATGGTTGGACTTGATGAAATTAAAGATCTTTTCCAATGTAAATGATTGTACTCTAAGATTCTGTTATATGTAGGGAGAAGAAAAAAGTAAAATGAGAAGATATTTCTTTAAGTACTATAGTTAACCAGCTGACAGCTCCCCAGATTTAAAATGAATTTGCTATTTGATCACAGGAATCAAACATGTGTCTGGAGGGGAAAATGCAGAAAGCTCTATTTATTACTGTTTTTTTGGGAGAGCACAGTTTTCCTGCTGTGCTTCAACTTCAGTCTCTGTTGAAAGTGGGATCCTAAAGTATGTGATGTTATCCTGTCATGCATGTATTGTATAAACAACTTATTCCTGCCAATAGAGAATTTTCTCAGACTTTATTGAAAGTCATGTTCACTTATGCTAACCTTAGATTATTTCGCATCTTGCACTTGCACTGTATTTAGTCATTTGACCTGACGGAGTTAGGTGATTTTTGGATTAATTCCTAAAACAATAAGAAGCAGAAGCTACTATCTTTATGGTCCTTCAAAATCATGTCTATTAATACAAAGTGACCTAACATGCAGGAGTCTAAAGATACTATAAATAAAAAGAAAAAAAAAAAAGGAAAAAGAAAAAGAAAATGTAGCTCATCGAATTAATTGAACCTATAAAAACTGGACTCACTACAACTCCTTGAATTCATGGTCTTAAATCAGAACAGATGACTGCAATACCCTCTTGAAGAAATATACAAAATAGTAACTCCATAGTGTAAATCTCAGAAATCACAAAACTAATTTAAATTTAACAGTGCAGTTTCTAAGACCTTCAAATTTGTGCTAATCTATCTATAGCAGACTGTACCCATCACAGTATTCAGTCAATTTACCTCAGCAGAGCATCATAAATCTGAGACTTTTCATCAATGCACATAGCTGACCTTGCTTTGATCTACAGTTTTACTGCTTGTTGTTATCCATTAAATTTTTAGACCTTTTTCTTCAATTCATGTATTTCACTTTCCTCTCATCTTACTCATTTAAGAAAATAGCTACAGGACTCATTTAATATCTGCGGAGGTACAATTTATTAATATTCTTAGCAATTATTTGATTTTACTTTTTAAGAAGGATTATATCAACATTTACAATTGGTTTGGAGAATGTGACCAAAGCTTATATAATAGAAAAAAACATTAGTTACCTATTGAACCTTCATCCAGTAAGAGAAAAAATTGTGTGGTTGAAAGTTAATGTCTATGTGGTAGATCATGTGAAAGGAAAGAATGAAAGGGATTCCCAATCCCTATTAGACATTACTAAACTATTAAGAAAAACACAAACATCTCTCTGACACATTAACAATAACTTTAAAGAATCAAATTCTCTCACTGCTGTTTAATGAGAATTTCTTAAGAGTTGTAATGGACAGTTCTGCTTAAGCTTCTACTTTGCATTATGGTTTCAGGACAATCTATAGCAATAAATACTGGTTGTCCTAGTGTTCTTAGCATAATAGCTTCACAAGTATACCACAGTAAAGATACCACTAATACTGATAGCAGAGCTTTACGAATAAGAAATTCCTGTGGAATTTATAAACAGGCCTATATTCAGCCTTCCAACTTTACACCGCTGTAAATTTATCTGGATCCAAGGTAATTTTCTTTTCCACTCACTCTCCCAGCTATACAATAAATAGTTTTTGTCAATATAAAAAATAAATATTCATTTTAATTGCTTTTCTTCAAGTAGTCCAATAGGAATTTGCTATTTACACATTCAATTTTCCAAATCAGAGGAATGCTGGTAATGTTTCTTGCACTTTTTCCAAATGGTCTGTCAACTGCTAAGGTCCTTCTGCTTTGACCATCAGTGTGATACCTCTGTGTGCTTCAGTTGATTCCCCAAGTCTCCTATGGTGTAATTTTGTAGAAAACCATCTTCTGTGAGTCTGATGAATGCCAGGCATGGTCAGATGGACGTATTATGAGCAAACCCACTAACTTTTTCTTCTGAGGTGGAAGTGGAGATTAAACCTCTTACAGCTGTTTGATCTACCACATATATTGCAAGGTTGAGCAAAGCACATGAGTTAGCTCTCAGGTAGACAGCTGCAGCCCTGGAGGCTGCCTGGCGCAGTTAAGAGGTGTATGTGGCTGTCTGACGGTGCAATCCCTCGGGTGCTGCAGGGGACACCTATTCAACTACTGGTCTTGTGAATTCACAGCCTAGTTCTTGCTTTTTTCCAAACTTTTCCTTGTGTTTTCTTTTCCATGTCTGTCCTTTTATGTTGTCATTATAATTTAAAACCCTGTTTTCTTTACCCTTTATAAGAAAGATGAGCAGTGCACCCCCACCACATTTGTGGCAACCTCCCCACTTGAAGTCTCTTACAAGGCTACGTAAGAAGAAAAACAGTCAATAACAGCTTACTAAAATCTGTTGTGCTGAGCTGACTGCCAGGTTTTCTGTAAGAAGCTGAGGTCAACGTCTTCTTTAAAATAAATTAATGGATAATAACGTAAAACACTTCATGGGACAAATACAACACCTGAAATCAAGGTATCTGATGTTTAGATGACAACTGCAATGCCGACTCAACATTGGTCAGTCTGAAAACCTAATTTATAAGTTTCTGATGAACCTGCACCTGCAGGGATTTGAGCCTTTGACTACTGGATCACATAAAACATCTAGATGGATGGGAAACTGTTGGGAGCACAATTATTATTTGTTTGTCTGCCTCCAGGAGAACTTTCAGTAATTTGAAAGAAACTTTCTGTTACTGTCAGCATTTTAGAGGGTTAAATCTTTGTTCTAAACTCCAAAACAGTGTTGACTTGTAGGTCACCAGCATTGCCTGGTGCGAAGCACAGGTGTTGCATGTTACATAGTTTTGTAAGGTAGGGCTGGACTGAAGATGAAGACCAGGATGCAGGTGAGCTACCACTCACATCTATCAAGGTGTCCTTGTGGTCACTAGGACAGTTGAAAAACTAAACTAAACTAAAGGATTTACACTGAATGTTATCTGTGAATGATCTGGAAGACAATTAAATTTCTACTGTCAGTTCTCTTTTAAGCCACTTAAACACAAGTAACCATGAATTAAACCTCTTTATCTGTGATGTGAAAATATTAACTGACACCCAAAGGCCATTGTAAGCCAGTTTAATCTGTGGGACATTTAATGGAATGTGATATTCTGAAAAAAGACTTGAAAAAACAGAAACTCCATCCCAAAGCTGGGCTAGCCTTTTAAAAACAAACCAAAATAAAACAGAGCAAAAATTAGCCTCGTTTGCTCTTCCCCATTCTTACCTTAATATCACATTTTATTTGACATTTTTCCCAAGAAGAAAAAGTTGTTGGTTTTTTGTTTTTTTGTTTTTTTTTTTTTGTTTGTTTTTGTTTTTTTTTTTTTAATTAAATTGGTATTATGGCTAGATAACCATTTCAGCAGGTTTTCGTTAAAATTGTTGAACATAAACATTAGTGCATATGCATTCTAGTAGAGAAACTTTACTATAAAAGAACACATGGAACGTTGTGTTTTAGTTTTGCTTGTCCTATTCTTCATCAGTCTTTATCAAAAAAACTATCTATCCAATTCAGTGGCATATACAGCCACATTAGTCAATTCAACCTAAAAAAAGATGAGCTAGTGTTCTGTACCTCTTTGTAGTTTCCCTTTTTTGTGTATTTTTGAGCACTAATATTCATTTCTCCTATGAAAAAAAAAGACTGAAGGAGTTGGGGTTTTTCAACATGGAGAAAGGAATGCTCTGGGGACACTTTATTGAAGACTTTCAGTATATAAAGAAGTCTTATAAGAAAGATGAAGAAAGACTTTTACCGGGGCCTGTAGGACAAGGGGCAACTGCTTTACACTGAAAGAGGGTAGATTTAGATTGGATATAAGGAAGAATTTATTTACTCTGAGGGTGGTGAGACACCAGAACAGGTTGCCCAGAGAAGTTGTGGATATCCCATTATTGGAAGTGTTCCAGGTCAAGTTTGATGGGGCTTTGAGCAACCTGGTCTAGTGAACCATGTCTCTGTCCTTGGCAGAGGGGGTTGGGCTGGATGATTTTTGAAGGCGCCTTCCAACCCAAAACATTCTATGATTCTACGTGTACACATGCAAAACATTTTGTTGTGATTGTAAGTGTTCTTTGTTATGTTATTTTGAGCAAAAGGACTTGGGAAAGAGTAAGTTTTATCCAAGGTGGACTATGGAAAATTTCTTTTGTAACTTTTCTGATATGTTATTAACATGATGGGCTTTGTGTTAATTAAATGCTTCAATGTATAAATTAGGAAAACAGAGAGACTGTTATCAATGTGAACCTTTAAACTGTAATCCCCAGACACACTGTAGCAGAATTGAGGATAACCTTCTAATTTGAGAAGAAAGACATGTGGCAAGCATGCAACATCCTCAAGCAGACATCCAAAAATGATTTAGCATACAGTAAATCACCGTTGTTACCAGCTAAGTGCCTGGAAACCTAAAGGAATCCTTTAGAAAGAAGCTCCTGGCTTGTCCTCCTTCAAGCAGCCCTCCTGAGCAGCACTGAAGCAGCCTCTTGCTGATCCTTGACAAGATCCTGCAGCAAACCCTCCGCATTTCTTCACTAATCCTGGATACAAACTGGATGCAACAGCTTGTTCAATATTTGAATAAATTGTTATCTTACAGAATGCAGGTCTATTTGTCAAACCATGTTTCTGATCAATAATGTATATGAAATGCTGAAATATTTTATTGTGATTGTTATTCAGGATAAAGAGATACTCTGGCATAGTGTTTGTGTTAAGGAAACAATTACTGTAAATATGTTGTTAAGCAATGGGTATGATGTGTATTTATAATAAAGCAGTATTGTCATGTTCAATTTTATGAAAGAAAACACAGCACATAGCTTAGTTTGTGTACTGGGTCCAGGTGCCTGGGTGCTGGCAGTGAGGGGCTGCAGGGGTGTCCTCTGTGAGGAGAAGCCAGCGGCTGCTCATGCCAGACACAGACAGTTCCAGATGGATTCTGTTGGCTCTGAAACAGACTCACTGATCAGCCAAAGCTGAGCCCACCAGCCATGCTGTTGGTGCCTCTGCAAAAACATATTTAAGAAAGTGTAAAAAAAGCTGTAAAACAGCTGTGGGAGAGAGGAGTGAGAAAATGTGAACGGAACTTTCTACGACGACATTACATTATTGGTGGATAAGGGGAGAGCAACAGATGTCATCTACCTGAACTTGTGCAAAGCATTTGATGCTGTCCTGCACAACATCCTGGTGTCTAAATCGGAGAGACATGGATTTAATGGATGGAACACCCAGTAGATAAGGAACTGGTTGGAGAGTCACACTCAAAGAATTGCGGTCAACAGCTCTGTGTCCAAGTGGTGAGCAGTGAGGACTGGCATTCCTCAGGGGTCGGTACTGGGACTGGTACTATTTAACATCTTTGTTAGTGGCATCAATGTTGGGATTGAATTCAGCCTCAACAAGTTTGCCAACAATACCAAGCTATGTGGAGCAGTCAACACACTGGAGGGAAGGGATGCCATCCAGAGGGACCTAGACAAGCTGGAGAGGTGGGCCTGTGCAAACCTCATGAAGTTCAACAAGGCCAAGTGCAATGTTTTACATCTGGATCGGGGCAATCCCAAGCACAAATACAGACTGGGCGGACAACTGATCGGGAACAGCCCTGACGAGAAGGACTTGAAGGTGTTGGTGGATGACAGGCTCAACATAAGTTGGCAATGTGCACTTACACCTGGGCTGCATCAAAAGAAGCGTGGCCAGTATGTCGAGGGAGGTTCTATGCTGCTAGGCTGCCCTGGTGAGACCATACCATCATCCAGCTCTGGAGCCCTCAGCACAGAAAAGACATGGACCTGTTGGAGCGAGTCCAGAGAAGGGCCACAAAGATGATCTGAGGGTTAGAACACCTCTCCTATGAGGACAGGCTGAGAGAGTTTGGGCTGTTTAGCTTGGAGAAGAGAAGGCTCTGGGGAGACCTTAGAGCAGCTTTCCAGTATCTGAAGGACGTCTACAGGAAAGCTGGAGAGGGACTTTTTACAAGAGCATGTAGTGATAGGACAAAGGGTAATGGTTTCAAGCTGGAGTAGAGGGTATATTTAGAATAGATATTAGGAAGAAACTTTTCACTATGAGTGTGGTGAGGCACTGGAACAGGTTGCCTGGGAAGTTGTGGATGCCCCATCCCTGCAAGTGTTCAAGGCCAGGTTGGATGGGGCTTTGAGCAACCTGGTCTAGTGGGAACTGTCCCTTCCCATGCCAAAGGGGTTGGAACTAGAAGGTCTTTAAGGTCCCTTCCAACAAAAACCATTCTATGATTCTATGAAACAGCCCTGTGGACACCAAGGTCAGAGAAGAAAGAAGGGGAGGAGGTACTCCAGGCTCTGGAGCAGAGATTCCCCTGCAGCCACTGGAGAAGACATGGTGACCCAGGTTTTCTGCCATGTTTCTCACAATCTTACTCTTTTTTTTTTTTTTTTTATTGATTGGCAAGAAATTAAACCAATTTTCCCCAAGTTGAATCTGTTTTGCCCATGATCATAATTGGTGAGTGATTTTTCTTGTCCTTATCTCAACCCAGATGACTTTTCATCCTATTTCCTCCTCCTGTCTTGCTGAGAAGGGAGAGTGAGAGAGTGGTTTGGTGTGCACCTGGCAGCCAGCCAATCTGAACCCACTACAGCTTGGGTATATGTAGATCAAAGTAAGAACACCTTTGCAAGGATAAAGGGCAGGTTTTTTTCCTGACAAATATATTCTGCTATTATTGCGCATGAGCGTTTGTTTTCCCCTAGTGGCTGTAACAAATGAAAGATTAAATATTGTAAGTCATAACCAAAGGAATTTGTGAAATTTGGTGACCTAAGCGCACTTCAGATTTGTGCAATTTTAATGTTGTACTATCAGACAAATACGAGTATTTCTTTTTCATTAATGCGGTTGGTGAATACAGTTTTATGGTTCATCAAGCTTTGACTTCAGTTATTAACTGTTTTCTGAAATAGTGTTAGTTTGTTTTTAAGCCTCCCCCCTCATGGTTTCAAAATTCTCAGCGTGCCTGATTATTTTGACTGCATGTCTATAAATACACATTCTCAAGTATACATGCTGGAAACTATTAATAATTTAAAAAAAAAAATCAAGAAAGCAAACAGAAAAACATGTGGTGATTGCTTTCATTCTGTCAGTACTGATATAATAAATAATTCTCATTCACTTTATAAAGGAAACAAACAAAACCTGAGAATTTCTATGGGTTTGGAAATGTGCTTTTTCCAAAATGCAGGACAACTTTTTTTTCTTTTTTTCTTTTTTTTTTTTATAGAAACAAGTGAAGCCAAAAGGGGGTTAGTTTCTCTGAAAATTACATACTGGACTAAAGAAAACACAATTTAGTCTGTACCCTATTCCTACTGATAACAATTAGTGAATGAGGAGGGAATTATATCATACTTTTCCCAGCAAAAATGAGTTTGGGGACTTTCTGACCCGGAGGCTGTATCTGAAATGTTATCTGTAATAGCACTCAGGAGACCTATTCTCCAAGAATTTGTCTAATTACTTTCTGAATTTGTTTACATTTCTTGCCCCTGCAGCACCTGCATCAAAGTCTTCCATTGGCTTCGTAGACGCTGTGGTTGGAAAGAGGAAAATTTCTGTCGGTTTGGTCAATGTTTGCTGCCTTATAATGGTCTGGTCTGTGTTCTTCCTTCATGCACTGTGAGAAATAATGAATAACCCTACCTTCCTGGTCCTTTTGAAAGTTTTCATTTTTGCTGACAGTTTTAATTTTTGTCGACTTTTGTTTTTATCTCTTAGCTGACTTTCTAAGCCAAATAATCCCAATTCACTGAGGATTTTTTCATACAGAAGCAGTTCTATCTTTCTGATCATTTTTTACTCATAACATGAAGCATGAATGTACATTGGGGTGTCAGAAACTGAGTGACCCAGTTACCAGTAACCCTCAAATTTTTTAGCCAAATACTTTTACTTGTGTAAAGGCATATATCTGCTTCATCAGTTTAACTGCAAATTAAGAGGAACTAAAGATCTGTATTTGTGATATTTTTTTTTTCTGGACATATGAATTACTTTTATCCTTTTAAGTGAAACAAAATGTATTTTAATGTTTTGGTACAGTTTTGGCCAAAATTCTTCTTGAGAGGAATTAAGGAGAAAAAAAAAAAAAAAAAGAAGAGAGAGGGGGAAACCAAGTTGGTGGGTTGGTTTTTTTTTTTTGTTATGAGCCTGACTGAAACACCTCATATGAGTTCGAAGTCTTCATTTACCAAATAAGCTTGTAAGAATACAAGGGTATGTGTAATTATCAAGTTAAGGTTAAAACTGTAGACCCTACCGTTGTTTGCACTATGACCCCAAGTGCAGGTGTCCTCTTGTTGCAGTCACTGTTCCAGCTAGCACCCTGTGCTGTTGATTATCTTCCTCTCCTGTTATAAAAGATATTCTGAGTAATAGTTATCTCCTGCTTTCCAACCTCTTTCTCATTAAGGCAAGATAAAATACAGACCAGACTAATCAAGAAGGTACTCATATTGTTAAGAAGATGTGACAATTTCTTTGTATGTGCACCCTTCTGTCTGCTTCTGTAAGTAACACATCTGTTTCTACTAATGATATACTTCACCAATCTCTTAAAAAAATGAATGAAATTGATGTACAAATGTTTCAAAGTAGGAGACTTTAAACTACAGCATGACCTGACTGCCCCATTGACGTGTGGCTGCTTGCCCCTGTACAGCACCTATCCTCCTGCTGGAGCACTGCTGCAGGACCCACCACAACTTTCCTCAATCGGCGACCCGCAGGAGCCCGCCCATTTCTTAAATTTAGCAGCTGTGCAAAGTTAGCCATGAGGAAGGACCGTGCGGTTTTGTTTCTTTAGGAAAGTAAATTACAAATGGCATAAGCTTCTTTCCCCTTCCCTAGGAGAAATGGCAAACAGGAAAGGAGCCTCTATGTGTGCCCTGCTGCACAGTCATTTTTTCAGACTGACAGAAAAAACACACTCTACCCATGTAAAGGCCCCCCCAGTTTTCTATAATACTGTTTTGTTTCCTTGAAACCAATGGCACCACCCACAGGCTGATAGTTTCAGAATCCCAGCTCTAAACTCCATGGCAGACTGAGTAGGTGGTGTTAAAGAGGTTAAAGGTTTTTGCGGAAAGAAGTGGAGACACTCTGGACTTATCTCAAGGAAATATTGCTAAATACTCCACTGTCATGTGCCCATCAACAAAACGCTGAATTAGAGTAGTGAAGACATTGAGGGACAGAAACTGAAGGTACAAGCACAAATGTCAAGGCTGATTTAAAAGCAGACACTGTCATAGTATGAGACATAAGTTTATGGAAAGGGAGACATGAAGCCAAAAATGTGCAAAAAAGTCAAGAGAGAAAGCAAGGGAGGTGTTCAGGAAGTGTTGCGGATTTGCACAGGAGGGCTTGACAGATGGGAAGGCTGCTGTGACTACTAGACCATTAGGAGGTGGTACATAAGCAGACAAAGAACAAAGGAAAAGGAGGTGTTGCACTTTATGTAAGGTGCCTTTTAAATCTGTGTTGCTAATTTCTTCCACTACTCCACAGCCATTCATTCCTATCTATCCTTTGTCAACAGAAACTGTATTTTTTTGTCCTTTTTGTTTGTTACAGCTTACCTATCCCTGCAAATATTTTTGTGTCTGCAGAACTCAGCCCAGCTGAAGTCACTGAAAAGCCACCCATGGTACCTCAGGCTGCAGTCTACATCAATGAGGAATTATATAACCCTGTCCTAATCCTAGTTAGATTCCTTGCATCTTTGTCAGTTTATGGAATAATATATGTACATATTGAGTAATAAGGAGTTTCCTGTAAATGACAAAATAGTTCTCAATCACAATACTAATGAGAATTTTCATTTAGTTCTTAGTCCTAGTTCCCATAGCGTGCTGATGACATAACATTAAAGTATCAGAAATAAATGCTTTCTTATTTATGTATGTATGCCAATTAGAAGTGAAATTTTTAAAGAACAAATTGAAATTGTGTGTCCAATGGGTTAATTTTCAGGGAGTGCTTTGTGCATGTGCATGTATCCTGTATTTTTCAACTGACTATGTATTTACAAACAATTTTGCCTGATGAAAATTACAAGTAAAATAAACATAAATTTGTAACAGTCAAAAGTTCAACCAGGATTGGAAGCAGTAGGGTGAAAGCAGTAATTTCCCACTAATAGAAAATTGCAATAAACCAGAAAAATACAGGGTCATTAAATAGATGTGTTTATGGTGCAAGAGAGTATAATTTGAGAAGAAATGACATCAAGACAGCCAACTGTGCCTTTAGTTATTATGGTTTCTACTGGAGTACTGATATCCTAACTTGTTCTTATTGTATATGTCAAAGTATGTTCAATTAGATTTATAGACGCTCCAGTAGAATCTAATTTTATTGATGAATAAAAAATACAGAACAATCCAAATCCCTTTGTGAAATGTAAAATTGATGTTACAGTTACAGGAGGAAGGTGTACTTGTTCAATCCCTCGTGAGATAGACGTTTACTTCTCCAAGAAGGTCCACAATTCTTTTTACTCACTTAAATGTCCTGTCCACTGAAACCCACCTCTCTAAAGACCAATGAAAAGAGAACAGTTGTGTTTTATTTACAAAATCTAAAAATGCATGCAATAACCACCTGGTTTTTCGTAAATGGTCATTTTTGTCATCACCATATGAAGTTAATGTTTGAGTACTACGTATATTAAACAAAACCATCTTTATTTGGAGGGAGAATTTCCTGGAAAATGTCACTGAAGAAAAAAGTCACTAAAAAAAAAAGGATTAACTTTGAAACTGTTGAAGAAAAGGCATGTGGGAAGTAAGGGGAAATATAAGCAACCAGAATTAAGATAATAAAAGCTCAGTGTGTTTGATTATTCTATCCTACTGACCATATAACTATTATAAAACCAATTGTTATAAGAGCAGAAGAATATTCTTTGTCTAGAAGAAAGAAAAACAAGATATCTTTTAACACTTCATACCAGAAAATTCAAACCAAAATGCATATTTGGGTATTTCTGTTGGATTGGATATAGAAAGCAGGGGAGGGCAACACTGTGGATTCTCTTGCAAAATATGTTGTCATTGAGAAGGAGGTTTTAATGTTTATTTTATATTCTTATTTATCTTTTATGAAACAAATAAGTGTTTAGCCTGGGAATGGGCTTATTAGATGCTAGCATAAAGAGTAAAGCGTAGTCTCTGCTAAGTCCCTGTGTTCTGTCACAGAGTAATCCTTTGCTGCTAAAGGGAGTTTTGCCATTTAAAAGAATGAAGAAAGACACAAAACTGCATGACCGTAAGAAAGCAGTCCTTTGTCTCCACCAGCCTGAGATCACTGTTCTTCATGTTCAATAACTGAAATATTTTTCTTGAGATTCTGTCTGATCTATTTTTTTTTTCCTCATGTCTTCCCATGGACGACAACCAACTGTAGTCATGAGGAATTGTTTTGTGATCTGTAATATACAGGACAGTATATGGTGACTGCTAAATTAAACAGCAAGGCCTGGACCCATTAAATTATACTTTTGAGTGCTCACTGGGAGGTAAGGCACATGTGTGAGAATGATCACTTGTACTGCACTTTGGTGTGTCGATGGAAGTAAATACAGACGTTCTCCTTAGCAAGGAAAATGAGCACACTCCATGACTTTTCAAATAAATTATTTAAATGGGCTCTGTGTTGACAGAAAGCAGAGTGAAAGAACAACTGAACCAGTCAGTTCTGTCAGGTCCTTGGATATTTTGCTATTCAACCCCAGAAGCCTTATTATTAAGAAGAATTCAGAAATACCTCTGATAGCAGCTGCAGAATTTCTCGCTATGTAGGAAAGAGGAGTAGGAGTGATCTCATTTAAATAAAACCTTGGCTGTTCTTGAAATTTTAAGGTACTTACAGTTGAAGTCTTCCTCTTCATTTTCATGCTATAAAGCTTTATTAAGCTTTTATAAATCTACTATTATTTCAATTGTTCTTTAAATTTTTGAATCACTGTTTTATATTAATCCAATTCTAGTTTTTGTCCTAATGATAACCATGAGCTAGGAAACTCAGCAACAGAAATTACTTCCTCATCCAATCTCACAAAATAAAAAAGAAAACTTAAGAAATCTTAAGTTAGGGCTATCACACATGTACCAAATACATGTTAGAACCAAGACTTCATCTGAACTTCAAAGCTTCTTTAATGTCATACTCATAACATTTAGACAAATGCCTGAATATAACAAGAAGGAATTGTAAATTGATTCAGAAAGTGATGGACAACTTCTAGGAAAATTTCAAAATCAGTATAAGCCGAGTTCACAGTTCTGGTAAAAATGGGACTTTTTTCATTTTTAAGCCTTATAATTTGTAAGGTTCTGTGACATTCTTCCCTCCAACGCAACTGCTTCCCAAACTGGAAGAGTTAATACTTGTCTCATTGTAGTGTGTTAGGATAGACATCTAACACTAGAACAACAGACAGGTTGTGTTGATTTTTCAATCATTTTTTGCAATAACCGTGGTAATGATCAGGAATACTCTCAGACTTCTGAACTTTCTCATGAAAAGCACAGTAGTTAGGGAGATATGTTTTTTTATTATTATTATTTTTAAATTTTTTTTGCTGTTTCTTGGAATTAACAACATATAAGAGTATGACTGGTTACTGACTTACCACAAACTACAAAATCTTTAGATCTACCAGCAAAGTATCACCTGCAATCCCAAGAAGTCCAAATAAATATAAGATCTGTTCAGATAAATTTTCCTATATTTCAGAATCGTGTATAGTTTTGCAAATGACTATAACCTACCTTACTTGTCAGTATTAAAAGAATGTGTTGCATAAGTAAGCCAAGTTACAAATTTACTCCTGGTTTGGTGAAAAAACCACTTTTTTAACTACTTAAAAGACTCAATAAAAGCTGAATTTATTATTCTGTAATTTACTTTCAATGATAGTTTGATGTTAAGGATTCAAAGACAAAAAAATCCTAAATTGTTCTGCTTAGTTTCTCACTGGTTTTTTTTTTCCCTTGTGCAGCTGTTTTTTATTTTCCTATTGACTATGTAAGGCTTTCATCAAAAAAGAAATTTGACTCAGGCCATCTACTTCAAAGAGAATTTTTAAAATGAGTATCAAAAGGTCTGATTGATCTGTTTTCAAATTACTGTATTTTTTACGTCCTTTTGTAGACTATATAGCTTTGTGCTCTGCCTAGACAAGGTGAAGCATGAAGACAGGACCCCAATAATGATAGATATTTTCCACTCTGTATTAATTCCTCTGTCTGTCAGGTGGTGGGTTTTTTCAGTTTGAATGACCTTGCCTAGCAGCTTATTCTGTCAAAGACTCTGCATTGCCAAATCTAAGATTTGTTTCAGAGAAACTGAGATCTAATCAGATTCTAATTCTGTACCAAACTGAAGAGCATGATCTGTCATTAAGGTATCAGAAAACTCACTGCATTATGTTTCATACACAGAAACTTGAGGACTGTAATAGTGAAGGAGTCTGGTTTGCTTCCAGGCAGGTGCAGGTATAATCTTATTTTCTGCATCCTCTAAAATCACAATGCCAGGTACAATTTTTCCTTAAAAAATCTTTCTGATTTTCTAATAAAAAATATGGTCGTTGCATAATAAAATTTCATCATATTTTTGGATGCATGTCAGCTACAGGCAGGTGTCTACATATGACCGGGGAAGATAAAAATTTCAGTGATAGATTAGGTTAACTTTTCATTTCTTGCAGCACCCATTCTTAAGCAGAACAGAAAGGTGAAAGAACTCCATGGGACAGGGGAGAAACTCTGTCCTGTGTCCCAGTTCTCTTTTTTTTTAGGAATAAAAGTATTTCACGGGGTCTTTAATATCTGTGTAGACACCCGTATTTCATGCAACGTTATGAATGTCTAGGGAGAGGTTGTGGGTGTTCCAATCTGTGTTAATTCCCTTTGAACTTCTATGTTCTTGGGCAATGACCACTTCATTTTCAAAGGGATTTCTATTATTGCATGCAATGGGTTTGTAAGTCATGTCTCAGCTTCACAGTGAAAAAGCTGCTTCTTTTTTGTTTTTTTTTTTTTTTTTTTCACATTATGCTGTTTAGCGCTTGTAAATACTTTATCAAGCTTTGGTAGCACTAGCCATTTCTTCTACTTCTTGTTATCTAAATAAGTAACATCTTAAGATGAAACTTTTGATCAGAGAAGATGAAAACCTAACACTCAGAATGACAAGTATTTTATTTTTCCCATCTAAATGCCTTATATCATTTAACAAGATTAGCTAACAAACTATTGAAAGGAACTATGTATGCAGTATATGTGTTCTTCATACCATGTGTCATTGCTCCATTTGCTTGTAGGCTTATAATCTTTGCTTAGTTCAAGAGTAGTCGCACTTAAGTTTTGCATGGGTTAATAGTCAACACTACCAAAGTCTTTCAAGTTTAAGAGTTAGAACTATATAACATGTCAGTAATTCATTAATGAAGTAACTTAAATAGGCTGAAGCACACAATGATATAGTTAGGGAGTTCCTGAATCCTTCAGTCCAAAAGAAGCAAGGCTACCACAGCTGCACGCCCCAGGTCCAGCCAGCAGTGAGGCTGAGATGTGTTCCCAGTAGGCACACCTATACAATACATATATAGAAGTATGCATATATTTGTATACACAAATAAACATGTGCACGCTGCATCTCACAGTCTGTCTCCTATGCCAGGAAGGCTGGGACAAGAGCTTGTTCCCTTAACTGAGGTGCCCCCACCTGCTGTGGTGGTGCCTCTGAGCTCCTCTGTGAATGTTGAGGTGGGCCTTTATCACATAATCCAACAGATATTAATCCCTAAATAAATAAATTCTACTAATAAAAACTGCTAGAATAAAAACTGTTTTTTATTGAAGTATTTGTCTACTATGGAAAATTTTAAAATTCTGATTTTTAAAGACGCTCATAGTAAAACATGAAAATAAACATTTTGTCAGAGAACAGGTTTCTGTATCTATGTCTTCCTCCCTTGTTACTGTATATGTATGGCCAGACAATCTATTGTTTGAGCCCTTCCAAACACTTAAAATAAGACATCTCATCTAAAAAGAGAAATGCTATAGATATTTATTTCAGCTTATGAACATCCTTACTCTCTGTCTTCCCATCAAGCTTGGATAATAGCCAAAAACATTCCTTTCTGAAAAGCAGGAACGAAGAACGAATGTCTTCTGTACTCTTTTTTTTTTTCTTTTTCACAAATCAGACCTATTTTCTCCAAACCGTTTGCTTCCCAACCAGTGAGCTTTTTCCTCAATATTCCTTTAAAAGAGAATGAGGCAGCTGTCATAGGAAATCAAACCTCATGAAAGAGTAAGATATCTTGGGGATATTCCAGAGGCTTTCAGTATCATTTTCTAATTCAACAGGAAAAGCACACGGTGAGATGAACTGAGGGGAAACAGGTCTCCTTGCCAAGCAGCCAAGTTGATGATGCATTTATATCTAGTTTTTACTGAATTTTGGTTTTATTCTTGATTCTACCTGATGGGATTAATCCAAAATTTTGAAATCATACTGCTACTGAATAGAGAGATTAAGAGCATGTATAAATGCTCATATGCTCCGTATGCTCTATACTCTGTATTAACAGTGCAAGTATAACTGCTCTAAGTATAAACTATCCTATCCTCTGCTCTATTTCAGGAAATTTTCATTGAAGGCAGTCCTGCAGGCCGAACATTTTTAGTCACTACTTCAGGAGTTAAAAGATTGTTTACATTTTTCAAATGTGCTAATCATTTGTACATTTCACAAAATGAAAAGAATAATTTTCCAACAGAAGGACTTTGCATTAGTGGACATTTGAAGTTATTAATCTTATTTATCATATTGACAGATATCCTATTCTTTTCAAAGTTATACAAGTGCATTGTGCTCGCTGTAAATGAGGTCCCTGTTCACAGGTACTCAGAGCACATACTCATACAAATCTGGGATTTCAGGCAGGCTTCTCACTCCTGATGGTATGCCCGAGAGTTCTGCTTGCTGTTGTTCACCAGTGGAATTCCCTGTTGCATACAGAGTCATGTTGCCAATTCTTTACCCATGCCATGCTGTGCCTGTGATGGCATACCTTATAGCCCTTTTAATATTTTAGATGTTATCTTAGTTGCAAACTCTTCCTTGTCTTCCCCATATTCTCTTTCCATCTTCCCATCTGGAGGAGAGATTAAAACCACACAAAAATCCAGGTACCCTTTGAGCTATCGAGAAAGCTCTACTCTTGTCCAGCTATTAGTCAACATGTGGTTTTGCAGCAAAATTACATAATTTCCTGTCCTTCTCCTCCTTCCTCCATTTTTGGGGTTAGTTGTCCATAACTGCCTTAACACTGCTTTTTTATGAATCATCCTTTTGAAGATATGTTGACAAAATCTTCTGCAACTTATTAAATTAACCTTGCTAGCTTCTTAACTGCTTTCTGTCAAAACATTGTCTAATGGGGAATAGGAAGATTAGATTGTAAATAATGTTGTTCTTCTCTTATCCTCTTGTAGTAGCTGTTCCAAGACAGAACTTACTGTTGAAAAAATAGCATTCTTGTTTGCTAGCTCACATTCTTACCTTTAAGTCAATCCTAAATCAGTGCTTCTGCACTGAGCTGTGAAGTATCATGCTCTGGATTGTGTTGTTATTCAAGTTAAATGTAAAATCTGAATATTTATATTATAGTAAAAATCTTTTACATTCTTTACAAAGAACTTAGGTTCCTAATTCTAGGTAAATTCCAAATTTCTCTTGCCCGTATTTTATTTCACCAACTTTATCAGGGTTTTTTTACTTTTTACATTTTACAATTTTTATTACATCTACCAGCTCACTGCACAGTTGAGTGATTGCTATGTTTGTCCTGCATCTGGTATTGTAGGTGAGTTCTACTTCACTAAACAAATAATGTAGGAAAATAGTATCAGTTCTAAGTAATTTAAATTTTATTTAACAAAGTAATTTTCTGTGAACTCAGCAAAGCTTACAGAAATGAAGTGGAAGAACCAGATTTTATCTTGAGTACCATTACTGAGGAGCAGGATGGGGTTCTGCTAGAATGGTACTGATACAGTAGGAATAGCTGTACAAATGTTACAGTCACAGAATCACAGAATGGTAGGGGTTGGAAGGCACCTTCATAGATCATCTAGTCCACCCCCCCTGCCCAAGCAGTTTCACCTAGAGTGGATTGCACAGGAACGCATCCAGGTGGGTTTTAAATATCTCCAGAGAAGGAGACTCCACAACTTCTCTGGACAGCCTGTTCCAGTGTTCTGTCACTCTCAAAGTAAAGAAGTTTTTCCTCATGTTGAGATGGAATTTTCTGTGTTCCAGCTTGTGCCCATTGCCTCTTGTCCTTTCATTGGCAACACTGAAAAGAGTCTGGCCTCATTCTCTTGACACCTGCCCTTTAGATATTTATAGGCACAGAAAACATCACCCCTCAGTGTTTTCTTCTCCAGGCTAAACACACCCAGGTCTCAGCCTTTCCTTATAAGAGAGGTGCTACATTCCCTTGATCATCTTCTTAGCCCTCCACTGGACCCTCTCCAGTAGTCCCCCATCTTTCTTGAACTGGGGACCCAGAACTGGAAACAATACTCCAGATGCGGCCTCACCAGGGCAGAGTAGAGGGGGAGGATGACCTTCCTCGACCTGCTGGCCACACTCTTTTTAATCCACCCCAAAATGCCATTAGACTTCTTGGCCACAACGGCACATTGCTGGCTCATGGTCATCCTGTTGTTCACCAGGACTCCCAGGTCCCTCTCTGCAGAGCCCTGGTTATTGATGATGGGGTTATTCCTCTATATTCCTCCTCTATATACTGATGCATGGGGTTATTCCTCCCCAGGTGCAGGACCCTACACTTGCCCTTGTTGAATTTCATTAGGTTCCTCTCTGCCCAACTCTTCAGCCTGTCCTGGTCTCGTTGAGTGGTGGCACAGCCTTCTGGTGTGTCAGCCACTCCTCTCAATTTTGTATCATCAGCAAACTTGCTGAGGGTGTGCTCTGTCCCCTCATCCAGGTCACTGACAAATATATTGAAGAAGACTGGACCCAATACCAACCCCTGGGGAACACCGCTAGTTACAGGCCTCCAACTAGGCTCTTCACTACTGATCACAGCCCTCTGACCTCTGCTATTCAGCCAGTTCTCAATCCACCACACTGTCCACTTATATAACACACACTTCCTAAGCTTACCTATGAGGATGTTATGGGAGACTGTCAAAACCCTTGCTGAAATCAACATAGACAACATCTGCTGATGTCCCCTTATCTACCTATTAGTCATGCATAGAATCATAGAATCATAGAATGGTTTAGGTTGGAAACGACCTTGAAGATCATTGAGTTCCAACCCCCCTGCCATAGGCAGGGACACCTCCCACTAGACCAGGTTCCCCAAGGCCTGGCCTTGAACACCTCCAGGGATGGGACCTCAACAACCTCTCTGGGCAACCGGTTCCAGTGCCTTACCACCCTCAAAGTGAAAAACTTCTTCTTAATGTTTAATCTAAACCTACTCTCTTCAAGTTTAAAGCCATTCCCCCTTGTCCTATCGCTACATGCCCTAGTAAAAAGTCCTTCCCCAGCTCTCCTGTAGGCCCCCTTTAGGGACTGGAAGGCCGCAATAAGATCTCCCTGGAGCCTTCTCTTCTCCAGGTTGAACAATCCCAACTCTCTCAACCTGTCCTCATAGGATAGGTGCTCCAACCCTCGGATCATCCTCGTGGCTCTCCTCTGGACACACTCCAGCAGGTCCATGTCCTTCTTCTGTTGGGGATTCCAGAGCTGGATGCAGTACTCCAGGTGGAGTCTCAGGAGAGTGCAGTAGAGGGGCAGAATCACCTCCTTTGACCTGCTGGCCACACTTCTTCCGACGCAGCCCAGGATACAGTTGGGCTTTTGGGCTGCGATCGCACATTGCTGGTTCACATTGAGCTTCTCGCCAATCCACACACCCAGGTCCTTCTCCTCAGGGCTGCTCTCCAGCCATTCCCCACTGAGCCTGTATTTGTGCTTGGGATTGCCCTGACCCAGATGTAAGACCTTGCACTTGACCTTGTTAAACTGCATGAGGTTGGCTTGGGCCCACCTCTCCAGCCTGTCCAGGTCCCTCTGGATGGCATCCCTTCCCTCCAGCGTGTTTACTTCTCCAAACAGCTTGGTATCATCTGTAAACTTGCTGAGGGTGCACTCGACCCCACTGTCCATGTCGCTAACAAAGATGTTGAACAGTACAGGTCCCAGTTCTGACCCCTGAGGAACACCACTCACTACTGCTCTCCACTTGGACATCAAGCTGTTGACCGTAACTCTTTGAGTGCAACCGTCCAGCCAGTTCTTTATCCACTGAGTGGTCCGTTTGTCAAATCCATGTCTCTTCAATTTAGAGACCAGGATATCGTGTGGGACAGTGTCAAACACTTTGCACAAGTCCAAGTAGATGACATCTGTTTTTCTTCCCTTGTCCACCACCACTGTAACCCCTTCATAGAAGGCCACCAAATTTGTCAGGCATGACTTGCCCTTGGTGAAGCCATGCTGGCTGTCACCAATCACCTCCTTGTTTTCTATGATGTGCCTCAGTAGAGTTTCCAGGACAAGATGGAATGCAGGATGCATTCCATCATAAAAGGCTTTAAGATTGGTCAAACATGATTTCCCTTTGGTAAATCCATATTGACCACTCCTGATAACATTCTCTTCCTCTACATGCTTAGAGATGACATCCAGGATAAACTGTCCTATCACCTTTCCAGGGACAGAGGTGAGGCTGACTGGCCTGTAGTTTCCCGGGTCCTTCTTCTTGCCCTTTCTGAAAACTGGTGTGACATTAGCTTTTTTCCAGTCCTCAGGCACCTCTTGTGTTCTCCATGACCTTTCAAAAATGACGGGGAGCGGCTTCGCAATAACATCTGGCAGCTCCCTCAGCACCTGTGGGTGCATCCCATCAGGACCCATGGATTTGTGAGTGTCAGTTTTCCAAAAATGATCTCTTACCTGATCCTCCTCGATCAAGGGAGAGTCTTCCTTACTCCAGGCCCTCTCTCTTACCTCCAGGGTCTGGGGTTCCTGAGGGCCAGCCTGAGCAGTAAAGACTGAAGCAAAGAAGGCATTCAGTAACTATACCTTCTCTGCATCCTCCATTACCAAAGCACCTACCCCATTCAGCAGCAGGCCCACATTTTCCCTAGTCTTCATTTTTCTAATGATGTACTTGAAGAAGCCCTTCTTATTGTCCTTGACATCCATTCCCAGATTTAACTCTAAGTGGGCCTAGCCTTCCTCATTGCATCTCTACATACTCTGACAATGTTCCTATAGTTCTTGCAAGTGGCCAGTCCCTTTTTCCACATTCTGTAAATTTCCTTCTTCCATCTGATTTTTTTCAGAAGCTCCTTGCTCATCCATGCAGGTTTCTTGCCTTCTTTGCTTGATTTCTTACACCTAGGGATGCACCGGTCTTGAACTTGGAGGATGTGGTGCTTAAATATTAACCATCTCTCTTGCACTCCCCTTCCTTCTAGAGCCTTAGCCCATGGGATTCCTCGAAGCAGGTCTTTGAAGAGGTCAAAGATAGCTCTCCTGAAGTCCAGGATTCTAATCTTACTTTTTGCTCTGCTTCTTCCATGCAGGATCCTGAACTACACTATCTCATGGTCACTGCAGCCAAGGCTATTCTCAACCTTCACATTCACAACTAGTCTTTCTTTGTCAGCACAAGGTCCAGCAGCACACCTGTCCTCTTTGGTTCCTTCACCACCTGTGTCAAGAAGTTATCATTAATGCTCTGCAGAAATCTCCTGGACTGTGTGTAAGAGACTGTTAAGATATCTCAAAATTCACTTACCACAAGATGTCTTAGAATCTCTCAATAGGAAACCGGTATTCCAAATGTCTCAAAATTTGCTTACCACAAGCAGACCAGCATATCCTGTTTGCAACAGGGGCCAGAAGCACCTGAAACTGCCAAACTAAGCTGCAAGATGTGCCAAAGTTGTCCACTGACGTGGTGTACATGACCACCAAGGGGTACATCATGAGCAACTGTCTTCCAAGATACTTGTTACAACACACAACCAACTGCCAAAGACTGGCCAAGCAAAAGTGGCCTCTATACTGATTGGTCAAGTTTTGAGCAGACTTTAACTATTAATTAGTACCGTGTCCCTCCACAACTGGAATCCCGGGACCCCCGCTTCATTGTGACCTGAGGATTGTGAGTCAACTGGACACCGAGGGCCTTTGGTGGTGACTATACTCTTGCTGTGCTCCGTAATACTGTTCCTCTGTTCTGCCTTTCTTCTACTTCCTGCTTTAGTCTAGTGCTTGTTTCAGCAATCAAGGCTGGGAGATAACAATAAAGCTTGAGCAGACGGCATTTGACCTCATTTATGCCTTAATCTCACGCATGGAGTCGTTATGAGTCCTCCCAGATCCCAACATCTCAGATTGGGGTGTGACATTGTGCGTGCCCAGCTATGTTGCCTTTCCAGTAAATGTCAGGTTAGTTGAAGTCCCCTCTGAGAACCAGGACCTGTGAACACAAGGCTATTTCCAGCTGTCTGTAGAAGGCCTCATCAATTTTCTCTTCCTGATCTGGTGGTCTGTAGTAAATACCCACATCAATGTCTCCCATATTAGCCTACCCCTTAATTCTTACCCATAAGCTCTCAACATGTTCTTCATCCACCCCTAAACAGAACTTTATACATTCCAGTTGCTCTCTCACATAGAGAGCAACTCCACCACCACACCCCGCTGGCCAGTCTTCCCTAAAAAGTACGTTGCCATCCATGACAGCATTCCAGTCATTTGAGCTATCCAACCATGTCTCTGTAATTGCAATGAGATCATGGCCTTGTGACCACACACAGACCTCTAGTTCTTCCTGTTTTTCCCCCATGCTGCATGCGTTGATGTACAGGCATTTCAGAGAGGTAGTCGAGCATGCAGGTTTCCCTGGAGGGTGGCAAGAGGATCCACTACAGCCATTCACTCCCTTGAGGTGGATGGCCTTCTGGATCTCATCTTGGGCGTCAGCTAAGGGACGTTTGTCACTACTCTGGTTGGCATGGCCTGTTCACTGGTTGGCTAAGTTGGTGTAAGCATTGCCACCTTGGACCCCACCTCCCAAGTTCTTCAGTTTAAAGCCTGCCTCACCAAGTTGGCCAGCCTGCTGACAAAGATTCCCTTGCCTCTTCTAGACTGGTGGATCCCGTCCCTCTCTAACAGGCCATATTAATCAAAGAATGTCACATTGTGATAAAAAACAAAACACTCATGACAGCACCAGCCACGTAGCCAGGAGTTGATATGCATTATCCCTCCGTTTCTGGCTGCCCCCTTTCCTCTAACTGGTAAAATGGAGGAAAAGGTAACTTGGTGTCTTGGTTTAGGCCCAGCTAAGAAGTGAAGTTACTGAACAAAGTTGGTTCTGTTTTACCTCAAACCAGGACACTTGGTCACCAATTTTTTTCACTTGCACCCTCAGGGCTTTATAGTATTCCTTAATGCTGCCCAGGTTCTGGCTTGCAGTGTCATTCATGCCCACATAAAAGAGTAACAGTGGGTAGTAGCCCATGTTCTTGACAAGTTGTGGCACCTTCTCAGCAACATCTGAAACCTTAGCTCTCAGGAGGCAGCATACCTCATGTGACTCCCTGTCAGGATGGCAGATGGGTACCTCAGTGCCCTTTAACAGGGAGTCACCCACTACTAGCACTTCTTGTTGTTTAACAGTCTTTAAACAGGTTTAAAATCACTAAAAATTCCTGAGTCAGACAGAAGTGAAAAAAGAACCTTCCCTCTTTTTTTTTTTTTTCAGTGTTCTTAGAACAGATAAGCTTTTTAATAATTTATTCTGGAGATGATAGTTTGGAAGGGAATACAAAGACATCTGCTGCCAATGTTGTCACACTGTCTGTGTTCAGATCAGCTTGCTGAGATAGGACACGTGCTTCCCCTCTCCAGAGATGCTGAAATGGAACATATTCTTTCTCTAAACTGTCACAGCTAAATAGCCATGTGTGATTTCATTTACAGTGATGACTTCTTAATGCATTGTTCTGTACATAGTAGATTAAATTCTGCTCTTTGTCAATGTCAGTAGGAATTTCATGCATGCACCAGGGGAAAAATGTCTAGAGCTATCTTTCTACCTGTACACACCTGTTTCCCAAGTCATCTATGTTAAAAATGTGGTATTGCCCACTGAATTACACTCTTTTCTTTTTACATGCTTTTCCATTTGACCCTCTGATAAGTAGTATTGGGCACTTAGGTCCAGCTTAATAAATCTGTACCACCATATCTATGGGATTAGATTTGGTTTTAAATAATACAGATACCAATTAAAATTTTATGAAATGATGAAACGTGTTCCACTAAGTTGGTATTCAAACACATATTATAATTAGAAATATGTATGTATATAAAAGTACATTCACATATGTAGTACTTAGAGAGATAAACACATTACATATTTTTTTTTTTTTTTCCCCCAAAATATATATATTCACTAGTTGCACACAAATTTTACATGGGTTGGTCAATCCTCAGTGTATCTTTCAGACTAAGCCAGGACAGATTAAATATCACTTGTAAATACTGAAACATAAGTTTTTCCTCTGAGGCAGTTGATACTCCAGCTGTGTGTCCACATGAGTATTTTTCTGGAATTCAATCAGATTCAACAGATTAAACTACTCTACACATTGCATGAAAC
Source organism: Vanellus vanellus (assembly GCF_965231255.1). Classification (NCBI taxonomy): domain Eukaryota; kingdom Metazoa; phylum Chordata; class Aves; order Charadriiformes; family Charadriidae; genus Vanellus; species Vanellus vanellus. The sequence continues at coordinate 14,802,802 of NC_138908.1, read as the reverse complement.
ATTAATAAGCGCTACAGGTGGAAAACTGAGGTAGTGAGAATGAATTTTAGTTGCACTGTTTGCTACAGACTAGTCTAGGGGTGTTTATGGCTAAATTCAGAGTCACAGTGTGACATTTTGGTATTTGTGATGCTTCCAGATTCTCTTTCTCTCTTAAAGGGGCTGCCCTTGCTCACATAGCAGCTGCAGCTAGCATAGCTATGCTACATTTGACTTCAGCTCCCTATGAAAAGGAGTTTGTCCTTCTTGTGTGTTCCACTCTCGTCTTGCACTAGCTCTAACTGCATAAAAGTGTATTTATGAAATGAAGACAAAAACAGATGGCAAACTTTAAGAATAAAATCATATTTCGTATTTTAAATTCATGCTTTTCTTCTGCCCATTGTTTTTTCATTTTCTCTTCTAAAGGTAAATCTTGCTATGCGCAAGTCTATGCGTTTCACGGATCGTAGTTTTAGATAGCTCTTTAGCTGCCTATTTGTCCTTCTGTTTCATATAGCTGCCATATTGCGTTTTTCAGTGTTTTGTGGTGATCTGACACATGCATGTTTAAAAACTTTCCCAGATTAGGTGCAAAACACTGACTGAGCTTTCTATTCTGCTCTGATCCTCTCCCAAAAGTACCCACTCACAGAAACTTCTCTTCTGCTTGAGATCTTTGATCCTTTTAACTCCAAACACATAGAAGGTCCAGAAAACTCAGCATGCTCCATTCATCTTTTGAGTAGCACTTGTGTACTGCATTTATTTGTAGAAACAGCAAAGATTAGCAGTTGGTAAGAGATGTCACTCTAACTGACTGAGGTAAACAGAAAAGATGAGGTCTGTATTTCAATAGGTCCATTCAAAAAGTGTATTACAGATGTGTGGTAGCAAGCTGCTGGTGTGGCAGAAGGATCATCCATGGAAAAAAAAATATTTTCATCAGTAATTAAATATGAAGTAATATACTTTTCAAAACGTATTTTTTAGTGGAGAAAATCAAAACAAAAGTTACGTACAAACCATCTTTTTCGATGTGCTGTGGATATAAACTTGCTCTTGTTTGAGTGATGAGAGCTCTGTTTCTTAATACTGAATTTACTGTGTATTTCTGACATTGCAGTATTTTTCGGGTTTATTTTTGAATGGATGCAATCAAATAGGCACTTTTCTAGTATTTTGAATGTATGTGATCAAACAGAATTTTTAATAAAATAATTTATTTACAATAATTATTTAGTAGACAAGATATTAATTATTTTAACCCCCCCCTTTTCTATCCACTTTTATAGGTATTCAAAATTCAGATTTATGTTGCTTCTATCTTAATAACACATTAAAATGGAAATCGCTGCCCTTACTTTTACTGTGTTCCAATTCCACCTTTCCAGTTTTTGTATTTTCAGTCTGTATTGGATAATTTTGTAATAAAACTATATATTTACTCCATTTTGAATGGTAACCTTAGACAATGATTAAAGAGGAAAAAAAGCTTACAGAATAAATGCACTTCCTATAATTAAAGGCTTGCATTATGGCACAGAGCAAGAGACAAAATACAGGTTGTGCAACCAAAATTCAATAAGAAGATATACTTAATGTTTCTGGTAGTTCAAAGTGCAGACATGGACAAAATAGTAAAACAGACAAAAAATTCATCTCATTTTTCACTACTTTTGATGGACTGACTCAGTTCCCCAGCAGGCACTCATTTCGGCTACTAACAAATTTGCTGCAGTGGTAGAAAACAAGTCTTGAAGCTTGATTCCTGAGGTTCACATCAGGATGCCTTTCAACAACCCTTTAGCAATGTAGCCAGAGACATGTGTGCATATGGCTGGCAGCGGTGTTTCGTTAGCCCCCGTCTTTGTGCTTGAAGGCAGCTGCTCTCCCCAGTGTGTCCCATAGACCACTTATCAGATGAAGAGGTTTGCCTGAGTGTGCTGGGGCTCCCTACAGCAGGGGCACCTCAAGGCTTTCCAACAGGGATAACCAGGGTGCCTGTAGGTGGGTAAGCATCCTGGCTGTACCCTGGCTTGGGGGAAGGTTCATTTCTGACACTTCTCAGGACCACCACTGGTCTTCTCAGGTTAACATGTTCCCTGCGCTTCAATAACTTTATAAACATTAAATTAAGAAAGAAGAAAATAGGTCATTCTCCCCTACTGACCATGATGATGTATGTTACTCTTTTCTTATTCCACCATTCAGATTGTGTTGAAGGAATTTAAATTATATTTAAAAAAAATTAATCTGTAGCTTAAATATCAAGCAGCCAGGAACTATTCCCAGCTTTTACACATCTTGAGATCCTGGAAAATGGAAAAGTGGGTAGGGAATTAGATCAGTGAAAACTAAAGAAAGAGAAATATTGCCAACCAATATTTTTCGGAAGTCAACTCTTGACAAAGGAGATTAATTCCATTAAATTTTCCTGTTATTGCTTATGTAAATGTGGATGTGGTTTATAATTGGATATATGTAACATATTTGGTTTTTTTACAAAGCTTTGAATTTATTGCTGGATGATGTCCTATTTTGAGAAAGGAGCACAAATGTGAAGTGGATTAAGATCTGGCTGACAAATCTCAAAATAGCTGATATGGAACTGTTGTTGTCTTACAGGAATAACTGAAATGGCTGTTACTCCAGCTTAGAGAGAAGGAGGTCAGCAGGCCTGAGATTTGATCAAAATTTATAGGATCATGAAGATTAAGGTGAAGACAGAACTGTTTATCCACCAAACCTCACAGTACTAGAAATAAGGCAAAGTTACTAGGATATCTTTATAGAAAAGATTAAAAAAAAATGCTTTTTTTATCCAATGAAAAAAGAATTTCTTGAAACTCTTGCCAGAAGAGGCTGTTGAGGCAGAAAGTATCATCATGTTCACAAAAGAATAAAGTAAATTCTTGCTCTGTGAATTCACAAAATTTGCAAACAGGGGTAGTGGGCAGGGATACGCTCCTTTACCTTTCCTTTTCTTGTGAATGTGAGTAGAACTGATCCACCCTAAATAGCATCTCCCATTCATGAGAGACCAATGGTGCGTTACAGGTCCCACTGACCTAACACAGTAGAAGATTTGGAATTTTCTATCATTAAATGTTTATAAAAAGATTTCATAAGTATCAGTTCTGGTTCTTCTGGTTAATGGATTTAATCTAATTTTGCTATTATTTTTTCTTTTTAATAGAATGACTTCTTTCTAAAATTTGCTTTTAATTATTAGTCTTTCTTGCTGGCATGAAATATAATACCTGTCTATGTTTAAATTGCACCTTCATCTTGTAATAAAATGACACAAATACTGATTTTGAAATAGATGTGTTTTTTTTTTAACAATATAATAAAACTGTGATAGTCAACGTGGTAAAGAAACAAAGTGGTGTCTGACCCCCATCATTTGCTGTACTTCACTGACAGATTCAGTTGTTAGGTAAGTGCAGAGTTGATTGAGTTTTGGAAAAAAAAGATATTGAAGATTGTTGATTTAACAATGAGCCAGATGCATCATAATATTGTAGAGCATTGTGAAAGACCAAAGATATGCAATTCACATAAAAGAATCAGAGATGCAGAAGAATGCAGGAAAGAAATACAAGATCTTTGTTCCCCAAATTATGTAGCAATTAATCTGTTTTTTGGAGGCACATAAGGAGTGTAGGTGCGAAAGTTGTACCTTCAATTGCTGTGAATTGTTTTATGGTGATGATGCAAAACAGTCCCCAGAAAACATTTTAATTTTGCCTGAGCTGTGCTGGCCTGTATCTTTATCTGTATTTTACACCCCTGGCAAGCCTAAGCCGTCTGTTTGGACTTGTGGAAAATTCTGGAAAAAACAGTTTGGAATTATCCTGAAACTACTTGTATTAACTATAAGAACTTTTAATGAGATTGTTCAAGTGAAAGCTAAAGTTCTGTACTCTTTTAGCTTTTTAATGGGATGAATGTGATAAGGAAGATAGTCTTCTGCTTTGAAAAAGAGGAATTATTTTTTTTCCTAACACATTTATTTATTTATTTTTAAAGAATGAAAGCACTCTGCCTGTTCTTTTCCTTGTTGTGATTACACATCCAAATGTCAGCTCATCCTATGTGGAAAACAATAGTATTTGTTTCAAAATCCCCCTGATTTTAATAATGGAATTGTAGGACAGAGGTATATGGGTCAGTAAACAGAAAAATGTCAGGGATCAAAGTCTTCTTTCATGAAATTTCACTGAATTTATTGAAGATACAGCAATGAAGAACTGAAATGTGCATCATCATGGACATAGTGTTTTAACAATATCCTTCTGACTAAGAATTTTATTGATCAAGCAGCACTGATAATTGGTTTGCCTTTTATTCTTTCTCTTTTCAGTTCAGTAGTTATCCTATTTTGAATAAGGAAATAGAAAGGAACTCCTGAGATGACTAGTAAAATATTATATTGTTTAGATGTCCGTTATAGCTAATAGCTAATATTTTACTCTTCTCACCCACTCTGCGCTCCAGACATTTAATACAGACTCATGGCATGCAACCTGCAAGGGATAAATACTTTTACATTGTATACATTCTACTGCAGAATTATTAGTGTGATGTTAATGTCAAAGTGATGATTCATGCACAAATGTGATATTTAAGTCATTGAGGAGATTTGTGTATGTGTATATATAAACACTGCATTAAAATTAATTTTGACAGTAGTCTACCTAGATGGGGCCTAAAACTACAGTAATCCTGTTTAAGAATGCTCATGTGTGAAATTGTGAGGTTTGCTGAGAGTCAGGTAGGAAGGGAAATTAGGTGCCTCTTGGGTATCTGCTGTTTGTTGAAAAAATGCTGAGTTGTCTCTGTCAAAGGGACTTTCTTCCCATAACTTAGCATTTTGCAATACCAAACCCATGGCTAATGTCCTGTAGCTTGGTGAATAATACATTCCAGCCCGAGTGGCCTAAACTTATCTGATTTAGATTCTACACAGGGACTTTTGCATATCCATTCGAATTTGGTGCCTTTACGAAAACAGATAGCCCTAAACTCATCAGTGTCATCCAGACTTACCTTGCTCCTAACACTACAGAATCTTAACAGTAAAGCAAAGATTGCCAAGCCTTTAGATGCAGTTTGCAACAAAAAGTTTACAAGTAAACAATTTCAAACTGTGACCCCTAAATTAAACTTATCAGCTATGTTTTTCCCATTGTTTGCACTCTTTTCTTTAGAATTCCCAAAGCATGTCCAAGTTTACAGCTAGAATTTTAGAATTTGCAGCAAGATTTCTCCTGCCTATGTTACCCTCAGTTCTTCCAGTTTCTTAAACAGATAAGGAGGAGCTCCCCTGAAATTCTCATAGAAATATGACTGAATGGTATTTTCTTGGTCATTAGATATAGTTCAAAAGAGGTATAAGAAATGAGTGGCACTACTCTTAAACGTTGTGCCAGTTCTGAAGCTCTGTCCTTAAATATTATAATTCCTACCCATTTTTTGACTACTGTCTCGACCCAACCTGGATTATTCAGAATTCATAAAATCAGTAGCGCTTACTATTTTGCCAATATCAGTTACTACACAGGGTAATGAGTTGCTTATATTTTGTAAAGCTCATGAATTCTGCAATAACACCTTTCTGTAGAGATCACATGCAATGCTTTTGGACATAAACACATCAGTGAACTCAACATACAAAAAAAATATCCTCAACACAAAAATATCCCAACAACAATTGCCTGATTTTTTTTTTTTACTTTTTATTACATTGGTTCCTTCTTCCATATGTCAAAATACCTTGTCCTCTCTTCTAAGGACAAAAGCTGTTTCGATGACACTACCCCCAAAATTCAAAAGAATTCCAAAGAACTGCTAGCAATGTAACATATCACAGGAACAAAACCAGATTGAAACAGCAAAATTCCTTTTGCCCCACCTGTGATGATCAAGCACACAAAGCAACTCATGCCTCATTCAGAATCACTGTAGATCCTACATAGAGGGTCGTTGGCGATTATGATTTTGCTGTAACCCCATGTATGTCATTTTCTCCATGTGGCATATGAGGAGTATGCATAATTATCTGTGTGCAGTCCTCCATTTGGCCGAGGATGAGTAACATCTTCTACTGGCACCAGATCTACAGTGGGTCCATATCTTCCTATTTGTTAACTAGGAAACTGACAGCATGGATCATCTGTAAAAGGAAAGCTCATTGCAGAAGACATGCAAATTGAAAAAGTACTGGGAAAGAGCTGCATCACATTTTTTTGCATAAAAAAGGGACAATTTTTCTTGGCAAGAGTGAAGTATTTTCTTTGCCCTGTGAGTTGCTTCCAGAAGACACAGTTTTACAAATAAACTTATCAATGTCACATATTTCTTCTTTTAGTTCGGCGTAAGACAGTTCCCATGACTATAAAATTGATAAAAATGAATTTATTAAGGGGCATAGCACTATGTGAAAAGGGAGAAAAAACCCTCAGAAAGATAGGGAGATTGTGGAATTACCTCAGTTTGGATCTCTCAGAAGAGGTAAAGTTTAGGAAACTGTGGAGATAAAAGGGAATGAAGCCTAGAAATGGCCTGTGGCTTACACCTACCCTCTAGTCGCAGAAGTCTTTGAATCCTCCAGACTCTTTTTTTTCCCATAGTTCCCTGTCTTGCAAAACCCATATATCTTTAATATTGCAATATTCAGTGCTAGTGGGGATCATCCTCAACTCCTTTCAATTGTAAAACATCAAAGGAGAAAGAGAAGTAACACATGGAAAGGTAGATTAATGTCAAAAGAATCACTTCTACAGAATTTCATAGATTTAGTACGAGTTCTCTTGTTAGAACAGAAATACTGGGGGAAAGGATGGGGTTATCTCGGGGAAAATACATCTTAAGACAAAGAACAAAATTAGCAAAAATAATCTGAAATGTACATTTATTCAGCAGAAACTAAACATCATTGAGTAACACCTAATGAAGGTGAATAGCAGCTTAGTCATAAGTTTGCAGCAGATGAAGCTTCCCCAAATATTCAAATGTTGGCTGCACACAGCACAAAAAGCATAATAGAAATCTGGAAACAGATTTCTGGATTTACCATTCATTACTGGGTTCCTTATTGCCAGAAAACTGTTGACTGGAAGAACACGGGAGAAGATGAACAAAGATGAGGCGGGGAGAAGAGGGTAGGTATGCTGGAGACAGACAGGATTTCAAGCTGCATACTTTGGCAAGAAGATTAAAAAGTAATAAATTATATATAAAGCTGAAGCATGTAAATATTAGGCAAGGAAAAGCATTTTTATCTTTCTGAGTTAAATTGTTTAATGAAGTGAAATGGAAGGGTTAGTTAAAAAGGAAGACTCGACAAAAGGATAAGATAGAAACCTCAAATATTTGAGTCATTTTATATTATGCAACAGTTCAACTGCTATTAAATATATACAAAAGAAAGCAAATGCATGAAAATGGGGATTAGTAAGGACTGGAGTTGTCTCTTTTCTGTGTAATTCTACTCTTCGCAAATGGCATTGTCATATTGAAAAAAAGCATCTGCATAAGTACCCTAGTTAAGATGACATTAAGACCTACAATCAAAAGAATGTGAAAATAGTTTATTTTACTCATCAGTAGTTTTATTTTGTCTCTGTATCTCACATTTTCTTTTTGAATCTTTTAAAGAGAAATATTCACTGGTTTTGGTAGTATAGAATACTGTGTCAGAGACCTCAGTAGAGGATACTTACCTATGCAAGCCATTAGTTTTTATACCGTCTGAGTGTCTTAAATCATTTGTTGCTTCTACAACTGTTATGGAACTTTCATATTTTTTAAAACTGCAGAAAAAGGTGGGAGTTTTTTCAAATCAATTTAGGAAGATAAGACTTTCACAAAACCAAGTAAAATACCATGTAGCACAATATTTTTAAAAACATAAAAATTCATAATTTGGGGACTTTTAATACATAAGTTAATAGAAATATATTTATTTTCTGCAGGCAATTTGAAGGAGAGAAGATGATTTCTTATGAGGAAGTAGTGTACCCAATGTACAGCGTATATTAGTGTGGAGATACTATTCTGAATAGGACCTTAATATTCTTCATTACTAGCAAGAGAAAGTAAACGTCTCCACTGAAAAAAATAAACTTACTTGGAAGACGAAAAGTGATAAAAACCTAATAAACTTCTGCTTTGCTTGACAAAGCTCTGTATAAGCAGGCATCCACACTAATTCTGCGCAACCCGATGTAAGCAGTACTTCATGAATTATATAAAAAAAATATAATAAAGAAAAGTGTCCTGGAAGAAGCTTCTAGATCTTGCAAGGGTATATCTGTGTACCTACAACTGATTTTCTATTTCGATCATCTCTTTTCATTAAGTATAAGATGTGGTATAGTAGTACTTACTCTGGTTTTGGCACTTCAAAAAGCCCAAATTTATTATCACCTTCTGGTCATAGAACACATCTGGAACCTTGAATGTGCCTAATGCTGTTTGCTGCAAACCCTTTTACTACTCTGCTCAATATTACTCCTAAGCCATTATGTAGCTACTTTATGTTTAAATGTGTAGCAGCATATTGAAATCTGGAAGTATAAAAATTATTTCATAATATGAGGCATTGTTTTCCCTCACTCTGTCTCTCTCATGTTTGTACACTTTAATGAGTCCATTGACTTCTGCAAAGTTTCTTTTAGTACATACCTGTGAACAAAGAGTATAAGGTTATTGCTGGCTGTAGGAACATTGATGGTTTTTGAGAGATCAGCAGCACTGTTCATCTCTTCTATTGGAGATAAAAGTTTCTGTGAAGATCTTTTGTTTTGTTTTGTTTTGTTTTGTTTTGTTTTGTTTTGTTTTGTTTTGTTTCAGTCTTCCCACATCATTTCTGGTTCCTGAAGTATCCAGATGTGCTCCAATGAGATACAGATATTTTTTTATACTATTGGCCTAGTGAAGCAATCATTTTATTTTTTTTTTCTTCTTGTAGTTGACCTTAGTGATTATAGCACAAAGTATTGTGCATAAAGTATAGTTTGTTTAGCTTTGTTTATCCTGTATACAGGACAGTATGAAAACCCTGTCAAAACAAGTATGTTATGCATATTTACCTTGTAAGTAGAAGTGTGATATCACTGTGAAGCAGAACAATATAGTGCAGTAGGTAAAACACAGAAATTGTAGAACCCTTTTTTTCACATGCCTTTTAAAGTCTAAATTTTCATCAGTAACCTGCAGATTGCTGAGAAGGAAGCAAATCCTTCTGTCTTATTATTTTCTTTGAAAATTATTTTGAAAGCTGTCACTGTTTAGTGTGTGTCCATAACAGCAATGCTATATAAACCAAATTTTGTAACGAAGCAATGCTGCACACTACCTCTTTTAGTAATGTTTATATCTTTATTTATCAGCCAGTTTCCCTCTAGAAGTCTCAAATGAACAATCTAGCTGCAAAATTTAACAATACAAAAGTGTCTACACTTTTTTGTACACAGACGTACAGATAAAATGTAGTTTGTAAATATATGTGCATACACATCCACATGCATATATGTATATACATGTATTCACATATTTAATGCCTAATATCAGCTATTTCATGCTGTCAGTAAAAAAACTGACAAAAAAATCAGAATTAATTTTAGAAGATGTAAAAGTTAAGCTTAATCCTTGATTTTCATAGATGGTCAAAGATTTAAATGAATGATGCTCCAGCTATTTCTCTCAAAAACTATCAAAAATGTTCATTTGAAATGAATAAAACACATGATATAATAAATATCTGTGAGGTATTAGAGAAAGAATTCTGACCACTGATACAGTGCAATTGTGCATTTTCATTCTTTTACTTACAATTTTCACTCTATTAGTTATAAACCACCATTTGTAAACAAGTAGGTGTCTGAGAGCTATTTGAGACATACTTTCTTGTCTTTGTGTGTGCATATGGTAATTTACTATGGATTTGAAAAATGAGCATAAGCGTGCCTTTCAGTTATCTCTTCTCAAGAGTATTGCTACTTTCCAAAGCCTCACAGGGTCAACAGTGTAGCTCCTGTCATCTTGGTAGCCAAAAGATCCACATAATTGGATAGTGATGAACACAACAGTGCATTACAAAGAAGTTAATCTTGGAGATTGTTTTAAAGTTGTTAATCTTGGAGATTGTTTTAAAGTTGCGATTTTATTTTCACTCTCTTGTGTCATGGTAATTTAAAATTTTAAGTGTCCCATCTAAATTAACTGGGAAATACCTGCTACTGGAGTTGAGAGTAGCTGACCATTATTGGTAGTCTTAATTATTGGTAGACTTTTAAGACTACCTGTTTTGAATGGTAATCTTGTCCTCTGTGCACTTATTCATGACAAAACAAGAAAAAAAAAAAGGAAAAGAAAAAGAAAAAAAATTATTTTTTGTATATGACCTATTACTTTTATGATATCAGAATTCATTCAATCTCGTTTGAATTTTGCATCCAAAGGATGCAAGGTCCAAAAGGAGAAGTAAACACATTTGCTTTTTACCTGTTTCTTTGAGAGTACAATGCTTTTCCAGATTATTCAGAATGAACTGGTGATACAAGTTTGATCTAAATTTCCTTGGGTCCTCAGCAGTAATATTGTTACAATTTTTATGTGTTTTATCATACAGATTTTATCAACTTATTATGAAAAGGGGTCATTCTCCAATAACCCACTGCAAAATCATGACATTTTTGCTATCACTATTACCGCTGTAGTGGACTTAAATTTGATTTATGAGAAAATTTTATAGGATGTATGTCGTTAGGAGGCTCCAAGCAATGAGATAAAGACTACTAATGTAAATTGCTTAAAAAAAAAAAAAAATACCCAAATACTTGCATGTTGATTGCTTACATATGTAACTTCAACAACAAAAATAAAAATTTAACACGAAGAGAAGGGAGGAAAGAGAACTCTTTGTCCTGAGATGTTCTTAAAACTGCTAAAAGAAATAGAGGGAAAAGAAGAGGAATGAAATGTCTCCCTTAAGAACCTCGGTGCTTTAAATATAAGATAAAGAAACAAAATGTGTGAAAACCCCCAGAAACAGCATCAAGCAGATCTTTAGTAACTTCCTAAGTATTGACCTTCACCCAGACATGATCAGATCTGTGCTTTCACTGCTGACCTTTTTCCAAACTAGGCTGTCAGAAATGAAGGCTATCTACTGAATATTCTACACACCTGCATTTTCTCAACTCACAATGGTTTTAGATGGTTCGAGTTTTGACAGTTGAACTAGTGATAGTTGTGAAAGTGAATTAACAGTCAGGAAAAAAATTTCTTGGTTTCATCTGAGCAATGGCCCCTTTAATAATGCTATTTAGATATGTCCCACTTTGTGTAGAAGGAAGCTAGCTCTTCAAAATCTCTGTAATTTCTGAAATTCTAGATTATTTTCAGGGTGTGCTAAATGTTTTGCTTCATTTACTTTAGGGTGTGTGTCTTCAGGGGAATCTATCTGGAAGTGGATAAGTAGGTCTTCTTCAGTTTGATCCTTCCATCTTCAAATGCCATTAAACACTCAAGTGATGATGTTTAAATGGTTTTATCTATCTCCTTTGAAAGGCAAGGCATTTCAGAAATATAGACGGTAAACAATAACTGGGTTTTTCTGTGGAAATCTGGAAGGAAAAGGCTGTGCTCAACTGAGAGGTTTTCTTTCTCTTTGCTTTTTATAATGTGACTAAGTATTCATAAAGTATGCAGTTTAGAGCTCTTGAGTCCATTAAAAGTACATAAACAGCTTTTTTGTCTTTAAAAATGAATTAGATGTCTTGCTCTGTTAGTATCTGGTGTTTAGAATATACAGAACTAATTGTTCTGAACAAATGAGTGTCATATAAAATAAAAAAAAATATGCAACATATCTGTGTAGCTTTCAAGATGCTATATATCAAGTAATAAACAACAATCTGTAACAAAACTGAGGATTTTGTTTAGCCAGAAAGCCTATCTTGTCTTCCACAAAAGTCCTTTTCTTTCCACGTGCGTTTAACAAGTATGTACTCGGTGTCTCCACCAAGTGCCCTTCCTTCCCAAAAAACTTTTGAAAATCATAATCATACAGTGTTTACTGTATTATGCACATTCTTTCATTAGGAATTTCACGTTGATTTTAGAAGGATATATCTTTTGCTTCAAAAGTGTATAATTCCAGCATCTGAGGCACAAAGAGTCTATCTTAGTGCGTAGAAATTTGAGGCCTGCAGTAAAGCCCAGGAGTTTTTGAATGCTACCAAATAGGTTGCAGTGACGCAGGTATTATGGAGATTTAGTCTGCAAATATTTACTCCTGTAACATGCCCTTAGTCCTGCTGCTAGCTTAAATCAGTGATCTGAAACATGGACTACTTTAATGAATATGAATTTATGCAGGTTGAGGTCAGATTTCTATAAGTGACATTTTACTTTTTTTTCACATTGACATTCTTCATAAACAGTAGATGTTCCAATGGCACTTTGCAAGGTACCAAGAACTGTTCACTCTTTGTTTAGTGAGTATCTAGTCTGGTTGAATCTCAATTTGTGATACTAATGCAGAAAGATGTTTTCACAAATGAGCACGTTTCTTCTCTCATATTGTTTCTGTGAGGCTTGTGTCCTTCTGGACCTTTTCAGTTGCATTCTTTATTTTTTTATTATTATTATTCAACAGTAAATGAAGTAGCAGAGAGAAAAAAATTTCCTGAGAAATCTGTATGCGTCAAGACCAGTGTTCACGTCACTGATTCTGACAATTTTAACAATCTGTATGGCTTCAAACAGAAAGACAGCTGTTTATTCATTGGTTCAAAGAGCAAAAATAGGGACTGTCTTGGGAGCTAGCAGACAGACATCACCTAATGTCTGGGTGTCCAAGGTTTGTTTCTTGCTCTAATTAATGCTTTAATTATCTGTACAAGGTAGAACAACTCCATCAAGAGAAACTAAGAGAAACTATATCTAATCAAGGTCCCAGCATGTAGCAAATGTTAATTTGCTATGGCATAGATGCATTTAAATGGTTACTAGTAGCAACATCAAGCAGAATCCTTAATTTGTAACATTGTTAAGGTCAGGATTCATAATTATTTATGGTATATCAAGCATGTAATTATTTCAATGTACATTCAAATCTGATTACAGACTATGTTTCAAGGATGCAAGGTTTTTTTTATGAAATGCAATTATGCTAATAAATAAAATAAACATTATGATGCTCATGCTAACACAGAAAGAACGAACTCATTTTGATTTTGTCATATTGATTCTTTCTGTTTCTAGTGAAAATTCACCTACCTTATCATGTGGGGAAATTTTTGTGACAGTAATCCCTCACTGTTATTTTCATTCTCCACTCTTTGTATCTGCCTAGATATAGAATTGACTGTTGACTCTTAGAAATAGAAGTCCTGCACCTTGGCTTTTGCAAAATGCAGGGTTTTTCTTATTAGCTCTGGGTGAATAACACACAAAGAAATACCATGCACATTGATTAAATTATTCTTACAATTTTTTTTTTCAGCAAAGCTCTTGAATGCCTGAACTGTTAGATAGGAATTTGATTTTTCTTTCATACCAAAAACATGTTTCAAAACATCAAGCAGATATGAATTCATTGTTGGTCAAGTGTATACTAATGTGTTTAAAAGCCTTTGTGGTTTTGTGGTCTCTGCTGTTTGGTGGTGGGTGTTGGCTGCACATTCTATGTCCTATGGTTGTTATAACACACCTGGGAAAAAAGCAGGGATCTTTGATGTCCACGGTACACAGCAGATCACGCCATTATTGAGAAATAACACAGCCAGGCTTGAAATAATCTCCTCAATTCTTCCTCTAAGTTATCTCAGAAAAGGAAAGGATAAGTCTTTGCCTTTTCTACTGGTGACCCCCTTTCTTTTTGCCTTTTTGACCTACAGCTTTCCTAATACTCCTACAGAATTTAATAGGATTATAGATGAATAAAATAATGGTATTTCCCCCCATTTTTTTTAAGAATTAAACATATTGTGAAATTGTTTCCAGTTGATAAAGCTAAATATTGGGGTTGCTTTCCTCACAGTCATTGCAAGACAGAGTAGATTTTTTCACCATGATCTTAATTTCAGTTTCCAATAGGTCATGTGTGTTCAGATGTAGGTTCATAGAGATTACTGTGGTCATAACCTTATCATTTATGATCAGAACTGAAGCACTTGAACACAGAAATCTATGACAGATGTGATGATGAAGTCAATAAATAAATAGCCTGAATCTGTCAGTGATTTTCCCAAACTACCTGACACAGTTGCATAACACAGGATTTTACTGTGAAGCCAGGAAATCAACACAAATAAAAGACTTGTACCTGGATCCTAAAACATCTGATCATGTTATTAGAGCCAGAATGGTCATCTTAAATCATGGAAAGACCAGAAATACAAGATGTATTTACACAATACTGTTACTGGCAAAATGATTCTGAAATTCCTTCTGCAGTAGCCATAGAGTAATCAGGCAGACTTAACAATTTCTGTGTCAGATTGCTTTGTAATGTGTTAAAATCATTTGAGAAGAAATCAAACTCTATTTGGGCAGCTTTAATGTGTAAATGTATGTGTATGAGAGATCGAGCAGTTGTCTTGAATTTATAATTTAGGAATTGACTTCAAAGGAGTAGACGTTCATCTGAGTTACAGAGAGAGAACACAGAAAGTTTAAAATGTCCTCATTTTATGAAGGTGTTGCAATGTAAGTATTTCCAAAGGAAGAAGAAAAGACAGAAAATACTGTAAAGAGGAGTGTCCCGGTTCTGGCAGGGATGGGGTTAATTTTCCCAGGGATGTGGCAGGGGACGCAGGTATTCCATCCCATGTGAGCCATGCCCAGGAGATGGGGGGGAAGGGGTGGGATGTCACTGGTGGGCTGCGTCGGTCCGGTCCGGCTGATGCGTGGTGGTACTTTAGTCACGTTCATATATTCCTTTATCCGCGTTAGTGTTACTGTTTTCTCTTCCCTTTGCTGTTCTGTTAAACTGCCTTTATCTCAACCCACAAGTTTTGCCTTTTTTCTTCCAATTTTCCCCACAGCTGTGGGGGTTGAGAGAGTGGCTGCGTGGTTCTTTGTTGCTGGCTGAGGCAAAACCATGACAAGGATATATCATTTGCTTTGTGGAGGATGATTGAGATAGCATTCAAAAACACAAAGTAGCAAGCCGAGCAAATTAATGGGGATTCAAAGACATCAGTATTTTTTCCAGGGATTACAGGCTGGTTTGTTTTGTTTTTGTTTTTGGTTTTTTTTGTTTGTTTGTTTGGTTTTTTTTTATTTTATTTTTCTGCACTTTTTATAACCCCAAAGTCTCACAGCTGATATATTCACCTCTGTGCAGCAGATCTAAGATAAGTGTTTGCTTCATTTATACATCACTTCCTGCATTCTTCAGTTCTGTATTTTAGCATGGGTGGGAGTGTTGATCTGCTTGAGGGTAGAAAGGCTCTACAGAGGGATCTGGACAGGCTGGATTGATGGGCCAAGGCCAATAGTATGAAATTTAACAAGGCCAAGTGCGGGTCCTGCACTTGTGTCACAACAACCCCATGCAGTGCTTACAGGCTTGAGGAAGTGTGGCTGGAAAACTGCCCCACAGAAAAGGACCTGGGGGTGTTGGTCCACAGCCGGATGAATATGAGCCAGCAGTGGGCCAGGTGGCCAAGTAGGCCAATAGCATTCTGGCGTGTATCAGAAATAGTGTGGCCAGCAGGACTAGGGAAGTGATCATCTGACTGTACTCGGCACTCATGAGGCTGCACCTCAAGTTCAGTTGTGGGCCCCTCACTACATGAAAGACATTGAAGTGTTGGAGGGCATCCAAAGAAGAGCACAAAGCTGGTAAAGTGTCTCGAGCACAAGTCTTATGAGGAGCTGCTGAGGGAGCTGGGGTTGTTTAGCGTGGAGAAAAGGATGCTCAGGGGACACCTTATCGCTCTCCACAACTACCTGAAAGGAGGGTGTAGCGAGGTGGGGGTCAGTCTCTTCTCCCAAGTAACAAGGACAAGAGGAAATGGCCACAAGTTTCATCATGGGAGGTTTAGATTGGTTATAAGGAAAGTGTTGTTAAGCATTGGAACAGGCTGCCCAGGGAATTGGTTGAGTCACCATCCCTGGAGGTATTTAAAAGTTGTGTAGATATGGTGCTTAGGCACATGGTCTATTGGTGGACTCGGCAGTGTTAGGTTAACAGTTGGACTTGATGATCTTGAAGGTCTTTTCCAACCTAAATGACTCTATGATTTGATGATCTTCCTTTTTAATAGCCATATTTGAGAAGTAAGAATCTGTCTGTCTCATGATCTGTCCTTCAGTTTTTTCTTCTCTTAATGAATGTAATGATATGGTGCTATTTTTGAAGAAGAATATTGTCTTTGTGGCAGGCCTTACAGAAAAGTCTGTATGGTTGATCTGTTTTTAAGAGCTGAAGCGCTTCTTGGATTGTATGCTATTGTTACATTATCCATTAACGGTTTGGTTTGTGTTTGGTGTTTTTTTTGATAAACTAATGTGATTTAAGCTTGCTGAAAGACAAAGTAAAGATGAATGTAAGACCAACATATCTCCTAAGTTCTCTTCTTTCTGCTGGCTTGCCTTCATGATGTCTAGTGAAGCACAACTTACCATCAGGACAAGTCCCCAAAAAGATGTTCTGAAATCCTACAACTCCCAAAATGCTTGTCCTAGTCCTACCATGCCCAATACACCCTTCTAGATCCATAGAGCCTGGGACTCTCCCAGCTCTGCCTCCCTCAGTCAGGAGAAGGTGAATCTTTGTGAATATGTATATACAGATACACAGAAAACTGCATCTGAATTCAACAATTAATTTTTGCCATTTCTGCATTCATAAACTTAATGTTCGTGATCATTGGTCTGGTGTAGAGCAGAAAACTCCATGCTGATGTAAAAGCTATTATTTAATGCTAAGACAATATACATTTCCTACAGCTTTACTAAATTTGAAGTATTATAAATATCTTTTCATACTGTTATTGAGGGAATTGGAATTATAGATATTACATTTTAACTGATTCTTTTTATGAGCTGATGCAGCTAAAGGAAATCTTATGCCATCTGTTCTACAAGAAAGCTTAAGACCCTTCACGGTCCTGTGTATGCATTTTCCATTACCAATTCTATATTTTTTTATAGTGCAATAGGGATTATTATGCACCAAATGCAGGTAATTTGGAAGATCGAAGAAATGTAATTAAATTGTGATGGTGGACTGCAGCATTCTAATAATAATGGTTATTGTAGTAGTAAAATCTAGCTAAAATTGACTCGTTTTGTCCAGATTTTTATTTTTTTTTTTTAAGTTTTGTCATGAATGAAGAGTATCTGTGGAGTGGGCAACATATACTTCATGTAAGTACTCTTAAGGTTTCATCACATCCTTTTCCTTCCCTGCATGGCATCATTTATCCTATTAGAGGATGGAAAACATACCATGTGAATTACAGGGAGTTATAATAACTACTAATGAAAACTTTATAGCAACAGAGCTAACAAGAAAAACAAAGGGTAAAAATCCTTTGGATGAGAAACCCAATAGAGTAACTAAAGCCATCTGTCCACTGTTGTAAATTAAGATGTGGCTTTCAAAGACACCTGAGGGAATCCAGTACCGGTTTTCACTGAAAGTTGGATGTCCAGTTTCTACTAAATTACATTGTATCTCTTTAACAGTCTCACCCACAAACCTGCTAAAGTGCAGTCATCTAATTAATTTTTTTCTATAAATACTTCTGTAAACACTACTGGAAGGCTGTAAAAATAGCACTTCAGAGAGTTATAGTACCAAATCAAAGGAGCAGAGGCAGTTCCTTCTTTCCTCCTTGTTCTTTTTAATAATAATAACGGCTCATTGTGCATTTAGTTGACATCTTCATGTATGGAACCCTGTTTCTCTAATGAATTGTATCATTCATACATATGTCTTTTACAGCAGTTTTCCTGTTTCCAGGGAAAACTTTGCAGATAGCTAATGTTTCTGCAAACCAGTGAAATCTTTGGGCAAATCTCAGGTACTACATTGACAATGTCTTTTTATTTAGATAAAAAGACTGTGCTGCTAAACTGTTACAAAGTTTTATGCAAAATATATATACCAAAAGATGGAAATCACCATAAATTTGAATTCCTTCAGACAGATGTACCAGGAATGTGACCATGTGGTTTATTTTTAAGTGCTGCAACTTCACAGTTTCAGATTACACCCAACAAGAGAGGTCTCTGGTGCTTAATAACTTTCAAAAATGATCCCCTCTCTGAAAGGTCTGTATTCTGGGTAGCATGACAACATCTAACAAATAAGGTGAACAAGACAGAAGGTCTATATGGTCTATCTATGCTTACCAAAAAAAAAATAAATAATGGTACTTTGTCTGTAAAAAAAGAAATGGTCACCATTCTGTAGTTAATTTCTGCATTCAGGTGCATATCTGAAGAAAGCCCATTTAAAGTGACTTGCACTATGTCATTATAAGCATGGGCTACACAAAAACAAAAATTGTCCTGACAGACCATAAATGTAACTATAAATTGAAAGGGGAATAATAATATGAAAAAGAGTAGAACAACAATAGTGTGAAGTGAAATTCAGGTTTGATGTCTGGGAGCAATGAGAAGATTCCTGTATTCATGAGAGAACATGAGAGAAACCAACTTCTCTGAGAAGTTGGTTTGATCTGTGAAAAGTTTTTGCCTTTGTAGACAGGAACAGAGGAATCAGACAAAACAGCAATCTGTACAGCATATGTATCTGGGAAACCATGGTAAATATATAGTCTTTAGGAACTTTTCATCCTTTTTCCCAAGCAAAGACAGAATAGATTATAAGAACAGGCTGGTTTATCCTGTGCAGTGGCAAATGTTAAGTTCTTCCTTTCTTAAAATGATCATTGTTCCACTAAGCCTTTAACCATTAAATCAGAGGCTGTGAATATGATTACGATGGCAACAGAAACTGTTGTAGACAGTTAGATTATTGGAAAAATGGGATCCAAAAGCATAATGCCACTACGTGATGATGTTCAAATTGCTATTTTCTTTGGTCTGGTGTACATGTCTTGCATCTGACCACGGATAATTAAGACCTTTGGAGTCACTTCAGATTTGACTCATATCTCAAACACTTTAATGACTTTTCCATTGGTGTAAACAGATTAAAAAAACATGACAGGTTAGAATAGAAATACAAAAATGAAACTTAGACAGATTTTAGTAAGTAGAGTCAAGTGTAACTATTACAGAAGGGAAAAAGGGACAAGAGAAAAAAAGATGAAAGAGTTATAAGATTGAATAATGTAGAAGGAGTGAAAAAAGTAAAAGAGGGAAAGAACAGGAAAAGGCAACGACTTAAAGAAATGTAATTCATTGCCATGACAGGCTTGAGGATTGCAATATTGTGATTCTTCTGGCAGTGAAATTTAGTCAAAATTGGTTCTTGATTCTTGCATGTTTTTTACAGGAGGGACTGTGAGAACTGGAATTGAGCACGCAAAAACAAAAGCAAACAAACAAAAGAGCAGGCATACATGACATTGAGAAAGAAAGAAAATGAGAATATTGAATACCTTCAGCTTCTGGAAAAAGTGAGCCAGGTAAGAAAATCCCTCAGTGTAGGAACTTCTAGCTTTCTTTTCACAATTCCATCCCATTCCATTATTATCAATATTTTCAGTGAATAATCTTAAACACATGTAGACGTAAGTACCTAACTTTGAAATCCATCAATACTTTGGCAAATAACATTGGCTCAGAGAAGTTTTTGGGTTTTTTTTGTATTTTTCCTTAAATTACTTTTGTATTCATATTTACTTACACGCTCATTATTTTAAGAATATCTGTGAAAATTATTTGACTAGCTATGAAATATATATTGTTAGCTAAACATCTGATTCAACTTTCATTTTTGGGCAATAAATGAAAGTCATCTGAAATAGACTGATAATGCTTTTGAAAGAAAGAAAAAGGAAAACAAAACCCATATCTGTAGGTAAAGCTAATTGTTACACTGAAGGGTTACTGCAGTGAATCTCGTTGGGGAGGTTCAGTGATCGCTGGCTACTTTGTGTGCTGCAATGCAAAGGAGCAACAGTGGTGTGCTGACATGGAAGAGACAGAAATTTAATTATTTTTTTTCCACAAGGGAGGGGGGGATAACATTTATCACTTCATAAGGAGCCTCAGATACTGTACCAGTCTTGTTAACGCAACAGAAACAAACCAATCAAATGTACTTTATCCCACAGCAGCAAAAGGTATTTCATTCTCTCCCACACCCCTTTTATCTTCTGCTCGCAAAAATTGTATTTGGCAATAACCTAGTTTCCTTGTTCAACACCAGACTCCGATAGAATAGAAAATGTCACTTTCTCATACTATTCCTGTTTCGACTTGAGCAAAGCTCTTTCTTTGGAAATTTAGCTTTTGTGTGTGTGAAAAAGTAGCAAAACCAGACTCGAACATTGTTTAGGTTCCAAGTAGCAAAACCAGACTCCAATATTGTTTAGGTTCCTTAGTGACAGTAAAAATAATATAAATCATTATACTATACTATAATTAATTTTGCCCTTTTAATTCTATAGATGTCTGAAAGTAGGTCAGTGTCTTCTGGAATTATCCAGTTATTCTGATCCAGAATTTATTTGTATAGTTTCTATTCTGTTTTGAAAAGGTAACCTCTTTCCAGTAAGCATTTACAGAATGCAAATTTTGAACACACACACACACACACACACACACCCTCCTGCCTTTATATTAATACAGCTCAAAGGATTTGACAGCTTGATAAGGACAGCTGTATTTTTTTCAGTTGGGGAAGAGACTAGAGAAAGGATTTGTAGTAGTCAGCAGTGGAAGAGTTAACAACACTGGTAATTAAAACAGTCATATTCTAAATTCAGTCATAGCTACTGAAATGGATGGGGTTGTTCACACTTCCCAGATGAACTATTTAAAAGTTTTAATAATCGTGTCCTAAGCATTGTCTTCATAGCAGTTGAAACATACGAAGCCAATGTAACAGAAAAGGATGGATTTGTATGGTGAACAGTGACTTAAGGCAACATACAAATTTAGGATGCTGTAAAAGTCCTTTGCTGGCCTATGCAATCTTTTGTCTTTTATAAAAGTCATCTTTGTCCTAATGAAATTCAGTTATATGAGAAGTGCACAAGATATTTTAGATACTGGATCATTCTCTAAATATTATCATTTGCCTGACTGCCCCAGAAATGTTAAGGTGTACAAGAAGTGATTTTTTGGTAAAAGAATGTTCGTGTATGATGTGCCGGTCCCTGCAGAAGATAGTGTTGAGAGATGGGAAAGGGAGAGTCAAAGGGCAGCTCTTGTTTTTGTTGCTGTTCCTTGCCTCCCAGCAGAATGCTGAAAGCCCTCTGAAACTGCATGCTGTCCCTGAGTTAGAGATAAACAACAGCATGCAGGCCGCTTGCTTATATAATTCGTTACCAAACCATGCCTCATGCACCTGTTGGCCCACTGGGAGTGACTAGAAAATAGAGCAGGCTAGCAATAAACGAGGGCAGAATAGAGTTAGACAGGGACCAGTTAGACCGCTCAGCTCATGACAAGAGCCCTCAGCTTCACTCCGTTCTTGCAAAAGCAAATGGATTACAGACCCACTTCAAAACTGCAAATAGAGAAATAAAGTATTAGACCTCCATTTGTTTTTCTATCCCAATATTGTTATCAGTCGTAACTTAATTGTATACTTCCCTACAAGGTTGACTGTTCACGCTTCATTTTTTTCTATGTTTATGTCTTTACCTCAGTGGTAAAAAGTTATTAACACGTACTCTCCAACTCATTAGTTCTCTAGGAAACACAGAGGACTGCATATTCTCAAGGAAGTTAATCATTGACTTGACTTCTTTAGCTGTATTTTTCAGTTAGGGTTATATTTCAGTTCAGAAGTTTTGGTTTAGAATCTTTAGAGGTTCATTTCTTTTTTATTCTTTTTTGACAGTTAAAGCATCATGCAGATGGTTCTTTCACCCTGAAAAACAAACAAACAAACAAACAAACAAATAGACAAAAACCCAAACCACAACAAAAATTTCCCCCCCTCAAAAAAAAAAAAAAACAAACCAAAACAAACCAACAACCACCTGTGAAATTCTTATGCTGAGGGATCCACTTGTTAAGCAGAGATGAACAAGCAAAACAGCTCTGAACGGTGTGGAATCTGCAATTGGATGTCATATGTCCTCTAAATGCATAGGAACAAAAAGTGTATTTGAAACTTAGTAATATTTGTTTGCAGAATTATCTAAGTTGTTTGCTTTAAGTTTTGCTTTAAAAAACAAATACCTTGTGTGTTCAAGACTACTTCATATTCTTGAGCAAGTTTACAAGTTTTTAATCTTTTTCAAGAAGATGAAAAATGCAAAAATGTTGGTTGCTGTATGATTCAGAGGGTGATGCAGATATTCTTCAGAACACTCAAGAAGAAGCAATAAACATATTACTCAGACATAATGCTCTGAGGAAAGACAATTTCCATGTAATATACAGCTTATAAAAGGTATAAATGTTCTCAACTCTGTATGGTCACAGAAGTGGCTTTTCCATTTGGTAGAATCACTAAAATTTGGAAACATGTTAATTGCAATTAAAATAAAAAATGTTGATCCATAAACTAAGAATACATTTTATCTGGTTTGGTATTTTTAACATAAAATGTTGCTAAAATAGTAAAGATTACACTTAGAAATTATATAAAAGTACAAAAAAAATAAATGTTTATCTAAAGCCAAATGAGTCCACACTGTCCTATTGAATTTTTATTTTTTTTCCAAAAAAGAACCTTTAAAATGTTTTCCACTGGTTCTGTTTTTAACTATCTGTTATATCTCTGTTCCACTGAAAGTTGTGAGGACTCCTGCCCCTTCTTTTTTAACAAAAGGAGAATGAAAAAACTTTTGTGACTTATGAAACTGCTTATATGAGATGGAAGCACGATGCCAGTTAAGAGAGGGGAAAATCAAAAAGAAAAACAAAACTTAGAAGACAATCAGTAGGAAAAAAACAGAGAATTCTTTGTTCTCTCTATACTCATTATCTCGCTGCATCGTTACCCTAAATATTGTGGTATTGTTGCTAATAACAACAGCACAACACAGTGCAGGTAGGTAATAGCACAGGTACAGGCATCGTATTTTTTCTCAGATTAGTGTTATTAATATTGGATAGAAAATTCCATTTCTCAAAACTTCAGATAAGGTCGCTCCAATATACATACCTCAAAATAATACTGAGACATTCAGCCAGGATTTGGAGCCAGAGTGAAATAATATCCAGACACCCTAACTACCCTCCACTGTGCACTTGCAGTGATACCAGTCCTCAACAGCTCTTGATACATGGATTGTTGAGCGTGTCAAGAACCTTGTATAGAAGATGGAGAGCTGATTTTTTTCACAGACTTGGCTTTTCAAGTCCATTGTTTTAAGATCTTATTTTCAGCCCCTTATTTTTCTATTTTACTCCCTTCTACTGTATCCTGTTTTACCATAAACCTTCTTTCCCCTTCTCCCTTTAATTTAGGTCAAGCTATCTTTTATCCTTCACTGAGCCTTTGGCTTCTCTGCAGCTTTATACTTTTCATTTGCTTTTCCTAGTAATTTCTTTTATATCTTTCTAATATTTTTTTTATGAATGTGTTTGTAGTTTACTGTTATTTGCCTTTCCCGTATCTACCCCTCCTTGATCACCATGCCCACCCACTTTTTGTATTTTTTTATTTTTATTTTTTTGTTTCTGAATAAGTCTGAATATTTAGCTCTTTTTTCTCCATGTCTTTTATTTGATGCAGCACTGATTAGCACTGTCAGATGTTACCTTTCAGCTCTGAGCCATCAATTATCACTCTCTAATAACTGGCTTTCCTTATTCCCTGTATTTTATCACCTTTCTTGAAATTTCCAATGTTCACTCATCATTTCTTTTGCTGTCTTGTGAGAATGAGTTTTCTCTTAAACTTTATTACCTTACTTTTTCATAAGAATACTGCTACCATTTTTCTCTTCCAGTTGTTTCTTTTTTTTTTTTTTTTTTTTTTTTCTTCCTGAAATTTTGTCTTCCTTCAGACAAAAGACCCTGGACTTACTTGCTGTCACATCTTTTGCTTTGGAACTCAAATACTGTCCTGACTTTATATTGCATAAACCTTCCTCCAGGCTTTGTTTGCAAGAAATCTTACTTCTTATGGTCTTCATCAAATTTCTCCATTAATTCTCTGTTTGAATTAGGATGTATTTTGCACACAAATGGAAACAGCGATGTTTCACTTATTTCTTGATCTTGTCTGGCTAGATCCTGTTACTTTGTTTCAGCAGTTAACAAAGAGGCAAGTGGATGCTGACCATGACCCAGGCAGCATTGAATGGGATCCTTGTTTGCTTACTGAAAATGCATCTTATTCTTTTCACACAGAGTTATAGATTCCTTTATCCAGAAGCTGGATAAACTTTACCCTTGTGTAAGTTTGTTTATTAAAAAATCAAGACTTAATGAAAAAGTTCACAAACACTCATGGAGTCTCTTACATTGGTTTGTGATTTTGAGCTTTCCTGGATACATAGAGTAGCAAAGAAGATTGCAAGTGGTACAGCTTGCTGCAGCAAGTCAGATCTTAAAGTACTTAAGAAAACAGTGTCAATAAACATTTTTTCTAAAGTTCCTATGTGAAAAAGCAGACTGAAGTTGTACACAGATTGAAAGTAAAATTCAAAGCCAGTGCTGGAATCATAAATAATTTGGTAATGAACTGGTTGCTTTAGGAGATGGAGAATGATAATTGGAGCCTTTCAGTCTTGCTACTTTGAATTTGGCAACCGTGACAAAAATTTGCTTCTGTCGTGACTGCTGAGTGGTTAACATTAACTCTTGAGGTAACCTTAGGCCACTTTCTGACTCCAAATCTCAAAAGTTCAGAGCAGATTTAGTGGTGCTGTAAACTGGATATAGTTGGAGACGGCAATCTCTAGACATGGCACTTTGAGTCCTTCTAAATAAGGGAAGTCAGTAAGTGGGAAGAATTGACTCAGGATCTACAGAACATTGAGAAAGAAATTTAGATAATTCACAATTTTTTCACATCATTGAAGCTTCCAGGCAATGTTGCAGAGGATTTCTTTGGTATTGATTTGTTTTAAATAATTTATGCTACTATTTCTACTATAGTAACTGTTTGCTTTATAATGTGGTTTACTTTCTGTACAATGGATGTGAATTGTCTATCTGATCAGAAAGTTACTGAAGATCACAGTGTGTGGCTCAGAATCTGCTGCATCGCCTCAAATAAACCCAAACCAAACTACAGTTTTGCCCCAGCCACCCCCCAAATTCTACGTTGTTGGTGTTTAAAATATACATAGAACATATATTATTTAGCTTTTTGACTCAAAATATCAGGAAAAATTCCCATTAAGCTTCCCACATGTGAGTCCACTTTTTCTTCCTATATGCAAAATTATTCCTCAGGACCACATATAAATAATCACTATACCTAACAGACAATCTTCTCGTGGCTATGTTACAATGGAGCTAGAAGACCTGAATCTGCACACAGCAGAGTATAAAAACTCTTAATTGCAGTCCTTTTCATTTGTACAGTGTCCCTCCTTTTTACTGCAGGTAGCAATTAGATTTGAAAATAGTTTTTGAGCTTTGCTTTGCTAAGTTAGTTACAGTACAGAATTTTCTGTACCTGCTCACTGCTTGCCAAAACAGATGCATTTCCTTTGATTCTCATGGGCCTTAACTTAACTATGTCACTTGTGAATTTGGTTCTTGTGTTGCAATGTCCTATTAAAGGTAATAGGTAGTTCAATCCATTAAAACTGGATTCCAGATCTCTGTATGGATGTGCCTGTTCATTTGCTCTTCACTGCTTTGTCCTGAATACAGCAGCCTGATTACCAGCACTGATTGTGTAGTTCCGAATTTTCCTCCTGTAAGTAGATAATATCTGTCCTCCTGCAGAATAGGCTGTTGGCCATCATCAGATGTCATGAGTGACGGCAAAGGCTGCCTGTCTCATTCATCCTTTGCACTGCCCCAGAGGAAGCACATGGTATGCATCTTTGGTGAGGAAAAAAGACATAATGAAGAATTCAACCTGCTGGGTTTCTTTCTTCATATCCTCAGTCTTTTCCTCAACTCACTGGATGAGGCAAAGAAAAAGATCTCAGTACTGGATGTATATTGAAACCTCTTTCTGAGTAACATTTTCTTCAGAGTTACAGTGAAGATGTGCAGTGCTCCTTCATACTTCCTACTTTGTAGGAAGAGGAGTGCGTTTTCTGAGGTATAGGAAAATAATTCATCTCTTCTTAAACTCATGAATGGTGCAAGGTCAAAGTTAACAGAGTTCACAAGTAGGTCTACAGCAATCTGTGCAGAAATTAAAGTCTCTGTCAGTGGTAAAACTTCTTTCATGTGGCATTAATTAGCAAAAGAAACCTACACCAGACTGAAATTCCCTCTGTGTGTGCTGTAGGTAATACCAGGTTCCAAGCAATACAATTTCACCACATAATTGCAATGTTGCCATCATTGTTTGCAGCACATCTTAAATCTATTTACAAGGCTATTTGATTTGATATTATACTAAGTGGAATTATAAAGAATACATAAAGTAATTGTACTGAGGCTGTGCTTAAAATAATTTACACTGATTAAAGTTAAATTTTAAAGTTCCACTTAGTGATTTCTTTTGCATTTAAAAGCGGTGGTCTATAATTATAATGTAATGTAATTTTAGCAGTAATGAGTAAACTTGGAAAAGTTGCTCTTCAGTCGTATGTAAGAAAAATGGTTGAAGTTCAACTAGTTGTTTAGCAAGAAGGTAGCACGTCTTATTATACTTCAACGGGGAGTCTTCCTACTCACTGCAGTTCTTGAGATGGAGCTGAAAATCTCTTTAGAAATATTCTTAAGTCTTTTCCAAGAAACTTTTTTAAGATAAGAGTCTGAATATTTTGCAAATTCAGTGGTAATTCAATATTTTTTTTTGTTCTATTTAAACCAATTTAACTGTTTTCCCTACACTGTGGAATGAGAGCTATAATGATGAAAGGGATCTTTATGGACTGACTTGGGTAAAGAAAAAGAAGTGGATACAATAGCTTTTAAATTTGGATGAGGAGGGCAGTTTGGAAGTAAATATTCTGATCTTTCCCACTCAGCAAGGTATGAGTCCTGTAATGGACTGGTGTTGGAGCACACAAGCTGCATCAACTCTTGATGAAACTAAAACACATGGTAGAAGTGCATGCTGTACACCAGCCAACATTGGGTTATTCAGCCCATGAGAGAAGATTAGAGCTGTTCTGAAATGAATCACATTACCCCAAATTCATACAAAGCAGACAACAGTTCAGCAACATCATCTGGTTTCCTGTGCAGGCTTGGTGCTGTGCCTTGCTATCAAATAATGTAGCTAAGCCCTTAGCATTTATGTTTCTTATTTGTAAAAGACAAGGAGAAGGTAGTCCATACCCCAGCACCAACCATGAAAATAAATTCATTAAAATTCATAAGCCACTCAGGTGGGGAGGTAATGCAACGTTATGTCCAGAAACATTCAGTAACACCTTTCTCTCTCCTGGGCAGTGTCCTGGGCTTGTAGCTCTGCTGACAGAGGCCATGTCCCATATGACTGTTGTGGAGCCCGAACTGCTTTCTGCAGGAGAAAGGATGTGATCCACCCTCTCCAGATATTTTTCCCTCACTTCTAATATTGATTCAATGGAAGATTATTACACTGCATTTCAGAAATCAGAAAATCCAAGGATGGAGAAATATTGGTTTTGTGGTCAGCTGGGGTCTCTAGTTGTCTAGAAAAACGGAGATTTTTTGGGGCAGTGAGAAGAAGGGGGGTAAAGTAATATCTTATATTTAAAGTTGCTAATGTGTTTTTTTTCAAAGCCATCAAGAATGAACTTCATTTTTAAAAATATTTGAGAGAGATGCTATTTGTCTCTCAGGCCTTTTCTAATCTGATGGCATATCTATGAACTGATTTTCTGCATTTTTCTTAGTGAAATAAGAACAATTTAATACAAGATTTACTGAGTACAAGCTCTCACAAACAATGTGGTCTCAACAGCATGTTAACCTAGGTCACAAGGGTAAAGAAATAATTCCAGACATATTCTAATTTCTGACAATTTGGGGAGGCGAAAAAATTAAACTTTAGAAGACTCAGAAAAGAAAGGCACAGGAATCACACAAATCCTTGACACTTCTAATAAAGTGTTACAGTTGCTTTCAGTGTTTCATCAAAAGCTGATGTGTTTGTTTGGTTTTTTTTCAGAGAGCAACAATCTTGCTATAGAGACAGATAAGTCCATGGGAAGAGAAAGAAAAGAAAAACGATAATTCCTCTTTGATTTTAGAAAACTGCTTCAGGGAAAAAGGTGGGGGATTGACCCAGATTTTCTGGACTTACTATGTTTTTGACAACTGAATTTTACTAGTTTTCAGGAGAATGGGGTTTGGAACAGGTAAACATTTTGTTGCTAATCTCTTAAAGCTTTAATGAGCATCTAAAGATTAACACAACACCGATAAAAGATCAGCTAGTGTGGCAAATGATAGGTTAGAATAGTTTGCAACTGTGTAATCTAATAAATACTTTGATTGCGGCACTCTTGCAAAAACTGGAATTTAAATTGTGTTTTCTTTTATATAAGTGCTGTATGAGGAATAAATTACATGATCTTGTATGAAATTTCATTAAACTTCCAGAGTATTAACCTACTTATAGGGTTAAAAAGTGGGTAGAAGAGTCAGCAGCATATTTTCAAGAGTGTCTTCAAAGAAAATATTGTTCAGTATTCAGGTTTTCGTCAAAATTCAGCTCCTTCCCTCTTTTTTTCCCCTTCCCTAGACATTGCAATAGAAAAAAAAAAATACCTTAAAGACCAAGAAGCCAATTTTCTTCCTACTAATTGTCCTCTCTCTTTAAAGTCCTAAAAAGCTCAGAGCTGGAGTTGAACTGAAAAGAGTATAGCATTAACTTGCAAAATAAGAAAACCATATGAAGTAGCATCTACTGTATTTAAATATTCAGTCTTCTGGTTAGTTGTTTGCCTGTTAAAGCCCTTCAGACTCCAAGAAGGTGACCCTGGTGCCAAAGGAATGAAAGGACACATTTTTATTATTATTTTTCTTATATTTATTTCATAGAGGCATTTTTTAAAATTCCTCTCTACACCTCTCTTGGCCTGTAGGAGCAGCTGTTCTCTCTGACATCAGTTATTCTCTCTGATATGCCTAAAACTCTGTGCACCTCAACAGAAATCCCTGGTTGTGGTATCTTCATTATTGATGGTGAAGCTTACATTGCAGTCATTGACTATTTCTTGTCAAGACATGATGGAATTACCTTTGAAGAAGCAGACTCATGGGACAGTACTATAGCTGTGATAATACAGGGCTCAGCATGCACTGCGAAACCTGAACGTGGGTGTTATCTACGTGGATCACCTTACTGCTATGGTACCGGTATCCTGAGGCAAGGAGTAGGTAGTTGGCTTCTATTGTTTGCACAGAGTACAGGCACTGCAATATAATTGCACCCAAAATTATGCTACAAACGGTACTTTCTAATTCAAGTTGTGTTTCCATAAATCAAAATCTGGTCTAGAAGTACTCAGTGGTCTATGTGAGTGGCTAAAGCAAGCTGGTCACAGGAAAATACTGTGCAGAGTCAACTGGCTTATTTCACTGATTACTGATGTTCCAGGCACTATGTCATGCCTGAGGATGACAAAGGCAAGGTTAAGGGAGAAGCAGGAGATGATGAGAAGAAATTATACATAAGAACCCTGGCAAGAAAAGGTACTGAAAAGAGAGTCCGTGTGGTAAATTCTTGGAAGCTCTCCTCATCAGTGGAGTACTGATTTCAGGTTAATGAAATCTTGCCCAAATTTAATGCACCAAGGTAAGTGGCAAGAAGGTTTGGAAAATACAAGTGAGAAAAAAATCGCTTTGATATCTCTTTTTGCCCACCTCCCAGGTTCCTTCATGTCAATGGATTTGTCATTACTGCAGTCAGCCACAAAATTATCATGGATGTGCTCCTTGACAGTCACAAGCATCTTGCAAAAGACTTCCTAGTCTGGAGAACTTTTCTAACAACATTCCTGGGTGCGTTATTTGTTTCCCATATACCCACTGAAACATTTTCAAGACCAGCGCTGTTAAATTTGCTCTGATATGACATTCTATTAGATGAAAACTTCTTAAATGCTTCTCTAAAGGTGATTTGGGGAAATATAAGCCTGTTACTGTTGTTCAGGGTGTTCTCAGAGACAGATAGTGCTATACGGTATTATTACCTCCAAGTAATAATCTAAATAGGGACAAAAGAAAATAAAACAAAACAAAACAAAACAAAAAAAAAACCAAACCCCAACAGCTTAAGACAATCTTTTATATTAGAAAATCTTCCTCCAAATAAAGGTTGTAATTTAATGAACTGAGTAAAAATTGGAAGCAAAGTTTATGTGTATTTGTCTAGCCAACTTCCATTTCCCCCCAATCCAAAGCTGAGTTAGATTTACTTAATTAATTTTCCAAAACAGATTTTGAAATTAAATCTGAAAAGATTTTTTAAAAGGGAACAGTATTTATAAACCCTGTTTTGTCTGTGAAAATACTCAACATATTTTGTTGTCTTTTTCCTCTTCTCAGAACGCAGACTGCAAAGCTCAGAGGATCTGTGGGTCTATGTTAGTAATATGCGCTTTAGGTCAAACTAATCTGATTCATCTTAACATGAAACATTTATTTTAGTATACAATTTCTTGTGGTGAATGCACTTGTACCAGAAGGGCAGCTTGGAGCAGAAACTAAAAATAAGAGCGGTTATGACAATTCAATTGCAATAGAATTTCCAAATCTTATAGTTAATATATTGGATCACAGAAAATGACAGTAAGATCTCATTTGCCTTAACTTTATAGCAAACTCTGCATATCATTCTGTGATAAAATGAAGAAAAAAAGAAAAAAATCAGCTATCTCAGCAAGAGCTAAACCAGATTTGACAGGACACTGACCTTTTGAGAACAGTTTTCAGAGAAAAATATGTGGTGTTTGTTTTATTTCTGTAGGGCTGGGATGGAATGTTTATTTTAAAGTGGACTTTAAAAAGGGCAAAGATACAGTTTAAGAAAGGTATACTTCACTTTCATTGCTGCTCCAGCATCCACATAGGCAGATATGTTTCTGTGTATGAAGCAGGAGACCACCAGGTCTTCTGGTTCATTTCAAATATAGGTGAATCTTAGGAGGACAATTGTTTTCAGAAGGATGTTGATGAATGAAGATTTTATTATACAAATGATGTTTGAGTGCTTAGTCTATCAAACATGAAATCTTACCTTGTTCAGCCTTAAAATGACAAATTGTCACCAACTCTGTCTTAAGGTTTAGAAAGATACAGCATCTAAATTTAATGCATCGCATTCATGGTCCCTCACTGACATTCACCAAGGCACTTCTGTGTGGTTTTTATTCTTCATTCCAGTCTTTGGAGGATATTGAAGAAACAGCAGTATTTCCTAAGCATCATCTAAAACTAGAAATAAATAGGAATACATTGTCAGTATGCTGTGCCGATCTGTGATCTCTTCCTTCATGATTCATTTCCGTGTGAGTGAGAAGGGATGACAAGAACAGAAGGTTTTCACAAAGAAGCTGTAATGAGAGGATAGGTATGGATGTGGCTGAATCAGACTGGCTGGGGATGAAAGCACAGGTTCAGCATAAGGAACACTGCTCAAAACAAAAGCTGCCATGCTGTCTTCTGCTTCACGTCCAAGAAGAGCTGGAGGTCTGGCAGAAGAGCAGTGAAAGAGACACCACAAACATAGCCTCTCAGCAGACATCACAATAACTACAAGAACATCTCTGGCACATTTGTATAACCTTCAGGGGACTTGTATAGTCGTGACACAATCTAGCTCGGTCCGTGTGGTGTGACTCATCAAAATATTCCTTGAAACTGAGAAAAGTCATGCAGAAATCTCTGCCATAAGGGGAGAAAGAAAGTCTTTAGACAGTGTAGGTGGAAGGAAGTGAATCTCTGCGTTCTGAAACAGCACTAAAGTCTGGGGACACCCTGCAAAAACATCCCTAGAAAGTGTTTTGGTTGTGGTGTTGTCCTTGTTCATTAAAACTCAGACTCAGTCCCTCATCTGATTCACACACAAGCAGCGAATGGGGCACCCTGACAGCCAGTGAGAGGCTTGTGTCCAGAAACTAATATTGTTATGAAGAAAACACATGCAAAATAATTTCAATAGTGACATAAAATTATTTAAAAAACAGAAAACCCTTTGCACTATAGGGGGATACCTCACTGTAGCACTCTGCTAGTAACCTGTTATTGGAAGTACAGTCTGCCCTGCTGTTACTATAATATTATTTCTAAATGTGCTCAGACATGATGATGTTGTCAACTTTGTAGTTTGCTTTATTGTGAGTCTGGAGATTTATGCTGTCATGCTGTAATTCAGGAAGCAATCAAACAAAGGAGGAAAATATTCTGTACCAGAAATTATTAACTGTGTTTAAAAGTTAAAAGCAGAAACTGGGAAGCCTTTGTTCTGTTCTCCCCCTAGAAGTGGAGGATGAGAAACTTAGGTGGGAGGAGGATACAAGTTTTTGTATGTACACCTGTGTGGAAAAATTATATATTTTCTTATTCTAAAGGTTATACATTTTTATTGGAAGAGAACTAAAATTTAATATAATGAATTCAATAAGATGCATTTTGATTTTCCCTAACAAGCTAAGAAACAGACAAGTTTTTAATGAAAAAAATTAATAATGACATAAAAAATAATTTGAAGAGTATTCAGGCACAAGATTATATAAACTTTATAACATCAATATAGCCCTTTCTTGCCCATACTAGATGGATTTCTTCCATTTATTTTTTTGCCGACTCTTCCTATTCCCCGTTCTGCATCAGTCACTTTTCTAATATGACCAAAACCAACCTTCAGCTTATCTTCATTACCCTTAAAGAGGCCAAACTGAGGCCCATGCAACGGCAGCCGTGATCACATCTTACCTTTGTCTTACCTTCACATACAGAAATTTGTCCCCACATTGATCTCATTAAGAGTCTTCAGTGAAGTATGGGGAACTATAGCTTAAAAAAGGTGTTTTCTCATTAAGTCTGAAACATGTAATTTGTAGTAAACCAGCATGGCTTTAGCAGCCCATGCTGTTCTTACATGCTTACATGTCATTGTCATCCTCTTTTTTTTTTTTTTTTTTTTTCCTGTAGTGGTTTTAGTCATTTTGAAATCCATCAGCTGTTTGTTTATGAAGTTCCACCAAGACATGTCAAATGAAATTTCCAAAATCTGGCCAATTATATATACATTTATATATATATACACACACACACACTATATACAATACATATTTTATATATTTTATTATGTTTTATTTATATGTTTTATTTATATTTATACTTACTATTTTTTTCCTTTCTGTTATTCCCACTTTGGGGTGCAAAGTATTCCAGCCACTGTGGGTACTAAGGACTGAAGCACAATAATCTCAATATATCTGTAAGAAGACAGATGGGAATATAAATGTCATATTCTCATTCTGGGAGAGCTCATTTCCTTTTCTGGCTGTATGTACCAGGAATCAGTTTTGGTTTGTGGCTGTGCCTGAACCCACAACTTTGGCAAGCACAGTGCTGACATACACCAAAAGATGTGCATAGGACAGGTCAGGTGAAGGAGGTTTTGCTGTCCCAGTTCTAACTGTGGCCATGTCAAACTGGAGCTTACTCCAGAAGAAAGCCATCCCACAGAGGGGATGGCACACAGCGCCCACTGGGAGCTACATCTCCATAGGTATTAAGCACCATACTGTAAAGAAACAGCTACCATAAAAAGATCCTGAAACAGTTCAGGTGCATTTCTGCTAATAAATCTGTCTGAATGTGTGCTAAACATGCATTTACAGCACATTTAATCCACTGCTGACAACTGGAGGTGACATACCTGTTATTTATAAGAATTAATGTCAAGTCCACAAACACAAGACTTTAATTTCTTTCATAAATGATGTCTGTCATTTACAGCTCATTGTGATATATGATGAATGGGAAGCTAACTTAGAAACAAAGTTACAGTGTCCTTGTTACTTCCAATGTACCCCAAAGGAACTATTGCAGAAGCAACATGTACACCATGAACTGTTAGAGACAAACTGATATTAGAAACTTGGGGGTGTTCAAATTCAATATATTTTACATCTGAAAACAACTACAGTCTTCAGAAAAATAGTTGCTATAAAAGCACTTAATAGTATGTTTTCCTGTGCTTACACATGTTTAAAGCTGGCTTTATAAGGGGAGGCAGTTAGCACTTGGAAAAGTGTAGCTTTTTGTGTACAAAAAAAAAAGTGTCTCAACCCTGTAAATACTTGACCACAGTTGTTGCTTCTCTTAGAATGGATGCTAGGAAGTGTTAATTTAGTCAGTGATAATACAAATACATCTATATTTCACAGAATCACAGAATAGTCAGGGTTGGAAGGGACCTCTGGAGATCATCTAGTCCAACCCCCCTGCAGGGTCACCTACAACAGGTTGCACAGGACAGCGTCCAGGCGGGTTTTGAATGTCTCCAGAGTGGGAGACTCCACAACCTCTCTGGGAAGCTTGTTCCAGTGCTCCACTACCCTCAAAGTGAAGAAGTCCCTCCTCATGTTAAGATGGAACTTCCTATGTTCAAGCTTGTGCCCATTAACCCACTGAAAAAAGACTCCTCCCATCCCTCTGGCATCCTCCCTTTAAGTATTTGAAAGCATTAATAAGATCCCCCCTCATTCTTCTTTTCTCTAGACTAAAGAGACCCAAGTTCCTCAGCCTTTCCTCATATGAAAGATGTTCTAATCCCCTAATCATCTTCGTAGCCCTTTGCTGGACCCTTTCCAGCAGATCCCTGTCTTTCTTGAACTGGGGAGCCCAGAACTGGACGCAGTACTCCAGATGCGGCCTCACCAGGGCAGAGTAGAGGGGGAGGATGACCTCCCTCAACCTGCTGGCCCCACTCTTTTTGATGCACCCCAGGATGCCATTGGCCCTCTTGGCCGCCAGGGCACATTACTGGCTCATGGTCATCCTATTGTCCACCAGGACTGCCAGGTCCCTTTCCACAGAGCTGCTCTCCAGGAGGTCAGCCTCCAACCTGTACTGATGCGTGGGGTTATTCCTCCCCAGATGCAGGACCCTACAATTACCATTGTTGAATTTCATTAGGTTCCTCCCTGCCCAACTCTCCCGCCTGTCCAGGTCACGCTGTAAAGCAGCACAGCCTTCTGGCGTGTCAGCCACTCCTCCCAGTTTAGTGTCATCAGCAAACTTGCTGATGGTACACTCTATCCCTTCATCCAGATCATCGATGAATATATTGAACAGGACTGGACCCAGTACTGACCCCTGAGGGACACCACTTGTTACTGACCTCCAACTAGACTCTGCACCATTAACCACAACCCTCTGAGCTCTATCTGTCAGCCAGTTCTCAATCCACCCCACTGTCCATTCATCTAGCCTGCACTTCCTAAGCTTGCCTGTGAGGATGATGTGGGAGACAGTGTCGAAAGCCTTGCCAAAGTCAAGGTAGACAACATCCACTGCCCTGCCCTCATCCACCCATCTAGTCACTTCATCATAGAATGCTATCAGATTAGTCAGACACGACTTCCCCTTAGTGAATCCATGTTAACTACTTCTGGTAACCTTCTTTTCATCCAGGTGCTTTGAGATGATACCCAGCACAAGCTGTTCCATCATCTTTCCAGGGATGGAGGTGAGGCTGACTGGCCTGTAGTTTTCCGGGTCACCCTTCTTGCCCTTTTTGAAGACTGGAGTGGCATTAGCTATCCTCCAGTCCTCAGGCACCTCACCTATCCTCCAGGACCTTTCAAAGATGATGGAGAGCGGCCCAGCAATGACTTCCCCCAGCTCCCTCAGCACTCGCGGGTGCATCCCATCAGGCCCCATGGATTTGTGGATATCCAGTTTGGATTTGATGTGTCATAGCCAAAATGCCTTTTGAGCAAATCTTGAAAGTGAAAATGCAATTGATTTGTGACCTAGAAAAGGTAGTAGGTCTTGGGGAAACAAAACAAGGACACTCTTTTGTATTCATTTATTTTTTAAGTATCTTGGGGTTCTGTAGAAGATGAAATGTAGAAATTTAAATTTTTACTTCCTTTACTGATGTTGATCAATATGACAATTACCTTAGTTGCTCTGACTAGTTTTCTAGTGTCTGTAGCTCAGAAATAAAGAATATCATGTGGGTTTGTACTAAGATATGAAAAATATAAACCCAAAGATAATTAAGGAACATAATGAAGTTCAAATTAGGCCTGTAAACATTTAAGTATAAAATAAATTCAGAAATTCGAATTAAGAAATTTCAGGACTGCAAAGGAATATAAAGAAAAATACACACAGAAAGAGCACACAGTAGGTTTACAATTTTTTAATGTATTTTTGGTTTGATATATATAGTTCCTGAAGACTTGGGAAATATATATATACATGTTTATAAACACGGTTCTCAAAACAATTCTTCTCTGTATTATTCTGTTTATTTCACTGTTGACCATTTGTGTCTAATATATCAAATACCAACAAAAACTACAAGGTCTTCCACTAGATATTGCTTCTCCCCTGGGGATTTTTCAAGGTTTAAGGGGGAAACTAAATCCTTTGTGTGAGCCTTTGGTTTCTTTAGAATGTTTTTCCTTATTATTTTACAGTCTGTGAAAGACCAACTAAAATGTCAGTGTGTATCAGACATAATCTAGCTGCTGCATTATTCATTATTTAAAATCTTGTACTTAATGAAGAGCCTATATTGAAGTCTGCTGCAAGTGTGACTACAAATATAAAAATGGCCATTTCTATGCCCTTCCCTGTATATTCCATTTGGATTTTATTCCACATGGTGTAGATTACTGACATGAAGAACTTCTCAATACGAAACAGAGAGGCTTTCTGGGGTGATTTTTTAATATATATAATATTTTAGAGAGGGTACAGAGTCATTGTTATCTGTTTTACTTATAGATGGGAATTATTTTATTCCTCATTTTTCATTTCTTCGAATACTCATCTTGGCTGTATCCAATAGTATTTCTATAGCCACTGGTGCTTTTACATGATGGCAAGTTGTTGAATTATCACAGGTAACTTACAGTGGTGAAGTAGAGAAAATGTTATGTATTTGATTCAACCTTGTGATAAATGTAGTCTCAAATAATTTTTAAGACATTCTGAAGTCATTTATGACACCTTGAAGTGTGCACCAAACTTGCTATCCAAGAAGCACACGTGCGGGCTGACACAATGTTCGCTAGTTATATAAACTTTAAAGCATAGACATAAAGGTTACTATATACTTAAATTTATTAGACACATAGCTAAGCAGTATGGACTACTTTCAAATTAGGTCGGGTTGGTAAAGATTTCTTCTATCAATGTCTTTTAAAGGAGTATATACATAAAGCAGTGCTCATTAGTAGAAAACATTTGTTTCTTCTACATCTTTATTTTTTACGACTGCTTCATTAGTGCATGCATTTGTTCAGTGCATCAATCAAAGAAACAACATTGTTATAAGAAATTTCAAATACATTTAAAAGAGCAAACCACATTTCAATATGGAGATTAATATACACATTTGTATGTGCACTGGTGGTCAAATGGGTCTATGAAGGATGTATCTCTAGATGGAAAAAAACAAAGGAAGCTTTAAAGAAGCTGCTTTATTTGCGTTTAGCTGAAGGAATCCATGACAACAGATGATACTCCATTTATGTGTCATTTACACTTGGTTCATCCTTGGAACACTCGTGTTATGTGACCTGCACAAAAAAAGCTTTTAAAGGTGGGTTATGACAAGAAATATTCAAAAACACCTCCCTGATTCAATAGTAGGTTTCTATGGTATATTCAATACCTTCTAAATTACAGCACCACTTTGGAAAAACTTGAAAAACCTTGGTGGTCCTGCATTTGCAAAAGAATATACTAAAAGACAAAAAAAATTGTATTCACCTCTGGTTTTATATGCTTCTTTTTTGTACAATGGTGTTGATAAGGGGAGAAATGCAGGATTGATTTTCATAAATGATGGATTTACTCTAAAATTAAATCCACATCATGCATTGATATTTATAAAGATAAATATTTGACTTCTGTTTGCTCTAATGAGGTAGATTAGGCCCTTATAATATGCTATTGATAAGCGTGTGATTGGCAAGATCTCTCCAAGATTACCTCAATTATTTATTTCAGGGTGTACACAGAAGACTGATGAGCTCCTGTTCCTTTATTTTCAGTCCTGAAATGCAGAGCATCAAGGCCAATAGCATATAAGGTAGAACTTTGCAGCACACCCAGAGCAATAAATATTGAAAACAGGAGCTTGAGATTTCAGCTGATTGCCAGGAAACTAACTTAAACAATACCATAATGTTCAGACATTTAAAAAATGACACAGAGATAATGAAACAATTTGGAGTTAATGGAACGCTGTAAGAGAAGGATGCTAATGATCCAAAATAATTTCTGCGTTCTTCAGTGTAATTTCCAGACTATCTTTCTGTAATTTGGGGACCTCCCTCCCTTACAGCAGTACTTTCTCTGCAGGAGAGGCATGCAGGTTTCACTCATTCAGATTAGTATAAATGCCTTTTAGAGCTTAGGTGGGGGAAGGTGACATAAGAATGAAATTGAATTGCTGTTTTCACTTTTTTCCTTAGGATTTGGATGTCCTGAATTCTCAGACTGCACTGAATCCCTGCCATGATATTTTTAAATTGTGGAATTATGTGAAGCTGCTGCTCTACCCTCTTCCGAATGCAGCAAGGAGGGAAGACCAACAGTCAATAGTTTCCAAATCCCTCCTCCAAAGTACAGGTAAATTACACGAAGCCTCCTTCAACTACACTGGAAATGTTGAGTGGGAAAGACACACTTCCATAAATACAGAGAGGAACATGAGATCCTTAACAGTTAATGTCAGTTACTGACACAAATGACGCACATTTAAGTTGAAGACATGTCATATGAGTTCTTCTGTGACACAAAGTTTCACTAATAATTAAAAATTTAGAAAGCTCATCTATTTTTATGTTTGGATTTGTGCTCAAAGGAGGCACAAGCTGCTTGAGAGAAGCTGGCTCCTGCACGAAAGGCTGACAATTTGACAATGGTTAATTGTGATCCTTCTACAGCTAATATACCAAGTTTAATTACAAAAGAACAGTAGCAAAGTTAATATTGTGCTTTTTACACTAGCAACTCAAGATGTGGTACAAATCCAGATGCCTTTGAATGTCCAGATGCCTTTTGCTGTCCAGATGACAGCAGCTTTGACCCTGCTGTCTGGTGTATATGATGGAACAGGTATCCGGGAGCCTTATTTTTTAGGTGGCTCTCTGTCGTGGTTTAGGCCGACCATCAGACTCTCCCCTCCACCTCTCTTCAAAGACAGAGGCAGAGGAGGGAAAAAAGAGGCTTATGAGTTTAGAAGGAACTAAACTACTTTAATGAAATATCAATAATAAAATAAAAAGAAAATAATGAAATATATACAAAAATGTATCAAGCTCCCAGGATGACAATCATGTTACTGTCTGGCACTGGGGAAGTCCCAGACTGGACTCAGGGATGGATAAGAACTGGATTCTGGATCTGCATTCAGGATCAGGATCAAAGGCAGATGAACAGAGAGAGTCCTCCTCAGACGCTGGCCATTGAAGAAGGAGGGCTGACCTTTTGATCCCTCAGCTTTTATACTGAGCATGAGGCAGATAGGAGGGAATACCCCGCTGGTCAGTTTTGGGTCACCTGTCCTGTCCGCTTCTCCCCACAGATGGGACCCCTCTATGCTTTTCCACTTCCGACCCTCCAACGAGGCAAGTAACAAAGTGAGCTGCCCTTGGGTGTTGTAAGCAAGTATAAGTATAAGTATAAGTATAAGTATAAGTATAAGTATAAGTATAAGTATAAGTATAAGTATAAGTATAAGTATTAGTGGCTCTCCGTATACCATGCTGGGCATCAACTATAAACATAGGTCTTATCACTCTGAGAGCAAAAAGTGTCTGCACAATATGCTGTTAATTTCAGTAGTTAGAAGCGAAGTTACTGAACAAAATTGGTCCTGTTTTACCTCAAACCAGGACATTCCACCTCTTATTCCACACCATTTGCATCTTGCTCAGATCACTATTACTTTTATCAAATCTATACACACACAGATATATATATATATACGCACACATGCATGCTATATATATATCCATACATGGAGGTCACTCATCTATGATTTACTTTTGTATACAAAAGTTTGTTAAGTCCATTTAGTTCATGATTTCAGGATCTCATCTCAGGGCAGGAAAGATGGTATAAAATTCATTCTGTTTTGCGCCCGTGGGTATCATGTCCATCTCGAAGAGTCTGCTGGATGTTACTTGGTGAGGCTAGCTCATGATTCATCACCACTGTGTTATCCTGAAAAACACTTATTGAACACTGTTAGTATTGTTTAGTGATCACCATCATACAGCTCAGAACTGAGTATTCTCACCGAGGGTTAAATTCCCTTGAGGTACATATTGAACTTCTCCATTCTTCAGCATCACCTACCTAGTACATCCAGGTCCCTGAGCAAAAACAGTCCCACAAATGGGTTTGCCTTTGCCTGAAGCAGGAAAATCAAACAGTTTTCCCTAACATATTCCTTTCACGCACCACAGGGACTTTATCCCCTTCAACAGTAAGTAAAATGTCTTACTAAGCAGGACTAGCTTGATTGATGGATCCCTTGGTGTTAACTAACCATGTAGC
The DNA here is from genome assembly GCF_965231255.1 of Vanellus vanellus. Taxonomy (NCBI): domain Eukaryota; kingdom Metazoa; phylum Chordata; class Aves; order Charadriiformes; family Charadriidae; genus Vanellus; species Vanellus vanellus. Next base: position 14,761,849 of record NC_138908.1, on the reverse strand, counting down.
TGGCACTAAATGCTTGTCTCAATTTTTAAAGGTTCTACCCACTATTGCTTTCAGGGTGGTTTTTAACAGTCCATTGTATTGCCCAATCTTTCCAGAAGCTGGTGCATTATAGGGGATATGATATATCCATTTAATGCCATGTTCTTTGGCCTAATTACTTATAAGATTGTTTTTAAAATGAGTCCCATTGTCTGACTCAATTCTTTCTGGAGTGCCATGTCACCACAAGACTTGCTTTTCAAAGCCCAGGATGGTATTTGGGGCAGTGGTACAGGACACGGCATATGTTTGTAACCATCTGGTGCTTGCTTCCACCATTGTAAACACATAGTGCTTACCCTGGTAGGTTTGAGGGAGTGTGATATAGTCAGTTTCCCAAGCGTGCCCATACTTATATTGCAGCCATCGTCCCCCATACCACAAAGGTTTTAACTGGTTAGCTTGCTTGATTTTGGCACATGTTTCACAGTTGTGGTAACCTGTGCAATAGCGTCCATGGTTAAATCCACTCCTCGGTCACTGGCCCATTTATATGTTGCATTCCTGCCAGAGGAGTGGAGTCATGTAGGGCTTCAAACAGCAGCTTTCTACCTTCAATGCTTTCCTACAATACGACAAGATCCATCAGTAAACAGATCATACTGTTTCTCATTATCTGAGAGTTCATTGTATGGTGGGGTTTCTTCAGCATGTCTCACCACCTCCTCTGGTGGCATTCCAAGGCCTTCAGGCCAATTTGTGATCAATTCCACAATTCCTGGATGACTTGGGTTTCCTGTTTGAGCTCACTGTGTGATTAAGGCAACCCACTTACTCCAGGTAACATCAGTGGTGTGATGAATAGAAGGAACTTTACCCTTGAACATCCAGCCCAGTACTGGTAATCGGGGCGCCAGAAGGAGCTGTGCTTCAGTACCAATTACTTCTGAAGCAGCTCTAACTCCTTCATATGCTGCCAAGATTTCTTTCTCAGTTGGAGTATAGTTGGCCTCGGACCCTTTAAATCCTCGAGTCCAGAACCCCAGGGGTCGACCTCGACCGCCCCTGGTGCTTTCTGCCAAAGGCTCCAGGTAGGACCATTGTCCCTGGCTTTGGTATAGAGCACATTTTTAATGTCCTGTCCTATTCGGACTGGTCCAAGGGCTACTGCATGCACGATCTTGTGTTTAATTTGCTCAAAGGCTTGTCGTTGCTCAGGGCCCCTCATAAATTCATTTTTCTTTTGTGTCACTTCATAGAGAAGTTTTACAGTCTGGCTATAACACTGTCCTTAACCCATTGAGGAGGGTTTCAATTTTTTCTTAAGTTTTTTGAAGCCTATGCTTGGACACAGTTTTCACATACGAGTAAAATGAGTCTTGTAAAATGATACCAGGAAACTAGATTTTATCTTTGCTGATCCATACTGCCATAAATACATTTTCAGAATAAGGCCCTAGTTCAGAGAACCATGTAAAAATATTACCCAGCATTTATGTAGTCTCAGATTGGGTAAATATCCCTATATATACACCATGAGAAGTGTAGGCTTGGTCAGGAACATTCATGTGCTGAGATTTAAAAGCTTCAGAGAACAAGTGTAGTAAATTAAAGTGAATCCTTGTTTCTGCAACTTGGCATCTCTGCCCCTACGGATGCATAGAAGAGAACTCCTGTACTGCTGTGGAAGAGGAAGATACGAAGTAGTTATGAAAGGAGCTGGGAATAAGATCACTGAGAAAAATTAACAGGGAGCTGTGCACAGGCACAGTTTGCAAGCCACTGAAGGCTTCTCATCCCATCAGGGGAAGAGAGAGAATCAGTGTGAGGAGGCACGTGAGCAGTTTGCAATGCAGTTATAACCAGAACTTGTGTGAAAGCAGCAAAGACTGATCAAGAGCCCTGTAACCAGAGGCATAAGTAACAGAAAGGGAGAAGAGTATTGTCAGGATATCTCCACTGCAGAATGAGCTTTCACTACACTAATTCTGGTTTGCCTCCAGAGGACTGAGCTCAATTTTCCTAACTTGAACAAATAACACAGCATACTTGTAGGGATTAATTTTATCTATTGCATGCATTGTAATAAAAGCCCCTCTGGGCAGTTACATATCAAATTACAAAATGTGTAAGCACTCTTATTCCTTTTTCCCCAACTTTCTTGCTTCTTGTAAAGCTGAAGATTAATTACTATTTGAGCTGCCTTGGGGGATGGGAAAAGAATTAGAGGGGAAAAAAAATGTATACAAAACCCAGATTCATGACATGTCCTTTTTAAAAAATATGTATGTATTCAGAGCTTCAATTACTTTTACTTAAAATGAAAAATGAAAACATTGTCACATTATTCTAAACAGGGTATTGTGACAACTCCTTTTACCTGTATTTTCTGTCCCATTATTTACTCCTCAGGAGTCATCTTAAAATCAATTGCTTAAATTTTACTGTCATTAAGTTTTGGCCACACAATATAAATGTTTTCTAGATGTACATACCTTGAAATAACAGTTGAACTTGAGACATGGTGAGTGTCATGAACTTGGGAGATGGTGAGTGAGAGAATCATAATAATTTCTGCTAATTTTTAGTAAGCTTTCTTTTTTTTTTTTCTTTTCTAATTTTCACAGTTGTTGCCTGCAGTGATTTCTTTGTTTTTATAGGAACTATTTATCACTACAGCACCTTTACTTTTGTTCTCCTAAATCTCTGCAATTACTTAGACATCTGATTTTTCTCACATTAATGAGAGATTCAGCACCGCGCCCCCTGGAAAGTGTACTTTGTGGTTGTGTGTTGTGTGTTTCACTCATAATCTTTTCTAAAATGCCAAGCAATATAATCCTCTTGCCTTGTCACTATCAGGGATTTTGCTTTATTGAAGGTCTTGCTTCCTGCCTACAGGACTGCAATAGGAAACCTCCAGACTCAAGGTTTATTTTTACGTCCTTTGAAGGAAGCTAATGCACCAACTTTTTTTACTTATTTTTTCTTCTGAGTCCTCTCCACTCCCTATTTCACAGAATCATAGATTCTAAGGAAGATTTCAATGACACGACTAGTCCACTTTTCTGTCTTGACAGTTGCACTTTGCTAATGATCTTGTAAACAGAGATTCTGTAACTTCCTAAATTATTTTTGCTACCCAGTTACCTGTTAGAATTGATATAATTGTTTGTAAAACAACAAGATCATACTGATATTATTCATCACATTGGGAAACACAGTAAGGTACTAGGTCGGCAACTGGTTTCCAAAGATCCTGTCACTGCTTTTTGACATTCAGGATGTAATTACTATGAAGCTTGTTTCTTTTTACCACATGTAACCAGTAACCACACGTGGTAGTACTCGGGGTAACTGTTGATCGGGATCAGCAACAGCAACTGTAATTGAGAATCATAGAATCACAGAATCACAGAATTGCTGAGGTTGGAAGGGACCTTTAAGATCATCAAGTCCAACCATTAACCTACTGTCGTGGTTTGGCCTCAGCCAACAAAAAAACCACACAGCCACTCGCTCAACTCCCACAGCCGTGGGAAAAATCAGCAGAAAAGGGCAAGAACTCGTGGGTTGAAATATTATAATTTAACAGAACAGACAAAGGGAAGAAGAAAGAAAAACAATAACACCAGTAAAGGAATATAAGAACACAATTACAGTACCACCGCGAAGCACCTCCCCGGCTAGCTCCTTTTATAGCTGGGCATGGGTCACGTGGCATGGAATACTTGCCTCCCCTGCCGGCTCCTTAGGGAAATTAACCCCATCCTTGCCGGAACCAGGACACCTACCCTGACAAAACTACTACTAAACCATGTCCCCAAGTACCACGTCTACCCTTTTTTTTTAACACTTCCAAGGATGGTGAATCCACCACCTCCCTGGGCAATGTTTAATAACCCTTTCAGTGAAAAAATGTTTCCTAATATCCAACCTAAACCTCGTCTGACATAACTTGAACACATTTCCTCTTGTCCTATCACTTGTAATCAGGGGGAAGAGGTCAGCCCCCACCTCTCCACAACCTCCTGTCAGGTAGTTGTAGAGAGTGATAAGGTCTCCCCTCAGCCTCCTCTTCTGCAGGCTAAACAACCCCAGTTCCCTCAGTCATTCCTCAGAAGACATTGTCCTCCAGGCCCCTCACCAGCTTTGTTTCTCTTCTCTGGACACATTCCAGCACCTCAACGTCTTCTCATAGTGAGGGGCCCAAAACTGAACACAGTACTCAAAGTGGGGTCTCACCAGTGCCGAGTATAGGTCGATGATCACTTCCCTAGTCCTGCTCACCACACTAACTTGCAGGTGCTCTTTAAATAGTTACTGACCCTGGCAAATAGCTTTTGTGTCAAACTGCTTCTTGTCTGGGTGTTTGCTCTTTGTCTTCCATCCTGGGTGTAGCTTTGTTTCTGAAACTCAGCTGATTTGTCAGCTCCTTATTTCCAGAACCCTGATATGTGTCCTAATTTGAGTGTTTTGCCCTCTTTTGATCCATCAGCCCGCCATCCATTGGGAGACTAGAATTATCTAGTTCCTCGTGTCCTCCCTAACTCCATAGAAAGAATTATATCTTATGTTTGCTTGTTTATTTCTAGCAGCTATGCAATTTACTCCTTCCTCTCTATTGCTATTGAAGTAATTTTGGAGCAACGACAGGAACAATATTGTTTTTACAGATGGAGCAATTGACAGCCTGTTGTTTTCATCCAGGCCTGGTTAAACAAACCACCTTTGCTCATCTGAACTATATGGAAGTCTAAAGAAAATTTATTCTCTGTGCCATGTTAAATGAAGAATTGTGCAACCCCCCAACTTAATGTGCCAAGGGTTGCGAGTGGGTGAGTCCTCAAACTATTGTGGAAAGAGCTGGGCTGGGCAATATGTGAAGTGTGGCATCACACTCAAGAATTCAGCAAAGCTTGCCAGATGAGCTAGAAGATGATGCAATCCAACTAAGAGGTAAATTCAGACTGATTGTCCTCACAGCAGTCCAAGTGTCCAAACATGGGCTGAGGTCTGAGTTACATCCGAGATCTTCTCTTGAGTCCGCGATTCCTCACAGGTCCATTCCTAGACAGACCAGCCTTCCAGTCTTATCAGCTTATGGCACTAAAGGTTGACACTAGCAGTAGGAACAGCCAAAGGCCATTTTGTTCCTGGGACACTGTGGTTCTTTTCTGGACTGCATCTATCTTAACAGGTTTTTTTAGAACTGCAGTGCTGCAGTGCAAAGAAAAGCTGCTACAGAGGCTGTAATTCAGCTATCTGTTGCAGAGGACAGAGCTCTCCATTCACACTGTGTGGTGACTCTCAGTCTTGCGCAAGACACTGCATCTCCCTGCTTTGTTGACAGAGCTTGAGTGTAAAGGGTAATGTGGCTGGTGGTAAGGGTGTTCAAAGGGGCAGAGTGCTGGCTGTGAGGCTGCATGGTCTGGACTGTGATCCCCTCCTCTGTAACGACACACCAGTGCTGTGGCCACCCTCTTGCTGCTCGTTATTTTCTGTCCTCTCAGCCCATATATCTTTGAATCAGTTTGAGAATTATTCTCATCAACAAAAGTTTGAGAGGAATTTGACTGAGTACTTGTGATTCAATTAGAAGTCAGCAATAAAACTGGAAAATGGGTGAGTGGTTGGCAGCTCATACAAACAGTAGAGTTGACAGACAAGAACTGTCAGTGCAAACATACCAAGTTCTATATTCAAAACTTACCCGCATTTCAAGTAATATATATAATGACACATACTGTCTTTGTCCAATCAGAACTAGGCAGCACATTCAATATTTTACAGATTTTAAATTAATTTTTCTCTGAAAAGTTGCAGATTAAGATTCATTAGCCGAAACGATTTAGTGAAGAATTTTGCATAATGAGCATTTGAGAGCAGTAGTTGACATGCAAAGCAAAGTTTTGGAAAGAGAGGTGACGTTCATGAAGATAAATCACTCATTTCAAGTTATTTATCTCTACCTGGTTCTAAACCACTTCGGTGTAACTTGGAAAACATAATTCTTTAGGTATTCAGAGAGCAGCAAAACTGACAATGGTACAGTGAGCAAATGCCATTGTAACATGAAATGGACATGAGAAATTATCTACGGCTACTTTGAGCATGTGGTTGCTGTGTGAAACTAAGTGAGGACCCAGGTTGTATTCTAATGTGCTCATTCTATGGTAACAGTTTGCCAACATTTCAAGTACTGAAATGTTACATGAATATGTACATACATATTTTTGTCATACAAGAATGCAAAAAGTTCTTAATCTTCTTTGTGTTAAATTGTTTTCCAAGAAGCTAAGACACAAGAACATTGACTGGGAAACTTCTCAACCCTTTTGGAAGGTTGTGTTTCAATGGTTCACAGGACAGAAGACTAATAGGTTGAATGGCACCTGAAGTTCAAAATATACAAGCAGAACCCAAAAGGCTCTCAGAAACAAAATAATGTGTTCCAGCACATTGGTCCAAAGAAACCTTAAGTACGAAGAAATTACAAGTAAACAGTAAGAAAAAATTGTGTTACCATTGATCTACTTTGAAAGTAGTGATAAGTGAAAAGAAAAAACAACGAACAAGAAATTGGAGAAACTGGTGTAAAGGAACAGAATGGAAATCCTAGAATCATGGAATCATAGAATTGTCTAGGTTGGAAGAGACCCTTGGGATCATCGAGTCCAACCATCTACCCTACTCTACAAAGATCTCCCCTGCACCAGATCCCCCAACACCACATCTAAATGTCTCTTAAACACATCCAGGGATGGTGACTCAACCACTTCCCTGGGCAGTCTGTTCCAATGCCCGACCACTCTTTCTGTGAAAAATTCTTTCCTAATGTTCAGTCTAAATCTACCCTGTTGGAGCTTGAAGCCATTCCCTCTTGTTCTGTCATTAATTACCTGTGAGAAGAGACCAGTACCAACCTCTCTACAGTGTCCTTTCAAATAGTTGTAGAGAGTGATGAGAACATGGATAATAGCTCATGCTGTGATAAGAAGGAAAAGACAATTTTATGTGGAACATATGGACAAATTAGAATCCTGCAAGCAATTTTTTACCTTCTGTCTCATTAGGAGAAGAGATTTTCTTAATAGAAAACAAAATCTTGAAATGAATTCTATAATGTCAAAGTTCAGAGTTCCTACTTACCCCTTAGCTATCAAAACCAGATTATGCCACTATAAAATACTTTCATGTAAGTAGCAGTTGGTGTAGGGTTGCACCAACTACAGAAAGGAAACATTTTTGTTTGACATTCATAATATCCTAGAAGAATGAGTTCCACAAGATATTTTTTTCACACAGTGACAAAATCTGTGCTTGTTTACCAAGATGTTAACAGGATTTTTCACCCTCCCCTTTGTCCTGAACAGTTCTTGAAAGGTTGGCTTTAATCCTCTGGCTTTGCTCATTGTTGACCAGTAACTTTTATACTGTATTGTATTTGAGGTGGCATAGAGTGTTTGAGTAAATAAGGGGATATATATTCTTAGAGTTAATCTCAATGCATAGACCCAATTTGTTTCTGAAGGAAGTGGTAGAAATTAACTCATTTTAGAATGAAATTTGCCACAGAGTTTGTTCCACAGGTACTTTTTAGCATGTTGCATTGATACAGAAAGTTTTTAAACACCAAGTCATTTAATATTTTTAAAGGAACAACTGGAGGTCATTTTTCATTGATAACTTCCCATTCCACAGATAGTATATCTTAAGAAGTAGCTAAAGATGTCTATGGAATTAAATCTGTAGAGCTATTTCTCTTTCCAAAATTTCTTCCTAGTATTTCCTCTTTTTATTAGGAGACAAAAGTGATAATTATCCCCAATTTCCTTCATCTTACCTCTTATGGTAAGCAAACCTTCTTTTGACCTTTTGAGGGGTGTTAGCAGAAGTAGAAAGCTACTAAGAGATACAGATGGTCAAAACATATGAATAAAATAATAAAAAGACAAAGTTTATTACCGCCTAAAACATTGTCTTTTTATCGTACTGGTCTCTGTTCTTTCTGGAACTTTGATGGGTTTGTGCATGTCTCGTATCTTACCTAGGCATCAGTAGATTTTCCATGTGCTGGAATTAAGAGATCATGAGTTTTACTTCAAATGCTTCTTGTTCTGTAGATGCAAGGGTATTTCAGGCAGCCTATGACAGTCAAGTTGTAAGTCACTTTGGAGTGACCTCAGAGATAACCTGCAAGTGCATTGTAAAGAGAAGAACGAATGTGGCTAGTCCATTTTGTATTCTTTTCAAAAATGAATTAAACTCCTTTTGTGATGGGATGACCTTAAGGACAAATATAATGTATACCTGCCACAGAAATTACTACTGTGTAATGGATGACCATTATATTTTATGTAACTAAAGATGATGTCAAATCGGTTGGTTGGTCAATCCAACTCTTTTTCTTTTCTGTCTCTGAATCAGGACAAGAAAAGAACTAAACAAGTAAAAGCCAGCATCGAATTCTTTTCTTATTTTTTAACAACTTCCTGAAAATAAAATGAACAAGGAAAAAATTTCATAGTATTAAAAAATAGAGCTACATAGTCCTCTGCCATTAGTGAGTAGCAAATGGAAAAAGGCATTATTTGATATTTAATGAATTCTTCTAAAAAAGAGAAAAAAACAGACACATGTGATAAAGGATAGAATAATATATCTGTGTTTCCCTAGTGCTCTGACCTATGTGTGACCACAGGATATTTTTTTCAATTACATTCAAATGCACTACACAGACCTACAAATGTTTTTCAAAACAAGGAAGATGGCACTCTCAACCTGAAAATCAACAAGGAAAGATGATAACAGGAAAATCCTGATTCTGCTCACGTACCATCGATTTAGACATTTAATCAAGATAAGCTCAAGTTGGAACTCCCAAGCTCAGACAATATTCTTCCCAGTGTGTTATTGCATGCACTCAATAGCAATTCCCTATTTTGCACAGCTCTGCAGAACTGTGTATCACCAATTTCTCACCTATCATTTTAGAGCTGCAAAGGTGCAGACAAGGTCAGTGCGAGTTCTTGATCTGCTTTGGGATATCTGAAAGTTAACATTCATGTGTAGTTTGTTGTGGGTTCCGAACTGATTTCACAGACAGTTGATTTGAACTATCAGCGAACATTGTCAGGAAGATTAACTGAAAGCACTGAGGACCTGTCTTTTTTTCCTTTTTTTTTTTTTTTTAATTATTTCATATGTACTATTTTATTTGCTCTAAAATGTTCCACTGGATGCAAAATGCTAAAAGGTTCTAAGACAGGCGGTATGAGGACTTTAACTAACATGTTGCTAAGATTAGGCAGGGAATAAAGTATCAAGATCACTCTGTACTCTGACAGATTAGGGATATGAAGAAAGTACCTTCTTCTGTTTTTCAGAGAATAGCACCAAAGGAACTTCCTGAAGTGAAGTGCAAGTGAGATAAATAAAACTAACATCAAATTAAGGGCTAGGAATGTATTATCACTTTTATATTGTGTCTGTCTGTGATTTTGTTTTGAAAAAAATAATCTTCGTTTGACATGTTGGATACGTAGAGATTAAATCTAGAGCAAATTTGTTCTCAGCCTTTAAGATTTGCACAAAGTAGTGCAGGGGAAGAAGCTTTGCCTCATCATCTCCCTGCTTGCTGGCTGACATAACTGAGCATATTAGGAGAGTGTTCTTTGTGACTGTAAAAATCATAAACTCATGATTGCTTTTCTGAGAACAAAGAAGAAATAGAAAGAAACTGTGATTCAGGAACTTGCACCCAACAGCAGGGTCAGTAGTCCTGAGCCAAGAAAGAGTTTAACACAGGTGACAACAAGCTTGTTGCCTTCCCAGACCTGCTGGTGCAGCCACACGTGCAGCTCTTCCAAAATTTCTTTTCCCAAATTCAGCAGCCTCAATCAGTCTGGCAGAACTAAACCAGTGAAAAAGATTACGGTGTTTTGTTGGCAAAGTGATGATGGGAGGACACTGGTCAAAGGACAGTAGTCTCCTAACTGAGCTTGGCTACTGCTAGAGCAGCACATACACCTGTGGCCTGGTTTCCAGTTTCTTTTGGAGTGCACACCCTTGTTTTGCTTTCTCTTCAGAGCCGAGACTAAAATGATAGTCTATTCCAGAGACAACAAGAACCAACTATTTTTCTTTGTTGTCTGTGTGAAGCAGGGAAGTGGTAACTGGGTAGCAGAAGAGGAGTATAACTCTCAGCACATTGTTGTTCCTCCTCTTGTTCTGTCTTTTCCACAATTTCCTTTAAATATTCCTTGTGCCTTGATTTAAAACAAGTGGATTAAGAAAAGGTGTTGCAAGCATCTTTCCTCTTGCTTTTCCTTATGATTTTGACCATCTGTCTCAGCTGCTTGCCAGGCTTCAGGCACTGTGAAATTGGTATGCTCTAAAAGGTATAATAAGGTAGTGTATTTTTTCTTTCTTCTTTCTTTTAGGTACCTGGTTTTCATTTTGGCCTAATGGAGAAAAGGTGTTTTTCCTGTAAGGTTGTCATTTGTTGTTTATTAGTCAACTTCCATTGCACAGCTTGGAAGGCTTTCAGAAAGTTAATATAACAACCCATAACATAGTATTCACAATGTCCTTGTTCTGGTGAGTGCTCCATTAATCAGTTATAATGGGCTGATGACCCCAAGCTGATAAAGCTTTGACCCTTGCAGCTCAGAGAAGACACACTTTAAGGCAGGCAGATGCTCCTGACACCATTTATTTTCAGATAGGGAGGTAAATGGCCCCATGTCATTATTATTATTTCTCCAGTTACACAACTGAGGCCTCTGCTAGGGTGATAAAGCCACAGAACAGCAGAAACCTTAGATTCAGAAAATGAAACACCAAAAATAAAGAAAGGCAGAGAAAGAATAAGAGAGGGAGGAAAGAAAGAAAGGAAGAAAGAAAGAAAGAGACAAGTACCTTTTGACTGACTAGGAACTGAGGATCAGAAAGTTTGAATAAACCATTTATGGTGATTCAGAGCAACAAAGTCAGGCTTCTGGAATACCAGGCTAGCCACTTTAGTACAAAAGCACCCAAGGAAATACTGCTTTATTTTGACCCCTGAGGACAGCAGTATTTGAAACCTCTCATTAGAAAGGTATTGTATACCTCAAAGGTGTTCTTCCAAGAGCCAGCACCACCCATCATTCACTGGTGTCAGTTTCCAGTGTTGGCTCTAGAAAAACATGGCCTTTTTCCTCTGTTCCAGCAGTGCTCCTGGGCAGACAAGGTAAAGAGAAGTGAACTGTTTTCCGTCTCTGTTTGCTTCACCCTGTTTTTTGACACTATAGTAACTGTAAAATCAGTGCCAATAGAAATATTCATAAGTGGAGAAAGCTATGAAATTCTTCAAGGTGCCATTATAAGCCCTCTGTAGTTCGAGAGTTGCAGGTTTCGTTTGTGTGTTGAAAGGCTTTAGCTGTTTTTCTTCAGATATCTTTTCTTCTAGCTGACATTTTGGTGAGCCAGGAATTTTGCCTACTAGGAAGGTAATGGAGGAGAATTACATTATGAATGTTTTATGAAAGATGAGTTTTTTTATTCACAGAAATGTTGGCTTTAACTAGAAATTATGTTAGTGTGGTTTATTCTACTGTACTTAATTTGGTGGCTCTCTTTATTAGCATAGTCCCTCTGCCTTATTTCCTCACTACTGTATTCTTCTGCTGCTCTTCTGTTACAGCGACAACATTTTTTGTGTTTAGTGCCAAGTAATAATGAATAAAGTTTATCTGTTGTCTCTCTTTTCTCATTTCTCCTTTGTTTCACGTCTTGCTTCTATTTCTTGTTCCTTTTACCATTTTTGTCTTCTTAGCTGAAGCCTTTCTTTTACTCCTACCGGTGGAGCTGTTGTGTCTTCTTAAAATATCCCTTCTTTTCCGTTTCTGTCTCTCCTTTTATCCTTCTATACAGATTTCTTGCTGTGTGGTTACTTGCCATGCAATTTGTCACAAAATGGTGGCAGTGTGAGAAGAATACTTCAAAAAACTCAATTGGGTGAACGTAGAGACAGATGTCCCTTTTAATTCTTCCGATTTCTCTAACAAGATTGAAAACCATCTATTTTAATGCCAGATTTCTATTTCACTTTTTGAGGTAGAGAGAACATGCTTGCATGTATTTCTTTAATTATGGGAATGCAATATAAAGTAGTTTACAAATAGGATTGTTAATGCTTTGTAGACTTCAGATCAGGAACCAAAATGCAGTTTTGGCATTTACAAATCTACGGTGTGGGACAGCTCCAAAGACCATTTCTTCTCCTGAGAAAAAATAATAGTTTAATGCAGTATGCTAGTAGACAGGCAGTAAGTTGAGAGTCTTCTTCAGCACTTTGGTTTTGGTGTCTTGACGCTTATGATCAGGCAAGCTAGAAGGCCATTGCCTAAGAAGTAAAGGTGGGAAGCTCACTGCCAGTTTGGACTACTTCTTCAGGCAAAACATTACCTACCAGAATTTGACTCTCAAGGGACACAGACAATAAAACATCTGGCTTGAGGAACATTAAGGGAATAAATGTCACGTTGCTGACAATGCAATGAAATATATCATTTGGTTTGGGTTTTGGTCAGACTACATGACCGGAATTGATATGTCTTAATTCCAAGAGCTACATTCCACTTTTGGTCACTGAGATCTTTTTAAGGACCTGTCACATATTATTTGCCATGTACAGGGAACCATGAAAATTATCAGAAAATTTTATTCTCTTACACTGCTCAAGGCTGAAAACAGCAAAGCTAATATTTCAGTATCAATTTGGATACTGTGAATTTTGAGCCATGTAACTTGGGAATTTGGTAGGTCTCTGAATTATAAAATTATCTTAGTGAAATTAAAATACTTGTCTCTGATGGATTTGCTCATTGATGTCAGGAAAACATTAATGCTTGAAATAACTGAATTCAAGCTTAAACAAGAGCTGATTTCACTAACTAATGCCATTGAGCAGAGACTGTAGAAAATTAAGTTGGCCCTCCATTGACCTCTTATTAAAATTGTAGGGATGAACCTTTATCTTATTGTTCATTTGGTTTCTAACTAATGAGATTGGCTTTGGAGTTGGAACTGCCCTTTTGAACAGCTAATGTTTGAAAATCATGCCTATGATATCTTTTGTTATTTCTAAAATCTGAAGTGAAGCATCCACATCATTTACATTTTTAGAAAATATTGTAGTGCTGTTTCCATCAATAAGCTCTCACTTTTGTCAGCTGCATCAGGAGTAATTTTCACTAACCACAGGCTTTTTTATCTGGTTACATTTTCTACAAGTACCTGAGTTTGATGTTAGAAGCAAAAAAATGCAGGTGGTTTTAGAGTTTTAAAGGTTTATATATTAAGGTAAAAATGTGATGGTGTCTCACTGTCAGAGGTGTTATTATTAATTCACCTTGCAGATTTTTTCTACTAACAGCCCTGAAACCACTTAACTCTGCACTAGGAATTCCACCAAGCAGCAAGAGGTTTGGGGTAGGAAGAGAGATACGTGGGAAAGGACAGAGAGCTTCATCCTGTTTGGGCATCTGCTTGACAGGATCCCGTGGAAACTGTCACAGCAGGCAGAGGAGATCAACCATCACAGCATGAGGACAATCCATGCCAGTGGGCAGAAAAATCAGTAAAAATTGGAAGAAGGCCATGGGTTCAGACAAAAAACAGAGCACAGAAGTGGAAGTGGGAAATATCTCTATATTCCTCTGAGTGGTCTAAGCAAGCAATGTCTTGTGGATCTCCCAGTGCCAAAAATCCAAAGCTCAGCTGGAGCTGAAACTATCAAGGGAGGTCAACAAGACTAGTTGCTGTAAGTAGAAAAGGTAGGCATGAGGAAAATGTGGCCCTGTTGCTCACTGGGACAAAGGACTTCGAGGAGGCTGAGGTATTCAATGCCTTTTTCATTCATAAGACCTGCCCTCAGGCCACCGAGCCTCCAAGCAGAGTCTGTGGGAATACGGCAGTACCCACAGGAAAGGGGGATTGAAGTAGAGAGCACTTCACCCTCTGGGACACACATGAGTCCACGAGACCACACAAGATGCACCCAAAGGTGCTGAGCAAGGTGTCTGGTGTCACTGTGGGGGTGCCTTTGAAATGTAGTGGCAATTGTGGAAGTTTCTTGTTTACTGGAGAAAGGCAACTATTGCGCTCATCCTCAAGAAGGACAAGGAGGAGGATCCTGTTAATTACAAGTGTATCGACCTCTCCTCAGCACCTGGTGAGGGAATGGAACAAATCCTTCTGAAGCCATTTCCAACCCCGTGAAGAAACTACTAGGCACATCCAGCCTGGTTTTATCAAGGGCGTATCTTGTCTGATCGATGTGATTGTTCCTTTTGATGAGATGACTGACTGCGTGGATATAGGGGTAACAGTGGATGTCATATACCTTGACTTTAGCAAAGCCTCCTATATGGTCTGTTTACAGTTAGTAAAGTGCTTTAAGAAGACTATGTCAGATGGATCTCCTCAAAATAGCAGAAAAATCGCTCCTGCCCTGGGGAAGCCATGGATACACAGATGGGAGAAAATGTTGTAGATATCATGGTATCTGACAGAGAAAGTGTTACAGCATGAGATCAGACCATGCATAGGGCCTTAGAGCACTTGGGAGGATGGAGCAGCCAGCTAGGCTCAGAGAGGACAGAACTACAGCCGAAACCTCTAGTTTTGTGGGAAATGGAGCACACAAATCCTGCGCACTCTGGTTGAAAAACAAAATATATCCCAGGCATCACATCTGCAGGTGATTTGAATGGGAAGGAAATAGGAGCCTCAGTAAACTGAGAAACAAGATTTTTACAACCAAGCTAAGTCTCCTCTCATGGTTCACCATACAGGAATGCTGAAGGCAAAGCAGACAGATTCTTCCTTGTTTCTACCATCATGTTCTGGTTTAAAAAACCCCAAACATTACAATCATATGGGTTACTTTGCTCTCCATAGCCTACAGAATATCTTCAGTGTGAATCCTAAAAGCTTTTTGAAATCATTGAAGCTTCATTTGAATTATGAAAATAAGTAAGCCGTGTTAGTGTAGCTGTGTATATTTGGCTTCATGATCCAGGTAGATTCCTGCTGTCCTGGGCTGATATACATGGCTCTGCTGTAGTTCCTTCTCCCCAGTAAGGCAATGATGAGTCTAGTTCCCAATAGGCAGACCCACACATATAAAAAAATACATGCACGGCCAGCCACACAAATCAGTAGAGGTTGAGAACAGTGTGTTTATCAGTACCCATGTAAATGTGAACTGGATGGACAACGTTATTGTGATCTTCCTCTAAGCATAGGTATGATTTGAATGCTCAACTACTGTTTTCTGTGGTTCAACAAATATAATTTGCCCAGTCAAAAAAAAAAAAAAAAACCAACCAAAACTCTTTGTAAATTGAGGATATCTAATTTAAACAGCAAGAAGCCTCTTTGATTTTCTATTTCTGTTTCTTGTTTATCTTTGTTACCCAGAATGAATACCTAACTGACAAAAATATACAATTTCCTTTTTAACATTAACTAGGTAAATGCATGATCTTTTTAATTTGATAATATTGTACATTATTCCTGGAACATATCGATAGATGGGGAATAAGAGAAGAACCAGCATATAGAAAACATATTTCTCCATCAAAGGAAACATAGCTTTACTTCAAAGCATGAATTTCTGGAGCAGAATAAACTTAATGCCTTCTTTGTCTCAGTCGTTGCTGATAAGACTGGCCGTAAGACCAGCCTTTAACAGTCCCAGGGCCTTGAGACTAGAGGGGAAATCTGGAGCAAGGAAGACCTTGTTGGAGGAATATTTATGGTCAGGGAACATTTAGACAAATGAAGAGAGCCTGAGAGAGCTGGGTTTGTTCAACCCAAAGAAGAGAAGGCTCAGAGGAATTTTACTTATGTGTATAAATACCTGATGGGGGAAGCAAAGAAGATGGAGCTAGACTTTTCTCACTAGTGCCTAGTGACAAGACAAGAGGCAATAGGCAAGAGCTGAAATAGAGAAAATTTGTTTACTGAGTGATCAAACACTGTCACAGTTTTCTGAGAGGTTGTAGAGTCTCCATCCCTGCAAATATTCAAAAGCTGATTGGACGCTGTCCTGGGCAACTTGCTCTGGGAGACCCTACTCTAGGCAGGGAGGGTTGGACTAGATGATCTTGAGAGGTCTCTTCCAGTCTCAGCCATTCTGTTACGGTGTGATAACTGTTTATTTTATACTATCATACCTTTTAAACCCATGCTGTGAGGATTGCTGAAACACTTGCTCTGCGAATATGTGTAGCTCATAATGACATCATAATCAACAGTTCAAGTTGCTTGGGATTTCTCCTTTTGCTTACCTGAAGCAGAAATTCAGATCAACTAAATCCCTGCTTCTAATACTAATTTTGTAATAGAAGGGGCAGTGGCAGGGAAAAGACTTAGCTGAACAGCATAGAGCTCGAGTTTCTCTGGAAAAGAAAATTAATTATATTTACTATTTTTTACTATTTTAAGTAGTTTCTGTCATCATTCTTATTTAAATATGAGGCCATGTCAAAACGTCAGTAACAGCTACTTAAAATCTAGATCAGAGTAGGGTTGAGTTTTTCATATAAATTTACCTTTGAAGGCCCTAGGAGTAAGGAAAAAGCACAATTTAAGATTTACAAGAATGATAAGACATAGTGAGAGCTTATTAGACTGTGATCATATCCCCACATCGTACAGTCAGGGAAAAAGCTAATTAGTGGCTAAAAAAAAACAAGTGGAAAGGTGGGAAATATGTAAAGTAATATGATGGATGACCCTCATTAAATCTAATAGATAAATTGTTCTAAAAGAATCCACAAAGAGTTTCTTGTATTCATGCTCTGAGAAAACATAGCAGGCTTTGCTGTCACTTAAAGCAATGTTATGTGAATTTCAGAGAAGGAAGGACAATCAAAAACCTCCTCCTTGCCTTCTGTTGGTCGTTCTCGGAACTTGACTTCCCACACACAATTTTCACTGAGCCTTTGCTTACTGGTTCATAAACAATAATAAATTTCCATAGAACTATCACATCAGTGCAAAACTCAGTCTTGAAGAAAAATCATACAGTGGCTTGTAGCCTTCCAAAAGTATAAAACTGAAGAGTTTTGTCTCTTTATGTCTCTTTATGTCTCTCTCTCCTTTCTCTGGAGACTGTAACATTATTTTATATTATTTTTTTTTAAACTGAAATTTTTACCAAGAAGTAACAAAAGGTATTTTAACATAGTTAAAGCTTATGTAATGTATATTTACATTATGTGCTGCTTCCTGTACTAGAAATTCTATGCGTATATAAATCTGTGTTAACTCTCTTCATTTTGTTCATAGTTAATGATTCTTCTAAGTAGATATGAGACAGTGGGATAGAATATACATAGATATGATCTTGCCTCTGTAGGCCTTATGCAACCTATTAATACTTTTCTGAATGGTTTTAGAGCTCTCCCATATTACGCATTTCTAAATCATAAAATTTCCAATATGTGGATCCACTTTCTTTTCAACTTGTATTGTTGTGTTTTCTGCTCAAACTGCAAATCTAGTTTACACCATGAATCAGCAGCAACTCTTAGTTTGGTCCTTTCTGAATGTATGCTCCACAGGTACTGTGCAAGTTGTTTGTACTTTTTAATCTCTAACCACAAGTGGTACATGAAATGATCAAAAGGATAGAGATAGTTAAAATAAGAGGAGGAAATACTTTGATAATTATTTTATTTGCTGTGTCAGAAAAAATCCCCAAACAACTGAAGATTTATAATCAGTATAACAGTTAATATGGGTGGGACTACTATATTTTAATGAAGATCTGCATCAATACAGTTCTTCTTGCATAAAAGATTTCTCTTTTGTTTAATTTTCTTTTCAGAATTTGTTTAGAAAGTAAAAATTTGCAATTGATCTTTCTGAACTATTTCTTCAAATTAAAGAATATGTACAAGAAATATTTCAGGTAAAAATAAAGCTTAATCCGTTCTGATAATCTCACCCCCGTGGAACATGTTGTCCAGATAGCTTGTGGAGTCCTCCTCTTTGGAAACATCCAGAAACCATCTGAACATAGTCACACAGTCCTGCCTGACGGGGGAGTTGGACAAGATGACGTCTAGGGGTCATTTCCAACCTCAAATGTCCTGTGAACTGGGGAGTAGCTCCTCTTTTATTGCAGGCACAAACAGAAAATGTGAACAGTGACACCATAAATTAGTGCAATAAGTTGCTTAGAAGACTTTTTTATTTTTCCTGATGTATCCTTCTCCCATAGCAATAGCTTTGATAAACTGAATGTTATAAATTCCAGTACCTCATATTACCAGCATATATTTACAGATCTATTTGTCACAAAGTGTTTGGCTTCTAGGGGACATTACAAAGACTTTATGAGAGAAGTCTTAAGTTCTGGTAGAAATTAGAAGGCCATTACTATCTCAGAAATGTCACCAGTGTCTGCATAAATATGACAATTAAAAACTTAATGTTCTTTGTCATTAGCCAAGATATTAACAAGCTGTGACTATCATGACTGTTGGCCATGAAGGAGTTTCATAACACATGTGATTTCTGTTAACTTGTTTTCCGTCCTTTCACTTGACATGTCCATCTAGATACATGGAAATGGAAATTTACTGGGTAGAGGCAGTGTGCAATCTTCTTTTTCTGTACAGTACCAGCCCAAAGAAACCCAAACTATTAGGAGTTTCCATTTTTAAAAACTAAAGTAATCATTCCTTTGTGCTAAGAGATGTGGGGCTCTTTTTTTAAACACAATAATTTCAGTAGCCAGAGAAACTTGACCTGCTTGTCAATAGAATGAAAGTGAGGTTGTTAACAGAAATGTCTTGTGTGTACTAATCTGGAAAAGTTTGCAACAAGCCACAAAGAAAGCACTTTTCTTATACAGTGTTTTTATTCTATTTTGTTTTCAATAGTTTTCATCTTTTTAATTTTTTTCTGAGTTAGACATAGGCTTTTAACAGCTTTAACATATTTGACCATCTTTGTGTCAACTTTGACACTTTTCTTATGTCTGCATCATCCATAAAGAATACAGGTGTTTCCTTCTTTTTAAGAAACCCTAAAATGTAAGCAGAATCTATATCATATTCAATCCAAAGAAAGATAATTTAGTCCATCAACCCCCGTATAACGTGTCTTCTAAAATCTGGAAAAGGGCAATTCGATTTGGAAAGGAAATATACCTTTTTAACAACTGCTATCCCAAGTCAGAAATACAGCAATGTGCCCCTGTGTACATTGGTGCAAAAGATAAATATTATGTGATTTAGGCTTGCTCTGAGTTCAGAATAAGCAAACACTTTGATAGAAAATTCTAAGACTGATTTCCCGAAGGCCAAGATGTACTTGAACTGAGGGTGAACTATCCTGGCTTTGAGGAAAGAACCATAACATTTTTTATTATTTTTTTTTCAGGAGATGTTTTATTACTTTTTGTATTGCCTATATTTGGTAAGATGTTATGTTTCATACTATCAGAGATATAATTTTGGAGGCCTCTGCGATGAGTTTCCAAGATCATAAAATCAGCCATTTTCAAGGTAAAACATACTAGCAGTTATGAATACATCCACATTGTGTGCAGATGATCCCAAATTCCTTCCAATCTTAGTGTATGAGTGCTTGGGACTGTGCACAACAGCAATCAAAATCGTGTGAAGAAACCTCTGCTAATCTTTTCAGAGCTGTGCGTGTGTTTTTTCATGATCCAAGGGTTTCTGTACTTTGTTCAACTGTTGATTTGGGGCTAGTTTTTATCACTGTAGTTATGCTAAAATAATATGCAGTTTATGCATTATCATGTCAGAATAAAGACATCAGCCACAGTGCTTCTTATGAAGGAGTTGCTTTGCTGCAACCAGCACATTTATGGAAGTTTTTACATTTTCAGCTTTTCCAATAAAGTTCATGCAGTTTTGCTTTTATAGATGGACCAGAGAAAATGTAGGATTCAATAGCTGAAAAGACAGAATTAATTTATTGAGCTTTATCTTAAGATTAGTTATATGAGAATGTTAGGGAAAAGTGTTAGCTACGGTATGTTAATTAAAGTACTATTAGGAGCTGCTTAGAACTTAGTGTAGCATAATTTTGTACTAAACCCCACATAGAAACATGTTAATTGATGTGAATTTAAGTAGGCTGGCAGTACTGTGCTGTGCTGAAACAATCAACATCTTCCAAATTAAATTGTTTTGCATTTTTCCAATTACGATTAATTCCCAAGGCAAAGCAGAAAGTAGTTCCCTTTCCAGATGCTCCAGCCACAGGGCAGTTTTAAAACTGGCAAGTTCCCTCTGCTCTGACACCTCTGGGTGACAAGAATAGCTGAAGGTGAGAATGACTCAAAACTGGGAGAGCTTTGGGCTTGCTTGTGAAATGTTGCCTGAAGGAATACCAAAAAGTGAAAGCCGTAGCAAAGCGATATTGAGTATGGGGAAGCCTTTGAGTCATGCCACTTATCAGATAAATCTTTTAATCTGAGATTCTAATCTCTGTAAGATACAGAGAAATGTGTGAATGTTTGTACGCAATTGAAAGAGATAACAAATAGAGTGGAATAGAAAGCAAATGGTATTTCTTCTCCATGCAAAGACATTGGTAGGCATGGTAATCTAACAAGATGCTCAAATAGTGCCCATAATGTCATACGAAAGTCTTTTTGGCTTTCAAGTATAGTTTTTCAGTTTCTAAAATGTAAGTTAAATTTGTCTGATATCAGGCTATCCCTGGCTATGACCACAGGTAAGGCATGTCATTATGGACACTGAAGCAAAGTTTTGGCTTACAAACATTTTAGACAAGAAGATATGATGTAGGAAAGAAAAGTAAGATGGAAATGAAAGGAACATTCACTTAAAAGGAATGGAAAATTTTATTTCAGATTTGTGTGGTGGCCTAACACAGGGTAAGACACGACTCAGCCAAGAAATGTGGCTGTTTCTGTTGTGGGTCTAGGTCAGTTTGGTGAGAAAGGATGATACAGTGTTGCTGCCTGAAATGAACATTGATCTTCCTGGCCCTGGAGGGACCTTTTCCTTTCCTGTTCTCAAGGGATTTTGTTTCTAGTCCCACTGCTCCCACCATTATCAGTGCTTTGCTTGATAGAGTGCAGACAACAAAAGCTCCTGTGTTGACAAAAATGCAGTATATACACTCTATATCTATTTGGGACTTTATATTGTGAGGCAGAACACAGCTTTCGAAGATTCTGTTCTCTCAGTTTACTGCTTATTTTATAATCAAAGAAATATAAGCCTACTTTTAATATATTCAAGTGCAGGCATGGTGCTCATTTTTGATAACTATTATTAGAAGAAGGAAAGGTGATTTTTTCCTTTGTGTTGGCCTACATATATGCAAAAATATGAGGAAGGGAAGTTGATTTATACTTTACCATAGAGGCCAGCAGATTTAGCATTGCTTATGCTTAAGAAAACATATAAAAGCCCAAGCATGTCTGAACCGAGGTTTCCAATTAAAACAACACTGGCACTTAGGATATTCAAAACTTTTATTCAAATTCTATGGCTTAAACCCACATTTAATTACTAGTGCTACTCCCCCGTTCAATGTGTTGATCCCAATTAAAAGATCTGGCTGTGTTGCATCTCCAAGGGGAGCACTTGTATAAGGTTGCAGGCATGAGGTCTGAGTTTCTAAACTCTCCTCCCCTCATCTGATGGGAGCATCTCTAATTCAGCATGTGAGACCTAAATATTGAAAGGGGCTAATTCCACACTGCTTGTGGATCTGTGACAGGCTGAACTCTTCGCTTTCATTACAGTGCCCTCTTTCCGTGTAGTTGTGTCTACAACCAGGTTTGTGGTCCATTAGCTGGCACCTTTCCATGGAAGGCTTATTTATTGCTGCTGCACAGTATGAGGATGAGCTGACACAGAGCCTAGGTAGTAGTACTAAGGAACTAGCAGTGGCAAATCCAAAACCAGAGTGACCAGAGTGTATCATACAGTAGAAAGCCATCAAGGGAACTCTATCTACCGCAAACCATATCTTCCGTTCCAGTAGCTCAAAAATAGATACATAAACAAATAAATCCTTTAAACTGCAGCTACAGTCACTGAAAATGTTACTGTCTTTGATGAGGAAAAAGTATTGTAACTGTTTAAACAGGAAGTCTTTGCTAAGCCCTAAAATGTCTCACTGAAGTTGAAAAGGGCACACTCTAATCTGGTTGCGGGGAAAGGAAAACCATCTAAAACTGATGAACAATCAGGCTCAGCACAGGGACTCAATCTCTTCGGCTAACACATCTTTGGGGTAAAGTTTTTATGCCTAGCAGGGAGGTTGTTAATAATGGTTGTTAATAATTTAATCTGTGGTCCAAATCTGTTGTGAAAAAAAGATTTTGTGGCTTTGTTTGTATAGAGAATTTCAGAGAGCTTGTTTCCTCCTTTGGAAAGGTCCAATTTAAACTGATTGTACTCATAAACTGAAAAATACTTCTGCTTTCACATGCTCTTTAAATTTATTTGCTGGACATTTATTATTCACACTGTACCTCCTGCACATTAAAGAGTTATTTTACATCTTAAGACATATATAATCAACTATTTAACTATCCCACTTTGACCAGAGATGTCACTAAGTATGATTTTTCTACAAAACACATATAATAAGAGCAGCCCTCTGGAAAAAAAAAAAAAAAAAAAAAAAGAACGGAAGTCAGGGTGGGATGTATGGCAATAGTGTTAAACTACTACATTTAGATTAAAACTGATAGAAGAATATAACATTTTTTAATTTCAAATTTGCCTTAAATCACTTTCAAAATTAACCATGGTTTCTGGTTATCTTGCTGCTATCCTATTCAAAATGGTTTAGATTGTTGTTAAACAATGAGATTGATAAAAGGTTCAAAAATGTTTGGAGAACAGCTAATGTGAGTTTTGAATCTGTACTGGCTAGTCCATGAATAACCAAGATGATACATTGAGCCCAAAACTATGAAATCTTAAGTTAGGTTGATCAGATTCAATTTTTGCCTGAGCAAGTGTGACTCAGTGGGGAGTAAATCAGTGGAGTTATCCTTAATTAGACGTGCTCAGCATCTGTCTCAAAGTTTCTACATTTTCTGTTTAAAAAATATTAAATAGATATCAGTCATTGGCCATTAGACCACATGTGGAAAGAATAAGCAGGCAAACTCATAATCCAGAATTTACAAGTTAATCCTGAAGTGACTCATTTTATATAGCTATGTGCTGCTTGATTTTTTTCTTCATAAGAATACTTAAAGCAATCAGAGAGATCATCACAATTATGAAAAGCAGCCATACCTGCTTAGAATTATTCATAATTATTCATTCTGTTGTACTCCAACATAATACTGGGAATAATTAAATTTTTATGTAATTTGGATAGTTACTTCACCAAGTAGTTCTAGAGTGACTTGTGTAATTGCTGTTCTGATGTGAGATACTTCGTAGGATCATAGAATCAATTTTTTTGGAAGAGATCTTTAAGATCAGCAAGTCCAGTTGTTAACCTAGCACTCCCAAGTTACCACTAAAGCATGTCCCTCAGTACTACATCTACACGTCTTTTAAGTACCTTCAGGGATGGTGACTCAAACACTTCCCTGGGCAGCCTGTTGCAATGCTCGACAGTCCTTTCAATAAAGAAGTTTTTCCTAATATCCAACCTAAATCTCCCCTGATGCAACTGGAGGCCATTTCCTCTTTTCTGTCACCTGTTACATAGGAGAAGAGACAAACCCCCACCTCACAACGACCTCCTTTCAGGTAGTTTTAGAGAGCGATAAGGTCTCCCCTTAGCCCCCTTTTCTCCAGGCTAAACAAACCCAGTTCCTTCAGCCACTCCTCATAAGATGTGTGCTCAAGACCCCTCACCAGCTTCATTGCCCTTCTCTGGACAAGTTCCAGCACCTCAATGTCCTTCTTGTAGTGAGGGGCCCAAAACTGAACACAGTATTTGACATGTGGCCTCACCCGTGTCAAGTACAGCAGGATGATCGCTTCCTTAGTCCTGCTGGCCACACTATTTCTGATACAAGCCAGAATGCTATTGACCTACTTGGCCACCTGGGCACACTGCTGGCTCACATTCATCCGGCTGTCAACCAACACCCCCGGGTCCTTTTCTGCAGGGCAGCTTTCCAGCCAAGCCTGTAGCGCTGCATGGGGTTGTTGTGACCCAAGTGCAAGACCCAGCTCTTGGCCTTGAACTTATTCAAGAAGATAGTGACTTGATACAGTATGTGAGTGAAATCTTTATTCTTTTGCAAAATAAAATTGCTTTCTAAAAGAAAATAGTTCAGAATAGTTCTCTGAGAAAATCTAAGGTTTAAAGTCTTCTTACCATGTCCCAACTTCTTAAGACAAAACAACCATCACTAGAAAAATATTTTCATTTTTTAATTCTAACTTCTATATTGAGTAACACAATTTTTAATATAGCTTATTCTGAAAGGACATTTTTTTTACTTCTGGGGACTGTAGAGCTGAAGAATCTTTGACTCCAGAGAACTTTGAGCAAAACACTCCCACACCAAGGCTCAGTATAGAAAGCAGAGGCATAAATGTTGCCATTTAACATTTGTGTGTTTCCACAAAAAAGCTACATAAAGCTTGCAAATTTTAGAAGACTGAAGATGTTCAGAAGAAAGAGGAGTGCCTTTCACCTGCTACAGTTCTTTAAACTGTAGGAATGTTTATGGGAGAAACACTTTAAATGTTCTGACATACTTGGACGATGTGACCACAAAAACCCAATTCCATAGATTAACTGTGGAAATCTTTAGGTTGTGTAAATATAATTGTGAACAGAATAAAGTCAGTTTGTGATGGCTCTGAAAGTGCTGTCCTAAGAGCTAGCCGTGACAAGTTTTGCAGTAATTATCTGTATTCAGCTTCTTAAAATCGTTAATTCTTGACAAAAGAAGGAATTATCTCTATAGAATTGTATGGCTATGTAAATAAAGTTTGAGATTAAGTCCTAGTACAGTCTTTGTTTATAATTCAGAACAGTTTAAGAGCTATATCTTACATAGGGGACAAAATTAGCACAACAATAACCAAGAGAAAACATGATGTGTTGATTTTTCCATGGTATACTTTTTTATGATCTTGCCTACCTTCTCTGGTAAGTTGAATTGTTTCATCTTCAGCAGTTTCAGGAGATTGGACATCAAAGTAAAGGTGATTTAGAATTATGCCCCACAATAAGGCAGAGAAGCATTTCCCACCAAACCACAGATTTTGTTTACAATGAATGAGAACCCATATAATCTACATTGTCTTGCAATTCTTAATCACTGAAATGACAACAGAACTTCTCTGTTTCTCATGGAAAAACTATTAATAAAGTTAAAAGCTATTAAATGAAGGTAAAGAAAAGCTCGGCCTAAACCACAACAACTTTTGTAATTACAGTGGAGTTTGGGTTTTGGTATTTCTGCCTTAGTTTGGTAAAATACAGATCATTCTCTCTCTCTCTCTTTTTCTTCTATTTTTTTTTTTCCAGTCGCAGCCTTTCAAGTATTACTAAACACAAGTTAAACTTCAGTTTTCTGAACTTACTTATTTGAAATATATTTGTTTGCAAGTTCTGGAAAAGAGATATCTACCCTAGTATTATGCAGATCATGATAATCCGTTGCTTCCTAATAAGAGTGTTACTATACTGAAATTCAGGGAGCAATCCATTCTGCCTGCAGTTCCTGCTTATTAAAATTTTCTGTAGTGAACATTTTGCTGCTTCTTTAGGTCACAGTGGGCAAAAGTAGTAATAACCATTCCTCTGTTGTATTTACCACTAACAGAGTGGTACTTTCTGGTTTGGTACAGATTTGTGGCTTTTGAGTTATAATTAAGTGTCTTGGCTAATTTATCCATCTAATGCATTTGGCTTATTTGCTTTGACTTATGTGATAGGCATAATAAATTGTAGATCAGCAGTGAAACATTTTCAACGTTCTGGCAGTGTTGTATGTACCATGTCGGCCAGAAAAGGTATGGGTTTTCAGCCAAGATGGAATAATAAAACCTGTGTGTAGCTGTGCCTTAGCTTCGTGTGGGTATATCCCCCAGTGTAAATTGCTAGTTACAACTGCTTACAAGTAAATATTATTTCCAGAAGGTTTCTTCTTTTACAAGTGCAAAATGCATTTTATCTGTACACTTATATGCTTTAAAACTGCCTAAAGATGTTTTCCTCCAGAATGTTTGGAGAAGATAATTAGCTGAGAAATATTGGCAATGAAAGGAAAACTGTAGTACACAGTGACAAGAAAATATTGAATTTTTATACTCATTAACTCTGATTACTAAACAATTATATCTTTATGAGATACTGCGTTGAGCAACATAAAGCTGTAGCAATAAGAGCATGTTATTAATTATACATGGGAAGGCATAATAAGCTCTTCAATCCAGATGTACTTCTGGTGTGTCAGATATCACACACTGAACTGTACCAGAAGAACTGGACAAGTGATTACATTTAAGAAAAAATACATTTTTTGCTTGTGTGTTTCTTGTTTTTATGAGTGTTTTAAAGACTGATATGGCAAAGCTAAAATTATGTCCATGTGTTCTTCAAGCTTTTCTGGTGGAAATGGATTATAGAGACAAATAGAATGTTTTTCTAGTCTCTACATTATAATAAGAATTAAAAAAGTATACAGACAGGTTGTTCATGGTACTATTTTTTGTTGAAACTAGTAGTCAAGGTCAGTGGAAAGTATTAATACTGTTCTGTGATAGTACAGCAATATTAAGTATATTTTAAACCAATATAAGAAAATAATTTCGTTAGAAAAAGGTTGGCTCTTTTAGTACATATAGCAGAATTACAAATAATGGTTGTGTAACAGAAAAAAACAAGTACTATACAATTCAAACAGAAGTAACAGTTTTATCTTACTTCTCTAAGTTATCTGTTACAACTACATAACTTTAAAATACATTCTAGAAATGCCTTTAAAATAACACAAATAAATAATCAAATCCAGCCATCTATGAAATAGTATAAAAAAAGGATTGTGGTTTTTTTTTTTTCCATTATAATCCAAACTTCAAAAAAATTAAGGAAAGGATTATGGCATTATTTTTTTCTTTTTATTTTCTGTGGTTGTTCATTGCCTTCTGATGTTCCACAGCTGGAGATTACAATCCTACTGGGTCTCAGAGTGTAAAACCTATTGCTTCATAAATTATTGACTAGCATTTAACAGTCAAATGAGAGCAGGGAACAAAATGAATTACATACTTTGAACATATTGGTTGGAAAAACACTGCTATACTTGTCTTCTACCTAGGAATGTTGATTGTTATCTTTCTGTGTCCGCTAAGATCGATTTCCCATTGAAGCAAACACAACATTGGGGGAAAAAATTGGGTTGTTTCAGTGCAAACCTAAATGTTTAAAAGTTTGGTTTTGGAGCCCCTTTCTGCTTATTTTATGTCTTGATGTGCAGAAAAATTGAATGTCTTTGGATGATACGGGTAACCTTATAACATACAAGATGGAAGTATCAGCATGGTCACTCACATGAAGGGTGTCTAGTGGGATGCCTATTGGTCCAGCTATAAGCTTTAAATCAGGAAGGGTCCATTGTCTTCTTGAAGCTGGGGAAAAATAGACTGATAAGTAATGATGCTGAGGTCATAAGTCTACATTGTTGGAAGCAAATGTTAATGGCCAAATTTTTAAGGGGGTTTACAAGGTCAGAGTTTAGGTGAGTACTCCTTTTTACTTATTGACCATCACTTCTCACAGAATCACAGGATGGTCAGGGTTGGAAGGGACCTCTGGAGATCATCTAGTCCACCCCCCCTGCCGGAGCAGGGCCACCTACAGCAGGTTGCACAGGATGGCATCCAAGAGGGTTTTGAATGTCTCCAGTGTGGGAGACTCCACAACCTCTTTGGGCAGCCTGTTCCAGTGCTCTGCCACCCTCAAAGTAAAGAAGTTCCTCCTCATGTTAAAATGGAACTTCCTATATTCAAGTTTGTGCCCATTAACCCTTGTCCTATCAATGGGCACCACTGAAAAAAGACTGTTGCCATCCACCCAGCACCCTCCTTTTAAGTATTTATAAGCATTAATAAGATCCCTCCTCGGTCTTCTTTTCCCCAGACTAAAAGACCCCCTTATGAGCCTTTCCTCATAAGAGAGATGCTTCAATCCCCTAATCATCTTCATAGCCCTTCGCTGGACCCTCTCCAGCAGTTCCCTGTCCTTCTTGAACTGGGGAGCCCAGAATTGGACACAATACTCCAGATGCGGCTTCACCAGGGCAGAGTAGAGGGGAAGGACGACCTCCCTCAACCTGCTGGCCACGCTCTTCTTGATGCACCGCAGAATGTCGTTGTCCTTCTTGGCCACCAGGGCACATTGCTGGCTCATGGTCATCCTGGTGTCCACCAGGACAACCAGGTAGACATGAGGGTATACATTAGTGTGTTCAGATTTTTCAAAAGTCTCTTATCTTTAGGAAAATAAATCCTATTCAAATTCTTGGCTATGTGTCCGTATTACTCAGCTGTTTTGTTTAGAACTACAAGTAGACACAGATGTGCACTGCTTTAATGAGATTTGCAAGCTGGATCTGCAATAATATTCCATTTCATCCTTTTATAGTAATTCCTCGATCAAATTGGATAAAATAGATTTAAAACAGATTATTTGCTTGCATAAATCCAGTGAAGTTGTTAAAACTATAAATGGAATTTAGAGCTTTGTAGTTGGTAGCACCAAAAGTTAATTTACATATACATAAATGAAAATTGCATTACAAAAAAAACCCCACATTTATCTAGTGCAGTGAAAGAACTGGAACAGGACACAGGGAAGAGAATTACTTTCTTCAGTTCTCTTTGTCTCCTCACTATGATGAACTATCTGTGATAAAGTAGAATAAAGTCTCTACATGAGACTTTTTTGGCCTTTCTTTAAGGTACTCTGTTGGGCTTTGTATTTACAACCTTTTTTCTTAACGCTTGCATGTTATTGCAAGTGAAGTTATGTGTTGTTCCCACTGCCAGGAAAAGGGGAAACATAACCCTCATTTTTAAAAGAGGGAAAAAAGGAAGACCCAGGGAACTACAGACCAGCCAGTCTCACTTCTGTGCCTGGCAAGATCATGGAGCAGATCCTCCTGGAAAATCTGCTCAGGCACATGGAAAATAAGGACATGATCGGTGGCAGCCAACAATGGATTCACTAAAGACAAATCGTGCCTGACAAACTTGGTGGCTTTCTACAACAGCGTTACAGCATTGGTGAATAAGGGGAGAGCAACAGATGACATCTACCTGAACTTGTGCAAAGCATTTGACGCTGTCCCACATGACATCCTTGACAATAAATTGGAGAGACATGGATTTGATGGATGGAACACCCAGCAGATAAGGAACTGGCTGGATGGTCACACTGAGAGAGCTGTGGTCAATGGTTCCATGTCCAAGTGGCGAGCAGTGACGAGTAGCATTCATCAGGGGTCAGCACTAGGACTGGTACTATTTAACATCTTTGTTGGTGACATGGGTGTTGGGATTGAGTGCACTCTCAGGAAGTTTGCTGAGGACACCAGGCTGTGTGAAGTTATTGACAGGCTGGAGGGAAGGGATGCCATCCAGAGGGACCTGGACAGGCTGGAGACGTGGGCCTCATGAAGTTAAACAAGGCCAAGTCCAAGGTCTTACATCTGGGTAGGGGCCATCCCAAGCACAAATACAGGCTCGGTGGGGAATGGCTGCAGAGCACCCCTGAGGAGAAGGACCTGGGAGTGCTGATTGATGAGAAGCTCAATATGAGCCAGCAGTGTGAGATTTCAGCCCAGAAAGCCAGCTGTATCCTGGGCTGCATTAAAAGAAGTGTGGCCAGCAGGCCAAGGGAGGTGATTCTGTCCCTCTACTCTGCTCTTGTCAGACCCCATCTGGAGTACTGCATCCAGCTCTGAAGTCCTCAGCACAGGAAAGACGTGGACCTGTTGGAGCAAGTCCAGAGGAGGGCCACGAAGATGTTCTGAGGGCTGGAGCACCTCTCCTATGAGGGCACGCTGAGAAAGTTGGGATCGTTCAGCCTGGAGAAGAGAAGGCTCTGGGGAGAGCTTATTGAGGCCTTCCAATACCTAAAGGGGGCCTATATGAGAGCTGGAGAGGCACTTTTTACAAGGGCATGTAGTGATAGGATGAGGGGGAATTGCTTCAAACTGGAAGAGGGTAGATTTAGAATAGATATTAAGAAAAAAAATTCACTATAAGGGTGGTGAGGCACTGGAACAAGTCGCCCAGGGAAGTTGTGGAAACTCCATCCCTGGAGGTGTTTAAGGGCAGGTTGGATGGGGCTTTGAGCAACCTGGTCTAGTGGGAGGTGTCTTTGCCTATGGCAGGGGGTTTGGAAATAGATGATCTTTAACATGCCTTCCAACCAAAACTATTCTATGATTCTATGATTTACATTTTTATTGTTGGTAAACTTCTAGATATTTTGTAGGTTGTGCAGATTTCTAATTATGTTCTGCAGTGTAAACTTTCACTACATCAGCATGTTTACCGAATGCCTTAATTCTGCAGATCAAGTGCCTTGTATATTAAGCATCTCATAGGTTCAAAATGAACAAAACAGAAAGAAAAAAAGTCCTTTGACAAAATGAGTATTAATACTCACATGAGTATTATAAAATTTCAGACAGAAGAATAAGCTCCACTTCCTCAGAAAAGCTGCAACTTTCAGTGTATCTGAAAGTGCCTTCAGTGCCTTCAACCTTTACAAGGACTTTGTGGCTGGGTCTAGGTACCCGCTTGTTGTGTTTGTTGAAAGGGGCTGCTCTGCCCTTGCAGCCTTTGTCTTTCCCTGCAACAGGCAAGCCCTCACTGAAATCCAGTGGGCTGTGCCATCCCACTTCTTCTTTTCCTGTGCAGATATGCAGCATATGGAGTTGGTGCACAGATCATTTTCGCAGGTGTTGGGCTCTGCTGGCATTCTTTACAGAGGCTATACACGAATATGCATACTACAGCAGTGTTTACAAAGTTCTATGCTTGAATGAATTTCTTCCATGGAAGATAGAAGACCGTAAACAAAAGGTCATTCTTAAGGAACTGTCCTTTATGAAAAAAAAAAAAAAAAAAAAAAAAGACTTAGAGCTTGGAAAGCACACACGCCAGTTGCTAAAAGTAAGACCTCAGCACTGCACTCAAAAACATTTACAAATATTTCATGGAAGGAAAAGCTGAAGATCCAACTTCAGGGAAAGCTCACGATCTTTGGAGTTTTGTTTTGTTTTATTTATTTTATTTTATTTTATTTTATTTTTCCATTTTTCTCTTGGGTAAATTTTGTTGCAGCTTTCTAAGGAAGAGAAACTTATTCTCTCTGAAACTTCCTGGTACTGGTTTGATTCTTTCTGTTTTGTTCTTTCTCTTTCTGGATATAGAAGACACGATATTTTTATATTTCTAGAAAGTTATTGGAACTAGGAGAAAAGAACACTGCACTCACAATCCTTATAAACTCTGTGTATGCATGGATCAGCAATGACAAAAGCTAAAACCTTCACATCTAATTTAGATTTTGCATTTTCTCTGTGTTTCTCATTGGTAATACTATTTTTAACATCAACAACACATCCTTCAGGAAAGAGAAAAAAGAAAAGAAAAAAAAAAGTAAAATCCAGGACAGAGGAATTTATATAGGAAAGAAGGCAAGGATTTTGACTGATAAGTTAGAGACCAAAGCAGCTCATTTCAGTGACTGAAATCACATGTTGGTACAACTTGAGGAAAGAGTCTTGTCTCTGTAAAGCAGCAGTGCCCTGACTTCTGTTTCCCAGGGCTGGACTTTTATGTGGGGGAGAAAAGTGGAGAAGGAAACTGTGTCATTCTTATAACCTATAAACAATGGAATTTTATTGTTGAAAATCACTCCTACTTTTTGAACTTAACTTAAAAATACATATAACAAATGTGTGACACTGGAAAATACTAAGCATGAATTCCATGGTAAGTCAATAACCCTACATGAATATATTTCCAATATGAGAGACAATATCTATCGTTTGGTCATATTCTCATTTGTATTTTCATTGGAAATGTATATTCATACTATCAGGACTGAACAGACTCAATTTTTTTTCGAACTACCGGTAACTGTAACAATGGGTATTCATATACCATACCTTTTTCACAATATATCTTTGCCCTTGAAAAACTGTT
This sequence comes from Vanellus vanellus, assembly GCF_965231255.1. Classification (NCBI taxonomy): domain Eukaryota; kingdom Metazoa; phylum Chordata; class Aves; order Charadriiformes; family Charadriidae; genus Vanellus; species Vanellus vanellus. The sequence continues at coordinate 14,729,633 of NC_138908.1, read as the reverse complement.
CCTTTGATGCAAAGTAATGATTAGAAGAATTCAGATGATGCTACCTTATAATTTGTAATTAGCACTCAGTTCTTCTGATACTAGTGAAAAATATCTTCTGTAACCCATGTTGGAATAGCATCTATCATTTTTGATAGATAAAATTCTGATAGATTCTTTCTGAGTTTTGATCAATTAAGTAAAGACAAATATAAAAGTACAGTGACACAAAAGAATACAGTAATGAATGAGGGACATCCTTCAAAGTCTATAATGCTGCTATTATCACAGTAAAATAAGATGTCATGTTTAAGGTGTTCTCTCAGCATGTTCTTTGGTATATTTCAGCACTTGAGGGCTAATGCTTTATATTTAAATGCTTCGGTCAGTTTATAAACACTTGCCAACATGATCTTAATTGTTTATTGAGCAACAGGTCTTCTGTGTCAATTTATGCATTCATAGCTAATAACTGGGAGCAGAAGTACTTGGAAGCAGTATTTAATGATATTTTGAAAGGAAATTTTACTCAGGATTTTGATAGGTATTTTGGTCAGGTTTGGGACCTAAAAATGCACCCAATGATTTATCCTTTCTAAGAAAGTGAATCCGTCTAGACCTTTAATTCACTGTGCATGTTATAATGCAGTGGATTGAAACCATTGCATACAGGTTTTATATTTCTGCAAAATATTCTTTCTTTGTCTACAAGCATTTTGGCTTCTCAATTGTATAATTTCACGGACTTATGCTGAGAAAAAAACCTGGATTCTCAGGTGATATGAAGTGGAATAACTCTTTTGCATTATGTCCCTGTGGCCATGCAGTTGAGAACTTACAGCAGTAATATAAATGTACAAAGATATCCTCAAGAAATGTTACAAGACACGGTTAGGAAAACAACATCATATACGTATTATAGGATATCTTTCCTGCTGTCACCGCCTTTGTCTTAGTTGGAACTCTGTTATTCTCGGTAATAAAAAACATTAAGAATCTCTTATCATTAGAACGGGATTCCAAGAGCCTAAATCTTGCATAATTAGCCTCTGTGCAGTTATGTGAATTGCCCATATACTGACGACATTTTCCCTGTATCATTTTGTGTTGGGTTTGCATGGCAAGGCTTTGATAGCAGTGGGGCTGCAGGGGTGGCTTTTGCGAGAAGCTGCTAGAAGCTTCCGCTGTGTCTGACAAAACCAATGCCGGCCGGCTACAAGATGGACCCGCTGCTGGCAAGGCTGAACCAATCAGTGATGGTGGTAGTACTTCTGTGACAACATGTTTAAGAAGGACGAAAAAAAACCTGCAGCAGAACGGCAGCCGGAGAGAGGAATGAGAATATGTGAAACCAACAACTCTGTTGACACCAAGGTAAGTGAAGAAGGAGAGGGAGGAGGTGCTCCAGCCACCAGAGCAGAGATTCACCTGCAGCCTGCAGTGAAGATCATGGTGAAGTAGGCTGTCCCCCTGTAGCCCACAGATGTCCATGATGGAGAAGATATCCACCTGCAGCCTGTGGAGGACTCCATGCTGGAGCTGGTGGATGCCCAAAGGAAGCTGTGATGCCTTGGAGAGCCCGCACTGGAACAGACTCCTGGAAGGAACTGCAGTCTGTGGACAGAGGATCCCACACTGGAGCAGGTTTGCTGGAAGGACTTGTGACCCTTCAAGGAGGAGTCTATTCCTGAAGGACTGCACTCCATGGGAGGACCCACGCTGGAGCAGTTCGTGAAGAACTGCAACCCATGGGAAGGATTCATGTTGGAGAAGTTTGTGGAGGACTGTCTCCCATGGGAGGGACCTCACGCTGGAGCAGGGGAAGAGTGTGAGGAGTCCTTCCCCTGAGGAGGAAGGAGCAGGAGAGACAATGTCTCATGAACTGACAACCCCCATTTCCTGTCCCCTTGGGGACAGGGGGTGGAGGAGGTAGAGAAAACGGGAAGTGAAGTTGAGCCTGTTAAGAAGGGAGAGGTGAGGGCAAGGTATTTTAAGGTTTGGTTCTATTTCTCATTATCCTACTCTGATCTGATTGTCAATAAACAAAATTAATTTCCCTGAGTCATGTCTGTTTTTTCTGTGATGAATTGGTGAGCAATCTCTCCCTGTCCTTATCTTGACCCATGAGCCTTTTGTAAGATTTTCTCTCCTCTGTCCAGCTGAGGAGGAGAGTGATAGAGCAGCTGGCGGGCACCTGGCATCCAGCCAGGGTCAACCCATCACACATTTTTATGATCAGATTCATATTTTGTAAATAAAGATGTTTTCTTTTTTACTGAGAGAGTTAAAGTGGTTTGGGTGTCTAGTGATCAAATATGGATGTTACTAATATAGATCCAGTTTGGGATCCAGCAATAAGACTTTTGCTGTTTAATGTGTGTGCAGTGAATCTGGAGAAAAGGCTTTTTAATAGCTTGATATCTTCATCACAAAAGCAAGTAACAAAGAAATTAGTAGAAATTGCATTCCTAATCAGGGGACGTTTATTCATAGGAAAAGTGGGTTTTCACATATTTTTGAGGGAAGTCTGAAACAACATGTAATTTGCTGCATCTACAGCTACTCTGATATTCCACAATCGTACCTTAACCCTTGAGCTGTGGAAATAATGTGGGTGATTTGGAATTCTTCTGAAAGAGTCATGCAGCTGTATTTCTTGGCAGATAGCTGACTTGAAGATTGTTAATCTATTACAGTGATGGATAATATAAGCCCTTACTCCTAAAGGGAGACCCTTTTCCTTTTCAAAGCACACAGATATGTTTCCAGTGTTGGAAGGAATGGAGGAATTGTGATTTTCTGGGAAGCATCTGAGACTACTTGGGGAAGAGAAAGATGCAGACGCCACAGAGCACAAGGAGAAGATGAGAGTGAAAGGGTATGGGAACTTACATCTTATGAGGAAAGACTGGAATCTAGTAAGAGAATAGCAGACAGCTTCACATAACAGCTGATGAAGAAAAAATTTTCTTTTGTAAATCATTTTATTTCTTTTGCTTAAACTAGGCATTTTGACATCTGTTTAAATAGTTGAGGATACTATCAGATATTTTTAATAAAACCAGTATTTTAATATTATTATTTCAGAAATATTTTCAGATATTTTGGGGGGATCTTGCTGTAAGGAGAAAGTATAAACACATAGCCACAAAACTTGAGCTGACATTGTCTCTATTACAGTAATTTATAACATGGAAAACTCCTCCCATATTTCTCTTAGTAGAACCCAACGGACTTAATCACTCATTACAGTTTTCATTTTTTCGTTGCTGTCAGTTCCTAAATGTAGCTTATTTCCTTTTCAGAAATTTATGGAGTCATAACAGGTACACTACACCTGCAGCTGCAAAAGATGTGGACTTTTATTCATTATGGTGCAGCCTTCCTCCTGAAGTAGGTACAATGATCTTTGAAGCTGAGCTCATAGGAATAGATATGAAGAAGCAAATGCTGTATGGCAAGATGTCATGGTTTAACCCCAGTCAGCATCTAGGGCCAAACAGCTATTCACTCATTCCCTGGTTACCATGGGGAAGCGAATCAGAAAAGTAAAATTGAAAAAACTTCTTGGTTGAGATAAAGATAATTTAATAAGTAAAGCAAAAGCTACATATGCAAGCAGAGCAAAACAAGGAATTAATTCACTAATTCCCACAGTCAGGCTGATGTTCAACCATCTCCAGGAAAGCAGGGCACCATCATGCATAACAGTTACTTGGGAAGACAAATGCCTTAACTCCAAATATACCCCCATCCTTCTCCCTGCTTTATATTCTGAGCATGAGGTCTCATAGTATGGAATACTCCTCTGGTCAGTTGGGGTCAGCTGTTCCAGCTGTATCTCCTCCCAACTTCTTGTGCATTCCCAGCATACTTGCTGGTGGGGCAGTATGAGGAGCAGAAAAGGCCTTGACTACTTAGCACAACTAAAAACATCGGTGTTTTACCACAACTATTTTCATCCCAAATCCAAAACATAGCACTATACCAGCTGCTAATAAGAAAGTCAACTCTATCCCAGCTGAAACTATGACACAAGGGAAAAAAGCAGACTTATGTTAGCCTTACTGAATAATTCTCTAAGCTAGGCAAAGTAGGTGACTTTCTGTAGGACTTAATCTTGGAAACACTTTGTCTGCAACAGTAGTTTCTGTTTAATCCATTTGTGTAAGGAGTACAACTGCAAGTTTGCACATACACTGGAGGCATCTTTTTTTTTTTATGTTTTGTTTTTGCAATCTTTCATTTATTTCAACAGTAATGCTAAAGCAGAGTTAATTCCTCTGTGTTACACCCTCAGGTAAAAAGGAGAGAAAAGGTTGAATGACACTGTGGCTTTGTTCAGGTTATGAAGTACAGCATGCTCTGCAATCTTGTATTAGAGAGGATTATGTTCTGAATGTAAAGAAATCAAATCATTATGAATCCTAGAAGAGGTAAAAAAAAATATTTAATAATTAAAAAAAACCCAAGTCCAGTATGGTCTCTGCAAAATTGGCTATGAAATATAATTTTCAATAATGATCATGTCCTTGCCTTGTGTTTGCTTCCTTATTTGGGTACTACTTCACTTAAGAAGCAGTCACAGGGAACTGTGCAGTTTTTCTTGAAGTAGCAGAAGAAAATTCTGGAGAAACCTTGAGTGGTGTAACTTCTTTGTCACATAACATTGTTCTTCACTCTGAGAAGAGCAATTCTGTGTTATTTTCTGCCAGTGATAGCCATCTCTATGTCTGGTTTACAATGCCAAAAGAAATGGCACCAAGAATAGAACAGGTGAGAAAAAAAAAACTTTCCTTGCCCTATTTCTCCAAGGCCAACATGCAGGTCCTCAACCTTTTCCCTTGTTCTCAGTATCTTCCTCTCTTCTCCTGTCAGTCTATGAAGGGAAGAAGGAGTTACAGCTTTAATTGACCTTTGCAAAAGTCCAAAGGTCAAGACAAATAGGGAGGTGAACAAAAATTATTAAGATAAACACCTTAGCTCTGATGTTGAGAAACTGTTTTCAGATAGGAATAGGTGGGAGAGCACCTATCCCTTAGCTATTTGGCTTCTGTCTCTCTTGTGTGGTTTGCTTTACTGAATAGCTTTATTGGTCTATTTCATCCTCTATCAGCCTAATGGGATGTGGAATTTGAGCAGTATTTGAGTCACAGATATGGAAACTAAGATGCAGATAAAAGCAACTGTGAAAGATTGAGTTCTAGGACAATTTGAGGACTAGAAGTCTCAGGCTACAGTGTGAAACACGCTTTTTCCCACTGCAGTGTCTGATATATATTACTTTATACACTCCACAAAACATTGTGAAAAGAACAGCACAAGTGTATACTGTCAAGTCAATCTGCTTGCCATTGGTATTTCTGTGCATTTTATCTCTTTTTGCTCAATTTTGTGCTTTTTATCTGCCTCCTGCAGTTGCTAGCACCATGCTGGGTGATTCAGATTAAGGGTACTGCTTATTTCTGGAGTGAACTACTTATTTCTGGAGTGAGTTCCAAGTACACCTTACACGCAGTTCTGGGAAAGCCTAATATACTTCAGTACAAATGTATAATCTGTTTTTCAGAATGTGGAAGTGGGTACGCTGCCTCTTCTCACATCGTGTCTATGTAAGGACGGATGATATGCTTCTGTTGAAGTAACAGAGCAGACAAAACACCTTGCACACACTTAAGGTGAGACTCCTGCTATGAGTGAACACTGTGGAACTTAAGCAATGTAAATATGAAAAATCACTTGAATCATAGTAATCTGTTCAGGGCTTGCATGTGCAGCTGCCCTTCCAGACACTTCCATACTAATGACTGCAGAGGTTGCAGTGATGAGATTTTTGGCCTTAAGATTCAGCAAAGACTGTTTCATAGAGATTGGTTTGAAAGGAGAGGAAGGAGCTTTCAAGAAGCCAACTGAAAGCTCCACAGACAATAAGCTTTCATAATAATCTGTCAATGCAGACTCTTGTTACCAATTCTGTCAATTTATGTAGGGATCGGGATGGATGCACTGTTCCTGCTGGTGGCTATTTGATGTTGACGGGTCTTTCAGTTAAAATACACACCCTACAGAGTCCAAACAAATCTTTCAGCTGTCATCAATGAGCGTTTTATAAGACCAGGACTGAATTTTGTGTACTTACATTTTGTTGCAGTGCCTAGTTTCCTAGGTTTATTGATGAAATAATCTGGCTAATAAGAGAGATTGGTAATCAATTTGCTAAAATATTTGCTAGTCATCTTGACTGTGGCCTTGATTTTAATGACTGTGAAGACAGTTCAATCAGCAGTGAGGTGGTATATTGAGAAAACATAATTTAAACTTAGTACTGTTAAATGCTCTACGTTTATTTATGCCAACTGTTGTTTTGCAAGGCACCCTAATAGCCCAGCCAGGGGAATGAGCTCCTGTCACAGCCTCCTTAGGCTTCCCTAAGATTGCCACAGACCCACGGACAGGGGGACACCTATACCAGCTCAATCATTGGCAATGACTCTCCATGGCACCTCCAAGGGGTTACTGCCTGGGGCAGGGTTACATTGTGGGGTGCAGGGGAAGAGAATTTCAGGATTGCACAGAACTGATTATGGGACAGGATAGGGAGGAACCAAATGTCGGAATGGAGAGGGGTTTATATTGTTTAGAGAGAAATAGACACAGGAAAATAGAGGTGGAAAAGGGATAAAATGGTCAGGTTGTGTGTGGATAGTGCAGGTCAGTATATATATGTATATATGTACACATATGTATTTCCCCATTACAGACCTCTATCCTCCTCAGCAAGAGAGAGGAACAAGATGAGGCTACTAGTGCTGTTTGTATTTGTGTGAGTGCTCTGTGTGTCAGCTTGTCATGAATTGTGGGGCCAGCAATGTGTATATATATATATATATATATATATATATATATATATATATATATGGTGTATATAGGTACTTGGGTGCATGTGCCTGCTGGTAAATGCATGTTCAGCCTTGCTCCTAGTTGGACCTGTGGGCATGGAGTTGTGGCAACCTCATCTCTGTTGGGTTACTGAATTTGGCCTCCCCCTGCTGATATCTTCTGATATCATTGAAAACTACAGTTCAGACAAAACTGAAGAGTAAGCAAGATTACCCTTTGCCAAATAGCATATTCCTGCATTTGAAGGATACAAGTAAAAAATGTTGATGTGTATCACAACAGCAATGGTAGGAAAGAACTTGGTGAAGCTCTTTGCTCAAAGAACTCTCTGGTTTAGGCACCTGAAGTGTAAAAGTGCAAAAACTCCTGGTTTGAAGTAAAGACAGCTTAACAGGGGAAGCAAAAGGTGCATGTGCAAGAAAAGTAAAATGAGGAATTCATTCACTGCTTCCCATGGGCAGGCAGGTGTTCAGCTATCTCCAGGAAAGCAGGGGTCCATCATGCATAATGGTTACTTGGGAAGAAAAATGCTGTAATTTCAAATGTACCCCTTTCCTCCTTCTTCCCCAGTTTTATATTGCTGAGCACAATGTCATATGGTAGGGAACATACCTTTGGTCCGTTGGGGTCAGCTGTCCCGGCTGTGTCTCCTCCCAACTTCTTGTGCATTCCCAGCATACTCACTGGTGGGGCAGTAGGAGAAGCAGAAAAGGTCTTGACTCTGTGTAAGAACTGCTCAGCGATAGCTAAAACATCCCTGTATTATCATGACTGTTTTCAGCACAAATGCAGAACATAGCCCCATACAAGCTACTATGAAGAAAATTAACTCTATCTCAGCCAAACCCAGCACATCGCTCTAGGGTTTTTTTGCCAGTTATCAGAAGTTTCCTTACATGTTTGCCCTGAGACCAAGTTTTTTGTAAGAGTAGTGACCTGTAATAATCTAAGATCCATATACACATTGATTTTAGTTTAAAGTTATTGCCAAGCAAATTAACATTGTGTTAAGCTAGGGGAAATGTGTATTTGTGGTCTTCAAAATGTTCAAGTAAGGGTTCATATTTATTTTTATTGAGTTTTTGAAAGCTGTACTCAAATAATCATTAAGAAGAAATGATGAAATACCTTTAATATTTTCTCTGGAAGGAAGTATGAGGAAGAAACCATATCACATTCTTCCTGTCACTGCTGCCCTACTTCTTTCGTCTGAAATCTGTAACAACAGCCTTCTCATAAAAAGATGTGTTTAGAGCATCACGTATGCACAAACCTGTTTACAAACTAGTCATGTTATTGAACTAAATATCATGTAAATCTGTAAAGTTAGACATTAAATAAATGAGCAGCTTTTTATGTAGCTGAAGGTGCTAATAAAATGAGATGTTTTCCCCAATTGCTGTAAAGTGTCTATAGTTTCAAATTATTAGAAAAGGCAAATCTAACAAACAAACCAATATGTCTTCTCAGCTGTTTCTAACAAGAAGCCTTTGCTAGTGCAGGAATACAAGCAGTAGGAAAACTACTCTCATTTTGGGCATGTTTGACAGTAAAACCACTAAAAAGTGGAATCTATTATCTAAAAGGCAAGAAAACAAACAAAAATGTCATTTTTTTCTGCCAATAGATAGGTGCAGTGATCTCCACTGAAGTAGAACTTGATGTAAAAAATTGAGGAGGAAGGCAGAATTGTATTATGTCTGGGTCTGTTTTTATCAGATCAGGTGATATGTAACACAACGCATTGAATAGCAACAGTGACTGTTTGCCAGGTCAAGGAAAAGAAAAGAAGGAAAAGATGAGGATTTTTTTTATTTTATTTGGAATTACAAAAGGTCCAAAATCATTGAGCACAGGCATAGTATGGTCCTATTGGAGAAGGTTTCCAATTTTAATTTAACTAGTATATCAATACAATTATTAGAGTCTTCTTATCTCCTTCCCTGAAATTATTTACTGAAAGTATTTTACAGTCCTACCTGTAAATATACAGGTAGGAAAACCTGAAGGTATATCAAGCTACACTTTGGATGGTGTAGGTGCAATAAAAGACTAAAATGTGGGTACTGTTGTATACCCATTAAGTATAGATTGTGTGTGAAAACATCTGAAGCTTTATTTGTCCTACAGCACCTTAAATGTTCTTTTGTCGGATTCCAGAATGTGGATTGGATGGTAGGTCCCTTCAGAAAGAATACTTTAGTTGGAACACCCCCGGCTTATTTTTGTAATATCATTGTTTTTCCGATTGCATAACTTTTGTGGTTTTTTTTTTCCGTTTGTCTCTTTAGTTTGCCCTTCACCTGCTGGCAGAGGTTGGAGTCAACCACTGCTTTGGCTGACTGATAAAGATCAATCTAAACCTTTTCCCCACTTGGGCCTGCCCCCCAGGTTTCAGTGGGTTTGAACTAAACTAAATCAATCACTCCTTTCTTGGAATTAAAATAAATCATTTAACCTGTTTGAATAGAGAGAGCTCGAAGTGGCGAAATAAAACATAAGAGAAATAGATGTTTATGTGCCTCTCTCTTACCTGCACACAGTGTCCTTCCAGCTAGTTCTTGCATCCAGCCTTCATTTTAGTGAAATAAATTATTTGTTTCTGAGGCTCAACAAATTCTGTACTCTACCATAGTCCAGACACATGTCTGTGCTGTGCTCTTCTTAGTCTTAATCAGCATAAGTTGCAGTCTCTGGACCAGCACTGTCTCTCTTGCTTACAGTAACCGGTGTTTTTTGTGATCTTTGTTGCCAGTTCCAGTTCATTTACGCACCATCCATGACTAAAGTCTCCTCTCCCCCTGGCATTTGGCTTCTCTAGTACTTTTAAAAAAATACAACACAGTGGTGAACATTTTATTTTTCTTTAAAGGAAACACTGTTGGTAAGTGGACATTTATTAAGAAAGTGACTTTTCATTTTAAGATACTTTATTTTATTCCATGTTTATTGTTTCAACCTCCTGTTTTATTTTTGTTGGCGGTGCATCTCAGCCTTGTAAAATCAGAACATTTCACTAATTAACGCTATGCATATTAATATGAATGCTGAAAAGATGCATCTCAACTAATTTTTAAGAAACTTGCCCAGGAAACTCTCTCTAATTTGGTATTTCAGATTTTACCACTGTCTATTCTTTAGCTAGCTCTTGACTGGTATCCTGGACATCCTTCACTGACCTCCAGGTTCACCCAACATTTCACATGCAGAATTGTATCATTCACAACATTATTCATAATACTTTACTAATGTTGTGAACATAGACTAGCTTCTCTGTTCTATAGTTAAACATCATCTTATCAAAGATAGCAGCTCTGTTCCATTTGGTTTAGGTAATCTGATGGGGTTTTTTATTTATACACACACCCCACCCCACCCCCCCACCCCCCCCGCAAGAATTCTGGTTTTCCCGTGGGGCTGGAGTGTGGGGAAAGAGAGAACAAAAAGTGCCACAAAGGGATACGAAAAAGAAAATCTCACAAAAGAGTATTTTCTCTAAAAATAACACTTAGCCTGGACATGAAGAATGATAAGGAGTTTCAGCAGAAGATTTAAGCAAATGATTCTTCCCTTAAAATCAAGGAAAAACACAATTACTAATTCAGTGTTTCATTCATTTTTCTCTGGATCATCCATATTTCAGTATAGATCTGGGTCTTAACATTATGTGAAAGATATCAGGGGTTTTTTGGCTACAATTATATTTCTGTTAGTGTGCCTTTAATTGTGACAAAGCACAAGTTATACTTCTGTGTAAATAACAAGTGACAGAATGTAATTTTGTAGACAGTCATATATACTTGCTTTATATAAAAGCATTCCTAAGATCCAATTAAATTATGTTAAATTATTCATTGTAATTATGTTTCATTTCAGGACCTACAATTATAGGAGCTAATACTGATTAGGTTTCATGTATATAATTTACAAAAGAACTCAGCGGTTGTGATATAACCATGTAACCTCTCTACACGAAATTTCAGTGTGCTAAGAAAAAATGATATTCCTCAGGGGGTAGTAAACTCCTCAGCAGTGGCCACAGGTTCTGATTGCTTATAATTGCGAACCAGGTATGGAGTCCTATGCTGTGACAAGTAACGTTTCGAATTCTCTCTGTACAGTTTGAATAACTCTAACAGTGACAAATATGATTTTTTTTATGGTACGAGGAAAGCACTAATTCCCGTTTACAAAAAAAGTCTCTGCCTAAAAGCCTGAAGTTTATCCTTGATGTGAACCTCCTTCCTCAGTTTTTCAAAACGATAATGTCATAAAATTAGTCATTAACACCATCTGAAGTTATTTGTGGAGCAACATCAGTTTTTACCTAAGTAATGTCAGTGAAGACAAGAGCATGAGTTATCTTGGGTGTGGAAAGAAGCTGAGGACTGTGCAGGTCAGTGTATTGTAAACAGGAGGCTGTTGTAACCACATTCTACCACATTTTATATGTGAATAAGGTAGTAATTAGCTGTACCACCTCTCTGCATTGCATTTGACAGCAACAATAATACAGCTGTGGATCTTGAACATTTGACTACAGTAGCTTCAATCTATTCAAAGACAGCCAGAAATGCTACACTGTTAATGATAATAATAATGTAACTCCTTTCCCATGAGGTCTTATCTCAATAAATTTTAAGACTTGGATTTCACTATTCCATTGCAGTTAAATGACTGAAATGAATTATTTATGGGCATTAAATATGTGTAAAATTTGAGGGAAGGGGAAAAGAGGTAAAATATGGGCTCTGGGGCAATTATCTGAACTACACATGATATTCCTACAAGTGTTATAAATAATGGGGTGTATCAAGGGAAGAGAATGGAGAAAGGTGTTGCTATGGCCTCCTCATCATTCTTGTGTCTTCTGTAATGGTCTTCAGCCTAGAGCTATGGTCATCAAGTGGAGCTGTATGACAAACCACTGCCTTAGTGTAACTGTGTTGCCTGGTGTCTTGCCCCATGCTCTTACATCAAAGTCAAAACAAAGATGATTACTGTTTTTGTGCTCTGACAGTTGAGATTTATTGATACATTCATATCTAGGGCTCTTCATCTGCATGACTCAAAGCATGGGTCCGTTCAAATTTATCCAATAGTTTGGATGGGTCAACTTTTTACTGGCAGGCCATATACTGTGCAGCTGACATAAATCGAGCAAAAACTCAGAAATATGTGTTTAACCTCAGAATCACTGACAAGACCGGTGAATTGGTGTTAAATGGCATGCAATAGGTACAACAGGTATCATTCCCGTGTTTAACCAGTAGTAATGAGTTCTGATAAAATCATCAGCTTTCAGGGTTGCCAAACTTAACCTGAGTGTTGCTGTAGTCTAGGACATCCCCCAGAACAGCTGAATTTGTAATTGACACACTTTCAATCCGTACAAAAAATACAAAAAAAAAAAAAACCAAAACAAAACAAAACAGGAAAAATAAAATAAAAGACAGAGCCAGAGTGGCTTGAGATAAGTGAAAGCTGTTCTCCTGCTAGAACAGATGAGTGTCATGTCCCTGCCTGGGAGGTTTCCAGCCCCCACAGGCTGAAGCTCTGAACAACCTGCTCTGACCCCATGGCTGATGCTGTCTGGGCAAGGGGTTGGAATAGATCCCTGCTGGCCTGGAATGTCCCTTGGTCCTGGAGCTCAGTGTTGCAGGGCACGTGGTGTTCAGATGTGCCCAAGCACTGCTAACTTAACTAAAAGCGCAGTGGAGGTCCTTCATAAAGAGCTGGCTTAGCTGTGGGGATAACTGGTTTACGCCGTGCTCTTTAACTTCCAATTTCTATAAACAACCTTTTGCAGGGCTGTTATGTTCTTGTCATGTTGTTTTTGAAGACATCAGTTATGGAGCGTAAAAGGCCATTTTTCGGCTGCATTAGTTGCTTCTCCCCAGCTTTCGCGCTGGTAAGGAACTGTTAGCTGCTACTGTCTTCTCCCATACAAATTTCTGAAAACATGCCTATGTTTTCCACTAGCTTCTAGTGCCTTTCTTAGTAACTTTTCTCAAATTTTTGAGTCCCTGGCCCCTTTCATGTTTGATCCACAGTTCCTATTTGAAACACACGTGGTACGTGTTCTTATTATGCAGGTTGAAATAGACTGAAACAAGATCTACAGTTTTCATCACCTTTGTTTTGTGGATTCCCTTATATCTTTGACTTGGTCTTTTCTCCCTTTCACATGCTGTTGTGTGCTCTTGATGGTAGCCAGTGAAAGCAGAGGTGATAAGCTCCTTATAAAAAGAGGTTGTCCAGGAGAAGTCATTGAATCAATGCACTGTTTGGAAGCTGTAACATATAAAAGGATCTGCCTGCTGGTCTTACTCTATATATTAACTTCTAGTGAAGTAATTTGGTAGGGTAAAGCTATTTGAGACTACCGGAGTTCATGTAGATCTGATATAATCTCTGTGTGAAGTAAATACCTGTTATACACATCTGTTACAGGCACTGTGTGGATGCATGGATATAATTTTTTTTATCAGGTATGTGTATGCATTTTTTTTTGTTATGAGGATCAAAGATATCTTCTAATCAGAACCAAACTGATCTTTATTTTTTAAAATAAATTCTGAAATTGGAAAACTATGTGTTTGATGTGGCTACAAATGGCAGTGTTCTTTATCTTCCATGTTCCTTTGAATTTTTTTCCTTGCTTTTGTTGTCTTTTTTTTGGTATAGTTCTCCACATATTATCTGCAATGAAGTAAGAAAACAAAATTATCTAGAAAAGGCTACCGACTAATCTCATAGTTTTCCTAACTTCTAGCCACTTCTAGGCTGTTACAACTAAATTTTACAGAATTCTTAATATTACTGAAAAAGTGCTCATGTGACACTGCTACTCTTGTACCATTCCAGAATACCGCTTGCTAGTCTCAGTCTGCTTTTGGGACGTGGTAATAAAATACCTCCTCTACTTTCAAGTTGTTGAACATACAAAAGGGGAGAGATAGTAAATTGGGATTTTGTGACTGTTGTTCTAATAGATATTTCTTATCGTAGTATACAAAGCTGGAGTAACTTTAAGGCAAGACAGTGAAAAGAAACTGTTTAAGATTCAATAATGTTATTTTTTAATAAATAAAAACAAACAAAAAATGTCATAAGAAATTTTGCTCTTTATTTAATAGTTAATGTGGTATTCTTTTATTTCTTTATTTGTTAGACAACTAATTCACCTACTGCCTAGAGCTCCGACTATGTGTAATATATTTGATTCTTACTTCCAGACAGGAATGCTGATTAATAAAAAACAATTGCTATCTTGTAGAAGGAAGAGAGTAAATCTAAAGTACTTTCTGAAAACTTTGTGGATTTCAGGCAGAATTCAAATCACAAATCCAAATCAAGATCCAGCTCCTCAACACCAGTCCACGCTTGAATGGCAAAAAAAGGGCTTCATTTTCCCCAAAAAATGTTTCTCAATAATGGAGTCTGAATGTTCCTACAGGCTAAATAGCTGTTGTTTTTTTTTTTTTGTATTCTCCCTTTCTTTCCTTTTCTTACCAGTGTTTTGTTGACTCCTGTGACTGTAGATCTTAAATACGTTCACCTTTATTCTCCCAAAGAGGGGTAAATAAGAATAATATGTAATCTCTTTTCAGGGACAGTACTATCTGAGGGAATTTACTGATTTGTTAAATCATACCTGAAAACGTTTTTTTGTTGGCTGGTAGGTGTGAATTTGATAGTAGGAGTATATAGCATCTTTGTTACTGGAAGCAATGTGACAAAATCAATATCTTCTGTGATAGTCTTTGTTTCTGGTGCTTTTGATTAAAAACAAAACCCAAACAAATAAACTATTATTTGGCAGCTTCCCTGCAATGAAAATAAATGTAGGTAGACTGCTTATGAGCTGGATTTCTGCCCACCGAGGGATGCTTTCTCTGCTTGTTTGCAATTTAATATGGTCAACGTCTGGCTCACCTTCCATCAGTCCCACAGAATGGCTCTCTCGTTCAATGAGGTCAGGGAAGAGAGCCACTACAGGAAGCATACTATCTACTCAAAGAGCTTGGTAAAGGGATACTTTCAATACAGGGGGTGCAGAGACCTATCTCTCTTTTGAGCTTCCAAGAATTTGTACTCCTGCCTAGATAAGTTTGAACTTTGGTGACATAGGGAAACATGAAGCCTGAACATTCAAAAGCCAGCTCATATGCACATCTGCATTTATGATTGAGTGTGACAGGGGCACAGTTGCTAGGTTTTTGATAAACCTCTTCCACCTTGGCAGATTTATCTTGATAGGATAATGGTAGAGGAGTTTCATTAGGTAAGCAGGGGCTGTCCATGCCACTGTTCACACCTGGGAACCTGCGGTAAAAGACACAAATTAGTAAGAATGACTATACATCTATTTCCTCCGTTTGTCTCCACATGCTGTTATAAAATCAGGCGGTGAACAACTCCCAGATAAGTCTGACTACTCCATTGTTAAGTCCTGCTAATTGAAGATATTTAATTATTCTTAGAGGATGAAGCCTATGCCATACTCTGCTTAAGACTTCAGTTTAATTGCTTCTGCACTAAATTCAATCTTAAGTTCTGTTTCTGCTTCCAGATCACCAAATATATCTTGTCTGACTGTGAATGTGTTGCTCTTCTTTTCCCTCCCTTTCTTCTTCTTCCCTCTTTAAAAGGTTTATTTGAGCTATAAGTTCTTTCTGACACGCGGTGCCATGACACCAGGAATCAGATCTACATTTTGCCCTCTCTACCCAACCCCAACCTGAATGAATGTCACCCTTACCTTGAGAAGCCTTTTACTTTTGAGAGATGCTGAGAAAGAAAGGAAGCACTGGGCTTCATACTACAAGGTGCCACATATGAGAGGAGTATGGGAATGTACCTCTTTCAAGGCTGTCATAAACCTTTTGTCTGCTGGTGTTAAGTGGGAGCAGAGGCTTTCAGTACTTTGCAGAATAGAAATGACACGTACAATAAGTATGATTTTCAAAAGAAGGACAGAGAGAGAAGAAACTAAAAAGTAATTCATATTCGGCACAAAAAGCTCCCTTTTACTTGAGCTGAAATTTACTCAGTTGTTACTGCTACATAGAAAACATATTGAAATCTTGTTCCATTACCTTTCTAAACCTCAGGAATATTTTTCCTGAAGCTTGTGCCAGCACTCACATATATACCTGTGCCTTTTTCTGGTTTTGACTTTAAGTTCTAAATTGCTTCTGAAAAATGCAGTTCATGACACATTTCTTACACTGCCAGAGAACCTCAAAATAACCATTCATCTGCTTCTATCGCAATGACCAAGCAGTGAATGCTGCAAAAATTTTATGAAACAAAAATGCAATACTACATAGCAATCAATTCTGTACTTTTATGGCTGCTGAAGACTTTTGCTTTCCTCTGTAAATGATCTGTCTTCAGTACACATGGATGTCCATCAATCTTCCTATTTCGCCATTTATTGCAGTCATATTTTATATAAGAAAAAATGTATAGCTGGCCAAATAGCTGATCCTGTTCTATTTTACCCCAATTTTTCAGACAGGAGGATGGAATATATATTTTATCCAAAACTTTCTGATGCTTTGTACTGCAGACAGACTTATCCAATAATGCTCTGCATCCATCCTGCCATCATTTTATGTAGGAAAAATACTAAAAGTAGGTATTACAGAAGTTTAAGCAGGTAAAGTTTTGCCGGCATGATTTGGGCTTTTATTGATTTTTCTTTGAAAACTACAGTAAGGTTCATATTGCTGTAGTTCTCTTAATTCAGTTTGTCTGACCTCAACCGAGGAAATAACATAGACCTTAACATCAACAAAAATCCATATAGCACAGCTCAGTTAAGCCACAGATTATTTTACTTGCCATTTCTTATTTTGTTGTTTAAGCAGAATCTGAGGTACAAAACTGAGGCGGTATTTCATATGTATGTGGGTGGAGTCAGCATTCTCTGTTACCTGGTTTCCTGATTAGCAACTATATCTGTAACTACTGATGCCCATGCAAATAAGTGGAAAAAAATCCTGTGGCATAATGAAGTATTGCTCTTATTGGGCAGACTGGGAACTGAGCAGTATAAACTGCAACTTATGCTAAGTCATAGGAAATTTCATCATTCAAATTAATTGCAGACGCAGCGAGTACCGTGAGCTGGTTCAGCAGACAAGCCTTGCTGTCTAACCAGCCAAGTGTACGGAGCGGAACATGCCTAGAATAATGATCTAAGAGATTACTATGGCAAACTGCTAAACCTTTCTCCTCTTCTTTGTTGTACTTCACAGTGTTCTTTGCCTGCAGTGATTGAGATGGAGAGCAACAGTGTACTCAAAGTCTAAAAAGAGGACTGTGTTTCTTGACGGTCTTGCTTTTTGAGTTTTGTGTGACACAACTGGACTCTTTAAATCCAGGAGAGCAGACATTTTGTAAAGAAAATATGTTACCTAAAGAAACAACATAAATGAAATGTGTCTGAATCTGGAAGACGTTTCAAATTTTAAAAATATCTAATGATACCAATCTCAAATATTGTACTGACTAGCAGATATACACACTTATTTTTCTGGGACGTAACATATCAACTTGACATCAGAAGAAACATCCAAGTGCATCAAAACCAGAGAATTGATGCTTATTGTTTTTCTTCTCTGTTGTGTGTTTAGTTCCACTTCAGCTATCGAGACTCTTCTAAGAACATATTATACTCATTAGAGCACTACCAGTCTGGGAGTCTTGGTCATACATGCATCAGGTCCCGAAGGATGATTTTTAAGCTTTTATGTATTGTCTGCTCAGATATACAGGATGATTTATACCAACCTTTATCTGAAACTATGGAGTTTAAATTGCTGTGGACCGCACTCTGGTTGATCACAGCAACTGGTGGAGCAGAGCAGAAGTCTTCCAGCAGAAGCAGGGCAGAAAGGAAGTCCCCACACCACCACTGCAGGCCAGTGGCCACCTTGGCACCGACTACACAACATGCGGCCCTGTGCCAGAGTGGTGGAGTCATTCTTAAGGGAATCCCATATAATTTTTGTTGTTTTGTAATTCAGGAACTTGTATTTCCCTGGCAAGAAAGTTGGAAAGAGAGATGCTGTAGAAATAATGATATTTTCTGAAGGGGACAGGGGATGTGAACTGTTTTCTGTACAGCACAATAAACAGAACATTAATGTTTGTTCTATTCTAGCAAGCAACTCTTGGGGTTAGCTAAAAGGGAATTAAGACTAGGATACATGAGGCATGAAGAATGAAAATCTATATCAAATAGAAAAGGTTGGAATACTGGAGCCAAAAGCAGAACCGTTGCAAAAGGACAAGGAAAGTTTAATAGACTATGTTAAATGCACTTTTCTTTGCCCCTGTAGTGTTACAGAAATTTACTTTAGCCAACTTCTTTCTGTATATAAATCTTTTTTCTTCTCTTCAGCTGTATTAGCAAATGACACAGGATCAGACAAGCTCCTTTTGCACGTTTTTCAGTTGTGCTCTGAACTCTGTTAAATATATTCTTTCTTCCAAATGAATTTTATTATTACTTAGTTTTTTTCTGACATAATACATTTTCACTAGTATTTTAATAATCTTTGCCAAACTTGAAAAATTTGAAAAAACTATCTAAAGTTCATTGGCTTATGGAGCTGTCAACACAACAATATTACGTTAATAGTTAATTGGAAGGATTTTGAAAAATGAATCATGGCATTTTCTTAACATTTTGAAGTGTATGGCAATGCATGGGGAACATTTAATATGGGCCACTTTATTGTGAGCATAATTTATTCTTTCACCTTTAATTCCTACTTTCCATTCTGAAGAGTTTGTGGTATGAGGGAAAAATCTGAAACTATACTGAGTTAGGTTAAAGTGAAAATATTTGATTGTTTTGGAAAACAAAGTAAAGTGAAAGCTATTCCCTTTCCTGTCCCACCCCCATCCCTTCCCATCCTACCCCCATCTTCTGAAGACAACTTGATTTTTCCACATTGTTATATTAAATAAACTGGAAGGGGGAAGGATGAAGAGGGAAATAGTTTCTTTTGTGATTCTTCAGAATATAACTATTCATTGGATCTCCGAAATACAGAACAATGTTTTCATGTGAAAAAATAATGGCAGGCTAGCTTCCTAATTGTTTTTTGAGATTCCAGCTTTATTCATTCTTCAGACTAATGGAGAAAGTAGTTGTATTTAAACACTGCTCTAAGTCCAAAAAAAAAAGGGAAAATAGTTTGCAGAGTTTGGGTTTCCTTTGACCTTTTCTATTATGCTTAAGGAATGGCAATGAGAAAATTAATAGGAAGATTTTTACCATTGCTCTCTTCTCCCCAAAACATACAACTCAATGTGAAATCTCTGTTGTTATGAGGAGGAAATCGAGGTGGGGAGAGATGGTCTTCCTTTGGTTATTTCCTGTGAGCCATGCTACGCCACTGACCAGAATTTTCACATGGTCTACAGGTATACATGTAGATGACACACCTATATGCTACCAAGTGACACTGTCAATATTTTAGCTGTATGAGATCAAATCTTTGACTTTTTTTATTCTTCATGGCTTCCTCTATCCTTAAGCATGTTAGCTGATGAGCATAAAAATTCTCTTTTCAACAAATTTTACTGTCCTTGCTGTCTCTCAGAGGTAATGATATCTTCATAGATATTCTCAGCATATATGGATTGTCCTGTCTCTGCTTTAAGATAACTAAAAGCCCTGTTGTCAAGATAGTCAGGAGCTCAGCTCAAGAATATGTGCCTGTAAAAGCATTATTAATTGAGTTTAGTATCAGGATATGTCCACACGGACTGTGAGTTGCACAAAAAGGCAAACTTATATATGGCCAAAATATGCTAAATAAAGAATATAAGTTAACATTCGCTGCAATAGGACAGATCACCTTTTTGTTTATCAGCCTTATTGTCTAATGATATACAGGCTGCTTCTATAATAAAGTTCCAAAGACAGCTTTACCTTCATCCATCTGTGAGATAATTTGAAAGAAAAAAGAGTTTAAATAAGACTGTAATATTTTTAGATGTTAGAAACTGAACTTTTTTTTTGTAGGGGAAAGGGACAAAAATTATCACTTTCTGCAGGGTTATGAAATTCTGACTAGGTCTAATCAGTATGTCATTTAAAATAGAAATACTGTAAGCCTGTAATACATTGTAACAGATTGTCATGGAGAGGTAGTGGTATTGATGTTGCGATCAGGAGCTGACAGCTGAGTTTCATTAAGGCAAAATATATATATATTAAAAAAGCAAATAATCTTTTAATGAGCAAAGATGGATATTAAGATCAAATCCTACTATGATTTCTTTGTTCTTGTCACTCTGTCATGACTTATTCTGTCCAAAAATATGTTAGATACAAGAAGATAAAAAGATATCTTTTCAGTAAATCTTATAATCTATGTTGCCTTGTCACTTTTTTATTGATGATAACTAAGATTCAATCAGAAATGTAGAAATATTAATGACAGAAAACTGTATTTAACCATCTGAAAATATCTTACAATGTCTGAGTAATAAAGGTTGGGGTTTTTTTTATTTATTTTTGGTGACTAATTTTTTTTTTTTAATTATTCCTGAAATATCCTTTGGAGAAATAAAAATAAATGTGCTTATTAGATGATATGCTATAGAAATCTTTCCTTGCAGTTGCTTGATGTAATGAGAGAAAACCTTTATCTTTATCCCTGATACTTCATAAGAGTCCTTGTTGTGGTGATGGAGAGTAACTGATAAAACCAAATTTTCCCTTTTGAAACTAAGTCTGACAAACACTTCTGAAAAAAGATAACAGTTATCTGAGGACATTTTTATTTCTAAAGAATGCCTTTAATGGGTAGTTTCCTCCATTTTCTTGCATTTCTTTTTGTATAAAAGTCTGCAGTTCTGGAATACTACTAGTAAGACAAATACCGTGGACTAAATCATAACTGAATTGAATTTTGTAGGAAGAGTTTGGGCATGTGGTGTTATTTCCCTAAGACCATAGTATTCCAGTTGTGTTGCCATACCATAGCGCAATTAATTTACTGGTAACTGTTGTTGCCACTTAAGTTTTGAAGTAGATACAGGGAAGAAAGGTAATTAACTTTTTTTTTATTATGTATCTTTAATATTCTATACACAAACTACCAGAAGTGTAGACAACCATTGTTGGTGGTGTACACCCTGAATGGCAAAGGTGTCCAGCTGATCACGGAGACCTTCTAATTAAACATATGCAGTGCTCACAATTGCTTTTCTGATTGTTGTACCAGACACACTACAAGATGATTTTCTTGTTGCGTTTCTGAGAGTGTGAGCCAAACACTGCAGATTGAGGCCATAAGGGTCAGAATGAATACTCTGAAAGGAAATAGGAAGGTCCCCCTTGCATCAGGAGTGCTGCTGCAGATGAGAAAATGAGCCACCAGATGAGATTCCTCAGCCACCGCGGTTCAATGGGGGTTGTGCAGGGGACACGTATTTCCACCCAGAAGTGCAGTCACACCAATTAACTAAAACGTACAGACATGCAGCACGCAGACTAGTAATCTCTGAAGGCTGATTTGCAGCTCACCAATGTGTCATTTTGTAAAACCTGCATGGTGCTCTGCAAAGCAGAAGCACATTGCAGGAAGACCTTAGTGGTTTTTGAATCTGCATGCTGGGAAGATGAAAAAGACGAGGTGATGGCAGGGGGTACAAGATGATGGGGCTGTGGGGTGACACAGGCTGGCCACCGGGACAGAGCTGCGGGAGAACAGCCTTGTCTTGCAGAAGGACAGGGGCTAGGGTGCAGAAGCAACAAGCGGATGTAATACAATGACAGAGACACTCATACATTTAAGCAGAAGGAATCTGTTATAAATCATACCTCCAAAATCCACCGCAGTTTTGAAAATTAGGTGCAGAGAAAGCCAGAAAGGAGTTACTGTACGCTGTGCTGACCTGTGCTGCAACCTAGATGCTTCATCAAGAGGCAAACTAGAATGGCTCAGGAAGATAATGTTTCAGGATGGTTAAATTGACTTCTTAATGTGCAGCTGGCCAGTAACATAATCCCCACATGACAAGCCATGTACATAAATCTGTATTGTTAATCAGAATAAATAAATACAAAAGTACTTAAGATTAAAATCTAGCAAGAAAGCCAAACAGAAAGAGAATACATTACTGTTCAAAGTCTCTGGTTTGCGATTGAAGTGAAACAGACCTGGTTGCTAGAATACATCATACATATTGTCATTCCACTTATTGGACACTGACAATTAGCACTGGGTAAGCACTCCCTTTAGCTTATAGTCTTTTTTTTTTTTTTTTCACGTGGGATTTCTCCATTACTGAAAGCATCTACTGAGTGTTTTATTGTCCATAGTAAGACCTCATTAGTATTCTGGCCCTGTAAACATTGATGGCTGATGACAACAATCCCTTAGTGTAAGATGGTTTATAGAGTTGTATAATATTATTGATGTTACTAAGGGAACAAGAAGCAGGTGGATATACCATCTGTCATTGCTACCTAACTGATAATTTACAGAAAAATTTTAACAGTTTTGTTCAGTACAAAGTAAAGAAACTGTAAAATCTGGGAAAACAATGCTAATACCCAGCAATTCTTTCTGTGTTGGTTTCCCTTTGCTTTAGGTTGTTTGTAAATAAAAGCAGAGATAGAAGGTGTATGCTTGATGAACATGAAACAAGGAAGAGTTGAAAAGCGTATAAAATCTTCATGTATTATTTCAGATTTAGGGTCCGATCATGATGGGTTTTTTATGCAGTAATATTACTAGCTGCTCAAGACAAACTTGGAGGCAAAGACTGACTACACACTGAAGAGAGCAGGTTTGGCTCTTGATATACAAACTGACTTCGACCCAACTATTCCCAGATTTCCTTGTGGAGGAAAGCAAGGAAAGGTGGCAGAGCAGAAGATGAGTGGTCTAAGACGTGTTCAGCTCCGATGTCTTGAGAAAGAGAACGATGGGGAGCACAAGAGAGCATAGCTACTGTTCATACACAGAGACATATTGACACTATAACTTACCTACTTTTACCTCTCATTCCAACTTTAAAGACATTGGGTCAACTTTTCAATAGATATATATATAAGCATTATGATGTCCATTATGTATGTTCCAGGTCTGTCTCTTCCTATACAATATGTCTTTGTGGAAAATAAGTGATAATTACTTTTGATTATTCTATCCAAGTCCTAATGAAGCTTAAATTTAACCAAATCCATGATTGCTCCATGTCTGTTTTCATAAAGCAAGAAATTTTTTTTGCTGCTATATTTATTAATATTCAATGGGAAAAGAGATAAAAAGAGATGTAAGCAAAATTTTAATAGGACATCAGTATTGGTAGAAGAAAGAGACAACATATTCTCGTAAAAGGGTGCCAGAATGCAGAATTCTAACATTTCAATCATGAACATGTTGATTTTAAGCAAAAGCTTTAATTTTAGTGTGTTCTTTTTTCCTTTTGACATGTCATCTTGCATAAACAGGTTTGTGTGTATAATGACTACCCCAGTGGAGTCCAGTTTGTGCTGTGGTCTGCAGTTGTTAATTGTAACAAATGTATATACCAGTAAGAAAAAGGTATTAAGGGTAGAACTTGTATAGCTAGTCAATGTAGCAAGAATTCTGAAGCTCAGGTATTAGCTGTGAATTTTTCATAAGACTGTTCATATAGAAAACGCATGCACTGTATCATTTATGAAGAGATTACCAATTCATGGTTTTTGGAATTCTATCCATGTTTTAGCAATACTTTTTTCTATTAATTGAAAATTCAGCTCACCTTCTAGCAAGGTATGAATCTCCAGTTGTCTGTTTATTGGCATTGCCTCCTGTTACCTTTCCTTTTCATCTACCATTCCTGCATTCCTTGGAGTGAAGATGAAAGCTATGAGGCGTAATCTCATATAGAGGTTAGGGCAAGTGATAAAAGAAAATGTGAGCGAGACCGGTGGAATTTCTGACCAACTTCTTTAATGAAGATGCTGAGTTCTGCGCTGTCAGAGTTCACCTTGACAGGTTTTCCAGAGAGCAGGCAGAAATCACTGGGCTGCTATCCTTGGTTAAGACCTTTTCACTAGTGAAGAGGCCAGCAGCCCAAGCCAGCTCAAAGGTGCCTGTGCTGGTCATTGGCTGGCAAGTAAGTGCAGGATGCCATTTGCCTTTCCGTACGCTCTTGAGATCTTGGCATCTTAACAGACTGCCTGTTGTGAATTGTAACCAAAAATAGGTGATCTTCTCAAATATATAACTTAATCTTCCAAGTGGTGAGCTTTAAAAGGGTACGAGGAAAAACTTCTTGTTTCTGAAATTATTATCCTTAATCTTTACAATCATGTAATTGGCCCTTTTCAAAAAAATCTGTCAGATAAAACTTTTTGAAATAACTTGGCAATGTCTGCATTATTAAATCTTAATCTATAATTAAGTAATTAACTAATTAGTAAGATTTTTGACTATTTATTGAATAATCGTCCCATTATATTGTTAAGACTTAAGGGGGATCTTAGGATGCTCAAGTAGTACCTTCTTAGGTACCTAACTCCCCTGTAAGAGCTGCTTGCTAAAATTCCTAGAGGCTGTGAAAAAGAAGCAGAAGGGGCTTGGTGGAGTGGTGCCAGGCGTTACCTAAAATAAGATTGTGTTTTATTCCAGCACCAGCTTTATGTGTCAAATACTCGTTCTGCATCATGTTATAGGAAGCAAGGCTTTCAAAACTACTCAGTGCGCAGGATTTTGTCTTACCATTCAAAGTGTGTGTTAAACATCTTTACCTGCTATGTTTATTTTCAAGATGGAGTGCAGTCTTCAAAAAAAACCCAGAAGCCTGTTTTCCTTTCATCTCTGAATCACACCGTATCTATTTTCCACAAAAAAATTACCAGTGCCTCCTACAGGAATATTCCTTCCAGCTACATCTTCCTCTTCCATAAAATGGTGTTTCTAAATTGTGACCCATCCAAAAGAGCTTTTGTGCTTATTTCCAACATCTGTTGGGAGTATCTATTCTTATCATGAGTGAGAGTTCAGTGCTATAACTGAGCAGTGAAAGATAAGATGAAAATGAATGCTGGAAATAAAGATACGATATGGAAAACTTTCCCTGTCACCCTCAGATTTTTATTGGAAACCTGGAAAAGCATACTCTGAGGAGTGGATTTGTGTTCCAAAATTGTTGTATTTCTCTGGAATATTAATTATATTGTCCAAATATGCAATTACATATAAGATAAACTAATTTGAAGCTGTGAATAGATGCATACCATAGAATCTGTAAGGAGAAATGACATACGCAATGAAAATGTTTACGTTTCATAGAAAACAGCACTGCAAAGCCCAGGCTTCCAGTGGCACACAGGGTTAGCCTGGAAGAGTGACAAGCAGGGAGGAAAAGGGTACCAGCTTTTCATTTTCATTTGTAGGACATACAATGAAAGGTGCTTTTATTTACAAGAGAAAGAGCTGTGCAGAAACTATGATTCATTTATGAGGAAAAGGGTGTCCTCATTCTGACTGATTTGAGGCAATTATTAGCTGTGACTTTCTATCCCGAGGGAATATTCTGGTGCATATCATGCGGCTTCCATTTTGTCATACAGACGACACCACTACCGCAGATCGAACTGGCGCTGCGTCCTGCGAATGCAGAAGAGAAACAGAAAAATCAATCAGGGTCCTGCCTTAAATTTTAAAAGTCATATATGGTAAAGCACAACTTCTGAGGTCCTTCAGGAGGGGCCCGTATTGTAGTGTAAAGGCTATGAGGGTCTCGAACAGCCTGCCCTAGGCCTGACCTGCAATCTGTTTTCTGGAAAAACTTGCTCCTGGGTGTGTGAACTCCCTCATACGCAGTGTGTTTCCAGAGGACCCTCGCACCAAGTCGGTGAATTTCCCATGAGAAAACAAGGGGTTGGAAAGTGGCTGAGCCATGGAACCCTCACATCTGATGCAGGGCAGACCGCCAGTGGGGGACGTGAGACATCTTGCAGCCTCCAGACAACTGCCCTGCAGGAGGCAAAATTGTGTGACTGGCTTTATACATCTGCACCTCAGGGACAACAGGAGATCTCTGCTGCTCTCCTCCTTTTATTCGTCACCTACAGGTCCGGGCACAGACTCACCTTCAAACTCTGGAAACATCTACTGGAAGTTTTGAGGTTGTAGAATTGAGACCTCAAACAACTGAAAATTGTTCATGTTGCCCAATTTTCTGGTCTACTAGCAGTGAGACTGGATTTTTTTATGATTTAAGTGGACAAAATCTTAGTCTCATCAAAGTAAGCGTTACTGGTAATTATGTTGATTTTGACGAGATGTGGGGCAGTCTTGGCATTGTAATTTTACTGTTATCATTACCCAACAGTAAAATTAGAGTGACAGAAATGGTCTGCAGATCATAGGGGATTTGTAGATACTTCACAAATTAAGGAAAAAAAAAAAAAAAAGATAAAAGAAGGAGCAACAGCTAAGGTAATTGGCCAAGTTATTTGCTAATAATGACTTACCATGCTGTGTGCTTTACCAGGTCATTAATTGATGGTGACAATAAGATCCAGAGATTATTCATGCTCATGTCAACAGTGAATACCAAAATTCTAATTAAGCATGAATGTGCAGGTTTTGCTATAAAAGCTACGAATTTTTTCCACTGTTGGTCTTTTTCTGGTAAAGACCATTAAAGAAATCTAATGGAAAATATTTTTAATATGTTTATTTAAGTAGGGTGTGTGGATATTTTAAATAGATTCTGTGGATTTTTTAAAGATGTCTTGGAGGTGTTTGTGTACTAGATCAATACATGCAACAGTTACCTGAGAGCTGTTGGGCTAGTAGCTGAAAAAATAGTTTGAATTTTTCTGTGCCAGCAAGGATATTCTATTCTTTCATCTAACTTGTCAATATTGTTTGGGGTTGATTCTTATTCCTGAATCTGTTACAGCTTTTATAGTTTTTTTATCTTGTTGTTCACTATTCAAATAAAATCTTTGTCTTGTTACTTTATCACTTTACATCTTCACCACATATTTCCTCACAACTGCGTAACGCGACTTTTCCTTCTTCTGTGAAGTAAAGCAGGCGCTCTGAAAATAGGTGCCGTAAATATGAACCTATTAATTAAATCTTCAACGTAATATTGAAGATATTGTTATATTCAGTAATATATGAATGTTCATTTGTTTGTTGGAAAAATTATTTTAAAAAAGCTAACTAAGCTTTAGTTTACTGATTTGTTGTACCAGTAAAATAACTTTATTTCAATTCTGTGCTTGAAGTGGGTATCTGTAATTATAGTGTTACTGAACCCTATTTGTTAGAGTTGCTTAGATCATTCAAAAATGTTGACTGTCTTTCACTGAAAATATCCTATCTAACTCCACTGCCCAGAGCCTGTAAGTTGTACTTATGGATTAGGGTAACATGGAAGCAAAACCATATAGAAAATGTACATCTACAAACAGAGGAGACAAGCCAGTATTTTTCACCTTTGAGTGGGGAAATTACACTAGGGAATTACACTGAGAAAAATCAACTGAAAAGAACACAATATGAGCTGAGGAAATATGTATATGTAGCTGTAGATATATTAATACTATTTGATAGTATATAGCATATATGATGTTATTAAGATAATAGTTACATAATAGAAGCAGTATCAGTACTGTACATACATTTGGTAACTTTCCAGCTCCTACAGCTCAATGGTACCTTTTTCATCATGTTTTCATATATACATATAGGTAAGCATAATTTAAACAAACACGATAGATATAACTAAAATATATAAACTGATCATACAATAAATAAACTAATCATAATTCTGGTATACAGCACTTCAACACCATTTAGTCATATAAATTTTAGTGGTTCTTGCTAGTGGCTTTGTATTATAAGAACAAGATCCTAAATGGGAAAGACTGCACTTAAAGATACTTATCTTTCTTATCTTCTGTTACCAATATTATCTGTGCACCACACATTTTCAGTTCAGTTCTTTGTGAAAAGTAGAAAAAGCAGCCTGTCACCTTTCTTTTCTTTAATGGAGATGTATACTAATATTATATTATTTTTCTTTACTTCTGACATTATATTAGTTCAAAAATCATTTACAGTTCACAGTTAATGTTATTGTGTTTCCCTATGTATTTTTAATAAAAACTCAGAAATCGAGGCATATCCTGTGTCTTGTTTCTCTCTAATTACAACTTCAGTACGTACTTTCCTTTCTCTATGTGCAGAAAATGATACAGCAACAAATGGCTGAGTACTTCATCTGGAAATGCAAATATATTAAGAAAGTTTTTTCCCCCAAAAAACCTATTTTAATTACTTATGACATAAAATTATTCAGAAATACTGTGGACATTACAAGCTGTTTTTTGCTACCTCTTACAGCCAGGAAGATGAAGCTTTAAAATTAAATCCTGGCTGAACAAGGCCAGATCATTGAAGTAAGCACTTTGATGCAAATAGGAAAAAAAAAAAAAAAAAAAAAAAAAAAGATTTCCTGCAATAACATAAATGAAAATCAAAACAAGTAGAAAATTACTTTCTAGGGGAATACCTTTTCTATCTATGTATTCTCATCTCACATCTTCTTTAAGACTGTCCAAGCTAATCAGAAACATAATTTTATTTATCTGCACAGAACAGTAAAGGCAGAATTTTTTAGTTTTTCTTTTCTGCCCATTACATATGCAGGTAATGTCTGTGCTGTGCCTGTGGCTAATAACAGATGAACCATAGAAAGACTTGTACAGCACTGAACCACCAGTGAATTCAGTGGTAAGACAGAAACTCGTAAGTAATACATTCAAAGTAGGCTGTTAAGTGATGGTGCTCTTACTGAAAATTCAGATATGTGATCTCCAAAGCCCACTAAAACTGGGGTTATTATCTGTTCTGAAAGCAAAAAAGGTGTGAAAATGTCAGTATAGTGTGAATATCAGAAGAGCTATTTTATCATGTGTTTTAGTGGGAATGTCCACAGACACAAAAAACTTTTTCAAATATGGATTAACTGATTAAATACTCCTCATTGCATACCTCCTCATTGCTCAAAATTGAATTGGGTATATACTGCTAACACCATATTTAGAATGCATCAAGATTAGGTATTTTTTTTGTTATATTAAATATTACAGCTAAAACTTTTCCCTGACATAAATCTTTCTAAATTTAATGAAGGAGCTGTTTATTAGTGCTGTGATTTCCAGGTTAGGAAAACAAAGAGAGGAGAACAGGGGCCGGCTCTCCAGCTCCTTTGTGTTCTGCTAAGGCAAGATGTCCCTTTCCTTCCTTCATTAGATCAAGGGTCTGTACGGAAAACGTAGGGGCCAAATTCTTTCTCCAAAGGAGGAGGGAACAAACTGTGACTTGGGTCGATGCAGCTTGACCCACAGCAATCTATGGAAAGTACCACAGAACGAAGCAGAGGAAAGCTAGTGTCAAATATGTTTTCCCATAGACACCAAGGAGAGGATGCCACAGAAATTTGTCCAGCAAAAGAAATGCCAAGATTGCCCAATATATGAAAGTAAAGCTTTAAAACAAGCATTGGGAAATGATTGTAACCAACACAGAAAAAAAAGCCCATAAATTCTGAGCTGGAGTGCAACAGCTGCAATGTATATATTTGCTAAGACAGTTTAATTCCACTGTATCTTCATCTCTTCCATCCAGTTTCCCTGTCTTCGGATATTTTTGTGATTTGGTGCCAGTGAATTAGCTGACATATGAGTAACACTCCTGTACAGATAATAGGCAATCTGACACCCAGGGAAATGAAACTCAGTATCTGATTCAGTATCAGAGCTATGTGACACAGGAGAATTGTGATTATCAAAATATTCTTTACTGAGAAAAAAATGTGCTTGTTCTCAAAATTTCAGTAGCCTGGTTGGACTTGAGGCTAGTAGTAAAATGACAAAACAGAAAAAGTCACTTACTTCCTTATTCTTTTGCAAATGGTACACCTTGAAGCATTAAGCTGCTTGAAGAAATTCAGATTTCTTTCTTTAGTCCTGTGTTTGCAAGGGAAACATGAAAGAACAGCTACAGTTCTTCAGCTTGTAAATGTTTGTAACTGCAGATGGCTCCGATTTGGCTGCTGTGGGAACACCTATTTACTCAGCTGGTAAGCAGCACTGCAGCAAATAAAGGTGGCTTACAGGGACTTTGGCAGTTAGCGGGGCACCTATTTACTTTCATGCTTTCCTTTCTATTTTTTTTTTTTTTTCCTTTTCTTTTCTGGCTGAGGTTTTCCATCATGGTAGATTTTTTGGTAAATGACTGTAGATTATTCCTCATATTTCAGCATTTCTTTTATAAATGTCTTTTTCTCTTCCATTTCCAGCATCTTATTTCAATTTCTTTTTCTCTTCTACCTCCATTTCTTGGTATTTTGTAGGTTTCTTCTATTTTTTTTGTCACATATATGTCAATGATGATCTTCTGTGTTTTTTGGTTTGTTTTTTTTCCCTCTGGGTGGTCTTTGAGGGAATTGTTTGTGTCTTTAGGACATTTCTGTTGGTACTGTTGTACTGGTTTTGTTGTTTACTCTTTCATGACTGAGAAGTGATACAGTGAACAGACTAAGAAAGACCCACCAAAAATAAGAGAAATTTTTAATGAGGTATGAGGTATTTAGACAGTGATTTATTTTCTAGATTTCTCAGAACATCTCCATAGAGTTAATTTGCAATGACATCATGTTTGTCATGAGCTGCATCTGGGAAGTTACATGTAAAATTAATGTCTTACCTTAATGGAATCAGAACATCATGCAACTGCCTTTGCAATTTACATGATTTTAAAAGCTAGTGTAATTTGGCAAGCTGCTTAGTGTACTTACTGCTGGCTTTTTAAAATATTGTTATTTAATCTTAAAAAAATAACAGCAAGAAATAAGGATCTCTCATTTTAGCAAATGCTTTTGAGGGCTTCTACACTTTAAGGAGGAAATAGTTCACGCTGATGAGTGACAATGTCATTTTCAGATGGCACAGTTGTTTTTCTGTCAACTTTTTATCAGATTTGTACAGTTTTACTAACAAAATTGTTATTTTCCTCTTTCTTTCCTTCCCATTTCTTCAGCAGCTAACGCTGTAAGCTACACTTAAGGTTCAGAAATTCTATAAGGAAATCCATGACAGAAAAAATACTTTTCTATATTTCACCACATATTTCTTTTGTTTTCTTCTTCTTTGTCTCCTGAAAGACAAAGTTAAATTCTCCTGGTTGCAAGACTTTAATCCTCTGAGGCAGTAAACACTACTGGCATTAGGTTTTCCTGGGTGTTATTGACCATAAAGAAAGATATTAACTTATCAAGCACGTTAGATTCATTACGTTGGTGAGATTGGGCACGGAGGAAGGTCTCTCCTGCCTCAAACACTTCCTGAAATTCTCACAAGTTTCTAGAGTCCAGATGGTAAAGTCAGATGGCGCTGCTCATTATGTCTCAGGGCAGAGGTTGTAATCTTCTAGCCACCACTATTCATAATGAGACCCAGTCTAGGAAGGACGTTCAGTCCTGTTCCTGTGATACTGCAAGCTGAGTGCCCAGTGAAGCAGAAAGCATATGGATGAAAACATCTATTATCCTTGCACCTTGTGAGCACAGAAATGAGCTACAGCCATCTCTCTGTAGAGCGGAAATACGATCTATATTATTTAATAGTAATAAAAAAAAAAAGTACTGCATTGTTGTGTTTTAGGAGAAAACCAGCTTGAACTGTGAAATTTAACAGCTAATTGGGAATTTGTGATGGTGAAGATCTAAAATTGGACTTTAGACTCTCAAGCAGAAGATAACTGCAAACCGTATGGGCTGGTTGTAAATTTTGATGATACCCAGACTAAGCTAAAGTGGCTGTGTTGGGTTTTCATGGCAAGATTTTGGTAGCAGGGGGGCTGCAGAGGTGGCTTCTGAGAGAAGAGGCCAGGATCTTCCCCTGTGTCTGATAGAGCCAATGCCGGCCAGCTCCAAGACAGACCTGCTGCTGGCCAAGTCTGAGCCATTGACAGTGGTAACACCTCTGTGACAACATATTTAAGAAAGGGGGAGGGGAGGGAACTACAGCAGAATAACAGTCAAAGAGAAGATTATGTGAAAGCAAGAACTCTGTTGACACCAAGGTAAGTGAAGAAGGGGGGGCAGGGAGGAGGTGCTCCAGGCATCAGAGCAGAGATTCCCCTGCAGCCTGTAGTGAAGAACATGGTGAGGTAGGCTGTCCCCCTGCAGCCCACAGATGTCCATGGTGGAGAAGATATCCACCTGCAGCCTGTGGAGGACTCCTTGCCAGAGCAGGTGGATGTGCCTGAAGGAGGCTATGATCCCTTGGAGAACCTGCACTGGAGCAGGCTCATGGCAGGGGCTGCAGACTGCAGAGAGAGGAGCCCACGCTGGAGCAGGTTTGCTGGAAGGACTTGTGACCCTTCAAGGAGGAGTCTATTCCTGAAGGACTGCACTCCATGGGAGGACCCAAGCTGGAGCGGTTCGTGAAGAACTGCAGCCCATAGGAAGGTTTCATAGTGAAGTTTGTGGAGGACTGTCTCCCATTGGAGGGACCTCACGCTGGAGCAGGGGAAGAGTGTGAGGAGTCCTCCCCCTGAGGAGGAAGGAGCAGCAGAGACAATGTCTCATGATCTGACAACCCCCATTCCCTGTCCCCTTGGGGATGGGGGTGGGAGGAGGTAGAAAAAACAGGGAGTGAAGTTGAGCCTGTCAAGAAGGGAGACGTGGGGGGAAGATGCTGTAAGGTTTGGTTCTATTTCTTTTTACCGTACTCTGATCTGATTGGTAATAAACAAAATTAATTTCCCTGACGCAAGTCTGTTTTTCCTGTAATGGTAATTGATGAGCAATCTCTCCCCGTCCTTATCTTGACCCATGAGCGTTTCACTGTAATTTTTTTCTCCCCCTGCCCAGTAGAGGAGAGGGAGTGATAGAATGGTTTGGTGCACCTGACATCCAGCCACAGTCAACCCATAGTAACATTTTGGAAGGAAAATAGATCAGATGCTTTGGGGAATGTAGAGTTCTCAAAAACTGATTTAGATTTAACAAGTACCTATGAAAACGCATACAAAAAGCTTATCAGAATGAATGGCAAAAACCAAACACTGGTTCTGTTGTAAGATCTGAATGTTTTCTTCTCGGTTCTGTATCACCTTTACATGTTCAAGACCAGGGAAAAAGAAGCGAGAAAGCCTCTGTAAGATTGTGAAATGTGTACCTGGATTACTCATTGGCTGAATGCAAGTTTTACAAACATAGTTGTGCATTATCAGACAGATGCTGCTCTGCCAATGCAGGACACAATTAAGACTGAATTCTCTAACTGAAAAGATATTAAATCAGGGAGAGATTCACAGAATCACAGAATGGTCAGGGTTGGAAGGGACCTCTGGAGATCATCTAGTCCAACCCCCCCTCCAGAGCAGGGTCACCTACAGCAAGTTGCACAGGACAGCATCCAGGCAGGTTTTGAATGTCTCCAGAGTCGAAGACTCCACAACCTCTCTGCATAGCCTTTTCCAGTGCTCTGCCACCCTCAGAGTAACGAAGCTCCTCCTCATGTGTAGATGGAACTTCCTATGTTCATGTTTGTGCCTATTGCCTCCTATTCTATCACTGGGCACCACTGAAAAAGGACCATTCCCATCTACCTGGCTCTAAGTATTTATAAGTATTGATAAGATGCCCCCTCAGCGTTCCTTTCTCCAGACTAAAAAGATCCAAGTCCTTCAGCCTTTCTTCATAAGAAAAATGCTCCAATCCCTTAATCATCATCGTAGCCCTTTGCTGAACCCTTTCCAGCAGTTCCCTGTCCTTCTTGAACTGGGGAGCCCAGAACTGGACGCGATACTCCAGATGTGGCCTCACCAGGGCATAGTAAAGGGGAAGGATGACCTCCCTGTCCTGGTTCCAGCAGGGATGGGTTAATTTTCCCAAGGAACCGGCAGGGGACACAGGTATTCCATCCCATGTGAGCCATGCCCAGGATATAGGGGGGAGCTAGCCAGGGGAGGAGGCAGGAAGTTGAGGCTTGGAGCAGGCTGCGGTGGTCCGGGTCTGGTTGGTGAGCGACGGCACTGTAATCACGTTCGTATATTCCTTTACCGGTGTTATTGTTATTGCTTTCTCTTCCCTTTGCTGTTCTGTTAAACTGCCTTTATCTCAACCCACGGGTTCTGCCTTTTTCTTCCCATTTTGCCTACGGCTGTGGGAGTTGAGCGAGCAGCCGCGTGGTTCTTTGTTGCCAGCTGAGGCCAAACCATGACACTCAACCTGCTGCCCACACTCTTCTTGATGCACCCCAGGATGCCATTGGACTTCTTGGCCACCAGGGCACATTGCTGGCTCATGGTCATCCTATTGTCCACCAGGACTGCCAGGTCCCTTTCCACAGAGCTGCTCTCCAGGAGGTCAGCCCCCAACCTGTAATGGTGCATGGAGTTATTCCTCCCCAGATGCAGTACCCTACATTTGCCCTTGTTGAACTTAATTAGGTTCCTCTCTGCCCAACTCTCCAGCCTGTCCAGGTGACACTGAATGGTGGCACAGTCTTATGGTGTGTCAGCCACCCCTCCCAGTTTTGTGTCATTAGGAAACTTGCTGATGGTATGCTCTGTCCCTTCATCCAGGCCATTGATGAATATATTGAACAGGACTGGACCCAGTACTGACCCTTGAGGGACACCACTTGTTACTGACCTCCAACTAGACTCTGCATCACTAACCACCACCCTCTGAGCTCTGTGTGTCAGCCAGTTCTCAGTCCACCTCACGGTCCATTCATATAACCCACACTTCCTAAGCTTGCCTGTGAAGATGATGTGGTAGACAGTGTCCAAAGTCTTGCTGAAGTCAAGGTAGACAACATCCACTGCCCTCCCCTCATCCACCCATCTAGTCACACCATCACAGAAAGTTTATGAGATTAGTCACACATGACTTCCCTTTGGTGAATCCATGTTGACTACTTCTGATAACCTTTTCCTCCATATACTTGGAGATGGCACCCAGAATAAGCTGTTCCATCATCTTTCCAGGTATGGAGAAGAGGCTGACCAGGCCTGTAGTTTCCTGGGTCGTCCTTCTAGCCCTTTTTGAAGACTGGAGTGACATTAGCTATCCTCCAGTCCTCAGATACCTCACCTCACAGAAGCAAAGAAGGCATTCAGCATCTCCACTTTCTCTGCATCATTTGTGACCATGTCACCTTTCTCACTCAACAGCGGGTCCACATTTTCCCTAATTTTCCTTTTGCCTCCTATGTACTTAAATAAACCTCTCCTATTGACCTTGACATCCTTCACTAGGGGAATTATGTAAACAACATGGACTCTGAAATATGTGTCACTCTAAAAGGAAATTTTGTGAAAAAAGCGTTTTTTTTTGTGAAAAGTGTTAAGGCACTGACATTGTACCACTAGTTGAAAGATTAAAAATATATAGTTGTTCTTTATTTATATGTTTTCTTACTATACTTTCTCTGTTCCATGCCACATTAAGCTCATTAATGTCTTTCTAAAGGTAATGCACCTACACTAAATGTAGCAGGACATCTTGAAAATGTGATTTTTTGGGGGGAAAGACAAAGAAAATAAAAATTATTATTGAAGCAAAAAATGATTTGAAGTATTTTCTTTTTGCTATAAAATAATTTATTTAGCTTTCACCTCTCATCTGCATTTCAAGGATATTGAAGCAAATGATGCAAAGCTCTGCCAACATCTCCTGTAAAAGAGAAAATTCACCAAAAGAAAATATCTTGCATCTAAAATTCTCTTATCTATTAAAACATAAGATGTTTGATTTCTGCTTTAGAGTTTTACACTGTTATATTGGAATTTCTATTGATTTGACCTATTTTATGTAAACTAAAATCCCACGTGAAACTGTTTCATCAGTTTAAAAACACACATTTTTTTAAGTCATAGGCAAACCCCCTAATATTATATAATTCAAATTACTTAAAAATATTTGAATTTCTATAAAAAAATTCAAAAGTTCTAAAGAAAAACTGTGCTTTCAGAAGTGTATGATTGTATGTTATTTCACAGCATTTCTTGGTACATCTCAGTGCTAATTCCAACACTTTATGACACAATTTGGTTTCAAAATACTTCGGGTTTATTTTGTTTTGAAAATGATAAAGGGCAGCTGATACTTAGCACCTATTGAAACACTATTTTTTTTTTTTTTTATTTCAGTGCAGTAATAAAACTCTGTCTGTTTAACAAAAATCATTTGAGAAAACAGAATTTTGAAAGGAAGTAACTTGTTTTAAAAGCTTTTTTCACAGACTGGGTTTCATGAAAATCAGAATCATGTTTTTTCAATATTTACATTTTAAACAAAACATTTTTTAGGGTATTGTCAGTCATAGGTCCTCAGTAATGGCTAGAAAATATAGAGATTTCCGCATTCAAAATATTAACCAAAAAATGTTGCAGTAATTTTTAACAGTGTTTGAAAATCTGAAATAAAACATACAGAAATAAGCAGGGATTACAAGGGTCTTCTGCAGTGCAGCAGATTTGCTTTCTTTCCAACAGGGTCAACAGAACTGCTACTGGAGTTTAATTTCATGAATCAGATAAAATAAAATAAAAATAAATTTGAGGACTGGCTTTCAGGAGACAGAGAGAAAGAAAGAAAATGTCTTCTAATTCATTATCTTGGCATGTTAGCTTCTGTTTTATAAATTGCTGCACGTTTCACTCAGTGACAATCCTCTCTAGTTTCAGTGGTATTTGATGGATTGAATTTTAAGAGGAAGTTCAGGTTATTAAAGTGTTAACGTATTTTTCAAAAAAAAAAAAGTGATGGCTTAGAAAAGTACAAAAGAAACCAAAGTAAGAAAAAGTTGATTAATTGGCTCCTATAAGCACCTGTTCCACAATTTTTTACTTGGTCAAGTTGTAAACATTCATTAAAAATCAATTATAAGATTGCTGTAATTCCAAAAAACCCTCTTCAATTGTAGTCTTTATCTTCATTATGTAATATGCAGCTCAGTTTCCAACTGGTGCAATTTAATTTCAGGGAGATAATAAACATACTCTGATCTTTTTCCAGTTGTAACGATAGTATATCCTCTATAATGTGAGTTCATAATTGCACAATTTGAAAAATGCCTTCCGGTTACTGTGCTTGTGTGATATTATGCTTTGTATCTAAATGACACATTGTGATCATTTGTCACCTAAGAAAGGGAGACCTCCTGAATGATCCCTTTTATTTGTTGGTTTGTTTGGTTGTTTTTTGTTGTTTTTTTTTTTTTCTTTGTTTGGCTTTCAGTGAAAGGTAGAGCTGTTTGAAATAAAGCTGGATATTTTCCAAGCTTAATTGGAAACATATATCAAAGCAGGAATTATTTGCACTTTCTAAGAAACCATGTAATAATTATATACATTTGTTTTGAGTTCTGGAAATCTTTTTAAAAGACTTGGCTGTACAATTGCTGGATGAAAGAAGTGTTTTGCAATTAAAAATAGCAGTGTGAGAGAATATTCTAATGTACTTAGTATAAATCTTATTAAAATTTCTCTCAACTTTTGCTCGACTTCAGTGTACAGTAACTTTTTGTTTCTGGTGGATCCTGTGCTAGACATCTGGAGAGCTATAATACAAAGGGGGACAAGGACAGGCTAACATCCCCTAGTTTACTAATACCTGGTTAATATAAATTAGGTCATTATCTTCTAAGATCAGAAAGATAATATAGTTCATAGTAAAATGCTATTAAGGATTTGAAGACTCAGATATATATTCTTCTGAAGTATGGCCTTAAAGGCTCATTTTAATGAAAGGATAGCACAAAAATAGCTTTAGTAAGAAATACTCCATTTCAATATGTTTGCCAAGAAAGTGCAGTACCCTTGAGACTTAGTTTTGTAGTTGGTAATACTTTCAATATCTTCTAACACATGAGAGGTAGCCAGGGACAGTGTGAGTTTTTTGTGGAAATATCTCTGGACCTCTGAGATGACCAATACGCATCTCCCAGACACATGAATTTGCATCCTGATCTGCTGGAAATTCCTCCCGTAGACCTCTGTGTGAAAAATGAAGAAGTGGCAAAGGAAGATACTTGTACAAAGTTAAGATTCAGAATTCAGCTTAAAGAGTTTGTAGATAAGTTTAAGCAACACAGGTTAAAAATTTAATGAAATAAGTCTGTTCTTTTATTTGAGAATTTAGAAATACCTTATAAATACAATGGACAATTAAGCCTCGGTTTCTGCTTGAAAAAAAAAAAAAAAAGGGGGGGGGGGGGGGAATATACAGTGCTTAAAATTTTCTCGTCACCTGTTTCAGGACGAATCCTAAAACAGGTCTTTCACTGTTTCCTGATGATTGCCCATCTGACATTCTGTTAAAACCAGCAGATGTCAGGTATTGGTCCTCTCTGCAGAAAGTGTTTTTCCAATGGCCAAAATTTTGAAGCCTGGAATGTAATAAAAAGAGTGTAACAAAACAGATTTGTGATACAAAAATAATTGTTTTGTGTGCCACTCTTGTTTTTTGAGGTGTCTGGGCTCTGATTGCATAAGCAGAAGCAATTTTGTCTGACAGTAGAGGGAACATGTTACAGAAGAGTTTCCTTCTACCATCTCTTTCAGGGATGACTTTTCTTTTTCCATTTCCTTTTTGCCTCATTCCTGTAGTCCCAAATAAATCTATCACATCTGATTGCTCTTTCTGAATTGAGAAAATGCAAACAGTTCAGGAGGTCATAAAT
Source organism: Vanellus vanellus (assembly GCF_965231255.1). Lineage (NCBI taxonomy): Eukaryota > Metazoa > Chordata > Aves > Charadriiformes > Charadriidae > Vanellus > Vanellus vanellus. Next base: position 14,690,992 of record NC_138908.1, on the reverse strand, counting down.
ACCATGATGGACCAGAAAGAGCATCATGATGCCACATCAGTCCAAAATTACTTCCCTATAGGTTCTTATAAAAAAAACCTTATTTAATTTTTCAGTTTTAAAAAGATAACTTGAAAAACATAGCTCTGCTGTCTCAGATGTACTGAATTACCTGTTCTGTGAACTACATTGAAACACTCTGTCCTTTAGTTTTATTCCACGTGGGGATGGATGTAGACTCATATGTCTTCTGAGTCTCGAATTTCATGCTGATATTTTAGGTTTTATTGTTTATTGAAATAAGTGGCATTTTATGTCATCAAGTCAACCACTGTGCTCCCCACAATGAATTATTAAAAGCCTAGTCTCTTTTTACTTTACTTGGGTTTGCTTTGGCAGAGTTCATCGCTCTTCTCTGTTGTCTAAGTAGGAAGCTAGCAGTCATTCCCCCAGGAAAGCACCCATAACTGAGATTTGAGTCCCTTCTTTATTGTCTGAATTTAGTGCTTTCATCAACAACTTGTTGGCTTTCCTTTGGATTATGATTTCTTTCTATTGCTAGGACTTTTTGTCAATAAAAGAATATACACAGAGACAACCTCTTTCACCGCAGTTAATTGACTGCAACCCAAGCCAGTGAATATTTAATTATTTTCTGTAAAGTAAAACAAATCGAATTTTAGAGAAAGAGATCTTGATCCTCTTCCCAGAGGAGGATCGAGAACACTTATCAGCAATGGTGTAAATTAAGGGACTTGATCATCTTCTAACATATGTATATTTTAAGCTGTTACAATTTCTTATTTCAAAGGAGGTATTGAATTTATATTAATGTAACACGAGATCAGAAGAATGACTTGTCTGTTATTTACATCGAGAAGCTCAACTGCTGTAAATCATTGTAGCTACATTTACTGTGATGGAATTATAGTGATTTAATATCACTTGAACATCCATCTCTGAAAATTCTGGTACCAAGTGAGTTTGCATAAAAGAAAATTTGTAAATCTGAAGTTCATGCATGTCTGCTGCAGGTGTTATGCACACTGCTGATCAGTATGCCTAAAAAAGAAAATGCAGAAGCTTAATCCAAAAGTCTTAAATGAAATGGCTGAAGGACTAAAGACATGGTTAGAAATAATGGATTTTTGTTATGTGAACTAACCCATGGAATCAACCTGCTAGAGGGAAAACTGGAGAAATTATTAGGTAGACATAACTGATTATTTAGGAACCATCTGAGAGGTACTTTGCAAACTAATACAGCTCTATCTGTTGACATCTTTATTTCTGTAGACAGAGAGGAGATAGCATTGGTAACCGTGAGCATATTAGTTCTTCTTTAAAATAGATGGAGCAAGCTGTCAGAGCAGCACGATATGGGTATTATACACTTTGAATGCTGAATGCCTTCATGTAAAATGTGATGCTGAATAGCATTTTGTGATGGGACAATGCAGGGTCCAGAATGGAGAGATGAAATGAAAACAGAGTACGTGGCAGGAGTCTATGTTCCTGAACAGTTAGTAGGCAAATTTGTGTGTGAAACATTGTAGGAGAATATTGTCCAGTGTTCCTGTTCACCTAAGTTATTTTGGTCTTGCTCCGTCACTGAAAGTGAATACTTAACAGTGATAGCTAGTGAATGTGGTTTTGTACAGTACCTGTGAAGTTTCTGTTTCCCAAAATGTTAAAAAACATGCTTCCAATAGAGAGGCAGACAACCCCTAGAACACCAGGCTTTTGAAGCAGACCAATTACTGCCAGGTTTTGCCCATCCTTTCCCTAACAAACTCTGATGCTTCCCTCCCTGTTAATAAGAAAGCCCTGCGACCAGGAAACAAATTCAGCAAACCCATCTGGTGATGCCTGTCTCATCCTCCTTCAGAAGCAGAAAGGCTGCACTCACTGAACACTTGTACTTCAGCCTTGCCCTTATATTTCAGTTCACTTCCACAACATTTACACATACTGTGACATCACACGCCAGAAAAAGCCAAAGGGGGTGGGAGCAAATTCAAAGGCTGTTTGTGGCTTGTAGGGATCTGATTGTAAGCATGAAAGTAACAGTTGATTTACAGAGGACTACAGAGACTGCTGTTCTGAAAAAAAAAAAAAAAAAAAAAAAAAAAGTAACAACAAAACCGTAATAAAATAATTCTTTAGTCTTTTATTAAGTAGGTTATCATGTGAGGGAGTTGTGACTTCAGGAAAATTATATTAACATTGTGTAATCAGCTGAAACATTAGGAAATAAAATATTATGGAGCTCACAAGGAGTGTAAAGTCCACCTAATATATTGCCTGGGTTTTGTCAAAGATCAGATTTTTGAGAGAGATTTCTCAGTCTGTTGGTTTAGTTGATTAGTTTTACATTGGCATTGGAACAGCCTTAATGAGAATTGTATTTCTTACTTTGCAGACATGTTTACAATTTTTAAGAGTGAGGACACAAAAAGAAAAAGAAAATAGTTTAATTTTGTGGCTGCCTCATTTATTTGTTTTAGGGTATGCGAGAGAAACATGATGGTAAGAAGCCAAAATATTTCAAAAGTTTTCTTTGTTGTTATAATTCTGTTATCATTGATGTTACTTGTGTCATAGACTTCAGGGAAAGGGATTAAAATAACACTGAAAGATTTTGGAATCCTATTCATAAGATTTCTCATTTCTGAAAAACCTTTCTCATTCACCAGTGGAGAGGTTATGTGTGAGTAGTGCTGCCATGTTAACTGAATAGTGTAAAAATGTTATTTTGTATGATTTTCTCATTACTATGGATTTATATACCTAGAATTAACAGGTGTGCCATATTTTATAACTTTCCCCTCACCAAGTGATCTTTTGAAAGATCTAAGGTATTCTAAAATAATTCATTAAAGTTCCAATTTTTGCCTCTTCTTATAAAGCTCAGGGCCTGTTCACATGTGTACAGACAGGATTAGAAATGTCAAAGCCCATCTGCAGTTTAAGTTTTGGAAGAGCATCAAGTTAGGAAACACTTAAATCAACTGGTGATACACAAGCCTATGCAAGAGGACAGGATGCACCTAGGAGTGCTGAAGGAGCTGGTTGACATCATTGTGAGGCCACTTTCAATTATTTGTGAAAGTTCATGGAGACTGGGAGAGGTTACTCAAGGTTGAAGGAGAGCAAATGTCACCTTTATCTTCAAGAATGTCAAGAAGTACCTGGGAAATTACAAGCCCATCAACCTCACCTCAACAGAGAAAATAACCCTGGAAGCCATTTCCAAACACATTAGGACAAGAAAGTGATTGGGAGTAGTCAGCATGGATTTATGAGGATGAAACCATGCCTGATAGCTCCCTATGACAAGTTTCATGGATGAGCAGAGAACAGTGGATGATAGTTGCTCTGTCTTTTCAAAGCTTTCAAGGCTGCATCCCAATCATCCTTAAAGATAAATCACTTGAGCACGTGACAAATAAGCGGAGAGTGAGGTGGCCTGGAAACTGACAGAGCTAATGGGCTTAAATAGTTATGATGAGTGGCATGAAGTCCATGTAGGCCATTCTCCAGTGTTGTGCCCCAGAGGTGGATACTGGGTCCAATACTGTTTAATGTCTTTATTAATTGTCCGGATGATAGGGCAGAGTGAATGCTTAGCGAGTTTGCCTATGACACAAGACTGGGAGGAGTGATTGACACAGCAGATGTTTCTGCTGCCATTCAGAGGGACCTCAACAGACTGGAAAACAGGCTGACAGGAACCTCATAAAACTCAATGCAGGGAAATACCAATTCCTGTCATAGGACAGGGAAAGCTCTAGGGACCAGCATATGCTGGGGGCTGACCAGCTGGAAAGCAGCTCCAAAGGGAAGGACCTGGGTGTCTTGGTGGACAGTAAGGCACCCTTGCAACGGCCCTGGATTGGTGGGCCCAGTTCTGGGCTCCCCTGTACAAGAATGACATGAACTCACAAGAGCAAGTCCATTGAAGGGACACAAAGATGGTGAAGGCACTGAAGCATCTCTCCTATGAGAAAAGGCTGAAAGCTGGGATTGTTCAGCCTGGAGAAGAGAAGGCTCAGGGAGATCTTGTAATTTGTATAAATACCTGATGGGTGTAAAGAAGACAGAAACAAGCTCTTTTCAGTGGTGCTCAGTGACAGGACAAGAAGTATTGGGCACAAAAAAATCCACAAAATTACACCAAAGCATAAAAAAAAAGTTTTTTACTGTGAGGTGTTTGACCACTGGAAGAGGTTGCCCAGAGAAGTTGTGAAGTCTTCATCCATCAAGATATTAAAAATCTGACTGGACACAGCCCCAAGCAATATGGTCTAGATGTCCTTGGTTGAACAGGGGGGTTGGACCAGATGACCTCCAGACCAGTGCCTTTCACTCTCAATAATTGTGTGATTTTGTGCTTTTATGAATAATTTCTGGGAATTTATTTTTTATCTGAAGGGTTATTTTCTAATAAAACTACTGCCTGAATCTGCCTAGGTTGTTTTACCTCTAAAGAAGTATCCTCAATAAGACAGTTTGGTTGCCTCAACTGCTCTCCTTCAGTTAGAAGTACATAGTAAGTTCATTTAACACATATCTTGTCAAAATAAGTGCTAAAGTATACAGCAAGCTGGTGATATCATATGCGTGTAAACATACCTGTTCATTTGTTTTGATAAGGAATTCTGTCCTATCGTACATAAAAAGGACTTGAAAGTCGGACCCCTGAGGCTGGATATACTTTGAGGCACCCTTTGCTTTAAGGAAGCTCTGGTGAATAAGTAAATTTAAGTGAATTATGTTTATTTTAATTGCATTCTTCAGCTTTGTTTACATTTAAACTAACAGTTCATGTCTTTAATTTCCATGCTTATGCCTTGTCTGAAAGACACAGCTATTTTTGTCTAACTGAGGATCATACATGCAGCTGATAAGGCAGAATAACACTTGGAGAAATGGCACATGTGATCCTGAATGGTGTTGATTAAAATGGATGACTCAGTTCAGATCTTACTACTGTCTATTCTGTATTGACAGATTGCCTTTGGGGATGTACGTGTTGCATTGTTTTCAAATGACTAGCATACGTAATATCTTCGTTAGGTGTTCTCCAGACTTTCAAAGTCTCTAATTTTGTTGCATAAAAGAGTCTCACAGGACATTTCACTTTGATTTAGCATAACTTAATTTGCATAAAAATCCTTTGCCTAGAATATGAGAAAAGGCACTACATATATGTTATTCCTAACTGCATACAAACATTAACAGAACAGGATTTTACAATTCATCCTCCAGTAGGGGGTTGACACAGAGGCTAAATATCCCCTGGATATGTATAATTTCCTGTTTTTCCATTTCTATATAAGCTCTACTACTGGAATAACCACAAATGCCATTCAGAAAATTTTCTACTCGCAAATCCTAGCCCACCTGTCCATGCCTGGCTTATAGAAATTTTTTCTGTCCTATGTGTTTTGTACCAGAAATCTAAAGAATGAAACAAGTTACCCTCCTGTAGATAAGCATTTCTACTTAAAGAAAATTACGGCATAGAACAAAAGATTCATATAACATTTCTTAAGGTATTGAAATCTGACTTGTATGTATAAACAAGCAGCATAACTTTAAAAATTAAGCTATATAAGTGATGTTTTTGTGTCATGCATTGATTAACAACCAATATTTGTCCCAAGAATAGTATATAAAGTATGAATTAAGAATATCAAAGGGACTGAGGGTGACGGGGCTGATAATTTTTGGTTTTATTGACCGTTATGAAAACATTACAGATTTTCAGCCAGTGGCGCTACATGTTCAATACCTGACGTTCAATTTCACTTCAACTAGACTAAGTCATCACTTTTCTAGAACTGACCTATGCCACAACTTTTCTTATTTTTTCTTTCACTCATATAAATTCTGTAAATATTTTTAGAACATATGACTTTTAAAAATATTTTTGGAATATTCTTTGACTAGCTATTTTGAAAGAAAATATTTGCAGTTACTGATTATAGCAATTACTGATTACAGTTGTAAGCTACATAGTAAGCTACTTAATTATGTAAGCTCTGTACCAGGCCTGAAGTTTGCACCACCCATGGGGTAAACCCAGCCATGGGGTAAACAACTCAGCCTCTTGTGAATTCTGTCCTAATCACTGTGTGCTTTTGACAATCTTATCAGCTCAATCCAGTGATGACATTTAGCATCCCAGGACCACGGATAAAGTGCTATATTGCCAGTTCCCTAAGGGACTGCTGAATTGCAATATTGTCACAGGTCCGGTTATAATAATGTTTGTTTTATGTGGTGATTATTGTGCAAGGTCGATGTGCAACTTTTTATTCAACTGTTTTTTTTTTTTCAACAGGGTGCTACAGTGGGGCTTTTTTCTTACACCTGTCTACATGTCTTCCACATTTCACTTTCACTGATAATGTTATTGGAACCTCAGTAAATTACTGGTTTGGTTTCAGAATTCTGCCAGAAGTACGATATTTTGTGGAATTCCTGACCATGACACTTGTTCCTCGCTTGCTTTTAGCTAATGCTTTCTTACAGAAGGAACTGAAGTTTTAAATAAATTCATCTCTCCCTTTGCTGGAATTTCCTGTGCATGATTCTTTCTACACTCCTTTAACCATTTGTTATATACAAAAATAATCTAATTTTTTTAAACAAGTTTCTTTGTCATCTTTTTTTTTCAACATTTTTTTGGTCTTCTTTTAATACTTCTTACCAAATGAGTTGAGGTTTAAGAAATGAACTCAATAGCAACATCACCCTTGCAAATGTGGGATAAGGCTTTCTCATTCGTATTATCAGGCTCAGTCAGTTGTATTCGCATTTAGAGGTTTAAAAGACTTTTATGTTGCAGAATGACATTACAGCAAACCATAAAATAGTTGTAGTGTGGTGGCCTGTCACTCAAACCAGTTTGCTGTTCGATGATTTCAGTGAATGCTGATGTCAGCATAACAGAAGTAATATCATTGTGAGACAGGTGTCAGTGGGTATTGCATTTTCTCTGCTTCTGCCTTCATTTAGTCTTTTTGTTGTGCTTTACCACCCTTTCCATATTTCATTCAGCTTTTCTGACTCACTACATCGACATGTGTTCTTTAGATAGCCTCAGTTTGTCATCCTGCCTCCCTACAGGACAAAGGAAAAAACTGGGTAGTGTTGCTGCAGCATCTCACTATGCTTCTCTACAACTATTCACAGATATCTGTTTTGCTGTTATGATCAGTGGCCTGCCTGGATATTCACTTTCTTTTGATCCTAGATGCATACCAGGTTAATGGTAGACCTTCACGAAGGGATTTCTGAATAAATTATGTACGAGTATGCCTAGAATCAGGGCATTGTATGGTTTGTACATACAGTATCATGAAAATACGGATTGAATCTCCTTGTCCTAAATATGATGAGAAAACAAAAAAATATATGGGAGGGAGTAGTCTACTTTTTGGAAAGATATTATGTAAAGGGGGCAAATTTAAAAAATTTCTAAATGCCTTTCTATAAGTATAAATAAATATGCATAGAGGTCTGTACTGGGACATGTACTGTTTAATATCTTCATCAATGACGTAGACAGTAAGATCAAGTGCACCCTCAGCAAGTTGGCAGAGGAAACCAAGATGAGTGGTGTGGTTGACACGTCTGAGGGCCAGAATGCTATCCAAAGGGACCTGGACAGGCTTGAGAAGTGGAGCCATTGTGATAGGACAAGGGGTAATGGTTTTAAACTAAAAGAGGGTAGAAAGGAAGAAATTTTTTACAGTGAGGGTGGTGAAACTCTGGAACAGGTTGCCCAGAAAGGTTGTAATTGCTCCATCCCTGGAAACATTCAAGGTCAGGTTGGATGGGGCTCTGAGCAACCTGATCTAGTTGAACATGTCCCTGCTCACTGCAGGAGGGTTGGACTACATGCCCTTTAGACATCCCTTCCAGTCCACACTATTCTATGATTCTGTGATTCTATTATATATGCATATAACCACTACAGCAGTAAAAGGAGCCCAGCTCTTGGAACAGTCTTTTCTGTGATCATCCAATTTCTTAGCACTCTTCCTTCCCCTCATGCCTGGGAGTTAGAGAGATTAATATGAAATGCAGTAAATAGGCAGTATTTATTTCTGGCACGAGGAACAACTTTTTTCACTCTTCACTTTTTTTTGTCTAGCTCTTCTAGACCTGACATATACTAAGAAGAAAATCAAAATGTTTGAAAGTTAAAAGCATGAGAGTGTTGAAGTGATCATCCCATAACGTTGGAGATCCTTGTGATGGAAGTCTTCTATAAATAAAGAGACCTTTTATTCTGCTTCTCTGTGAGATTCGACACTACCAGTACAAGATAGCAAAATGGCTGACCATTTATTATGCTTGGAGATATAATTAATTTATATTTATTTCTATGCAAAATATTGTCAAAATCAGGAAATATTATGCAGATAGACTTCTAATTAAGGACAAAATAATTAAATGAGAAAAATTGAGGAGCAGAGATATACTTTGTAACATTTTTAAATTGAGTTTTCTTTATCAACAAAATTTTCATGGAATCACAGAATCACAGAATCATCAGAGTTGGAAGGGACCTCTAGAGATCATCTAGTCCAACTCCCCTGCTAAATCAGGAGTGCCCAGAGCACATTACTCAGGACTGCATCCAGGCGGGTCTTGAAAATCTCCAGAGAAGGGGACTCCACCACCTCCCTGGGCAGCCTGTGCCAGTGCTCTGTCACCCTCACCCTAAAGAAGTTCTTCCGTGTATTTGAACGGAACTTCCTGTGTTCTAACTTGTGCCCATTGCCCCTCGTCCTGTCACTGGGAACCACTGAAAAGAGCCTGGCTCCATCCTCCTTCAGCCCACCCTTTAGATACTTGTACGCCATAATAAGGTCTCCCCTCAGCCTTCTCTTCTCCAGCCTAAAGAGTCCCAGCTCTCTCAGCCTTTCCTCATAAGGGAGATGCTCCAAGCCCTTAATCATCTTAGTTGCTCTTCATTGGACTCACTCCAGCAGTTCCCTGTCCCTCCTGAACTGAGGAGCCCAAAACTGGACACAGTATTCCAGTTGTGGCCTCACCAGTGCAGAATAGAGGGGGAGAATGACCTCCCTCGACCTACTGGCCACACTCTTCCCTATGCAGCCCAGGATTCCATTGGCTTTTTTGGCAACAAGGGCACATTGCTGGATCATGGATAATTTACTGTCTACCACGACCCCCAGATCCTTCTCCCCAGAGCTACTTCCCAGTTATGCTCCCTGGAATCCCATCACATCTCAATGTTAAGTAATATAGAAAAAAATAGTAACATAGTTAAAACCTTATCTTTAAAATGGGTAATACATGGAGCAGTATGAAACAGGCGTTTACAACTGCTACATTTTTTAATGTGGCATCATGTGTATATAGCGAGCAACTAAATGTTCTTCTAGGGCATATATGTATGAGCTTCCTGCAGACTAACTGTATCTTTCTTGACCTTTCCTCTCCCCACATACACTCATTAGCATGTCTGTTGGTCAAGCCCACGTTAATCATTATGACCAGAGCTTTCATTTCACACCAGCCCAATTCATTAAATGAACACTTTTGCTTGTACTTCTTGCCTGTTTCATTTCTCATTCCTGGGGAAGTCCAGTGAAGATTTCTGCAATACAGTGAGGGCAGAGAATGATGGAATGGGCACTGGTGCACCACATGGCAGTGGTCGGTAATCCCAAAACCATTTTCCTACCAAAGAACAAGAAACTGAGAAAACATAATTTATTGCTAAAGCCATTCTATTTCTCTCTTTGTTTCCTTTTGCTCAAGGACTGCAGTGCTACAGAGAGAAAACAAAACTTCTATTTTCTTAAATGGTTCAGTATTTCAGAGTTGTTTTGATGGCGGTATGCTGGGTCTAATAACACAGAGAGTAACAGAAAAAGTGTTTAGTTAAGGATCATACCTTCAAAAGTATCAAAAATTTGAAAAAAAAAGAAAAAGCTAGAAAAATCTTCTTTTTGCTGCATTACGTGAGCCATTAGAGGACAGAGAAAAATGAGGCCTTCTAACAAAAGAAGAAAACTGGGGGATGGGGGGAGACAACTGCAAAAATTCACAGTATCACAGTATCACAGTATGCTAGGGATTGGAAGGGACCTCAAAAGATCATCTAGTCCAATCCCCCTGTCGGAGCAGGAACACCTAGATGAGGTTGCACAGGAAGGCGTCCAGGCGAGTTTTGAATGTCTCCAGAGAAGGAGACTCCACAACCTCCCTGGGCAGCCTGTTCCAGTGCTCTGTCACCCTCACTGAGAAGAAGTTTCTTCTCAAATTTAAGTGGAACCTCTTGTGTTCCAGCTTGAATCCATTACCCCTTGTCCTATCATTGGTCGCTACTGAGAAGAGCCTGGCTCCATCCTCATGACATTCCCCCTTTATATATTTATAAACGCTAATAAGATCACCCCTCAGTCTCCTCTTCTCCAAACTAAAGAGACCCAGCTCCCTCAGTCTTTCCTCATAAGGGAGATGCTCCACTCCCTTAATCATCTTAGTTGCCCTACGCTGGACTCTCTCCAGCAGCTCTCTGTCCTTCTTGAACTGAGGGGCCCAGAACTGGACACAATATTCCAGATGCGGTCTCACCAGGGCAGAGTAGAGGGGAAGGAGGACCTCTCTCGATCTGCTAACCACCCCCCTTCTAATACAGCCCAGGATGCCATTGGCCTTCTTGGCCACAAGGGCACAGTGCTGGCTCATGGTCATCCTGCTGTCCACCAGGACCCCCAGGTCCCTTTCCTCTACACTGCTCTCTAACAGGTAGCTCCCCATCCTATACTGGAACCTGGGGTTGTTTCTGCCCAGATGTAGGACCCTACACTTTCCCTTGTTGTATTTCATTAAGTTATTCCCTGCCCAAATCTCCAGCCTGTCCAAGTCTCTCTGGATGGCAGCACAGCCCTCTGGCGTGTCAGCCACTCCGCCTAGCTTAGTGTCATCAGCAAACTTGCTGATAGTACACTCAATTCCAAAGAAGCTAACTGACTTTCTTGTGGAAATATTCAGTTCGCTGAGGAAAAGTCCATGGGATATAAACAAATACTTTTTTTCTTGTTAAACTGTTTTGAAATCCCTGAAACTTGAAATTAAGAAGGCTTTTCAGAATATTAGCTTCAAAGTTCTCTTCACACCAGCATATAACATGGCAGAAAGTTTTGCTATCTATAAGCCAGATTCTTCTGTAGCATAAATTGACATAATTCCACTGAAATATCATTAGATTTGATCCTACATTTCAAGTCTGACACCAAAACAAAGTTTGAACCTGCATTTTTCCTATTTAAAGGTACATTTCTATTTCCTCATTGGACAATTGTTGTTTATAACTATCACATTTAAAACATGTGAACAGAAAAACTGATATGCAGCTTTCTACATTAATCCTAGTTTCTTTCATATGATGAAAACACTGTCAAGGTTATTTGGGTGGATTTGTAACCAGTTTTAAAAGTACTTCATTTGGAAGTAGAGAAAAATTCAGGAGACTGTATTATTCACTAGCCATTGTGTCAGAAATACTTCAAGTGTAGCAGGTCTATTCTTATGGCAAGAACAGAAAATTTAGTGCTGATAAATATTCAGTGTCAGGGAAGTTCTTGAAACTCAAACTGTTGGAGGAAGAGCGAGTTTTCTGAGGAAGTGTTAACAGCTCTATTTTCCAGACCACTCCTCTGCTGGACAATTTCAAACACAGGATACCAGCCCTGATGGACTGGTACATTGACAGCATGACCTGTTTTCTGTTCTTTTTCAAGTTTGAAATTTGCTTTCTTTTTTATGAACAACAAGAAACAAACCTGAAAACAATCTATCCATTGTTGGATTTGTGCCACACATACAAATCTATGGTTTCTTCATAGTTTTCTGCTGAGCTGTCTGGGGAATTGGTTATACGGGTACTACGTATTAAATCATGCTCTTCTTTCCTAACTTTTTTTTTTTTAATGTTCTTTGGATTGGTTCCCAGGTTTAAGCTACTGAATTTTAAAACTCAGTAAATTCTATTACTCCCAAATACTAATGCTTGCATTGTTTTGTAAAATAAAATATATACATTTCCCTCTAACCTCTGATTATGTAATCTCAATTTAAGTCAGTTAAGGGTATTATAATAGAGCTAACATTTCTCATCAAATATTTTTTTCTTTTACAGGTATGTCTTAGAATTAATTTATCAGCCTGGGACTTAGCCAGTCTGGATTTTATGCCCAACTCTGATGCTGTATCCCCAATTGACTTTTAATAAAGTAATTCTGCTTCAAAATCTGTTTGTTTATTTAATCATTTGTATTTAAAAAGATGTTCTCAGTCTAAATGTGAAAACTCTGAAAGGCATTCAGGTATATGAAGCAGGATCTGAAGAACTACCTAGGTGATAAATAGTTTAAGAATTAATATGTGTGCTTTGGGATATAAAATTTGGTGTGGCTTGCAAGCTCTGATCAAGACATGACAGAGATGTTACAAAACTAAATTACTGTGCAAGAGGAATACAGAATGTTAACAAAATTGCAGGCAATCTCCAGTATGTGCCTCACTCTCCAAAAAAACTACACTAAACAAGCAGAAAAAGAAACCCATTGTGAGTGATGACTGTTTTGTCTTTAGGAAAATAAAGAGCCATGACTAAACTTTCTATTGCATTTTTCATACACTAGATCATTATGTTGCAACATTTATTGTGCTTCGTTTACAAATGTCATATGCCCATAAAAGAAGCTTCAGTAGATTTTTCGTTTTTCACTTCTCTTTTAGCCAAAGTGAAGAAGTTTACAATGTTTTGAATTTACAATGTGTTGTTTCCAAAAATTCTGAGAACATCTGTAACAGTCTTCTGCACTGCATCTTTGCTTACCTGTTTCCTGGATTTATGTCTGTAAGAATTGGTAAGATGCTAGTAAACAGTAAATTTCTGTTCTGAAAAAAATTGTTTGTACACTTTTGTTTTTTGTTTGATTGATCGGACTGCAGGTTGCCAAAGAAAACTAAATTTAGGTTAAAAAAAAAAGTTATCAGATTTATTTAAATAGTCCACAATATGTATAGAATTTTTCTACTCTGGTTTTGATACCACTTCACTTTTTAAAATCTTCAGAAATAACACCTGATCAGTACTGTTAGTTCGGATAAGTACCTTTTTTCTCAAGTTAATACATCTGTTCAGAGGTGAAGAGGAATTGAATTAAATCCTTTTGAACTGGCTTTTGACTTTTCTGATGCAAGTACTACAAAGAAGTAATGCTAATGTATATATTACCAAACCCCCACCCCTGAACTTTACAATCTTCAAAATACATATGACTTAATTTCAGCATTTGTTCTCATATTGAATATCTGAACTCCAATTCTGTCCCACTCAAGTGATTTACTTTACTATAACTTCAGTACGTGCGAGGAAAAACCATGAATGCATGTCTTGCTTGTCAGAAGTTCCTACGTCATCATTGCTTAGTGATATTTGTTATAACCATGCTAAAAAAATAACCTCTTTCAGCTGTTTGGTAGATTTAAATAAAAAAACAATGTTTTGAATACACTAGCTTTTGCAAGAAAGCAATTAAGATACCCTGTGGACATAAGTAGCAAAGTGAACTTGTACACATCACTGAAGTGCTATGTCCACCACCATTTGTCAGTGGAGAGAAGACCACTCCTGGCATGTCGGTCCACTTCCATTCTGACTTTGAGGGCAAAACCAGAAAGAAAAGTAAAGCTCAAACTTTTCACTCATATAATTTCTTTGCTCTAAAACACAGAACCTCACCCATGACAAGAAGACTGTGTACATCAGCTGATTTAGAAGATGGATAGATGGATTTATGATGATATTGCTTTGTAAGGTCATCCAGTAAATCTGATGAATGTTAATAAAAAAAAAAGTATGTAGTTTAACTTGTTTTTTTGCACCTGTGGTGGGATGTCAAACCACTCAGAACTTTCAAGTAGATGTTCCTGCACCTTCTCCTTTTATGATACACAATGACATTCACTCAATAGACTGAGAGGTTTCTTAAATGGAAAACAAAACTACATTTTGACAAAATTCTGAATTAGAGCTACCAACTTTTAAATGAAGGAAAAACCTTAATACTTGGCAAAGATATAGCATAAACATTTATATGCAACTTCTATCTGTCAGCTCTCACTTTTGCAATTATTCGATTTCCAATAACTCAGTCATTTCCTGAGCTGTAGCAAATTCTGATTCCTTCAGAAGTTTCCCTCTGCACCAGTGTGGGTCTTTCTCCATTTCCTGAACAAGTTTTAGGTTCCAAGGTCTATGCTTTGATTTCCCTCTTTGTCATGCATTAAAGCCTTTGCAAGCTTCTCTCCACTGAACAAATTACCCAAGACAGAGATTCTTACCCTCCGTCCACAGGGACCTGACTTGCTTCTGTCAAATAAACACGAGGCAAGTTGGGAAACAAATGAAATGTACATCTGTCACAACATCATTGGTGATGCTTTAGCTGCCTTGCTTCTCTGGTTGAAGAAAACTTTTCCAGCAGTTTAAGGTGTAGGAATTTTAAATGTCTCCTTAACGCCTTCAAGAGGAGACAAGTGCATGTGTGCCCTAGAATGACTTGCAGCCAATCCCTAATGCAGATCGTTTTTTTTGGGGGGTCTCCTTGAACCACTTGTGGAAATAGGGAAAGGGATCATGGATGAGGAAGATAGTATCTGCTTCATATCACTTAAGACTGCTGTTCAGTCAGACAAGCAGTATATTGGCTGCTTCTTCTAAATGTCGGTAAAAGTCAAGAAAGGGGTACACTGTGGAAATAAAAGTCTGCTCCTTTAAAGGAGGGAAAAGGAAATATCTTCTTACATAAGTATGAAATCAGCCTGTAGAACTAATTCATTAATACTAGCAATGACTGTAGCTAAGAGCTTATTGGGATCAAAATCAAGGACTGAAAATCTTTTTAAAGATGAAAATAACAACAGGGATGGGAGGAGATCAGAGAAGTTCAGAACTGTTTTACTTCAGGGGTATAACTTCCAGCAGAGCTGGAGTACCCATGCAGATGTAACCAGTAATTCCATAAGCACTGTCTTGCACTTCCTTCAGTCACATACAAACACTGTCTACCGTCAGAGGTACGCTACTGGGTTAGACATATCATCAATAGGATATGAGATGGTGATTTCTATTTTCCCAAGCTCTGCCACTGTAATTATGCTAATTAATTGTTCATTACATAAAAATTGCAGAATCTCAAATGACCAATTCAGCTCCAGGTTTCAGAAATATAACATACCCCTCATGCTTTATAGGAAAGCGGAACATTTCTCCTACATTTTCTCAGTTGTAACTGCAAATGTGCTATTCACATAGACCTTCAGGGTAAGAAGGAGAAGAATGAAAATTAGGAGTTGTTTCTCTATAGTTTGCCTTTGAAAAAATAACCTTTTGAAAAACTTTTGGTCCTGCTTGCTCTGTTCAGTACAATTAGCTTGATGTAATTAGGTTTTTGAGTTCAATAGGATTAGGCTGATGGGCCAGTTCTGACATTTTTCCCTTTTATTCTCCTCTTATGGCAAAATACTTAGTAACTTAGCCGTACTTTTTAAACCATTTTGTCATAGAGGGAACATTCACTTATTATGAAAAGCATCCTGAATTTCCTTGTCCAAGATACCTATATTTGAAATTCAGTATTTTTAATGCTTAATTTTTTCAGTTTTTAATGGATACAGCATACATCTGAACACAGGTACTGTGGTCCTTTTACAAGTACTTCACAGGCCAGCTTTATGACCTTGTGGCTCATTTGAACACTGGAGTAAAAGAATTTGGATCAATGTTAAGATTTTTCAGAATCTCATTTTGTATAACCCTGCAAAGTGTCTGTGCTAGTGACTTTTGTGGTATGTTTCTACTCTTTAAAGAATAAACTATTAAAGTATATGGTTTTATTAGCCCGTGTCTGCTAAGAAAATTTTATCAAGAAGTTCCTAATGGTTTCACTGACCACGCATTAATGCTGCTCTCCAAAGCATGAAAATCTTTAATTCTTTCATACTAATGTGAATGACACCATCCTCTGTCTTCATAGCTAGTAATAGCAAATTTAAATATTTTAGACAAAATATTTGCACAAAGACTTTTTTCTTAAGTTGAACAGAATGATGTGTTAATCAGGTTAATATGGTAGTAACACACCTACAGGTGTTAGGAATCCCTAAAATTTAAAGCAAATATTTTGTTGAATAATAAACATAGTTTAATTATGAAGATGCACACTTCAAAACATCAGTTCTATTTGTTGTACTTGCTGATTGAGAAAACACATTTATTTCAAGTTATTTCTGATTTTAGTGGAGTCAAATGGTGACACAGATCATAGAAGACATGCTAGTATATGTTTGACTTTGATAGAAAAAACATTAAAAATCCATGACACCAGCCGTGTTCAGAATGAGAAACTTGTATTTAAAGGGAACCATAAATTTAATCTCACCTTTGAACCAGGGATCAGCCTGGATTTGCCCTTAGTTAACGCTGAAACCTTTTAAAGTCTGTTTACACCAGTATTACCAGGACTTCTATGACTGCCAAATGTTTGTAATAACTTTTCCCCATCTTTAATTCTTTATTATTTGTTAGTTCTTTATTGATAGGGAAGCCTTATATATGTAACTGTGAAACTTCTTTGTGTCCTTATCTTATGCCAATGGTATTTTTATATTAACTATTCCTATTTGATTGGTCTCATGTACTATCAAACATTTGGCAGCAAAGACATAATAATTTCTGATGGTTAACTTTCATATTCTGAATAGTTGCTTTGGTTTTGTTTATACCAGTTTCAAACCAGCCAAGTACAGCACTGCTTGTAGCAATAATCATCTACCTACTCTTCCACAAACACCTATTGTCTCCTCTTTCCTGCCATTGCTTTCTCCTCTTTGCTCCTCATGTATTGCATGATGCACCTCTTAGATGCACCTCACTCTCTCTGGACCTGTTGTCTGCTTGGAGCAGCATCAAAACCCTGTTTATGGTAAACTGTGCACATATCAGCTGCTTCATTACATGACACTGTACACATATTTCCCAGGGAAAACAGTCCCATACGTGTTTGGGCCCATATTCCAGCCCGCTCTTGGATTTGACATGCTTCTACCGCTGTTCAGGAAATCATTAACTACGTATTTTCTTTGGCATGCCTCCAATGCTGGACGAAAAACTTTGAATAAAAAATGTTCCTGTGATACATCAAAGATGAGTATTTTTAATGTCTTGCTGAAAAATCATTTCATTTGAACACAGCTGATGCTTTTTGTGTTTTTAAACTAGTCACTCAAATGCTACTTACTTTTGGTTTAGTTGCTTTCTGTTTAGAAATGCTACTGTGTTCTTTCTTGTTCCAAACAGCAATTGACCACCCCCTGAGAGGGTGTAACAAGATACACAACCTCAGCAGGAGCCCTGCCCTTGAGAATAGAATGGGAGTGCCATGGGCATGAATAGCAGTGTTTCCAAAACACATCCTCCAAATTACTAAGTGTATACATTGATGTAATTCTTTGATTTAAAATCATGCTTCTTTCTGTAGTGAAAATCTTCTCCAGTTACAGTGCATAGAAAACATTGTGACCCTTCCATGCTTATCAAATGTTCCCCTAGTGTTTTTCACACAGGCACAGGATGACTCAAGTGCACAGCTTCTAAAACCCTAATGGGTGAGTCTAAACCCGCCTTTCTCCTGGCTATTTAAAAGTAAACTGCAATTGTAACACTGGCACTGGGTCATTTTTTTTCTTTCAGGAAGAGTCTCACTGTGGAAAACTTCTTCATTACTCTAAGCTTTCCTAATTATAGTTGTTGAGTTTAAATTTAGTCATCACTCTAAAAAAGACAATGAAATTGCAATACTATCAAGCAAAGGCACTGCAGGTAAAGAACGCTTTTTTTTTTTTTTTTTTCTGCAGTTGAAAAAAGTCCCTCTACAGCTACCTGCTGGTTTGCAGAGTGTCACCAGCTCCATGCTTAGAGAATCGCCTGTGCCAGGAAAAGCAATTTCACACAGAGCTGGCCTTTTTGTGCCTGCACCTCAGATGCCTTTTGCTAAATCTAATCTTCTAATTAGGCTCTGCATGACAATAAGGTAACTTTGGTAGTCTGTAACTGCTGCTTTTTGATGTTGTGTCTGATACATGCTTGCCTTGAACTCTCAGCTGTCAGAATCACTGGGCTTAATCAGGAAGGATAAATGTTTAAAAATGTATTGTTATTGGATAGGGGAGTTAAAGGTCAGTGATGCTTCTGCTATGCTGCTGCTTCTCATTTTGAGACAGTGTTTCTGAGACACCATAAATTACTAGAGCTATGTATTCTTCTGGCAGTCCTATGCAAGTATGGAAAACATATATGTTTACCTAGCTTTTCCTATTTAACAAAGATATTTCTTTTTTCAGTCATTCTCAGCTCCAGAAAATTACTTCAATTCTAAAAAAATCAAACCTGACATGCCCATCTGATTCACTGAAAAATTCATGTTTCTGATTTTCTTTTTCTCCTAATGATTTGTTTTATGATCATACAGTGCTACGAAATCTAACATGAAAAAGCAGACATATTTCAGAATTATAATATAGTCCTTACTACTTCCTCGTGCCCATTTAGAATTACTGAAAGGTAAACACAATTACCACAGGTTTCACAAGGTTTTGCTGGACGTCAGGAGCACAAGTCTTATGAGGAATGACTGAGGGAACTGGGGTGGTTTAGCCTGGAGAAGAGGAGGCTGAGGGGAGACCTTATCACCCTCTACAACTACCTGAGAGGAGGTTGTAGAGAGGTGGGGGCTGACCTCTTCTCCCTGGTGACAAGTGATAGGATGAAAAGAAATGGGTTCAAGTTATGTCAGGGGAGGTTTAGGTTGGATATTAGGAAGCATTTTTTTCACTGAAAGAGTTATTAAACATTGGAATAGGCTGCCCAGGGGGTGGTGGATTCACCATCCCTGGAGGTGTTTTTTTAAAAAAAAAGGATAGAGGTGGCACTTGGGGACGTGGTTTAGTAGTGTTTTTTTCAGGGTAGGTTAGTGGCTGGACTTCATGATCTGAAAGGTCCCTTCCAACCTCAGCGATTCTATGATTCTGTATTGAAATGCTGGTTTATGTAGACACGTGATTCAAAGCTGATCAAGATTTTTGCACATACATAAACTAGTTTAGTAAAAAACTCCAAATCTCTAGATGTTCAAGCTTTTGCAATTCTGAACACAACAGAGTTGAGAGGGGGAAAGAAAAGGAAAAGAGACAGGGAAGGGAAGGGAAGGGAAGGGAAGGGAAGGGAAGGGAAGGGAAGGGAAGGGAAGGGAAGGGAAGGGAAGGGAAGGGAAGGGAAGGGAAGGGAAGGGAAGGGAAGGGAAGGGAAGGGAAGGGAAGGGAAGGGAAGGGAAGGGAAGGGAAGGGAAGGGAAGGGAAGGGAAGGGAAGGGAAGGGAAGGGAAGGGAAGGGAAGGGAAGGGAAGGGAAGGGAAGGGAAGGGAAGGGAAGGGAAGGGAAGGGAAGGGAAGGGAAGGGAAGGGAAGGGAAGGGAAGGGAAGGGAAGGGAAGGGAAGGGAAGGGAAGGGAAGGGAAGGGAAGGGGAGGGGAGGGAAGGGGAGGGGAGGGAAGGGGAGGGGAGGGGAGGGGAGGGGAGGGGAGGGGAGGGGAGGGGAGGGGAGGGAATACACTAATACACTGTTACTCCTTGTAACTGTTACGCTTATATGAAGTTTCCCATTATTTTCAAAATCATCAGTTAGATTGAGTATCTTTAATTTCTGACAACTCAATCATAATAAAGAGCTAATTAATAGGTTAACAATAGGTGAAGCATAACTTTTTTTTTTTTTTAAGACTGTTGTTTAACCCAGCCAGCAGCTGAACACCACACAGCCATTTGCTCACTCACCCTCCAGTGGGATAGGTGAGAGAATTGGAAGAAAGGTAAAACCCATGGGTTGAGATAAGAACAGTTTAATAGGGACAGAAAAGAAAGGGAAAATAACAATAATAATAAAAGAATATACAAAACAAGTGATGCATAACACAATTTCTCACCACCCACCAACCAATGCCCAGCCAGTCCTCAAACAGTGGTTGCCACAGCCTGGCAAGTCACCCCCAGCTCTATATGCTGAGCATGACACCATATGGTATGGAATATCTCCTAGGTCAGGTGGGGTCAGCTGTCCTGGCCATTTCCCCTCCCAACTTCTTGTGCGCTCCCAGCCTTCTTGCTGACAGGGCATTATGAGAGGCTATCCTTGAATTAGTGTAAGCACTGCTCAGCAACAAGTAAAACTTCAGTGTGTTATCAACATTTTTCTCATTCTAAATCCAAAACACAACATTATAGCAGCTACTAGGAAGAAAATTAACTCTATCCCAGTTGAAACCAGGATTATTTTTGAACATGTTGTCTTTTCAAAGATAGCTTAATGTCAGTTTTTCAAAAGATGTTTAGGCTGTCATAGATTTTACACTAAGTTTATTTGTAAATTAGGTGTTTAGCATTCTTAAGTTTCCACAGTAAGAAGAAACTTGCTAAACCTTGATAGGAATCTAAAGAGATCTATTCTTTTTGCATCTTTCACAAATATTCTTGCAAATTTTCTGTCATAGGTAGGTCAGGAAGAAGGAGCAATAGGAGTGAAGGATAGAAGAAGAGAAAGGGAAAAGGGATCTTTTTTGCTTTTAACTGCAAAGACTGAATGAACATGGCACTGGAATTCTTAAGTAGCATTAGCCATTTAGGCTAAATAATTGCTTCCACAAGTTTTCAGCTGTAATCCCACTCACTTAACCATAACAATAAAATCTTTCTAAATGAGCCTGTGTACTGTTCTTGATTTAATTTGGTGATTTTTGGCCTCTATAATTACTTGAGAACTTCAGGAAGTTTCAGCCTGAATTTCAAGGTTTTGTTTTCATTTTGTTTTGAAGTTTTAGAAGATTTTATTTATTGAAGCTTGAAAGGGACTAAAGGCAATCAAAGCGTAATTTTAACATGTCATATTAACATTATTGATTAAGATAGGCTATAAGAAATGGGCCCACAGCTGTCCTCTCATCTGTGAGTGATGAAATGGCTGGTTGTTCTCCTCTGGAACAGACCACAGAGGATGTTAATTACAAAAAGAAACCCCTAGCAACAAAGAGAGCTCAATATTGTAAGTTGCCCACCCAGCCATTATTGTACCATACTTCAGGTCAAAAGTGCCTTGAGGATGACGTAGATTGCTCATTATTTCCAGGTTGGGCATGTTAGAAAGGGAAGAAAGTGTTTACAGAAGCCAGCGACATGGGATTGGATATGTTGACAATGAATCAATAACTCTTTCTGATATAAACCTTGTAGTAGAGTGAAAATGCCTGTAATAATTCTTTAAAAAAAAATAAATGGCAGACAGATATACACAACTTCAATTTTATTAAAAATGGCCAGTTAGGTTGAAGTTTGGCATGGAATGATTTTATCAGTGTTGGACTGGAAGACAGGATGTGTGATGATGTACAGATGGGTGTTTTCTGACACCTGTCAAGTGAACAGCAGATGAAAAAGGGAGTCAGTACAGAAGAAAAAAGAGACAAATTATTAATATCCTGATTACTAAATGTTGGGATTTCTTCTCTTCCTTGTGTTTTACAGCTACAGAACTCCAATGAGATTCACTAACTTACCATAGCCAGAAGTGAAATTTTAATCATCCATTCTAGTCTGAAACCTTCAGAGTACACAGCCTGAAGTTGGGTTTATAAGGTCCTGTCCTAACGACATCAATACCTCTGTGCTGATGTTTTAAGAACAAAAATCTGGAGATAAATCCTGCTTTGGGAAAGAAATTTATTAAAGAATTGGCTTCAGTATCATTCTCTGGGATGATAGATATGATTTGAATCCCTCAGCAACTGCTCATTCACACTAAAACCAAGAAAGATGAAAGCATCAAAAAAAAAAAATCCGAACATTGCGGGAGATGCTAAGTCTACGTATGTGTTAGCTTTGGTCTTTTCATCATTTTTGTGACACTGGCTATTTCCTTCTTTTGGTGCTTATCATATAGGAGAAACTGTAAATCTACATTTTTCAAGAACTGTGTTTTTGAAACATATGCACATGCAGATGACTTTGAGACAGTACGCAGCAACACATCCCTTGGCATTCAACATACAGGCATAGCCACAAATTAAACATGTTATTTACTCACCATCGTTCTTCAATAACATAACTCATATTCAGGATTAACTGCATTGGTTTGTGTTCGTATTACTGCCAGGAAAAGGAATGTATTCAGTTTGGCAGATATACTGTTATTGTTAAATTATAAAACGTTGTATTCCCTCTACCCTTTTTTTTTTTTTTTTGAGTGCATATATAAATATATAAAACGATATGCTATTTTTCTTCATGAATGAGTAAAGGTTAAGGAGCTTCTGAGATGTTAGTGACATGACCTTGTTCCCTCTTTAGAATGGGAATAAGTAGAGTATGATGATATTTCATAAAGTTGGATGAGGAAGAAAAGAGACATCTTGTTTGTAGGTATTTCTCTTTTTTTGTGTGTTATGGTTTGAGAAACCCATAACAATTTATTGTCATTTAGACAATCATTCTATCACCTGATGAACCCTTCCCACCCAGGAAAGGGAATTAGGGAAAAACAAGGAAACCTGGGAGTTGAAGTATAAATAGATTTAATAGAGTAAGATTAGAAGATTAACATTAATAACACTAAAGAACCAATATTAATCTCAATACCAATACAAAATATGCAAACATTATACTCAGCCAATTCTGTCAGGAGGAGCTCTGCACTCCCAGCAGTGACAGCAAATGTCAGTCACTGCGAGTGTTCTGGCTTCAAGAGGAAGGGAAGGGCTCAGCGCTCCAGCACCGGGGCATGAAGTTCTCAGGATTGCAGACATCGAGGGAGAGAGAGAACTTAGCAGCAAACTTCCTAATTTATAGTGAATGTGACATTGATGGTATAAAATAACCCTGCTGGCCAGCTTGGGTCAAGTGCCCGGGTCTCGCTCCTCCTCATACCTGCATCTGGCAAGCTCGAAAACACTGAGACCTTGAGACCCACACACCATAGCTGGCTATAAAGTAAATATTTGCACAAATTCAGTCACTAGAGCCTTCTAAAAGTGCAGTCTTCCTAAGTATTAGAAGGGAAATCAGTCCCGTGTCTCTCAAACCAGGACATCTTGTTATCAGGTCACAAATAATAATACAGCCAAAGAAAACACATTTCTACAACTCCACGTTTTTTCCACTTAAGTTTTTGCTAATGAAAGAACGTTGCAAAACTACCAAGGAATACTGAAGCTTTGTTAGATCATTTACTTTCTTCAGTGGACTTAATGGGTAGATATCCATAAGGATTGGACAGAAGATCTTCCTGATTTTTAAGTAGGAGCTGTATTGTCCCACTGACAAAAGGTTTTTACTCCTGTAGAATGTAAAAATTTTCTCTAATTTTGAAACATCATTCTGTATAGGAGACATTTATATGCAAATGGCTGTCACACTGGGAGCAAAATTCAGCTTGCTGTGTTAAGTATTTAGACAATGCTTAAAAAATATGAGGCACCTCGGGGCAAGACCCTAAACAAACTTGTCAGCTTGGTGGGCAGCTGCTTGCATCAGTTGTGAAAAATGTTGAGCGTGAAACCGTGCCTTCAGCTGTTCTGTTTCTTCGTCCTAGACATCCCTCTGATTCAGGAAGCTCAGGACATTTCAAACTCACGAGGTCTCCCAACGTTTACATTCCCCACCATTCAGGAGACTATAACTATAAACACAGCACATGACCAAACAATAACTCCAGTTGTTTGTCTTAGATGGCAGAAGAACTTTCCTGAGTGAAAATGAGATAAAGAGAGTTTATTCTTTCAGGGTTGATTTATAATAAACAGCCAAAATTATGGGGAAGATTTGATTTCACAAGTATTCTGAGGAATGCACACACATGGCACAGGCTACTCAAACTTTGACAGTCAGTGTATGTTGTATTATGGCTTATTATGGCAAGATTTCCATAATGGTTAAGTGGATTGAAAATTGTTCTATTGAACAAGAAAAATCTGTTTAAAATCACTTGAATCCTTCCGAAAATGTAAGAATGCCATTATAGCTTTTGCTAATTTTGCCTGTATAGTTACTTATACTGTTCATTACATTGGTGCTTAAGAACACTTATTGTAAAACAAAAAGTCAGCACATATGACCACATATGACTATAAAAGGACATGGTTACATGGGCAAATCAAGAGTAATTTCATTGTTTAACCCTCTTATTGCCTCCTTTTCACAAAACGGCACAAAACCTAATCAAGTGGAAGGAAAGAAGAATTTTTATTTTTTTTTTAATGACGGTCTTGTTCACAATTGCAATAACTGCATTTGGCTGACAAGTAGTTTTGTTTGCCTTAGAGTTAATAAGTAGTCCTTACACATTCAACAAGCACAGGCATATCTTATTTGCCATATTTTAGGGAGCCAGATCTCCAGCTTTCAAAATATCCCTGGGGTCTTCTCTAATACAAACATTTTTACAAGCAGCACTGTTTGCTGAGTTTTTCCTACATATCTGGTAAACAGTACGTTAGCTCTGTCTTACATTTATTGTTGCTAAAGAGGCAGTTAATTACAATAATATATTATAAATTAAAATATCAACTTCTGGTAAATCATATTTTTCTAGCATAAAATATAGTGCCACCTGCTTTTTAATGTTATTTTGTTCTTCTCTTACTACTTCCACAACATGCTTCTCTTTCCCTGTTCTATATGATAAAGGGTATTGCAATGAGTAAGTTAGAAAATGTTAAGCATTTGTTACACTAAGGAACCTACTGCGGGCTACGTTAAGGAATTCATTTAAAGTACAAAATATCTTCTGTGCTACAGACATGTTTGTGAAAATCCATTTGATTTGACCTAAAGCTGGCAAAGATTCTCTTAATTAATCACAAAAAGTTAACATTCAGTGGTATATTAAATAATTACAACTTGCTTGTGTTTACTGAAACACCTCTTTTTATTGTCTTTATGCTGGTGTTTACTAAGTTCACAGCAGTATTTCACTGTAAAACTTATGTTACTTGTGAAATTCTAATTTACCTTTAATTTTATTTTAGCCTTCATATTGTTGGCCCCTGTTATGGCAGCAAACTTGACAATAAATACTTCCATGAGCAATGGTGGTTATGTGCTCCCTTTAGTATAGAAAGCTGACCTGCAAAGAGAGACCAGCCTAAGCTCATATATAGAAAGTGCATGAAAGGGTTGAAAAGGAGTGTTTTGAGTCAGAAGCAAACACTATAACTTCTGGGCTACTTTGTGTTCAGCGTATCATCTAGAGATAGTTGTGTCCTAATTTACTGATTTTTTTCGCTTCCTGACATTGATTGCAAAAACTGAGGAGCCTGTGGAAACACACAGCTGTTTGTGAAACCTCATTGCCCAAACTGTGTTTTGCCAAGACCCAGCCTATGGACAGAATAAAAGAAGAAAAGCAACCTGTAAGGAAGCTCCTCACACCTCCACTGTTCTTTGGTACAGACTGCTGCCACCTGGAGATCTCTGCTAATTAACAATTTTCCTCCAAAGCACACGCACTAGCTGTGGAATACTGGAAACCTGGGCATGTTCCTTTTTGCCTCTGCCTGCTTGTACTGAGATGGGGTGAGACCTTTCCATGCTCAGGGAACACTCTGCTGATCCCCTTCAATGTCAGTGTGTTGCTAGAGAAGCTCAAATCAGGGAACTTAAAAGGAGATTGGATTTCTTTATATTTTAATTTGTATCAGCAGGAAACTGATGAGTAAAAGGATTAAAAGGTTTAGGATTCAGTGGATAGATGCATAGCTTATAATTTTGCGGGGACTGTAAAATTATGTTAGTACTTGGAGACCTGATTAATTATCTCATTGTGAAAGAAACCTTCCACATCAGAAAGAGACAAGGAAAGGTGCTGGAGGCTTTTACAGAATCCTGGTACTTCATTAGTTTTCAGCTAGCTGTGGGCATAAGCAACAAGAAAATTCATTATGGGTTTGGAATGATGTCCCTGTCCTGTGCCTTTTACATTCTGCTGGAAGTCTGTAAAAACACGTATCGATGCCAAGTCTAAGAAGTTTTCCTTATGCTTCAGTACCCTGTCTTTGCAAACAAATTGTTCTTGCTCTCTTTGATGTATATATATTTAAAGAGTAATTATCTGCAAATGTATTGCAGAATTTCTTCCTGCTGCAGCGCTATTGTTGGTGTAGTAATTTTGGTATAGCTGTCTGCTTGTACCTTTGCAGCCACATCTCTCTCTTGCTCTCTCTTTATGTATCACAGATGTAGTTTAACTTTTCCAAAGTGAAAGTAAAAGGCCTTGTGTTGATATGAACAGCATCAAGGAATACTTGAGATGTTGTTTCAATATCGGCTATGTTATTTTTCCTGCCAAAATGGAAGGATTTGTTTACCTGTTTAAAATTAGTCCATTACCAGCTCAGATCAATTACTTTCTCTGGGTAATTTTCTAATGTTTCTTTTTTGTGACAAAAATTGCATTCTATGGAATTTTTTTATAAGATCTGCACTGACCCTGCTTTCCAGCTGTCTTTTTCACCAAAATGACAGAAATACTATAATGAAATTTAATATTTGCAAAGAGACAAATGTAGGAGAAGGATAATGTTTACAGGCAGAGCTAATCTCATAAAGAAATAAAACTCTTTAATAGAAAGAGCTTTCTGACAGATCATTTCACATCTGATGTGGATGTTTTGCGTGCTGCAGTACTGTGGTTTGGGATAATACACGATCAGTCAGAGATTGTACTGTGTGTTGTAGTGCACATTTAAACAGAGTTAAAAGCAGTTACTGTAGTGTAAGTAGAATTCCACTGGAGAAGACTGGCTGTGTTCTAGAAACTTTATTTACTAAGACATACACTTCCAATGCACTGTTGTATCTATTATAGAGGATGAGAAAATAGGCAAATAATAGTTCTTCCATTTCTATTTCACAATATTAGTTCATTTTTTATATGTACTCATATGGGGAACTTTACATTTGTTTCTGGGGTCTATCTGCAACTAGAAGATTTAAATGCTGTTTCAGAACCTCCTTGAGTAAGGCTTGCGGTAAGGTCCCTCCTAAAACACCACAGGGCTACATTTCTGATACTGCAGTCCATGGACCACTAATGTTAGAGACCTTTCAAATGCTGGTTCCTTTTCTTTGAAGGAACTCTTGAAGCTCTTTGCATAGAAAAGACTGTATTTTCAGAAGTATCCAGGTAAAAGAGGAATAAGCCTTTCTGCCTCTTCCATGAGCCCTGGTTTTCTTACAGAAAGGACAGTAATTTGTAGTGCTTATAAAAGAACACTGATTAAAGTTGAAGTTGCTAATACCTTACAGTTAATAGCTGTAGGAGTTACAGGGAACATAGATTAGTGGAAGAAGATGCTACTGACGCCACTTAAGATGTATTATTGTTTTGAAACAAAGTCCTTATGTTCAGAAAGCCCAAGCTCATTGTTTTGCCTAATGTCCTTTCTTACATACTTGCATATATATATATACTTATGTATGTGTATGTATATATTAATACATCTTGCATCTTCACACTTCTGTGCTTGGTGTAATAGTGTGTTGTTACAGAATGGGACTTCTGAGTGAGTTCAGACCAATGATCTCTCTTGTCCTGTGTTCTGCCTTCAGCTGTCAAGGGGCACTCCAAGATCAGGATTGTAGTTTTCCCTGGTAAAGTTTGGTCCTCAATTTTAAGTGTGCTGAACTCTGGAATTCCCTTAAATACAGAAATCTTGCTTGCAACATTTGTGCAGGACTGTGTTTGGGGTTGTGTCTGGTATGGTTGTCAGAAGTCCTGTCTCACAAATTGTAGAAACATGAAATGGTTTAAGTTGGAATGGACCTTAAAGATCATCGAGTTCCAACCCCCCTGCCATGGGCAGGGACACCTCCCACTAGACCAGGTTGCTCAAAGCACCATCCAACCTGGCCTTGAACACTTCCAGGGATGGGGCATCCACAACTTCCCTGGGCAACCTGTTCCAGTGCCTTACCACCCTCAGAGTGAATAAAATTACTTCTAATATCTATTCTAAATATACCCTCTTTCAGTTTGAAGCCATTGCCCCTTGTCCTATCACTACATGCCCTTGTTAAAAGTCTCTCTCCGGCTTTCTTGTAAACACCCTTCAGATACTGGAAAGCTGCTATAAGGTCTCCCCAGAGTCTTCTCTCATCCAGGCTGAGGAACCCCAACTCTCTCAGCCTGTCCTCATAGTACAGGTGCTCCAACCCTCTGATCATCTTTGAGGCCCTCCTCTGGACCCATTCCAACAGGTTGCTGTTTTTCCTGTGCTGAGGGCTCCAGAGCTGGCCACAGTACTCCAGGTGTGGTCTCACTAGAGCAGAGTAGAGGGGAAGAATCACCTCCCTCAACCTGCTGGCCACACTTCTGATGCAGCCCAGGTTACAGTTGGCGTTCTGGGCTGTGATTGCGCATTGCTAGCTCATGTTGAGCTTCTCCTCAATCAGCACCCCCAGGTCCTTTTCTTCAGGCCTGCTCTCAATCCATTCTCCACCCAGCCTGTATTTGTGCTTGGGAGTGCCCTGACCGACATGCAGGACCTTGGACTTGGCCTTGTTGAACTTCATGAGGTTTGCACAGGCCCATTTCTCAAGTCTGTCCAGGTCCCTCTGGGTGGCATCCCTTCCCTCCTGCCTATCAACCACTTCACACAGCCTGGTGTCCTCGGCAAACTTGCTGAGGGTGCACTCAATCCCAACACCCACGTCACCAACAAAGATGCTAAATAGTATCAGTCCCAGTGCCGACCCCTGAGGAACGCCACTTGTCACTGCTTGCCACTTGAACATGGAGCCATTGACCACAACCCTTTGAGCGTGACTGACCAGCCAGTTCCTTATCTGCTGGGTGTTCTACCCATCAAATCCATGTGTCTCCAATTTAGAGACCAGGATGTCGTGCAGGACAGTGTCAAATGCTTTGCACAAGTCCAGATAGAGGACGTCTGTTGCTCTCCCTTTACCCACCAACACTTTAATACCATCATTGAAGGCCACCAAATAAGAGGTGGTCCTCACTCTTCCAATTTGTGTCCAAATCCTGCCTTGAAATTATGGCTCTATTTTACAGGGAAATTCTTTATCTGCCTGGTAGGGTAGATGCTTTACACCCAGGAAAGTGGTTTTACCAGGCTCAATCTCAGCTGCAGGGTCGGAATATTTACATTGCTAGGAGGTACTGATAGGAGATGTGAAGTAGTACACATAGTCAGGCATATACAGAAGACTAAAAACAGTACAAGCATATATGATACTTACTCCAGGTTCAACTATTTCTAGCTTAGTTTAGTAACTCTTAATGGGTTAGCAGTCATTTCTAAGCATTTGTTCAGTCTCATTTTGAACACATGAACATTGTGCATCCTAAACATACTTCATCAAGGAGATGCATGGATCTACTACCTGCTGGATGAGAATAATCTCCTTGTCTTTACTTATTCATAATGCAATTATTTTTAGTTTTTTCATAGGTTAGTGCCAAAGTAAGTCTCCTGCTTACTGGGTGTTGCTTATTATTTACTGATTTCAGACTATACCAGAAAGTCGTTAGCTGTTAAAGCTCTGCATTGTCAGCATTTTCTCTATAGAATATGCTTAGTTGCTAGTACACCAAGTCGGTAACTGTGACATGGTACTGGTTATGAAATGTTGGTTATGTGATTCTTCTTCATTACTGTATCTGATTTTTAAATCACAAAGACTGAATCATTTTTCACAGGATGCTTGCTTATATGTATGAGCTACTTTTCAGAATCATCTTCTTAATTTAGACAGAAAGATACACTTTTTGCGATATCTTGATGATTTTCCAAATTGATAATATCTTTTGAAAGATTACTCCATACTAATTTGTTATCCAAATCATGCCCAGCTTTCATCTGTATATCAACAGAGCAGGCAAATACAATATTAATTCTTATTGGCACAGCAGCTTTAAGTAGATGGTACATTTAATAAGAACGTTGCATGAAGGCTAAAG
Source organism: Vanellus vanellus (assembly GCF_965231255.1). NCBI lineage: Eukaryota > Metazoa > Chordata > Aves > Charadriiformes > Charadriidae > Vanellus > Vanellus vanellus. The sequence continues at coordinate 14,660,871 of NC_138908.1, read as the reverse complement.
CTTGTATAAATCCTGCCAGTTTAGGGAGATAGCGTAAGTACGGCTTTTAAAATTATAATACTGGGATCTAAAATACACTTTCTGTGATGCTTTTCTTTATCTGTGTTTCATTTGTCTATAAGAGATAGACAGGAATGGCGTTTGCAACTAAGAGGGGATTTCTGTTGAATTTCTGTAGCAATTTGCCCCCTGTGGGACAATGTTTTAATCTCACTATGGGTCCTCCTCCTGAACCAAAGCCCTAGAGGTAAAGTGGCGGAAGAGGTGTGAGATCAGAAACATTCCTGAATGTAAATGGCACACTTCTGAAAACTCTTAATCCACTCTCAGGCATTTTTCTCTTTTGCGTAGAAGGACTGGCTGGGAAAAAATGCTGCATCGTCCTTTGCTGAAGTTGCCTTTTTCACAGCAGTCAGGATCTGATTCTGAGGATATCGGTGATTTCTTTTTATAGGCTGGTTTGTTTTGTTTACCTTTTCCTTTTTTGCTATTCCTTTTTAAAAATTGTAGCAATGTTAGTGTATTTTTTTTTAAGATTTTTTTCTTCTCACACCCCAAAAGACTGGCCAGTTATCACTTTCTTTATTAATTATTGGCTGCAGCATAAACTGTACTTACTGCCTCATTTAATTTAGTACAGGGGGGAAATGTGTGTATGTGCAAGTGGAGGGGAGAGAGAAAAGCCACAAAAAAAAAAAAACAAAAAACAAAACATGAGGAAGGAATTGCATCTCAAAATGTCCCTTACAGTGAACATTTTCATAATTTTCCTGGTGACCTTCTACAACTAAGATTCAAAAGTTCATAAGCAACTTTTTAGTTGTTAGATAAATGCAGAAGTTTTTTTGTAAATGTTAACGTAAATATTAATGAAATATTGTAATTACCATTCATAATTGTTTATAAAGTCAATGAAGCAGATGAGCAGCTCAATTGTAAACTCAGATCTTATAGTCAGACTATTGGTTGGTCCACAAACTCTTCAAACACCAGATAACTGGGATAGCTTTGAATGTGAAACTGAATGTCATTCTTATGACTATTAATTTTTTTCTCTCCAGTGCAGACAAGGAAGGACTTGGAGAGTACCTCAAAGAGGCAGGGTATGTAACTACCAATACCTCTGCTTTTATAAACTCAGAGGGTGTGTCTGTACTATGCAGGACTGGTGGAGGGAACACTTAGCCTGTGGATTTCTCCTTTGAGGACCATGGTTTGTACTAGGTCTCATGGTTAAAACCTATAAAGCGTAAAAGCATTTGTATTATCCAGGAACCCCTTTTCCTTTCAAATATATTTCATGATAATTAGGGACTTGACTCATCATTTCTGAGGCCTGCAATAGAATCCTTACAAATTGGATTCCTTTTAAACTCTCTTTTGAATTAATCCTTTTGTTCTGCAGGGTATGAAACATTTGCTTTCTTCTTTCTATCTATCCCTCTCACAGGCCACACATGTGAATTGTAAGGGATACATTGCTCTCTTTGGAATGAAGCAGAATGTAGAACCAAGTGCTCCCTTCCAGTCTACCTCACCTCCTTGCTTACTCCATTTACTTTCTTTCTGTGCCTCAAGACCATGTGCTCTTCTTTAGCACAGAGTAATAACAATTATTCCACTATTTAAAGTGTGGCTACAAAGAAGATGGAGACTCCTTTTTCACAAGGAGTCACATGGAAAAGATGAGGGGTAATGGGTACAAGTTACTCCAGGGGACATTCTGAATGGACACAAGAAGAAAATTTTTCACAATAAGAACAATCAGCCATTGGAATAATCTCCCCAGGGAAGTGGTGGATTCCCCAACTTCAGTCACTTTTAAGATTCAGCTGGACAGGGTTCTGGGCCACCTTGTCTAAACTATGCTTTTGCCAAGAAAGGTTGGGCCAGATGATCCTTGAGGTCCCTTCCAACCCGGTATTCTATGATTCCATAAATAGTAATATCCTTGTTTAGAGTGAGTTTGAAGAGTTGTGTATCATTGTCTGACGCTGTAGGATGATCGCTGTTTTCCTCAAAAGTTTCTCTTCAAGAGTCTTAGTACATGAGTAGGAAAGTCTAGGAGTAGAGTAGGAAAATAGGAAGAGTAGGAAAGCACTGGTGAGACCACACCTCGAGTATTGTGTCCAGTTTTGGGCACTTCAATACAAGAGAGATATCGAGGTGCTGGAGCGAGTGCAGAGGAGGGCAACGAAGCTGGCGAAGGGCCTAGAAGACAAATCATATGAAGAGCGGTTGAAGGAGCTGGGACTATTTAGTTTGAGGAGGAGGAGGCTGAGGGGAGACCTCATCACTCTCTACAACTATTTGAAAGGACACTGTAGAGAGGTTGGTGCTGGTCTCTTCTCACAGGCAATTAATGACAGAACAAGAGGGAATGGCTTCAAGCTCCACCAGGGTAGATTTAGACTGAACAGTAGCAAAGAATTTTTCACAGAAAGGGTGCTCGGGCATTGGAATATACTGCCCAGGGAGGTGGTTGAGTCACCATCCCTGGATGTGTTTAAGAGACGTCTAGATGTGGTGTTGGGGCATCTGGTGTAGGGCAGATCTTTGTAGAGTAGGGTAGATGGTTGGACTCGATGATCCCAAGGGTGTCTTCCAACCTAGACAATTCTATGATTCTATGATAGCAATGTCATCCTTGCATTTTTGTACACTTACAGTAATCCTACTAGGATTTTGTTTCTTTTTCCCCTTGTAGCCTCTGTTTAGAAGGCTTCTGTGCTACTTCTTTCATTTGGGGAAACAAAATCCATAAGAGATAGATATCTACCTTTATCTTGTGCTACCATAGTCTTTCAGCCTTTTCAGTCTTTCATATCTTTGCTCCTCATCCTGACTTTTCTCCTGTACAAGGCCATTGCGTCATCTGAATGTCTCCCTCCATAGGACTCTCCTTACGTGTATTCACAGAATCAAGCTTTGCCTGCCTTATTCATTACAACTTACACGTATTTAGGGTGCTGCACTTTTTTTTGGTACATTTCTTTTTTAACAAAATAGCTGGTGTATTTCAAGAAGGGATATCTATATCCATTATCTAAAATATTTCAGAACTTCAGTTATCAACCTACCATTGCAATGGGTAGCCCCTAAGTGACAAAAATTTCACGTCATGTCTAACTCTTCTGTTTTTCTCTATGTAGTTTTAAAATTATATGCCCCAGAAGTAAAGTCAAAAAAGTTTTGTTGCTTCAGTAATATTTGGAAGCTGTTTTACATTCATTTAACTTCAGTTTTAATATTGCAAAGCTTATCTCATTGAAGAGAACGTTATCTTCTGACAGTTAACAATTGTCTATCAATTCTAACAGTTGCCATGCTCTGTTAGGCTCATGCCATGAATTAGAAATCATTGCCATTAATGCACTTTTAATTGCGGTACCATCTGAAACTAGACAGGATATTAAATATGAATCATGACAAATGTTTTCTGTAAGTATTCTTTATCAAGAAAGAGTTCTTTTTTTCATTGCTTAAACTTAATTTCATGCCTTGAGATGACAAGCAAAGCGGGTCATTCATTCTATGCTGCTCTAGAGAGAGTGAATGAAGACAATTGCACAATTTCATAGCAGTGGTAGAGAAATCCTGTAAAAATCTTTCTTTTTTTACTAACTACTCAGCAACAATTGGAAGAAAACAAAATCAGATTGCTGCTATTTCGAGTAAATTATTGGAGTTGCTCAGGACATTTACTTTTTAACTTCTGTTTTCAAAGTTTTAAAATAGACGTTACATAGGAAAACTTTAAAAGGAATTATGCTTAAGTGTAAATTTCTTTTTTGTTTTCAATTGATTTACTTTGTGTCATGTAACTGAGGACTAGAAATCATACCCATTTCTCTATGAGGCAGAAGGATCCAGTAGCAGTGAAGTCTGTCAGTAATGTGAAGCAACCTTTGGCAAGTCACTGGACTTCTCTCTTTTTCGGGTCACTGTAAGTATAAGGAAGAGAGATGCTTAATGATGTTTTATTTTACTTATTTTTTCCTTGTCTTTTTTTTTTTTTTGTTTACATTTTCATCCAATGATTTTACTGAGACAAAAAGAGAAATATTTTCATAAAATATTTTCATAAAATATTGTTATAGTAATTCTCAGTGGGTTTGCAGTGAAAAAATACACTTTTGGTTTTTCTCTGAAGGCTTTCTAACAGCTCTTTTTTGTTTTTTTCAATTACTCACCTCTATTCTCCAAAAATGGAAGAAAATGGAAAGAAGGCAGCCCATCTACAGTGCTAGTCTGAATTTGGTGAGAGGAAGAGACAGTTATAGGTCTACAAAAAAATTCTGTCTTTCCTTGTATCACAGATAAATCTGTATCTGGGTTATCATAACTCATACATAGCCGGCTAAACATGAGCTTTACAACACTTCAGTGGACACTATTGAGGGTCATAGTTAGAAGACTAAACATGGACAAAATTGTGAAAGATAATGATATCTCTGAAAATGAGGAACTGATAAACTGTGGACCTGTCTTCCTGATTACAGTTCCCAGCATGATGCTGGAACTTATTTGCTAATACCTACAAATACAAACATGCTGAAATGCATCCAATAAGGGTGGGAAAATGAAGACTGACAGGTAACATGTTGTTACAAAGAACACATTGCATGAGATGAGTCTGATTTCTTTCTGTGTCAAGGTAAAATGCTTTGTGGATAGGGGAGAAGCAGTAGGTGTGATACCCTGACTTGTGTCACTGTTTTAACAGTTTCAGACTTTACATTCTGACAGATGACCTTGGAGAGCAGAATACATTATGGATAACACTGGCTAGAAACCTGTTTGCAGAGATTAATTATCAGTGGTTCATAATCAAAACAGAAGTGTGTAGTGAGTACTGTTATTCAATATTCTTCATTAGTGCTCTGAAAGATGGAATGCAAACTGTTAATTAAATTCACAAATCAAGCTACACTGGGGAAGCTTACAAGCCCAAGTAAAGTTTCAGGCACCAGCCATTATCAAATTACAAAGTGTTGTTGCTTAAGTGAACACAGACACAGGATGGGGAACAAGTTGGTAATAGCCATTTCACAGAGAATATCTGAGGGTTTTAAACAAAACATAAACTCAACTTGAATCAGAGGTTGCAGAGCAGCTGGTTGCACTTAGGGATGAATACTGTCTGTAAGACATAGCAAGATATTTTTTCAACTTTAACTATTGTTATGGCTAAAGCTAAAGTACTGCATGAAATTTTGGGCTTTGCAATTTAAGAAGGGTGCTAAATAATTGTAGAGGACCCATGTGAAACACCGAAAGTTAAACACTGAGCTTACTTAAGGAAGTCTGGTGATGACAGAACAATTGTCAAATGTATCATGGATGGCTGCAAAAAATAAGACCATTGAAATCTGGGATCTCAGTTGTAGAAGTGCAAGTACCTTTCTACCAGCTCACATGGATGATGCAAGAAATAAAGTACTAAACAGCAGTTAAACCTTTATATAGCTTGTTCACTGAACAGGAAGATCCACACTGATTAAATATCAGTTATTTTAGAGCTAACCAGCTTTTTGGTTTGGAAGATACATAGATATTGCTGAAATAAAAATCATTAAATGATATGGGTATTTTTTATATTTTCACAGAAGAAAAGAGAACTAGGAATGATTTATTTTCTCTCATTTTAGTCAACAGGAGCTTTGCTCTGACTTACTTTTACTTTGGGAGCAATTATAAGAGGGCATTGACCATGGTTGGTTCCACAGAAATATAGTGCATTTTTACAGATGTTTAGAGAGCTGTTCATTCTGTGCAGTTTTGATTCATAACCATTTTCTAGCAGGAAAAAATATATTCCAGACATTCTGAACTACAAGCATCCTAGCCTATATGCACAAAATAAAGCTGTGTGAAGGAAACAATCAGCCTCAGTATGATATGAATTCTGTATGTGTGGCCATTTGGGTGACATCATACATAATGAAAATCTAAAGGGCAGCTGAAAGTTGTGGTTACATGTAAGCATAAAAAATCTGTCTAAAAATTATCACTATTTTTTTTGCCATTGCCACTATTTACTTAAGAAACAAAACACCGTCCTTCCCAACAGTCCGTTCCAGATTAGTTTATGGTTTGTGTAATCCAGTATGAGACATATTTCACTTCAGTCAGTCGTTGGATAAAGAAGGTCAAGTAAATGGCAGGGAGAAGACTTCCATGATTTTTCTCCTTTTTGTGTGGAAATTGCAACTGAAATCAGATTCCAATCTGCTGTAAATTTGGTGAGTAAAAAGGAAAATCTTTTCCTGCAAAAACTTTCAGAAATATTTATCTGTTGTTGAAGTTTCACTTTGATGGTATTTTTCCTACCAGCTACCTAGACGATAGCTGGGTTTGTGATAAGAACATGAGCCTATTATAAATAAATAGATATTCAGACAGACAGACTGTGAAATGAAGCATTTATTTTGATTTTCACTTGGGTTTGGACATGGTTTACGTTCTATACATTTATGAAATGAGTCAGCAGAGGCATCTTCATTACCGTACCAACTACTCTCTGATGCTTTCTTGATTGTATCATTTTAGATCTCACTAAAATAATACACAGAAGCTTTTCTATTTATTCAGGTCATACTGTGTTCTCAGAGGAAGCACGTTTTTGTTTGTTTGTGTTGGTTTTTTTTTTTCCTTCTTGTATTCATCCTGGAACAATGTGTGAAACTATACAGAAATGTATTAAAAAACAAAAACAAAAACAAAAACAAAAAAACACAAAAACCTAAAACATTGCCCTTAGATAAATAATCTATTCAGTGATTTTGATATAAGTTGAAATATAAAAGCCTTAACAAGCAGATTAGAATTTTTTATGGTTCGTCATGAACTGGCCTTTTTGGGGGAAAAAATTAATCTGGAAAAATTGTATTTTCTGTCAATGTTGTGTAAAAAAAAAAAAAGATGAGAAAAAGTAAAACATACACGGTTAGGGAAACGTCAATTAAGAAACGTACTTTCAATAAAGTCACTGTTTAGAATTATCTTTTGCTTCCCAGTCAAACACATTCTATTTACTCTTCTATTTCAATTCTAATCCAAAGCAATTACTTATTAGTCATAAGGTACACACAGGGCATGGGCAAAAACAGTTCAGAATGAAAAGTAAATAGGTTTTTTCATGATGAGTTGGTGGATGAAAAGCCAGACATGAGTGAACAATATGCCCTCGCAGACCAGAAAGCCGACCATATCCTGGGATGCATCAAAAGAAGCAGGGCCAGCAGGTTGAGGCAGGTGATTCTGCCCCTCTACTCAGCTCTCGTGAGACCTCACCTGGAGTACTGTGTCCAGCTCTGAAGCCTTAGCACAGAAAAGACGGACACTTCGGAGCAGGTCCAGAGGAGGGCCATGAAAATTATTAGAGGGCTGAAGAACCTCTCCTATGAGGCAGGCTGAGAGAGTTAGAATTGTTCTGCCTGGAGAAGAGAAGGCTCCAGGGAGACCTCATTGCAGCCTTTCTATACTTAAACAAGGCTCTTAAGACAGATAGGGACAAACGTTTTAGTAGGGTCTGTTGCAATAGGACAAGGGGTAATGGTTTTAAACCAAAAGAGGGTAGATTTAGACAAGATATAAGGAAGAAATTTTTTATAATGAGAGTGCTGAAATACTGGAACAGGTTGCCCAGAGAGGTGGTAGATGCTCCATCTCTGGAAATATTCAAGGTCAGGTTGGAGGGGGCTCTGAGCAACCTGATCTAGTTGAACGTGTCCCTGCTCACTGCAAGGGGGGCTGGACTACATGGCCTTTAAATGTCCCTTCCAGTCCAAACCATTCTATGATTCTGTGATTTTATGATGATTAAACTTACACAAGTGTAGCACCTGGTTTGGGCCAGGGGGAGGACACTTTATTTCCTGCTACATAATAACTGGTCAAGAACTCACACTTACTGAAAGAAAAGAATGAGAATGCCTCTTCAAGGGTATCCTCAAATCCATTATTGAGCTTTGGAAAAACAGAAGTTTCCTGTGAGTACCTTGTCTTGCTCGGTCTGTGGACTTTGTTTGGAAACTGTTGTTCTAAGAATAATCTCATTGTTTCCGACTTCCTTAATGTTTGTGTAAGTGTAATGTAGTGTTAAACTAATATCTTCCTGTGATAGACCGTGTTTATTTGTATGACAGTTATTGAGATTGTTTTAAAAATTGTCCTGACTCTCACGTCTGTATTTTATATATAGACAGGCAGACATTTATTTATGTTCAGATTATATAGAACTTACATTTCTAGCAGCACTTTACTGAAATTCAATGGATAATTTAACAAAGGTTTGAAAACCCTGGAAAAGATATGTCCTCCAGGCTAGAAGAGAAAATCATGCATGCAGACTCACTGTTATTAAAACTAGGATTAGCAACAGAATGCCTGTGGGCAGCAAGGAACTCTACCATCTCGCCAGCATTGATGAATTCTGGAAATTAAATTGCTGTGAGAGGAAAAACAAAGATATCACAGACTCATAGAATATTGCAGGTTGGAAGGAACCTCTGGGTCACCTAATTCGATCTTACATTCCAACTGCCTACTTCAGTTTGGCTGAAATTGCTCAGGACCTTGTCTTTTGAGATCTGGATGTCTCCATAGATGGATATATTTTGCCATCCACTTACTCATTCTGCATCTCTTAATTTTATAAAATCACAGAATCATAGAATGGTTTGGACCCGAAGAGACCTTTAAAGGCCATGTAGTCCAGCCCCCCCTTCAATGAGCAGGGACATGTTCAACTAGATCAAGTTGCTCAGAACCTCATCCAACGTGATCTTAAACATTTCCTTGATGAAGCTCTTCTGGTTTTCTCGAATTACCTCCCTGTCCTCTACGTCCTACGCATAGCTTCAAGGAGGATGTGTTCCATGATCTTCCCAGGCACAGGGATGAGGCTGACAGATTGGTAGTTCCCAGGGTCCTCCATTCTACCCTTTTTAAAAATGAGTCTAGCATTTCCATTTTTACAATCATCGTGAACTTCACTGCCATGACTTTTCAAATATCATGGAGAGTGGCTTAGCAACTACATCAGCTAATTCCCTCAGGACTCCGGAATGTGTCTTGTCAGGTCCCATAGACTTCTGTCTGGTCGGGTTCCTCAGGTGGTGCTGAAACTGATCTTCTCTTACAGCAGAAGGGACTTTGCTTCCCCAAGCCCTCCCTTGCAGTCCATCCACTTGAGACGTGTGAGAAGAGAGGTTTCTGCTGAAGCAGGCAATGACATTGTTGAGTACCTCAGCCTTCTCCTCATCTGTTGTTACTAGTTTGCCATTCTTGCTCATCAGGGAGGGTATGCTTTCTTAGACCTTCCTTTTCTGGTTTACATACCCATAGAATCCCTTCTTATTATTCTTCATGTCACTTGCCAAGATCAGCCCCATCCACACCTTAGCCTTCCTGACACCAACCCTACGCAAACTGTAAGAGTCCCTATAGTCTTTCCAGGATACCTATCCCTGCTTTCAGGGTTATTGGAATGCTATAGAGACTGTCCTGTATGCCTTGTTCAAGTCAAGGTAAACAACATCAACTGTTTTCCCTTTATCCACTGCGGAAGTCATGTCATCACGGAATGATGTCAGTTTCCTGAGGTGCAATTTCCTCTTAATAAATTCGTGCTGGCTGTTCTGTAACACTGTCTTGTCCTTAAAATCCTGGATGTAGTTTCCAGGAGTATTTGCTCGGTGGTCACCCCAGGAACTGAGCTGAAGCTGACTAGTTAGTAGTTCCCCAGCTGCCCCCTTGAAGAGAGAGTTATGTTTACTGTTTTCTAGCCATTGGGATACTATTCTAGTTGCCATTCTGTTATAAAAATAATAGAGATAGGCCTTGCAACGTTATCAGTCATTTCCCTGGCACCTTTCCAGCCTCATTGCTGTATATGTCTAATTGAATTATGTGGTTCCTATCTCAACGTTTCCGTACTCTAGGTAATGCTTTTCTAACTGCCAAAGGTGAGAGATACCTTTAAACTGTGGACACTGAGAGGTGACGGGTAATAGAGGGTGAGGAAGATGGGCAGTGAATATCTGAAATTGGAAGTCTGAACTCTCAAAGCAGAAGCCTGCTGCTTGCTAGCTACAACCAGTATGAACTCTTGGTAAATATTGGTAACATCTAGGCACATCTTGAATGTCCCAACTGATAAAGAGACACAAGCCAGAATCATTAGTTAGGAGGCTGACCATGAGCTGTGCTTCTGCACACTGAGTATTTAGATTGGGAAACCTAGGGGCTGCAAATAAGGATTCCCAGATAAGAAGTAAGGTCTTGAAAGAAAAAATCTTAGAGAGAAGAAGGAGTCTCAGACAGAGGAAGGTGAATGCACTGGCTGGAGGAAAGACGCTGGCAGTGGGGAAGATACCAGAAACTAGAGAACTGCATGGGGACGAGTGGTGGGGCACGTCCAGCGACAGTGGTCAGTGGCGCTTTAGCTGGTGCCCACAGGCAACTGCATAGCAAAAACCCCACTATTTTTTGCCCAGCCTTCATGTGCCAGCAGTGACACCCTTGAGGGAATGGGCAGTCAGGACCTTGCAACTGTAGTGCTGGGGGCAGCAAGCAAGCAAGTGGAGGGGACCACCAGGTGACGTACAAGCTCAGTTCTCATAGGTGCTTAAATAGTCCCCAGCACCCAGATCCGCTACAGGATGGGCTGTGCTTGGTCTCACCCATAATGTTACCATGGAACATGCCACTGGGCTCAGGGGCCTGGGAGGACTGAATGAAGTCTTCACCAAGAGAAACTGGCGTAAACCCACAAATTATTTTAGCATTTTCCATGTGCATAATTGCAAGGTCTCCCACCTAAGCAGGATTCTTAATTTTCCTCATCCTTTCTTTTGCTGCTAGTGTACTTACAGAAGTCTTTCTCATTGCCTTTCACATCCCTCACTAGTTTCAGCTCCAGTTGTGCTTTGGCTTTCCTAACTCCAGCCCTGCAAACTCAAGTAAGTTTTGTGTGTTCCCCCAGGGTAGCACATCATTGTTTGCACCTCTGTATAAGAAAAGGTGTTTACACCTTTTCACTGTAAAGTTCATCCATGACAGCCTCTGCCATGAGTGCTCACCTCTCTGTATGTGTGGCTTGAAGAGACTGTCTGTGAAGACGAGCAACTTGTCTGTGCCATTTTGTCATCCAGGGCAATCTTTCATTAAGAAGCTGCAAACCACAGTCCTCAACAAGAAGAAATATATTTTTCTGGCATCCTGGACTGAGATTTTGCTATTTGCCTTGCTCACATCCCACAGGATCTTAAACTAGGCAGTCTCAAGGTCACTCTTGCCAAGGCTACACTAGACATTCACATCCTTAACCACTTCTTCCTTCTCTGTGAAGCAGCAGCAAGGAGAAGGCTCTTTGAGTGCTTACGTCAAGAAATTATCTTCAACACACCCACAAGCTTCCTGAACCTCTTACAGATAGCCCTATGCCCTTCCAGGAGATTTCAAGTGGTTAAAATTCCTATAACTACCAGGTGGGACATATGATCATGAGGTTTCTTCCAGCTGTCTATAGAGTGCTTAATTTCTTTCCTTTTTTGGATCAAGTGATTTGTAACAGACACTTGTCTTGTGACCCTTTCCCGTAAGCTGTGGATTAGCTTGTCACCCCTTTCAAGACAAAGCTTCATGAACTCCAGTCCCTCCTTTCCTTCCTGACGTTTCTCTTCTGAAAAGCCTTTGTGCATCACCAACAGAACTCTAGTCATGTGAGTAATCCCACTGAATTTCTGCAGTTCCAAAGAAACTGTATCTGTGCAAATGCAACAGCAAACTGATTCTTCCAATTTGTTTTCTATACTGTGTAAATTCATGCACAAACAGTTGAGGTGAACTCCCAGTGGTACCTCTTTCACAACGAAGTACAAGAGCTTTCTCAGTCTGGACACTTCCTCAGTGTCCTCAGTTCCTCCACTTCTCCTCTGGCTTGGACTGCTGTCTCTTGAGAAAACAATTTAAAGGCCTCACCAGGTTGGCAAAGCTGTTCTTTCCCTGCTTGGACATATGGATCAAAGGACTTATTTTTTGTCTTACTACTTACTTAACACACAACATGAAAATATGTGGAATGAATGATTACGATATTTTGGATAAACTAATCTAAAATAACTACCCGTGCTGATGACCCATTTTATGTCATCTGAAGCCTCTAAACACAAATTAATGTATGAGATCAGAATTGAGTAGCATATACGTTGTTGAACTTGATGTAGAAATGGATGGTTAAAGTTTCATAACCTGATGAAAAGCCCATATGGCTAAGACATCCCTCCTGACCCCTACAAACTTGCTTGGTAGGGTGGCATAGAAAGCTCAGTGCTCTTGTGTATCTGAGAAATTTTACATGGTGTTATACTTGCGTGTTTTATGTAAATTTATAACATATCCGTAGTCTGCACTCCATGGAGTTGGCTTAAATTCTTTTTGGTCATTGTGGTACTGAAATCTTCAGTAGAAGGGTGACAGCCACTATAGAAAAAGAAATGAACAAGAAAAAAATACACCTGTGGAAACATAAAATACTTTTCCCATTATTTCTATGGGCCTTTACTGTGCATTCTTTTTGGAGCATGTATATTCTAAATCTCATATGTTCAGGGAGAATTACTTGTTACAGGAAAGATTTTTCTAGCTGCCAAATGTTGGGCTTAATTTATTTTTTCAAGAAGATCTAAATTTATTTGAATATAATGCTTTGTTTCCTCCTGGAAGAAATAAGGAAAAGATAAGCTTTTTTAGTATTTCTTGATAACATGAGTCATGTTCTGTTACAAGCGGAAGTTAGAATGTATAGTTCTTAAAACATGACTAAGGGAAGAATAAAAGGACTCTAAATATACTAAGAAAATTAGTCTGAATTACCCTGAGACTGCAACTAAGTGTAAATTTGTTATGAAACTCTCTCTGGATAGCACATCGCGGTGGGGTTTATGCTAACTTACAACATGAAAGATTAAAGGTTTTTTCAGGGTTGCTTACTCAAACTATAAGCATATACTTATTTCAGAGCCTGACTCAGGACACTGGGAAGTGAGTACAATTTTAATACAGTACATATTACATGTCTAAGATCAGCCCACATGAATTTTCAGGAGATTTCAAAGGGAACTCGAAATGCAGATGTGGTAAATTGAGTCTCTCAAAATGCCCGTTTCATGTTTTTCAGCACATCCTGTCTGCGCACATGCCTGTGTATGCTTATGTTTAAAAATGAGAGGGTGAGCAATGCATTTTTTTATTACAATGATATCTTCCACTCATTTAATCTTTTTTTACTACTTTTCTAGACTGCTTCTTGAAAATTACTTCATACTTCTTTTTTTCAAATCTTTGATGAAAATTTTCAATTACAATTATTTGGAGACTGTTTTAATAGTTAGCAAAGCTGAAGTCAGAACTGGAAGTCAGAGAACCATGAAGGAGAAATGATGGGTCTTGAAAGGAAATCCCTCTTAAGGAGATATTTGTAATATAAAAGCACTTGCAAAATTCTGCTACAGTACATTTTGGAAAGGCTTACAGATGTAGAAGATGGTGGTCTGTAGCTGAGCCAAGGCCATTTACAGAAGAACTGATAACAAATATCACAGTCCATCTTTTCTAAAAGTCAGCATATCATCCTTCATGTGAAATGTTAACATTCCTCTCTAGACTAATATTGCCATAGGTTAAAACACATTAACACAGTAGTTCATGACTACATAATAGAGCATGTAATCCTGAGGACATACTTTAATGGCATCCGTCGTTTTATGAGTACTTGCACTGTCCCACAACTATTAAAAATTTCTCATGAAATTGTGTTTTAGCGTGAATAATGGACAGTGTCTCGGGAAGATGTAGTAGGAAAGAATGCACAGTGCAGACTCTTTGCAATATGCAAAAGTATTCTTTAGTGTGGAAAAACAGACTAGTAGGGGAAAAGTACCTTTTTCTTTAGTTAATATTTTTTTAGAAATCTTTTATGGTACTAAGATTGTTCTGTGAGATGTGGGCATGTGAAATTATTTAAAAAGAATGTATTACATCAATATTTCCATAGTCGAGCCTATAAAAATTCCCTTTGACTAGAACATCTGATATTTTGTGGACTGTATAAACTTAAGGTTTTTCAGTTGATTATCACTATATACAAATGGACTTGACAAATAGATTAGGTACTTCCATGCTCAGAAAACAGTAATTTCAGTAATTATCTACTGTACTGTGGAAGGGAAAGTCACTTCTTCTTCTAGACTGTTTGTCAACAAAGCCATAACAAAAAATTCTAATCTTTTTTTTTGCCACCTTTTATTTTCTGTGATCGTCTGAATACCTGCAAAGAGTGAGTAAAATGTTATGGTGAGCATAACACAAACGTTCCTTGCACTTGCTCTTCATGAGCATCAGTGAGAAGGTGGCTATCTGATCCAGGTATCGACACACCTGGTAGCAGTAGGGAATGTGTCAACCACTACTATGATAATAAGGCAATTGCAGTTTTCAAGATAGGTACTCTGGTATGCAAAGAGGATGAGACCTAAGCTCCATGTGTTGGCATCACATACCATTGCCTGTGGATGATATCTACAACTTTTCTTTCCTCCACACTGTTAACTCTGTATTGCTTAAATGACTTTACATGATTTGAATTCATTAGTTTATGCTGTGTAAACTGGGACTCCCAACCAAAATCTACATAGAAAACCCCATAAAAGGGTGGATAAACTAAAATTGTGCTTCGGCTTCCAGGCAGATTATTTAGGGAGTATATTTGCTGTGTTTGATCCAGCACCAACCTGAATTCATTCATCCATGTGCTACATACAACACAACACAACACTGAGAATCAGCCTGTCAGGTACAGTCCTGGTAGGCTTGATTTAGCACCAGACTGATGTGTCTGCAGACCTTCTGATTCTCAAGAAAACTCTTTTGTTATTTCATATTCTTCCCCACTGAGTGATGAGATCTGTGCCCTTCAGAAAGCTGTTGTAATTTCCTGACACTGGTGCGCGGATTTCAGCTCTTGGGCAGGAAGGTGCATAGGGTCTGTGGTTTGCCTCCTGCACCAAGGACTCCACACCAGCATCTGGCAGGGAATGCTCAGTCATATTGGCATAATAATTAAAGTAGTCTACAAGAACAGTTAAGGTTTTGTGGAATATTGTAAATTTCTATTCATTGTTGAATAAGAAGGAAAGTAAAGGCAAAATACTGAGCTACAAGCCTGCTATAATGGGCCTTGTCATATTTCCTTCACGGACTGTTGCAAATCCTACTTTTGCAAAGAGTGTGGATGATTCCTTAGGAAGTTGATGACATTAAGGTAAATTTTGCAACTGCAAAGGAAGAAAATTTTGGAAATAAGGGAGATACAACCTGTTACTTCACTTTATTCTCAGTATATGAAGAAAAAAATTTTTGAAGTTATTAGATATGACTAATATAAAACCTTAAAATGCATATCTTTGACCAGCCAAAGGACAAATTTTGGATGAGCAAAACAAATTATACAAAATGAAAATATGAAGAGACAAATAAAGGTAAAGTTTCAGGGTGCATTTTTCTCCAACTCCAAAAACTTTGTGATTATATTAATGTATTTTTGCAAATCTATTTGTGGGTTATTTTTCTGTTTTGTTTTCTTGTACTCTGAAGCACTGAATTCATACCTTTTCTGTGGAAATACAGAAAGCAGTCTGTCCTATTTTGTCCGTCATGGAAGGAACCAGAGTATAACTTTGATCAGATGAGGACAGGAGCAGTTTACTCCAGTAGCTATAGGAGAAAACACAAAGCAGCAGCATGACAGCCTCTGCTGATGTGAGCTCTGCCCAAACAGAGCAGTTACAGGATTTATATACCTTTAGGGAGCACAATCTGTTCTTCATCAAACCTTGCTAGATAAGCAAGACATGGTAAATAACAACAGTGACTGAAATCCTCTAGATAAGGAGGCTCCAGACTCCATTTCTTAGTAATAATAATCCATTCCTTTGTTAATTTAATCATGCTAACTGGTAAGACCATAAGCAGCAAATGTTTCTTAACCAGGAGGGCCTGCAAAAGCCTGCGAGGCATTAACGATTTCATTTCCATATGTCATTTTGTAGCACCTTGACTGCTTTTAAAATATTCTTCTGAAACTGAATTAAACTCACCCTGTGCTGCAAAAGATTTAGTAGAGGAAGTAAATATCAGGACAGATGGATGTTAATGAACTATCTGAACCTGTAACCTTTAAATAGATTGAACAATCATGTAAGTATATCACACGTGTGTGTTTGCTAGAGGCTATTTGCTTGTGCTTTTATGGCCACTGGACAATGCCTGATGATACCAAAAGAGTATTAGTCTACCGTTTACAGCTCTGTCGCTGACTCCCATGTTTCTAAAGATGAACTGATAGCACTGGTGATGTAGAGAAGACACTACCTGCAGGGCATATTACCACTATTTCATACAGATATATCCAGAAAATCATATTTTAACTATATTTCTGATGTTTGGTGGAGGATTTTTTTTTTTTCCTTTATTATCCATTGTATGTTTTCCCCTTTACTCTTCTCCCTCCCTGCTCTACTAATGGTGCTATGACTTAACCAGGCAATTCTGGAGCCAAGTGCAGACAAGTTCGATTACTCTTGGAAAGCAAGAGGTTCTTCTCTGGTCATTGAACTCATGCTTTTCTTTGTATTACACTTATTGGCCAAATTACCCAGTAGATAGTCTGATGTGAGCTCATATCTGTTTATTGCATTTGTAAAGTCAATTGGCAGCCCACACGTTCACATACAGACTCCCGTATAAAAGATGGACTTGAATTGAACTGGTATCTCGTTTTTGAAGGACTGTTTCTTTTGTATCTGTTTTGCACATCGTATTAGGAGTGGAAGTGAGAAAGTATAAAATGAGAGGCAAGCTTTATATATTTTCCAACTACGAAGACCAGACTGAAGTGTCTGAGTCTGTGTGCAGTTTTATTCCCAGGTGTTTTTCAGAACTGCTTTGCAGAAATTGTTTCTTTGGATAATTTTCATCTAAGCCACTTACTTCTACCAGAAATCACAGTGTTACTTTGCCTGTGTCCCTTTAAATACATTTAATAGTATTAATAGATAAATTAGGTTTAGAAGATAAAACACTAACATGACAAAAATGTTGAATTTAACAGTGGGTCTGTGCTAAAGTCCCCTCAAATCTGAGTCTCCTGCACTGGGCCTTTGATCAGGTTTGCAGCTAGTCAGACAAATAATAATGTGCAAATACTGTTAACTAGGGATAATTCTTACTATGAAACTGCTAATTGGTAATGACAGCTATAGTAAGTTACAAGCACTATTCTAATATATTCATATCAGCATAATAATACCTGTGGAGGTATCTGACCACATATTAAAGGATAATTATGATCCTTTAAAGTCTTTGTTAAGAGACGTACATTGTGTTCCTTCTCATTCATTTGGCTTTGTATTTTTCCTTCTGTATTTGTCTCGTGTTTTTTTCATGCACATTTAACACAATTTGCAGAGCAACAAAAAACACTTTCCATACCCTGGTGACAATGATTAGGAGATCAAACAAAAATTGTACAAAGATTAAAAAGATAGGACTCACAAAAGCCCTTCTGAGTGAATAAGGAGGTACAGGATTTGCTTTGAAACCTTTGCTACTTACTGAACTATCTGCACTATGGCACAGTGGTACATCCAATGATAAACTACTAGAGAAAATTAATCAAAAAACTTGATAGTCATCCAAATTCTGAATTCTGTTTAAATCAAGAAGCTCTGTCAACTACATTACTCACTAAGATTTTATTTTGCTATCACTGTCAAAGTTACTTAAAAATAGAAGTATTTTGATCTGGGTGACCTTAATGAAATATTGTCAGTTACTTCCATATCTGCTATCTTTAATTGTATTGAAACTCTGACATTATCGAGGTCACTTATTCCTGTGATTCAGGTGATTGTAGGTTGATGTTCAGGTGACTCTACATTTACAGCCATGAGAAAATACATCTTCCAGTTTAAACTTTTCCCTTTCTTTAATAGTTAATTTATTCTTTAATGAATACAGGTAAACATTTTATTTCTGGTTGGTTTTTTTTTTGTTTTTGTTTTTGTTTTTGTTTTTGTTTTTCCCCCAAGAGCTGAGGTATTCCACCTGGTAGTATATGGGTTTCTCTTCTCCCTTTTAAAAACAATCTATAGTCTTATTTTTCAAAACTTGTTATTAATTGTCTTTCAGGAAGGTTAGAGTATTCATATTTTTTGTTTTGTTTTTCCAGGGGCAGCTAGAGGGCATGTATGTGCACAGAAAATGCAAAAGTCTTTCTGAAAGGTTCAAATCATGTTATTCTATTTAATTTAACATGGTTCACCATATGTCTCTACTGAGATTACTTTCGAATGATAAAAGAACTAAAGTTTAATTTTGAAATTACTTATGCTTAAATCATTATGCTGAGAGTTAAGTAAAGGGACCCATAAAGCAAACTGAAGTTGCTGTCAGAAAAGGCCAGGCAGCAGCAGGGGAGAGCAACAAAAAATCAAACACAGTATAGTGTAACTATACAATTAAGCTTCAGAGTGAAAGATTTTTTGCAGTGCATTGTTTTGCTCATGCATAATCTATCTCCATAGCATATTCTTTTTATATGGAGACTGTGCAAAGTTTTAAAAAAGAGTGATGGAAAGAATATTTTTAATTTTGAGATCAGCGGGGAAATACTAGACAATTCAGGAATTATGTACAAATTCTAGTCTAAATTACAATTACGTGTTAAAGAAAAAATATTAAAAAATACAAAACCAAAATAACCCATATACTAGATGATGAGATCTGTCTTTTAGAAGGTGAGTTAGGACTTTATGAATGTAATCATGAGTTTATTCTTATTTTCTTTGTAGCATTTTAATTGTCTGTGTTACAGTTTCATGTTATGTAAATTTGAGAGTGATTTCTGTCTTAGTGATATTCTAAATGTAGAGTTAAGATTCCTGGTCTTTGATGTAATGCCCTTCACATTATGATTCTTAGAATTGATGTTATATTAATCTATATACAAATATGTTATTTTATCAGAAAAACAAACAAACAAACAAACAAAAAGGCTACATAAGTGATTTTCAGGAACTGGACAATTTACTATCATTTTCAAAAAAAATAAAAGTTTTTTTAACTGTTGAATTCCCACATCAGCTGTCTGCAAAATGTTAAGATATGCTGAGTAAAATCCAATCCAAGCTGCTCTTGCCAATAATGGTTTGTCAGACATGAATTCGTACAACTGGCACTTGAAAACTTCTCAACGGTAATCTTGTTGCACTGTACCACCTTCATAATGAAAATATCTTTTCTAACATTCAACCTGAACTTCCCAAGATGCAACTTTTTGCCGTTGCTTCATGTTGCATTGTCTGGAACTAGCTAGAACATTTTAGCTCCATTGTCTTTCTAATTGTTTTATAGACAGGGGTGTGGAACCAAGGGCTGTGGAGATGAACTTGTGTGACAAGCTGTGCTCCAGATAGTCACTAAAGTGGGACTGAATGAGTCTGAGGACAATAACCTAAAGAGAATTTCAAAAAGGTGATTTCTCCCAGTGCCCGGGTATTCAGTGGGAAAGCCAGTGGGAAAGCCTTTATGCAGTGAGTTAACCTTAAAGATACATTGAAAAAAATAGCAAGAATTGTTTTAAGGAGTTTCTTATGATCCTGTTAGATGTCCTACAAGAAAATACAGGAGGTTTTAAATATGCTTTAGAAAATGTGATGCATGTAGTCTAGATCTTTCTTCATGTTATCTTAAAATACATGACATCCTTAAATAAGTAAAATGCTAGAAAGCTCTGAAACTTTACAAGTACAGATCTCAATATTCTAAAATGCTGTATGTTCATGCAAACTTTTGATAAAATCAGTTTTCTTGTTCAAAAACAACTGTAGTACCTACCAGTGTTTGCCTGTACCAGCTAGTTTCAGGCCAGTTAAAAAGATGGTATGATAGTCTGTTCAGTAACAATTTTCATGAATGGTTACATGACTTCAGCAAGCTATGTAAACAAGTGTCTTGGTAAATGAAGATACAGTTCTTGGTAGAGTGAGGGGATCTGTTTCTTAGTTCCAGCTATGAAATTTATGAACTCTAATTGCACAAATCTATGTTGAAACCTCAGGCCAGCTACTAGTAGAGATCACATTTCAAGATTCATTCAAGGAGAGCTTAAAAGTTGGATTCTCAAGCTACTGTCAGTTACAAGAGGTAAAATGATGACTTCAGGCAACATAGATTTCTTCCATTCTTTTTCTTAGACAACAAGAAAGGCATTCCCAGCTTGAGGAATATATTTTTCTTTGGGATTCTGAAAACACTTCTTAAACAAAAGCTTATTGCAGAAATTTTAATTGCACATAACAAACTGATTTCAGGCTCTGTCTCAAATTGGTATGAAAGAAGAACCATTGAAAGTCAGCAAATCTTCAGAGCATTGTGCGTATTGCGCTATTTTTCACTAACCTAGCATTTTTACCACTGGCTGATTACTGTATTGTCCAGGCAGACCAAGTTGATTTACTTCCTTGGACTCCCAGGCCAGAAGCTTTAGCTTTAGCTAACATTACTCTTCCTTATCTCCCCACTGATTTCCTTCAGCTCTCCATTTCCAGAATCTTCTTTGTTCTATTGGAAGCAATGACTTTTATACTACGTTTTGTAGCAAATATGGTTTAACACTA
This sequence comes from Vanellus vanellus, assembly GCF_965231255.1. Lineage (NCBI taxonomy): Eukaryota > Metazoa > Chordata > Aves > Charadriiformes > Charadriidae > Vanellus > Vanellus vanellus. The sequence goes on along the minus strand of NC_138908.1, from coordinate 14,640,127 downwards.
AGTTTTTATTCCTATGTTGCTTTGACTAGACTTCACTGCCCTGACTTGTTTCAGTACTCAGTCACATAAATACTTAGTGGAGGTGAAAGAGATTGTATCTTGGAGCATGAACAATTGTGAGGGAAAAGGTGGCAGTACCTTATGATGAATTAATGGGTTTACAAAATCATTACTTCAGTTCACTTTGTACTCCTTGTCACAAATACGTGCCAAGAAGCCCCATAGTTTGAGAACACCACGAAATATAGTATCTAAATTTATTTTCTACCACCTCTTAGAACTAAAGCGATAATCATAAGACTTTTTTTAAAGAACAGGTGTGATTTCTGTGGAGCATTTTGACTCATCCCATACAAAAGAATTAGTCTAAGAGCATATAAATGCAGTTTGCAAAGAAAAGTCATTTTTACATATTTTTACATGTCTAGGATCATATTTCAAGAAAATTGAAAATCTAATATTTTTTTAGATTTTTTTTATTGTTATTTATGCAGGTTATGAATTTCTCAAAATATCTTAAAAATACATCAAGTGGAAAAGGTCTCTTACTTCCCTTTTTGACACATGAGGTTTCACTATTGATACTGGACTTCAAGGACTTTTTTCAGCTTCCCATAGAAGGCAAGAAGAAGCCTAGATAGAAAGATGGAATTGCCAATGGAATATTCCGTACCATAGACATCACTGTCAGTATATAAATAGGGTTAGCCAAGGTGCGGGCACTCGCGCTCACTACCTGGGATGGTGACAGTTCACTGGGTAATGAGAGTGACTAGTGTCGCTGTTATTATTATTATTGTTATTGTTATTTTCCTTTTCTAATATTGTTCTATTGAACTGTCTTTATCTCAACCCACGAGTTTTATTTTCCTTTCCCTTCCTCTTCTCCCTCTTTTCCCTACCCTTCCTGGGGGCAGAAGCGGGGGTGAGCAAGTGGCTGCGTGGTCCTAGCTGCCAGCTGGGTTTAAAACACAACAGTTCTTTACAAGAAAAAAAAAAATTTGAAAAGAAAGCATTAACTGAATTGTGACACAGATATTTGCTTCCTAAGTTACTTTCTGTTCATTTATCTCTGATTCTCAAAAGAGAATCATGCAAAGGAATTAGAGCTTTGATCACCATTCGTCTTCCACCCGCCTTCTCCCCCTTTTTTTGACTTTTTACAGTTGCTTATCTAGGAGAGCAACACAATTTGTTCCCATAGGAACCAACCAACTACATCTCTCTAGCACAAGAATTTCCAGCAAAAGCTGCTATTTTCCAAAGCAGATAAACAGTTTTTCTGTGCATAAAAAAAAAGCATGATAAAAGAAGAATTTTCACACCTCTTTGGGCTATGGTCAGTATTCTGGACATTTTGAGCAAAGTGCTTGCAAATCCTTGAAATATCTGGCTTTTCATCACAAGATGAGAAATCTGTTACAAGGTTCTGCATATTATGCATTAAATATTACTGGACACAGCTGTTTAAATCCAAGGTTGCAACATAGACAAAACTTGTTTAATATTTATCTGACATGTACACTTTTTTTCCTCTGCAAGTCATGAAATTATGTGAACAGGCTTTTTCTTAAAACAAGGTGTGCTGGTTTTGTCTAGGGTAGAGTTAATTTTCTTCATACTAGCTAGCACAGGGCTATATTTTGTATTTGTGCTGAAAACAGTGGTGATAATACAAGGATGTTTTTGCTCTAGCCCTCGGATCATCCTCGTGGTTCTCCTCTGGACACGCTCCAGCAGGTCCATGTCCTTCTTCTCTTGGGGACTCCAGAGCTGGATGCAGTACTCCAGGTGGAGTCTCAGGAGAGTGCAGTAGAGGGCCAGAATCACCTCCCTTGACCTGCTGGCCACACTTCTGATGCAGCCCAGGATACGGTTGGCCTTCTGGGCTGCGATCACACATTGCTGGCTCATGTTGAACTTCTCGTCAATCAGCACACCCAGGTCCTTCTCCTCAGGGCTACTCTCCAGCCATTCCCCGCCGAGCCTGTATTTGTGCTTGGGATTGCCCCGACCCAGATGTAAGACCTTGCACTTGACCTTGTTGAACTGCATGAGGTTGGCTCGGGCCCACCTCTCCAGCCTGTCCAGGTCCCTCCAGATGGCATCCCTCACCTCCAGCATGTCTACCTCACCAAACAGCTACCTTTAAATTGTTGTAAAGCAGGAAATGAGTTACATGTTATGGGAATTTCTGTAACAAGAATCCATTGTTGTTAGCCAGGTTAGGAGCACGGGGAGGAGTTCACTACAGTCTTAAACCTTATGAACTGACACAAAGGGACCAGGGGTGGAGATTGTAATGAAAATACCTTTAAATTGTTGTAACCTGGGAAATTAGTTGCATGTTACGGGAATTACTATATCAGGAATCACCGTAACCAATGGAGAACAAACATTACAAGAAGCAGTGTAAGTGCTGCCTGACCCGACCTGAGCTGGCTTTGGTGCCCAATAACTCCACAAAACACACCACTTCTCCTGTCCTGAGTGACCAGCATAACAGATGGAGCCCAAAGTCATGGACTAAATGAACTCAATGGACATTTTATGGACATTTTGTGGACACTTTGCAGATGTGGTCCACAAACTAAGGGAATTATAACTGTCTATTATATCAAAGGATGGGAAGGGTGGTGGTAGTTAATAAGACTGTATTGGATAGTGTGAGACCTGAGCATGACATGAATAAGTGTTGGAAAATGTGTTGGTTTTGGCTGGGATAGCGTTAATTTTCTTCATAGTAGCTAGTACGGGGATACATTTTGTGTTTGTGCTGAAAACAGTGGTGATAATACAGGGATGTTTTCATTATTGCTGAGCAGTGCTTGCGCAACGCCAAGGCCTTTTCTGCTTCTTGCATCACCTCACCAGCGAATAGGCTGGAGATGCGCAAGAAGTTGGGAGTGAATACAGCCGGGACAGCTGACCTCAGCTGACCAAAGGGATATTCCATACCATATGACAACATGCTCAGCATAGAAAGCTGGGGGAAGAAGAAGGAAGGGGGGAACGTTTGGAGTAATGGTATTTGTCTTCCCAGGTGGCCAATGCATATGGTGGAGCCCTGCTTTCCTGGAGATGGCTGGGCCCCTGCCTGCCTATGGGAAGTGGTGAACGACTTCCTTGTTTTACTTTGCTTGAATGTGTGGCTTTTGCTTTTTCTATTGGACTGTCTTTGTCTCAACCCATGAATTTTCTCGCTTTTGCTCTTCTTATTCTCTCCCCCATCCCAGGGGGGAGTGAGTGAGCAGTTATGTGATGCTTGGTTGTCAGCTGGGGTTAAACCATGACACAAGGTAAAATTTGGAAACAACGACAATATGAGACTGCTTGAATATCCTAGAACAGAAAGAACAATTCACGTCTCAGGTGAAGTAAAACAGGGTGAAAATATATGTTGTACTTAGGCATTACTTTGCAGATAAACTCTAAAGAAATTTTGGCAAAATGTATTTATCCATTAAATATACATAAAGGAAATAAACTGATTTCTTCTGACTTCACTGTAATTTCACAACTATCTCTGCTTCCCAGTATGCTCTATTTCCTGCTAATTTGTCATTATCCATGTGTGTGCAACTTGAACTTTTTTGAAGAGTTCTACTCTTTTTCATAGTCAGCATTAGTAAGATTATCTTCTTGATTTTAACTGATGCTTCTGATTAGTAACATTTCTGTCTGATAGCACTGGAAAGAGAAAATTACACTTATCAGCACCATAAAAATGAAAGGAGTAATGATCCAGTATTTCAGTGTAACTTTGCTGTTATAATTTAATATTTATCCCAGTGACAGAAAACAGTAAAATCATCTCTATAGACATAACAGGTTTTCTGTTTGGTTTTACAGTTCAGGCAGAAACAGAAAACTATCAAACATTTTTGTAGAAAGATGCTTGGAAAGGCTAAGAGGAAAGACATTTTTACAGGGATGTCTGGAGAAGGGGATCATCAGTGAGCTGTGATGCATTGGGATTACTCCTGTGAAAAAGTCTGAGTGTAAATATAAGTCAGAGTGAATGAGATCAAAATGTTCATCTGCTCTGTTTCTGACAGTAGATAGCACTGAATATTTAGAGAAAAATTGTAAAAGCTGGGGTGTGTATAGAGTGACTTTGTCTTTGCCATTCCCTACACAGTTTTGGCAAACTAAGATTTAATAACTCACTCCAACTTCATCCAGACAGTTGTGTCAAATGATTTTGTCTATCATGAAATTGCCTTATCTCTTTTCTGAAATCCTTATATACATTACCATGGCATTGTATGACAATTAGTTTTGCAGTGTACTTATGCATTATAGCAAAACATACTTATCAGTGTTTTCTCTAATTGATAGTTTCACAGACTGTCCCCTGTTTCTTCTTTTGCCTTCTTATAAGGAAGAGTACAAGAGATTTTTGTCAGGATGTTATTCATCAACAAATTGGACAAACTAATAAGGATAGGGTATTATGTATCTTACTTCCACAGTGTCTAATAATAGAGCACGCAAATCCGCAGTAGTGTAAGGGTAGACTGGCAGTAGTGATGTAAGAGAGTTTGTTATGACACAGGGTTTTTGAAACCATTCCACATCATTCTTTGCTATAAGCAAACCCTGTGGAAGCTTCCATGCAACATCCAGTCATCTTTAATAAGGTTAAAAACATGAATATGAAACATTTCTCCATGTAGTTGTCATGGTTTAGGCCAAATTGGCTACTGGGGACCTGGGGTACCCCAGGTGGGACCGACAGATGCTCCCCTCTACCTCTCTTCAAAGAGAGAGGCAGAGCAGAGAAAAAAAAAGACTTATGAGTTTAGAAGGAACTAAACTACTTTAATGAAATATTAATAATAAAATAAAAAGAAATAATGAAATATATACAAAACTGTATCAAGCTCCTGAGATGACAATCACGTCACCAGCTGGCACTGGGGCAGTCCCAGGCTGGACTCAGTGACGGATGAGAACTGGATTCCAGATCTGGATTCAGGATCAGGATCACAGGCAGACGAACAGAGTCCTCCTCAGACGTTGGCCATTGAAGGAAGAGTGCTGACCCTTTGATCCCTCAGCTTTTATACTGAGCATGAGGCAGATGGGATGGAATACCCTGTTGGTCAGTTTTGGGTCACCTGTCCTGTCCGTTCCTCCCTGCAGGTGGGACCCCACTGCGCTTTTCCGCTTCTGACCCTCCAACGGGGCAAATAACAAAGCTGGGTGGCCTTGGGGGTTATAGCAATAAGTATAAGCAGGAGCCTCTCTGCATCCCATGCCTGGGCATCAGCTGTAAACAATTGGCCTTATCACTCTGAGAGAGTGAACACTGTCTGCACAACATGCAGTTAATTTCAGTAGTTCGAAGAGGCCCTGCTAAGAAGCGAAGTTACTGAGCAAAAATTGGTCCTGTTTCACCTCAAACCAGGACATTAGTCCAATACTTTCACCTCTCAACTCATTGCATATATAAAAATGTTGTCCAAAAAATACTTGAAGCACAGCGATGTGATTGTGTGATGTCCTGGTTCCGGCAAGGATGGGGTTAATTTCCCCAAGGACCCGGCAGGGGAGGCACGTATTCCATACCACGTGACCCATGCCCCGCTATAAAAGGAGCTAGCCGTGGGGGGGGGGTGGGGGGGGAAGTCGCCACTCGGGGGTGGGTCGCGGCGGTGCGGGTCCGGTCGGTGCGTTTCGCGGCAGTACTGTAATCACGTTCTTATATTCCTTTACCGGTGTTATTGTTTTTCTTTTTCCTTCCCTTTGTCTGTTCTGTTAAATTATAATATTTCAACCCACGAGTTTTACCCTTTTCTGCTGATTTTTCCCACGGCTGTGGGAGTCGAGTGAGCGGCTGCGTGGTTCTCTGTTGCTGGCTGAGGCCAAACCACGACAGTCCTTTGTGGCGCCCAACGTGGGGCACGAAGGGTTGTAATAACGACAGATCTGACCAGAGCTTGTTAAAACGGATTTCTTATATGCATTTCTCCTATTAGTTAAATAGTCGCCGGTTACAATGTTGCTTCATTTGTTTACATGGCTGTGTTATGTAAATTCTTATATGCTGTATGTACTCCCTGTGATGCTGTTTGTTATCTCAGGGAGAGGGATCAGGACTATAATTTTGCTGTCCTGTGCAATATCAACTTATGATATGGCAACATCACTATTCAAGTGGCTTTGTTGGGGTTTCTATGCAGTATTGCTGTCCTGTCCATACCTTGGTTACCGTCTCTCAGAAGTTATCAATAATCACACCCAATCTATGGGAGAAACAGGGGGAGATACTTTCCCCAGCTCTTTTGCCTCCTTTTTCTCCTCTGGGCCAGGTATAACACCTCTTGAGAATTTTGAATATCCTTGGGATGCTCAAACCAGCATGTTCCTATTGCTATGTCTCCTGAATGTTTTTCAAGTCTTGTTTAGGGTAAAGCAGCTGTTTCAGACTACCACTCAGAAATCTGTCCCAAGGCCAGATAGTCAGGGGTGGCATGGGATGTGGGAGAACATGGGCAGGTATCTAGAGAACTTCTCACCTCCAATGGCTTGGGACTTCGCCCTTGAACAACTACAGGACCCTGATAAAGTAATAGAATATTTGAAAGGAAAATGCTGTGGCTATTCCAGAGAGGCACAACTTATGGCACTGTGTTGGGCCCTGGCCAGTATCTACCAAACACTGCTCAGTACTATGCAGGACCCTCAGGGGAAAGAGGGGAAAGCCAGACCAGCAGACAAGGAGGCTACTCCAACCCCGGTGGCAGGCAATGCAGCCACTCAAACCCCAGCGGCAGGCTCTGTAGCTGAACCGGACAACCAACCTGTGCCAGTATCAGTTGCTCCTATACAGAAGAAGAAATACACCAAGAAATCAGTTCGCATAGTAAAGGATGATGATGAACCAGGGCCATCAAAGGAACAGGAGGAAGAGACAGAACCAGAGGTAATAACCCGATCCCTATCCCTGAGTGAGCTGCGAGATATGCAAAAATATTTCAGTCGACTTCCTGGTGAGCACATTGTCACCTGGCTGCTCCGATGCTGGGATAACGGGGCCAGTAGCTTGGAATTAGAGGGCAGGGAAGCTAAGCAGCTGGGATCACTGTCTAGGGAGGCAGGCATTGACAAGGCAATTGGGAAAAAGACACAAGCCCTCAGCCTCTGGAGGCGACTCCTGGTAGGTGTAAGGGAAAGGTATCCTTTCAGTGAAGATGTTGTATGTCATCCAAGCAAGTGGACCACCATGGAAAAAGGTATCCAGTACCTAAGGGAATTAGCCATACGAGAGATGATTTACTTTGACCCAGATAACGTGCAGTTACCCACAGATCCTGATGAAGTCCAGTGCACAAGGCCTATATGGCGGAAGTTTGTACGGAGCGCACCATCATCATATGCCAACTCCTTGGCAGTGATGGAATGGAGAGGTGAAGAGGGACCAATGGTGGATGAGGTGGCTGGACGACTCTGTCAATATGAAGAAAGCCTATATTCCGCCCTCGTTTCAGCTGTGGAGAAACTGTCCCAGAAGGTCCAGCAACTTGAAGAGAGTATGTCCTACTCCCCACCTGTACAGGCCAGCATCTCAGCTATTAGGAGCAGGCGTTTCCCTACTCAAGAGGGAGAGTATAGGGGGTACACGCCACGAGGCACCCTGTGGTTTTACCTGCGTGACCACGGAGAGGACATGAGGAGGTGGGATGGACAACCTACCTCAACCCTACAGACACAGGTACGTGAGCTGCAAGGAAGAACAATCACAAAAGGGGATCCCTCCAGGAAAAGTGCAGCTCCTGTTTCCAGCAGACAGTTCCCCAGACAGAATGGAAGGCCTGATCTTACCTCCGATCCTCTTGAAGGGACTTCCAAATCATTTTTGCAACAAGTGAGTAACGTATACTATGATCAGGATTAGAGGGGCCCTGCCTCCAGCCAGGTGGGGGAAAGGGACAACCGGGTTTATTGGACTGTGTGGATTCGATGGCCTGGCACATCTGAGCCACAGGAGTATAAGGCTCTGGTGGACACTGGTGCCCAATGCACCTTAATACCATCAAATTACAGAGGAGCAGAACCCATTTGTATTTCTGGAGTGACAGGGGGATCACAAGAGTTGACTGTACTGGAAGCTGAAGTAAGCCTAACTGGAAATGAGTGGCAAAAGCATCCCATTGTGACTGGCCCAGAGGCTCCATGCATCCTTGGCATAGACTATCTCAGGAGAGGATACTTCAAGGACCCAAAAGGATATCGGTGGGCTTTTGGCATAGCTGCCTTGGAGACAGAAGAAATTGAACAGTTATCCACCTTGCCTGGTCTCTCAGAGGACCCCTCTGTGGTAGGGTTGTTGAGGGTCAAAGAACAACAGGTGCCGATTGCTACCACAACGGTGCATCGACGGCAATATCGTACTAACCGACACTCTGTGATTCCCATCCATAAGTTGATTCGTCAACTAGAGACTCAAGGAGTGATTAGCAAGACTCGCTCACCCTTTAATAGTCCCACATGGCCAGTGCGAAAATCTAATGGAGAGTGGAGGCTAACAGTGGATTATCGTGGCCTGAATGAAGTCACACCACTGCTGAGCGCTGCCGTGCCAGACATGCTAGAGCTTCAATACGAACTGGAGTCGAAGGCAGCCAAGTGGTATGCAATGACTGAAATCGCCAATGCATTCTTCTCAATCCCTTTGGCGGCAGAGTGCAGGCCACAGTTTGCTTTCACTTGGAAGGGCATCCAGTACACCTGGAATAGACTGCCCCAGGGCTGGAAACACAGCCCCACCATTTGTCATGGACTGATCCAGACCATACTGGAACAGGGTGAAGCTCCAGAACATTTGCAGTACATTGATGACATCATTGTATGGGGCGACACAGCAGAAGAAGTTTTTGAGAAAGGGAATAAAATAGTTCAAATCCTTCTGAAAGCTGGCTTTGCCATAAAACGAAGTAAGGTTAAGGGACCTGCACAGGAGATCCAATTTTTAGGAATAAAGTGGCAAGATGGACGCCGTCAGATCCCAATGGATGTGATAAACAAAATAGAAGCTATGTCCCCACCGACTAGTAAAAAGGAAACACAAGCTTTCTTAGGTGTTGTGGGTTTTTGGAGGATTCATATTCCAAATTACAGTTTGATTGTGAGCCCTCTATATCAAGTGACGCGGAAAAAGAATGATTTTAAGTGGGGTCCTGAGCAACGACAAGCTTTTGAACAAATTAAGCAGGAAATAGTTCATGCAGTAGCCCTGGGGCCAGTCAGGGCGGGACAAGACGTTAAAAATGTGCTCTACACTGCAGCCGGGGAGAATGGCCCTACCTGGAGCCTTTGGCAAAAAGCACCAGGGGAGACTCGAGGTTGACCCCTGGGGTTCTGGAGTCGGGGATACAGAGGATCCAAAGCCCACTATACCCCAACGGAAAAGGAGATATTGGCAGCATACGAGGGGGTTCGAGCTGCTTCGGAGGTGGTTGGCACTGAAGCACAGCTCCTCTTAGCACCTCGACTGCCAGTGCTGGGCTGGATGTTCAAAGAAAGGGTCCCTGCCACACATCATGCAACTGATGCTACGTGGAGTAAGTGGATTGCACTGATCACCCAGCAAACTTGAATGGGAAACCCCAGTCGTCCAGGCATACTGGAAGTGATCATGGACTGGCCAGAAGGCAAAGATTTCGGAATATCACTAGAGGAAGAGGTGACGCGTGCAGAAGAGGCCCCACCATATAATGAACTGCCAGAAAATGAGAAGAAACATGCCCTGTTCACTGATGGGTCCTGCCGTATTGTGGGAAAGCATTGAAAGTGGAAGGCTGCTGTGTGGAGTCCGACACGACGAGTTGCAGAAGCCACCGAAGGACAAGGTGAGTCGAGCCAGTTTGTAGAGGTAAAAGCCATTCAGCTGGCTTTGGACATTGCTGAGCGAGAGAAACGGCCGGTACTTTACCTCTATATTGATTCATGGATGGTGGCAAATGCTCTGTGCGGGTGGTTACAGCAGTGGAAGCAGAACAACTGGCAGCGCAGAGGTAAGCCCATCTGGGCTGCTGAACTGTGGCAAGATATAGCTGCCTGGATTGAGAATCTGGTTGTGAAAGTACGTCATGTAGATGCCCACGTCCCCAAGAATCGGGCCACTGAGAAACATCAAAACAACCAGCAGGTAGATCAGGCTGCTAAAATTGAAGTGGCTGAGGTGGATTTGGACTGGCAACGTAAGGGTGAACTCTTCATAGCTCGGTGGGCCCACGATGCCTCAGGCCATCAAGGAAGAGATGCAACATATAGATGGGCTCGTGACCGAGGGGTGGACTTGACCATGGACACTATTGCACAGATCATCCACGAATGTGAAACGTGTGCTGCCATTAAGCAAGCCAAGCGGTTAAAGCCTCTTTGGTATGGAGGACGATGGCTAAAATATAAATATGGGGAGGCCTGGCAGATTGATTATATCATACTCCCACAAACTCGCCAAGGCAAGCGCCACGTGCTCACAATGGTGGAAGCAACCACTGGATGGCTGGAGACATACCCTGTGCCCCATGCCACCGCCCATAAAACTATCCTGGGCCTTGAAAAGCAAATCCTATGGCGACATGGCACCCCAGAAAGAATTGAGTCGGACAACGGGACTCACTTCCGAAACAGCCTCATAGACACCTGGGCCAAAGAGCATGGCATTGAGTGGGTATATCATATTCCTTATCACGCACCAGCCTCGGGTAAGATAGAACGATATAATGGACTGCTAAAGACTACCCTGAGAGCCATGGGGGGTGGGACCTTCAAACATTGGGATACCCATTTAGCAAAAGCCACCTGGTTAGTTAACACTAGGGGATCTGCCAATCGAGCTGGCCCTGCCCAATCAAAACTTCCACATACAGTAGAAGGGGATAAAGTCCCTGTAGTGCATATGAAGAATATGTTAGGAAAGACAGTCTGGGTTAGCCCTGCCTCAGGCAAAGGCAAACCCATCCGTGGGATTGCTTTTGCACAGGGACCCGGGTGCACTTGGTGGGTGATGCGAGAGGATGGGGAGGTCCGATGTGTACCTCATGGGGATTTGATTTTGGGTGAGAATAGCCAATGAATAATTTTATGATGTTAAATGTTAAATAACCTTGCTGGTGTATGTTATCATTATTATTGCTATCAATGGTATTACAGAAGAATCACCCAAATCAATGACAGATGGACTTTGATGAGACTGAGTAAAGTGCGTGATGATGTAATAAGAACTGATATCAGTATCTGGCGCCCAGCAATTTTCCTTGAGATCGACATCTTCAACCTGTGGACCGTGGGCATGGACTGTATTGGATTCCCCAGTCACGAACTTCAAATACAGCACCCACCAGTTCAGCACTACACATCATCTTATGTGCCCTGAGAGACTGTTCTCACTGCTAGAGCCTACCGTCATGGACTACGTGAGCTTAATGGACATTTTTAAGGGATGGCCCATAGACTATGGGAACTGAAAGATCTGGGCATGACATAGATGGTATGGAATAAGGGGTGGATAATGTCCTGGTTCCGGCAAGGATGGGGTTAATTTCCAAGGAGCCGGCAGGGGAGGCACGTATTCCATACCACGTGACCCATGCCCCGCTATAAGAGGCGCTAGCCGGGGAGGGGGGGGTCAGTCGCCACTCGGGGGCGGGTCGCGGCGGTGCTGTAATCGCGTTCTTGTATTCTTTTACCGGTGTTATTGTTTTTCTTTTTCCTTCCCTTTGTCTGTTCTGTTAAATTATAATATTTCAACCCACGAGTTTTACCCTTTTCTGCTGATTTTTCCCACGGCTGTGGGAGTCGAGCGAGCGGTTGCGTGGTTCTCTGTTGCTGGCTGAGGCCAAACCACGACATGTGATCAAGGAGAGGGGATCCTTTCTCATCCTTATGCAGAGGCTCCGGATAAACCTACCCATTTCTGATGGCTGCAGCAGTTCTACCAGCAGAACCAATACTGCATCTTCCACTACCCTGAGAAGATCCAGTGATTTCACTACAAAACAAGATCTTCTGATGCCCAATATGTAATCATCTGAAAGTGATGTTTGGTCTTATCGCATACAGTCATATCACATCTGACTACTTTTTAGCAGGTACTGTAGTCAACAACAGCATACTTTTCACACAAACTAAAAAGCCTAATTTTTCAACGTGGCTCATTCATCTTTCACCCTAAACATTTAGTACTTGAAAAGAAATGTAAAATTCTGAGGATAAATATGGAAGACTGTTTAGTATGACTTGACATATGCAATTTGTTGTGCTACATGACAAAATAATTGTCAAGCTAACTTGAACTTCAACTGAAATGGGCAGTCCAGTGAGGACTACCCTTCTTTTTTCTCACTAACTGTCACTGTCAGGCATCATAGCAAACTGGCTGTATGTAACAGTCACATTGCTGTTAGGTAGAGCAAACACTGACCCAAATGTCTGTGTTGTTTGTTTTTTTTTTTTATCCCCCTCCTTTTTTCCATTTATTCAGATATTTAATTTCACAGGGCATGACAGAGATATTTCCATCTACAAAAGACCTATCTACAAAATCAATTAGAGAAACTAATTGGTGGACTTTTCAGCTTTTTTTTTTTTGACTGATATATATATGTACTTCTGCTCTACAAAAATTTTGTGAACATTTGTTTTATTTTAAGATTTATAGTTTCCAGATACTCACAGGTTTTTGAGTTACATGAAACAACTTGTTCAAGGTGATTTGCTATCTGCAAATGCTTGAAAGGAAAACCTTTTCAAATCAGACTGCCAAAAGAAAAAAGTTCAAGACTTCTGTATGGAATAAATCATCGTGAAACCCCTGTAAGGTAAAGACTACTGAATAAGTTATTTTAATTAAAACGTGATCTACAAATTTTCTTTAATTACTTAGCCAAAATCATTAGAAGTTGGATTGGCAGCAACCTTCATACACAAAGCAGTGAAATAGTAAATTATCATAAAATCAGAATTCTATAATTAAGGAGGAATCAGCTTAATAACTAAACTTTTTATCATTATATCTTTTCCTTCCATTTTTTATTTGTTTTTTCTTGGATGCTCAGTTCCTTTTCCTTTTGGAATTGAGGGAATAGGGGATACTTACCTGTAGATTCTACTAAATTTTTGATTGTAAAATAAATTTTAAAATTATTTTTTTATAATTTAGCCAAGTTAGTAATGACAAAATCATCACACTGTGATGATGGTAGTTGTAAAAATATATAAGAAAGAAACTTTAAACAACAAATATTTACCATTAACTGTGACAACTACAAAATACACATTCGAAGTATGCTTAGTCATTCATTTATCAGGGCCAGCCTTCTGATTCAAAAGCTTTCCTCTAATCCTTGACACTTTGTAAAACAACATAGAAATCAATATTAGTTCCATCTGTGACTAAGTGGAAAGTAAGCATTCTGCTTATTTTCATCTTTCTGAACACGACCTATCTCTTTGCAGGTATAAAAGGAACCTTCAAAGGTGGGAAATGGACAGTACAGGGTTATTGGGAAGTGTATGGTGACTGACTACTTCTTTCTATATCCACTTGTGCTATTTGAAATTGATGTCTTGATAAATGCAAACTGAATTGGCAGCAGTTGGAGGGAAAAATGAAATTAAACTTATTTTCCTCCATGGGAACTGAAACAATACAAGTTGTAAACAGCTGCTTGTTTTAAATGTATCTTTTAGTGAACCTATGTAATTAGAAACACTAAATCATTGTTACTTGAAGGAGTTTGGTATTAAGGGACCATGTGCAGTGAGGTTTGCTTTAAGCAAATATGTGTGATTCAAAAGTGAAACACACACCTAGGTTTCAGAGTGGGTATTGATACCCTTTATCATGTTTCTTTGGTTTACCTTGTTGTATGACTACTTACAATTCCCAGAAGAGGTTTGTATTGTAAATTAATTGTAAAACCCTCCTGTTCCTTCATTTACCCCTATACTTAATTACATAATATTTCAATTAGTCAACTTGTTATGCTCTCCTTATCGTTGTACTAAAGTTTCCATTGTGTCAATATACAGAACTTTTCAGGATGTCACATATTACTCGGGTTGCTAGTGACATTTTAGATTAAAACTGAAATTATTTAAAGAACATTAGTGCTGTTTCATAGAATCATAGAATAATAGAATGGTTTGGGTTGAAAGGGACCTTGTACGTCATCTTGTTCCAACCCCCCGGTCATGGGCAGGGACACCTCCCACTAGACCAGGTTGCTCAAAGCCCCATCCAGGCTGGCCTTGAAGACCTCCAGGGATGGAGCTTCCACAACTTCGCTGGACAACCTGTTCTAGTGCCTCACCACCCTCAGAGTGAAAAATATCTTCGTAATGTCTAATCTAAATCTACCCTCTTTGGTAGTATCTCCTCTTTGGTAATATCTTGTGCCTCGCTCATTTTGGATGATGAAGCTGTGTGAGTCATTGTCATGAGCTGTTAAAACACCAGTGCTCAAGATTTCTGTCATTCAACAAGTTCTACATTAATCTAACATCACAAAACTTAATGTGTGTCCATATAAGCCTAGCGCACATGTTGTTATGAGGTCATTATGGAGTTAGAGAGCAGATTTTTACAACAGATAAATGGAATCAATAATTGTCCAGCAGCATAGACTCAGACTTATTTTAGTATAAAAGAACTTACATTTTAAATTTGCTTTCCTAGCAGTACCCATTTCAAACTTTTACAAAAAAATATGCTCATAATCTTAAATCATTTTCTTCAATTTGCCGATGTAACCAATAGGTAAAGATATTAACTAAAATGACACAGGTGTGATTACAAAGTCAAAAATCATTTTAAATATCAACCAGTGGTAATGTGATAGTGGGGAAAGAAATGGCAGTTACTGCATTATAAGGAGAAAAATAGCTGTGGTCATTTTCGTATAGAAAAAAACAGGAGATACAAAGTATTTTTATTGAATAATGTAGAAGAATTTTACTGCATCTTAAATACTATATATTTATCATAAAGTAGCAAAAAGAGAAAAATAGCACAGCTTGCTTTCCTTGTGGTTGTTATAATTCCAAAATACCCTAAAATACACTTCTCAGTAAATATTAAATATAGACTTCTAAGATTTTGTTCCAAATAAAGTAAATGGTGTCTCTGCACTAAACTATTGTCTGTGATCCCTATTCCAAAGACATTAACCAAACCTATAATTTCTCTGATTTCTTCTGAAAGAAGATTACAAGTAGTAAAACAGAAGATTGAATGAAATAGTACTGCATTCATATTTTGGTCTTCCAAGAATTTCATCTCCCTCTATAATATACTATTCCTCTTTCTTTTTTTTTTTTCAATAGATTTTCCACAGACTGGAAGATTTAACATGAAATTCAAGCTCTTTAGGGAAAAACAGCAGATAAATAGGGCTTGGAGTAAAAATAAAAACTTGGGAACTTTAAACTTGGAGTTTAACTTACTTAAATAATTATGGGAAATAAAGGATATATTTCATGAAGAACTAATATTTGGATAATCAAATGACAGTTTTCCTATAGTCATATCATTAGGTACCTTTACTTTATTTCCCTGCATAAACTGGCTTCTAAGACCAAACAATGTGGCTTGTGACTGTTTAACATTAATCCAGTCGAAGTTGCATGGTTATCAACATCTGATGTGAATAAGCTTCTTTGTATTCTGGCAAACTACAGTGGGAATGGATGAATCATGTAACAATGGCTGACAGAGAAGACTGCAAATATGTCCTGGATATACAAACTGAAAGATCATATTCCCTTTGTTTGTGGATATAGTATCTCATATTGTAACATCACTATTGCAGTCCTGCTTTAGATATAAAGCTCTTTAATATGGCATTTAAGGTCTGACACCAAGTAGTCTATGAAAAGACAAAATAATGTGTGTCTTAAGTTTATAGAAATGCATATGCCATCACAATTGTGCTGAAACACCCATCTGAAAAGTATCTTTTGGGTAGAGGAATAGAATCAGCAACACCTTTCATATAATCTAAGCATTAGCCTAATACTCAGTTTGGAACAGGAGTGCTTTTTTAAGTGAATCTCCTCATCATCCCACCTACTTTGCTGCCGGTCATGTCACAGAGTGATCCTGACACGGGAGTCCTTTCAACCGAACTGGAGGAGTCAATTTTATTCACTCCAAATGCTGTTGGGTGTTCAGTACACAGAAGACCACTTCTGAAGACTTCAGTCTGCCTCATTGCTTACAAATGTAAAATTAGCCTTGCTTTTTGGGGACAGTGATTGTTTTCTCTGACCATCTGACAGAGCCTGGCTTGCCCATGATGCTACACATTGGAACTGCTACATCATGTCCCAAACAGAACTGACAGTCTCCTGAGTAATAACTTTATTCGAGAAATATTTGTGTATCTGTCTGCCTGACAGTCTATTTGTCTGTTGTCTATATAAAACTCAAGAGATATTCAGAATGAATAAATATCAGTTGCCCATCTTGCCTTCTCCTTCTAAACTGTCCTGACTACTCATGATTGGTAGCACTATCCCTTACCCTCTGTGAACTGAATGCTCCTGAACCTAGAAGAGGTGCAGATGTCTTTCTTCCTCAGCAACCACTGCTGTTTGCTTTTTTATAGACCACAGAATCAGATTCAAATGCATAGTGCAGAGGTAAAGATGCTACAACTCTTTTTTTATCTTGCTTTGGGAAGAGATTTTAATTACACCCTCTGTTTTGTACATTCATGTTTCGTATGTTTAGCAAGGTTTATGTAAGTAGTATCATAATGAAAACTCACATAACATCTGGCTGTAGAGAACCAATACCAGATGCGATTTTGTCTTGACATTGCCACCATGCCACCATCTTCCAGAAGGATCATCTTCTTCACAGTCTTGGAAGTGGACGACTCTGTGCACCTGCGCAAGAACTAAAGGCGTGAAAAGAGCAGGAAGAGGCTTGTATGAGACCAGCACTTCCGGTCGATAGCAAGCCATATATAAGGCTTTCGGCGGGCTTCTTGGCGCTCTTTGTTCTCCTCGCCTCCCTGGTGCGCACATCTCCGGACCCCAGACTCAGCTGAAAACCGTTGGACTCAGGGTGGCAGTAGCGAACTCTCTTCCTCTTTCTTTCCTTTCTTCCTCACCCCCCTTTCCTTTCCCCTTTGCCTTCCCTTCCCTTTTTACCATTCTTTCTCGTTTTTTGTTAAGAAAACTAAGTAAAAGGTTGTACGACATTTGACCGACTTCAGTGTCTTAATCTCATCCTTGGGACGATAATGAAACCTCCCCAACACTGGATCGGGACACTGGCCTATGTAGCAAGATAAAACATTACATCAGCTTCCATGTTTACTGTTACAGTCTGTGACATCATCAAGGATTAGTTAGAGATCCACATTGTGTTATTTTATGATAAAAGCCACCTAAAATGGCTAGTCCAATATAAAAGATGAAGCTCTAAATTCCAGGGAAAAGGACGAGCTAATAAACAGTGGAGGAGTTCCGTGTTTATAGATGTATGTAGTGCTTATATTGGAAAATTGATAGTCAAGGCAATCACAACAATCTTTGCTTGACATAGCATTCTGGAAAATCTTAAGATATATATTGAAAGACAACAGTAATTACATAGGTGGAGAAAAGAGAGAGTGGGCAAAAATAAATCTAGATTTCATGTAAATGAAGTCACAACAAATTTGATGTTCTTCAAAAAACGAAATCTGAATTCTGTAGCTCTTTGAGAACTGTAATGTGAGAACTTACAATGAGTGAAAATGAAATGGAATTTATCAAGATGCAGGAAAGCTAAGAGTTGTCAGGGAAGCGGTTATTAAAAATACTTCTATTTAATGCTTTCATTGAATCTGATGTTAACAAAATCCATAATGATGCAAAGTATTGGCAGACTGGCGAAGTACCAAAGACGACCACATCAAACACAAGAATTAGAGTATTTTGTCAGCTGTATTATCATGTTACATTTTACTAGTGCCACTTCAAAAGAAAACTCTTACACAGAAGTGACTAATAAGAGATTTTCTTCAAAGCTTGGGACTTCATAAATGGAAGTAGAAGAGATAGATGGGAACCGACATGTATGTACAGTCACAGAGTGGCTACCACAAGTGAGGACATGGTGAAAGAAGTCCCTTTTGTATAACAACAGTATGAATTTTGGACACATCATTTTTCCTAGCATTCTTAGCGACTCCTTTTTTTAAACCTCGCATGAAATAAGTGCAACCAAGTTGATCTTGGGGGTGGGGGCAGAGTAAAATGTAATGAATTATTCTACAATGTCAAAAAAACATGCTGGAAAGATTTTCTATAGCTTTATTGAATATAGTTAACTTTTGTTATCAAGCTGACTTTTTCATTATTCTCATGCCTACGAAATTTATTATAAAAATACATATTTTAAAGGTTCCAGTTTTGCAAATATACATATTTTTAGCATAGTGGGTATGCATCTGAATGAAACTTCATATTTGTGTCTACTGGTTTACAAATTAACAGAAAACCTTTTGTTCTTTGCTATTATCATGTATTTACCTGTGTTTCCATTTCAGCAAAAATAAAACTGGTAAATTAAAAACTTGTCAGTCGAGGAAAGACTTCAAAATTACAGGTTTACATCTGTTTTAGGGAATTGTATTTTTTTTTTCCTTCAGTTTCTACAGACTGGAGTCTATACTACACAAACACTCAACACAATTAACTTTGTGAACTGGATTCATTTTGCTTCTGCAAGCTTTCATTGATGATAAAAGCTGAAGATTGCAAAGCTGTTTCAGATGACTAGTCTTTCTATTTTCAGTGTCTGGCCAATTTGTGCCCTTTCTCCTGGTGATAAGCATCAGCAGCCCATGCTGTTTTCTTTGCCTTGCTAGAACCCAAATCCATAACGTTGTCTTCGATGTAGTTTGAGCAATTTGAGAATATCGTCTGAGCACAGGGAGTCAATTCACTCTTTGCTGCTTTGAGATTGGTTTTTTTCCTTGGGTTGTGAGTGGGGGAATTGTTTTGTTTTGTTTTGTTTTGTTTTTTTTTTTTCTTTTAGAGCAGCAGATTAATTCCAGCAAAATTTAGTGACCAATAAAGTGAAAAACAAAAATGTTTAAGCCATATGGCACCTTTTTGAAAGAACAGTTTTCAGATATGTTGTTGCAAACATTTAATTTCTTTCCCTAAGCTTGTATCTCCTGTGTGTGACTTTAATTGAATACTTCTTGTGAGAATTTCTTTTCTTACCAACTTTTTTCTTCTATCTAATATGAAATGTCTTGTGAAGTTTGTTTGGGGTTTTTTTTGCCGTTTTTTGGGGGTTTTTTTGTTTTTTTTTTTTATGAGGTACATTGTATGTTAATGAAGAGTGAATCTGTGGCTCTATTGGAATGCTTTGTTCAGAATTTAATATGTATCGTACTAAAGGCGCACTGATTAGTGCCTTCATTCTAAGTAATAAAGTGTGGTCATTCCATTGAAATAAGAATTATCCAGGAATTTCTCATTAAGCTTTCTTTCTTTTTCATTGCTTGTGCATCCTGAATTTTACCTCAGAACTGCTATAAATGTGACTCCACCTCAGTAAGAGAATTTCATACTTGGAAAGACATAAAATCTTTTCCTTCCCTTCTTTTTCTTCCTTTCTTTTTCTTTTTCTTTTCCTGCTTCATCTTTAGCTATTATACCAGTGGAAAATGCAAAATCACTTAATTAAAATATAAACATTTTTAAAGCACTTTGTAAAACATGTAAACATAAACTAGCCAGCACATCCAATGAATAAATACAATTAATTTGGCCACTTGATATATTTTGATGCATAAATTTAATTTACGTAGTGGAGGACTTTCTTCATGTGAATAACATTGATGGAATATTTCTATAAGATGAAACTTATGAAATGTGTTATGCACTAACATACCAGCAGGGCCATTAACATTTTATTCACTCATTGAATATCTTACATATAAATAAGCAATTAAGATTGAAAGAATGGAAGCTTTATGGGGTTCAGCCATGGCATAAGGAATGCTTTATAAAAACGAACAACAAAATAGGAAGAAAGGCACTGGAAGCAGAAGAAAAAGTAATTGTGGAAATACTTCAAAAATACTGTTAACTCATAACAGTTCAGAGCTCTGAAATATGAAATAAGATGGTTAATAGCACTGAAAATATTACTGAACCGGCAATAGGCATTAAGTTTTTATTTTCTCACTCTCCTTTAGCTATCAACTCATTATAAAAATGGGACATTTTTCTAAGGGATGAGTCAGAATTTTTGGAAACTGGGATTCCTGAGTTGTCTCCTTTGCTCTAGTTTTGATACCTTCTGTGATGTATGTTTCAATATCTTTACATTTTTTATAAGGTACAGTTAATATCTGTATAACTTTTCAGGCACTTCTGAGGTGGTTATAAAGACTGCTTATATAGTATGAGACAATGGTATACATATGGTTTTAGAGAATGTCCTCCTGAGTGCATGTGCATTTGTCATCTAGAAAGCTCAAAGAACACCAAAATTACAGTTATCAGTGCATTCTCAAGCTAACAATTACAGTCTGTTTCCTGTTGGAAACAGGAATGCTTTTTTAATGAAATTATCTGTGTTTCTATAAAAGTACTCTTGGTTTGCATAATCCAGTTGCCAGTGTTTTGATTGGTATTATCCCTTGTTTATAGTATACATCTCAGCTTGCATCTGGTTAGATTGGAAATAATTATTGCCTTTTGCTTTGATGTTTTCAAAGATAAAGAAGAATTTTGCACTCTTGTGAGTGTCACTCAGTTGCCGATAAAGAATTTCACAGCTAGTAGTAATGTTAATTTAAGCAAATTATGAGTTCATTGACCTGCCTTGGCACTAATTTACCTCATGTAACTCAAATCATGAAAATCTAGCTTTCCTGCACATCTCATTTAGGAAAGTCATTCTTGCATAAACCTTCATACTGTGATCAATCAGATATGATGATCTACCAAGAGACAGGAGGAAAAAAGTGTCTCCAATCAATCTTTTTAACATAATCCCACTACGCTATTTTAATTTATTTTCTGAGGAAAAAAAAAGATCAAATGAAAAACTAAGAAATATTAATATTGAAAACATGAAATTATACATGAAAATTATTAAGTCATTTTAAAATGTGAGGTTGTCATCCCTGCAGCTCTCTTGATAGGACAAGCACTTCCTGCTGCCTGTATGCATGACTGTCAAAGGCAGTAAAATACTACAGAGGGGAAAGACCATGAGAAGATAGGAACAGCAACATCAGGCAGATCAAAGACATTGGTTTTACTATTCCTATACCAAATTCTTGGGAGTGGAAGGGTTATTGTTAGAAAGGATCCAAAAAATTCAAAGCCTAACGCTCAAACTATTATTTTTTGCTTATTTAACAGGATCCTGCACACACAGGAATCACCTTGAAGACTTTGAAGTGGCCCTGGTTAGGAGGACTAAATTTGTATTACAGAAAATACTAGCTCTTGTTCAAGCTAGGTTCATGTTTGCTTACTCAAAAGTGTATGTTTTTTACGTTTTTTTCTTAAAGTATATTATGTACAGCCATTGTACCCTGAACTTCTAAGTAATACAGTCCTCAAGAGGCACTGAAGTGAAGAATTTTGTTATCAATCATTTAATCAAAACAAAGTATTTAATATATGTCAGCATAAAATTTTAAGCTCTTTTAAAAATAGCATATTCAGAAGGAATTAGTTGTTTAGATTTAAAACAAGACTTTAAAGTTTTTTTTAAGCGTGTGTGGACTTCTTTCATTCTTCAAGCTATGAAGAACAGCTTGAAATTTCAGACTATGATATTTCTTCAGTGCTGAGGGACTTAACTAACAGCCTTCCTTAACACTTAAACAAAACCAGCTGTCATCTGCACCAGAACTAAATCAGACTGAAAAGCACCTAGTGTTTTACTAACAAAGCTAGTACTTCATGTTACACTAGCAATATTCATAGCACAATAAATGGAACACTTACATACAGGGTTTGTCTTTTTAGTCCAGAATCTGGACTAAACTCATAGTTTGTGCAAGAGCAAGAAAAGCAATGCTTGAGAGGCAGAGAAGAAAAAGGGGTTCTTTGATATCAATCATTTGATGAAGAGGAAGTGTTTAATCCATGCCAGCATCAAGTTGTAAGTACTTTTACATTTATTTACTGATTACCAGTAATCTGTGTTTTGCATTATCTACTACCACATCTTGGTTTCTTGAAATACAAGTGAGACCTGAAGTGATATCAGCTTCATATATGTATAAAAGGAAGAAAAATAGTTCTCTTGAATTTTCATGCTATGGAATGCAGGTCTGGGGTCTGTGGCAGACACCAGAGGATGTTGCACTAAACTTGGGTATTGTATTCTTATGAGAGAATGTACACGTGTTCATTTTGAAGCAAAATTGGGTCTATTCTAACCTTTCACCTCTTATTGTTGCCTATGACTGCTTGATTTTCCTGTGGCTTTATTGATTTCAGATAGAATCTGGCTTTGGATTCCTGACATGTTGCCTCAACTAAATGCTTTGTAGTTAAATACCCACAATACCCACAAGATTAATTAAGAAAAGTTAAAAAAAATAAAATTTAAAGTAATATCCTTCTTGGTATGGTGCGATGGAATGAAGCGCTGAAGGGAAGACGAGCCCAAGGAAGTTGGTTAATATTCAAGGGCCACCTCCTCCAAGCTCAGGAGCAATGCATCCTTACAAAGAGGAGGGCAGGCAGAAAAGCCAGGAGGCCTGCATGGATGAACAAGGAGCTCCTGGACATGACCAAAAGGAAAAAGGAGGCCTATAGGGAGTGGAAACAGGGGCGGGTAGCCTGGGAGGTATACAGAGGAATCATTCGAACAGCCAGGGATCAGGTTAGACAAGCTAAAGCCCAGACAGAACTAAATCTCGCCAGGGACATCAAGACAAACAAAAATCCTTCTTTAAGTATGTTAACAATAAAAGAAAGACTAGGGAAAATGTGGGCCCTCTCGAAAGAAATGCAAGAGCTGGTAAACTGGGACAGAGACAGAGCTGAGGTACTCAATGACTTTTTTGCCTCAGTCTTCACTGGCAAGGACTGCAGCCACACTACCCATGACGCAGAATGCAAAGATGAGGATTGTGAAAATGGAGAACCGCCCACTGTAGGTGAAGATCAAGTGTGAGACCACCTGAGAAATCTGAAAATCACAAGTCCATGGGACCTGATGAGATACATCCATGGGTCCTGAGGGAACTGGCAGATCAAGTCGCTAAGCCACTAGCCATCATATTTGAGAAGTTGTGGAGGTCTGGCGATGTTCTTGCTGACTGGAAAAGGGGAAACATAACCCCTATTTTCAAAAAGGGAAACAAGGAAGACCCAGGGAACTACAGGCCAGTCAGTCTCACCTCTGTGCCTGGCAAGATCATGGAGCAGATCCTCCTGGAAACTCTGCTGAGGCACATCATAGAAAACAAGGAGGTGATTGGTGACAGCCAGCATGGCTTCACCAAGGGCAAGTCATGCCTGACAAATTTGGTGGCCTTCTATGAAGGGGTTAAATTGGCAGTGGACAAGGGAAGAGCAACAGATGTCATCTACTTGGACTTGTGCAAAGCGTTTGACACTGTCCCACACGGTATCCTGGTCTCTAAATTGAAGAGACATGGATTTGACAAATGGAACACTCAGTGGATAAAGAACTGGCTGGACAGTCGCACTCAAAGAGTTGCGGTCAACAGCTTGATATCCAAGTGGAGAGCAGTGACAAGTGGCGTTCCTCAGGGGTCAGTACTGGGACCTTTACTGTTCAACTTCTTTATCAGCGACATGGACAGTGGGGTCGAGTGCACCCTCAGCAACTTTGCCGATGATACCAAGCTGTTTGGCGAGGCAGACACGCTGGAGGGGAGGGACCTGGACAGGCTGGAGACGTGCAGGCTGGGCCCCAGCCAACCTCATGCAGTTTAACAAGGTCAAGTGCAAGGTCTTACATTGAGTTGGGGCAATCCCAAGCACAAATACAGGCTCAGTGGGGAATGGCTGAAGAGCAGCCCTGAGGAGAAGGACCTGGGTGTGCTGATTGACAAGAAGCTCAACATGAGCCACCAGTGTGCGATCGCAACCCAGAAGGCCAACCGTATCTTAGGCTGCATCAGAAGAAGTGTGGCCAGCACATCAAAGGAGGTGATTCTGCCCCTCTTCTCCACTCTCATGAGACCCCACCTGAAGTACTGCATCCAGCTCTGGAGTCCCCAAGAGAAGAAGGACATGGACCTGCTGGAGCGTGTCCAGAGGAGAGCCACGAGGATGATCCGAGGGCTAGAGCACCTCTCCTATGAAGAGAGGCTGAGAGAGTTGGGGCTGTTCAGCCTGGAGAAGAGAAGGCTCCGGGGAGATCTTATTGCAGCCTTCCAGTACCTAAAGGGGGCCTACAGGAGAGCTGGGGAAGGACTTTTTCCTGGTGCATGTAGCGATAGGACAAGGGGGAATGGCTTTAAACTGGGAGGGGGTAGGTTCAGATTAGGAAGAAGTTTTTCACTTTGAGGGTGGTAAGGCACTGGAACGGGTTGCCCAGAGAGGTTGTTGAGGCCCCATCCCTGGAGGTGTTCATGGCCAGGCTGGACGTGGCTTTGGGCAACCTGGTCTCGTGGGAGGTGTCCCTGTCTATGGCAGGTGGGTTGGAACTTGATGATCTTCAAGGTCCTTTGCAACCTAAACCATTCTATGATTCTATGATATGTTTATTACTTGTATGCTAAGCCAGAGGTCTGCTATAAAAGTGGCCCCTCATGTTACTACAGAAGAACAGGAATAATCATACTGCACATTTAATTTTCTGTCTTCTGATTGGCAACGTGTATTAGACAATCTTCTAGTTCAGGCCGATGGCCTTGTCTTTCCTCCCTCTCTGACATTTTTTTTCCACATAAATATATGATATGCTTTCATATCACATATGCACTGCAAGGCATATGATCAAATGTCTTTGCACAAGGAAATATTTCATTCCACTCAAAATACATGCTTCAAATTTGTTCAGACATGAGTTAATTTCTTTTAAGAAACAGATTTGTGTTCCCGTTTTTCCTTCCACAGCTGAAGTTTCCCAGTCCATAAGGCATTAATTTCTTTGAATTCTTTTTTTTTTTTTCTACTTTAAAGCTAAGTTGTTGGCTTCTTTTTTTTTTTTTATTTCCATTTGGGTTTTTTTGGTTTATTTATGTCTTCATTTTCATAAGGAGAAAAATAATTTGGAAATTTGAAGATAAATCCTGCAGTTTTCAAAATGAGTTTGCTTTCATTTTAAACCTTGCATATGGATTTAAGGAGTTCACCAGTTGAGTTTTAAAGAACTTTTCCATTTTAAGAGCTGCTCACAAAATAAACAGCTAATGTCTAGGTTCTGATAAAATGACAGTGTGTCCTTAGAAAGAGAATTCATATGACAGAGTTCTGTGTTGCAGATTGCACAAGTATACCACCTTCATAGGAGGTCAAATGACAAAAGATTGACAAATGGTTGTTAGGATAAAGTTGTAAGAAACAATGTGTCCCACAACATATTCCATTTATGGTTCATGCTCAGGTACTCTTCCAGTGGGAAACTCAGAAGCTCAAAGCATTGCTGAAATATTCTGTCTATGTTTTTTTACACATATCCTGGGATTTAACAGCAAAGAACCCTTCTTACTCAGACCTTACAATTTTGACAGGATAGAAGACAGAAAACTCTTTTTCTGAATTTTGAAAAGTGTCTCCTTCATATCTAGTGCAGTGAATCATGTTTTTTTGAAAAATCTGCTAAAAAAAAAAAATGAATAGCCCTTTAAATTACAACTTTAAAATCTGTTTTCAAGTCTTCATGAGTTCAGATGACTATGATGACATACTTCTCACCCAGTTTAGGAAGTGAAAGATAGAGAAGCAGAGAAATAACCTGTTGAAATAAACATTCAGAAAAAAACAACTACATTTTCTCAGGCATATCAAGGTAGTGGCTTGCACTGTGAATTAGCTCAGAGGTATGTAAACTGTGATAAAAAAAGAAAGTGGAAGTGGGGAAAGTCAATATTTTTTTTTTAACTACAACAGTAATAAAACAAATTTACGGTTATAATTAACAAAAATGCATGTTTCTTTACCTTTCAGAGTTTGAGAAGAAAGATCTTCCAAGACTGCCTAGGTCACAGATCTTTGAAGTGTAGGACCTAAAATCCAGTTGATATGCAAGAAGTGTTATAATGATGAAGAAAAACTTAGTTGTTACTATACCTGTAAAAATGGTTCACAGCTTATGAAAAATTGGAAAGGTCAACCTTGTTGTGAAAAAGGGAGAATGAAATAGTGATATACAAGTTAGGGGCAGCCCTGGGATGTGAAGGGCAACAAGAATGGCTTATTTAAATACACCAAAAGCAATGGCAAAGCCAGGGAAAATGTGGGTCTACCACTGAATAGTTCAGGGGTCCTGTTGGCGAGGAACACAGAAAAGTCTTCGTCTTGGTCTTTACTGGTAAGATCATTTCTCGGGAATCGCAGACCACTGAGACCAGAGGGGAAGTCTAGAGTAAAAGGGACAACCTTGGTGGTGGAGGATCAGACTGGGAACATTTAAACAAACTGGACATAGCTAAATCCAGGAGAATTGATGGGTTGTACCCATTAGTGCTGAGATAGCTAGCCATTGTCATTGCAAGACCACTATCAGTTATCTTTGAAAGGTCATAGCAGCTGGAGAAAGTTCCTGAAGATTGGAAGAGGCTGATATCACCGTAGTCTTCAAGAAGGTCAAGGACTCATGGAATCAAATTCAGGTCAGTTTCATTTCATTCACAGGGAAGGTGATGGAATCACCTTAGGGGCGGACCTGCTGGGAAGTAGCTCTGAGGAGAAGGATCTGGGGGTTGTGGTAGACAGTAAATTATCCATGGCCCAGCAATGTGCCCTTGTTGCCAAAAAGGCTAATGGAATCCTGGGCTGCATAGGGAAGAGTGTGGCCAGTAGGTCGAGGGAGGTCGTTCTCCCCCTCTACTCTGCACTGGTGAGGCCACAACTGGAATACTGTGTCCAGTTTTGGGCTCCCCAGTTCAGGAGGGACAGGGAACTGCTGGAGCGAGTCCAGCAAAGAGCAACTAAGATGATTAAGGGCTTGGAGCATCTGCCTCATGAGGAAAGGCTGAGAGAGCTGGGACTCTTTAGCCTGGAGAAGAGAAGGCTGAGGGGAGACCTTATTATGGCGTACAAGTATCTTAAGGGTGGGTTGAAGGAGGATGGAGCCAGGCTCTTCTCAATGGTTCCCAGTAACAGGATGAGGGGTAATGGGCACAAGTTAGAACACAGGAAGTTCCGTTCAAATACACAGAAACACTTCTTTACGGTGAGGGTGAGAGAGCACTGGCACAGGCTGCCCAGGGAGGTTGTGGAGTCCCCTTCCCTGGAGATTTTCAAGACCCGCCTGGATGCAGTCCTGAGTAATGTGCTCTGGGCACTCCTGCTTTAGCAGGGGAGTTGGACTAGATGATCTCTAGAGGTCCCTTCCAACTCTGAAGATTCTGTGATTCCGTGATTCCGTGAATCAGTTGTTCTCAATACCATTTCCAGACACTGGCATGATAAGGAGGTGACTGGGAGTTATCACCATTGATTTCTGAAGGTAAACTCATGTCTGATCAAACAGGCCTGACAAAGAGAAGGGCTGGAGGGAATCTCACCCATGTATATAAGTACCTGATGGGAGGGTGTAAAGAAGACAGAGCCAGACTCTTCTCAGTGGTGCTCAGTGATAGAACAAGAGGCAATGGGCACAAACTGAAATATAAGAAAGTCCATTTTAACATAAGAAAAATGCCTTTTTACAATGAGCATAGTCAAACATTGGAAGAGAGATTATGGAGTCTCCATCCTTGGAGATATTCAGTATGACTGAACATGGTCCTAAGCAACCTACTCTAGGTGACCCTATTTTAGAATTGTAGAATTGTAGAATTATTTGGGTTGGAAGGGACCTAGATCATCTAGTCCAAACCCCATGCCATGGGCAGGGCCATCTTTCACTAGATCTGGTTTCTTAAAACCCCATCCAACCTGACCTTTGACACTTCCAATGATGGGGCAAGAGCAACTTCTCTGGACATCCTGTTCTAGTGTCTCTCCACACTCATCGTAAAAAATTTCTTCCTATGCCCAATCTAAAACTAGCCTTTTCCAGTTTAAAACCATTGTTCCTTGTCCTGTCTCTACAGGCCTTGGTAAAAGCCTCTGTCATTCTTCTAAGCCTTATTTAAGTATTGAAAGGCTGCAGTAAGGTCTCCCTGGAGACTTTCCTCCTCCAGGCTGACCAAATCCAACCCTCCCAGCCTGTCTACATAGGAGATGTGTTCCAGACCTCTGACCACTGTTTTCATGACCTTCTTTTGGATCCATTCTAATAGGTCCACTTCATTCCTGTGCTGGCAATCCTGGAGCTGGATCAGTTTTCCAGGTGGGGTCTCATGAGAACGAAGAAGAGAGGGAGAATCGCCTGCCTTGACCTACTGGCCATGCTTCTTTTGATGCAGCAAATCAACCACACCACTCATCTTGGTGTCATCTGCAGACTTGCTGATGGTGCACTCAATCCCACTGTATGTCGTTCATGAAGCTATTAAAAAACATTGGTCCCAGTATGGACCATCAAGGGACGCTCCTCTTTGAACAAGAAGGGTTGGACTAGATGATCTCCAGTGGTGTCTCCAACCTCCACTATTCTGTGATTTTGTGATTCTACATTTCATTGTGTAAGTGATTCCACTTAAATTCTGTAAACTGGCATGCAGCAGTGTGAATTATTTAGCAGGTGGATTATGTTAAGTCTAGAGTGGTTAGTAGTTGCAGTACCCTGTAAATGTAATGTAAAGATAAAAGAAGGGAAGGGAAAGGACTGATGTCAAGACATCATCTGTGTGAAATTCCCTATAGTTTGTCATTGTCCCTTTAATTTTTCATAGTCCTATATATAGCTGCTAAATTATTCAAACTTATTAATTTTCCAGATTGTAGTACGTCTTTTATGGAGGTTTTGTCAAAAGGACTGAAATGTGACCTAATACCAGAAATTTGATACTGCATAAACATTAGATGGGGTTGGTAAACCTATTCAAAACATTAAGATAATTCTGGATTTTTAATCATTGCCAAGAACAGAATATTCTTGAGACAGGGAGGATATATGCTCTCTTAAAAAAAAAAAAATGTATTCACATAACAATTTAAGAGCTTGAATTTCCTATTATGCAAGTATGAGTGTATTTGCTATATAGAATTCTCTTACTTGTAATACTCCCTGTCTTTTCTTGCCTTGTCTTAGGGATGCTGCATTAAAAATAATGTCTGCTTTGAAATACACTTAGTTTAAATTCTGCACACAACTCTATAAGACAAGATAATGATTTCTGAGTTGGTAAAGTTTATTCCACTTTTGTATTTCAGTAACATAATTTAACAGATAGCATAAAAATATCATGCACAGAGAGCTGCTTTAGACTTTTTTTGTGAATGAAATTAAATGACCTCTTAGCACAAATTGTACTTAACAGCCAATAAGGACGTGTCAAGTGATGGAACATTTTCATTAGTTGATAAATTAATTTTGTGTGGGAAACTTTAGATTTGCCTATTAAAGATCTTGGTGAAATAAATTCAAGTTCTATTGACTACAATGGACTTTGGATCTGGTCCACAACAATTTGCACTTACAAATGAGTGCAATGAATGGTGGCAGATTAATTGGCAAGAGTACGAACAATACTGTGATAGAGAATATGTTTTGGTCTAGTTGAAAACAAGTTTCTATCTGAGGAGCAGTAGAAGATTGTTGCAATACCAATCCTACTTTCTGTCCTACTGGAGCACTACTCAGTTACTTCCAGGTTATGCAATGCAGGTGCCTGCATAGTGTATAGCCTTTGCAAATGATGCTTGGTTTTCCAACGCTGTTTTTCCATTCCTGGCAAACTTACTGCTTTATTTAAGAAGCCCTTGAACTTTCATTGAACTGCCATTTTCAAGTTGTCTTTCTTAAAGTCACAAATTCCTCTGACCTAAAACTATTTGACAGAGGAATTCAGTTTCTTATCTTTGCTAATTATCACCTAACCTTGCCTTGTATTTCACTTTCCAGGTTATTTATTAGGTCCCTCAGTGGTACCTGGCTTCCCTACCAAATGGATGATCTTAGTCTTTTTATGCTTATTGCTGTGGAAATATATGCCTTACAAAACCCATTTAAAATGTGTATAGGTATATCTATGGCTATAGGTGTATGTGTATGTACGGCCACAAAAAAAAAAAAAAAAGAATATTTCTCTGCGTTGCATTTTATTTTATATATTTGTACATATGAGTTGCAAACATCACAAAGTTACTCCAGAAACATTGCTTATGATTTGCTTTATGGGACGTTTTCCCTGGTGTCATTCAGGAACTTTCCACACATATTAGACTACTAAAAGTAGCAGCAAATTTTCAGCTAACCTTTAACATGCATTGTTTGGCATTTATATAGGAGTCATGCTTTGGATAAAAAATTTTTCACAATCTGTCCTTGTCATCCTGAAACTTACAAAGCAGTGATAGTTTTCACTATCACTGACCTTCTTCTAAAAACTCTCTTCTTCAGAGGAAATTATGAAGTTTATGCTAGGATGTGCCTCAGGATTTGCACTTTTATATAGAAAAAAATAAGTGTAGAAGCAGGGTACATTCAGTATGACCCATCCTAATCCAAAATACTGATTCTCCTTTCCGAGTTTTGTTTTTCCCTGCAAACATAATATGAAATAATATGTAAATTTAACTCTTTGGGGAAATGTGTTTTTAGACTTCACCAACATTTGTGTGTCACAGAATGTATTTGCAAAAATATCTGCTGAAAGAAGAATTTTACAACAACAAAAAGAAGTGTTATAAATAATATGTATTATTTAGTAACATCTAAAAAAAAAAGTCATGAAGTGAACAAAAAGTAAGTCAAAAGGAATTCTGGGAAAGTGAACATAAAAAGAAGAAATACAGAATCACCCCCAAGCAAAATCATTATCTAAAGGCTTAGATGCTTTGCAGCTTCTGATTTTGTTCTTGCATTCCTTGGGCCTCCCCAGTGAAGGAAAGAAATTGACAAACCGGAGGGGCTCAGGAGATGACACTGGGGCAGCACAGAGTGCTCACCCTGTGAGAAGAGGCTGTGGGGCCAGGACTCATTGAGCCTGGGGCAGAGACATCTCCCAGGCCCCTAACTGTGCATCTATGGGTAGAGAACCAAGGGGACAGGAATGGGTTCTTCACAGTGGTATGGGGTGGGAAATGGACTCATCAGTTAGAATGGGGCTAAGGTTAAAAAAGAAGGAAATCACAATCACCTTGAGGACAATTAAGCATTGAGGTAGGATGTGGGCATTCTGTCCTCGGAGGTTTTCAAGACACGACCAGTCTATGCGCCATGCTTTCCACTCTGAATTGAACATGGTCTGTGCAGGAGGT
Source organism: Vanellus vanellus (assembly GCF_965231255.1). Lineage (NCBI taxonomy): Eukaryota > Metazoa > Chordata > Aves > Charadriiformes > Charadriidae > Vanellus > Vanellus vanellus. The sequence continues at coordinate 14,608,618 of NC_138908.1, read as the reverse complement.
TTGTCCAGAGACCTCCTGAAGCCCTTGCAACCACAGACACTTGGTTATTATCTTATCTCCTATGGGTTTATCTCTCTGGTGTGTGTTTCTGACTCTCTGCCACCATTATTTTATGCTTGGTGCTGTCCATTTGGGTTAAGGGCACTTTCATGACCACTGCTTCACACAGGCAATGCAATGCCACCAGCAGGACCTGCAGGGAACTGTGACAGCTAGACAGTATGACCACTGATTGGGGTGGACACAGCTTGTCTTAGGACTTAAATACAATGATGACAGGTATTTCAGATTAAATTTAATATAAATAATTTCTAAATAACATGTAGAATTACATTTGAATTTATAAATACATATATTATTTTTAAAAATAATTCAGCTAGGATATGTACATAAAAGTTAGGAAATCAAGAGCTATTTGCGTCAACTGTTGAATCAAGAACTATTTGACAACTGTTACAGTACTGGAGAAAATTTCCATTTTCTAAAAGTATTGTGATGCTATATAAAATTTTATACTCTCCTTCTGTTTCATAATACTGCTGTAGAAAGCTAAATACATATCTGGGGAAAAATGGCTTTTAATTTATGATTATTCATGAAGGAGATTGTCTCATATGCCATGTCCTTCATCATACATCAGAAAAGACTTGATCAGATTTCTTTGTATTAAAAAGTTTTGTAATTTTTCTGATTTCAGGTTCACTTTGATATTATTTCAATGTTCTTGGAAGTATTTCTTAATCAGAAAGATTGTTATCTAAAGAGAAATATGTAAAAGGCAGCAAAAGAGATTTAAAGAGTGTTAAAAGTCTTATTACAGTTTAAAGCTAAGAAATACCTTTCCTTGATACTCTGCCCAGTCTTCCACTTTAAACTCAAATTATGTCAGACTTTACACCCATCCACACAACTTCTGTTTATGTACCATGACCATGAGTGCGCTTTCAGAGTAAAAGTTAGCAGGACAAACCCCATTTTTTATAAGTATCACCCATTTGGATATTTACAATAATTCTGTCTTTATGATAGAGGTTATCCACAGTAATTGAAAAGTGCTTAGATTCTTATTTTTTTCAGTTGTGTTTAACAACTCTAGCCCTCATTTTTTTTCTGTAATAGTAGAAATATAGATATTTTGCAGTCTTCAGAAAAAGCTGAGTAAAGACAGCAAAAGGCAGTTCTATATTTTCTCATAAAAAGAGTCAGAAGCAGTGTGAAGATTTTGAAAAAAAGATGTCTTAAATCAAAATTAAATATTTTTCCTTTGCATTTCATTCTTGTCTTTCTTTTGAAATTTGTGAAAAATTATATGTAAGATAGATACTTATATTGGTATGCGATGAGCCAAAAAACATTGCATTCTACTGAAATATTAATTACCCTGCCAGAACATTGGCAGAGTTGGTGCGATGAATCAGAGGCACACTCTGAAATAACAGTAACTGTATCAAATACATTTTTTTTAAAGTGTTTTCCTTACATTTTAATTAGTATCATTGCTATTGCATACAGGAGAGAAAACTAAGAAGGAACTAACAATATGATCTAAGGAAATAAATGCATGAGTGCATGTGCATGCACACACATACAGAAAATTTTACTTATATGTGAAAGCTCATAAACATAGATTTACACATTTGGATTTCTGTTTCATCTGCATGTAAATGTTGCTAATGTTTTTGCATTCTATATAATGCGGTATAGCCTTTCAAAAATAGAGGTATTTATGGAATTCACTTATGGAAATTAAAATCAGATAAAACAGTGTAAATATTTTTATGTGAAGATAACATTTTCTACTGAAATATACCAGTATTCTTCATAACATAAAATCATTGGTAAATTTAATCTGTCACAAAATCTTCCTCTAATGGGTCCAAAACTCTTGAGTCTATGACCTATGTGTGTTATGACTTCAAGCGACGAATTAGACTTTCAGATGAAAAATCAGATGGCTCACTCTGCTTAGTTTTGTTTCATACTTGCTTTTATAAATGAACATGTTCTAAGGAACTAAAGTGCTAGCACTATATTTTATAATCAATAATCTCTGTTTAGAAAAACAACCCTGAAAAAAACAAACTGCTAAAAATAGTTGCATATCCACCACACTAACAACATAACTCAACAGCTATGTTACACAGTTTGATTAGAGTGTGCTCTCCCATAAGTTGGCTTGGAGCCAGGTATATAGGGAAATTAAGTTTTCTGGGGACGCAGAATCTCCTCCTCTAGTAAAACCTTGCACTAGCTCTACAACAAAGATTTGATGTGGTCACTGGAATCCCAAAAGGAGAAGTCAGTGAAAAGCAGACTTCCCTCTGTTGCAGAGTAATTGATCATGCCCTCCCTGAACTTATGACAAGTTTTCAGCAGACTTGGTGTGGCAGCCAAAGCCATTGTGTTTACCTTGTTCAGCTGCCCATCTGGATGGTGTTTTCATTCTCCTCCATGCACAGCTGTCTGGCATTTCTTGCCCTGTACACATCCCACCATATGCACATGTAGAACAATTCTGCTCTCAGCAAATATCTGTGAACAGAAATCTGTGGAAACAGGAACAGGAACATGGTACAGCTTTCAAAACTGTGTTCCGAAGCCCTATAGCAGAATTTAACTTACCCACTTTGATTTGTAGTGGGGAAACTGTAGTAAAGAGTTTAAAATAAACAGTTACAGGGCAAGTGCCTTTAAAATCACTACTGACTCTAGGAGACCCTCTTCAGCTGTTGGTCTAACTACTGTGGCAGGGGGCTTTGAGGAAGTTCGTGTATTCATCCTCCCCTTGGTAACATTTGTACCCTGTTCACACTATTGGCGATTTGCTCTATATCATGTTAGGCCAATTTCCAAGCACGTGGGACCATAGTTATGCTCCTAGCTAAAGGGAATAGCTATAACTGCTATACCTGTTTCAGAGTGATTTTTCATTGATTGCTGTAAGGAGGCACTTTCTCCGTAGGCCTGGAAATCCTGGTCTCAGAAAAGAAACCTGGTTTTGGAGCTTCCTCCAAATTCTTTATTGCCACTAGTATTAGTCTACTAGTTTAAAACTGCTTCAGGCATACATTTGTCATCCTCGTATCATTTTCTCAGCAGGAGTGCTTTTGTGTAAGAAGTCAGCCCTGTATAAGAATTTTCACAATAAGAAATTATTGTTGTGTAACAACAGGATAATTTTAGGTGGTAGGAACCACTGGTAGACCCTGTTGTGACATTCTACAAGGCCACCTTAAATCAGGTTTCTTGGGGCCAGTCAAGTTCCCAGTGTCTCTGAGGATGGAGATCCCGTAGCATCTCTGATCAGCCTATTTATTACTTCCTACTTAATGATCTTCCTCACTAAAAAATCATAGAGATAAACTGTCAGTATTTGGTGTCTTTATATCTCATTGTCTTGGACACACAGTGCATCTCTTCAGTGCCTGGATATGGATATTAATTACTCTTTAAATACAGGGGAAGTAACATGGGAGAGTTTTGCTCTCTTTTCTGTGAAAGCAAATGCTGTGGTTTCTACTTCTGAGTTTTGCACTGTGACAGAAGCTTCAAATCTACAGTTTCAGGCCGTAGTCCCTGAAATAGGTAATTTTTTTCCTGACATTAAGCCATCCAATCAAAATATTCATGGACCTTATACAACAAGATGTTCAATGAAACACAGTTTTCCTCAGAAAGGCATGACTTTATGCCAAAGAAAAGTTAATGCTACTTAATTAAAAGGTAATGCTTTCCTCCTCATTTTAAAATATATATAATTTTTGGTACTTCTACTTTATAGGACACCCATCCCTATTTAAATTTTTGCATTCAAACATCACCGGCATTCTTTTTTCTGCCTTGGTACCCAGCACCATAATCTTTTTTGAATGGCAAGATTTGACTAAATTATTTTAAACTTTTTTCTTCCATATTTCTTTGCTCTGCCTTAAAAAAAAAAAATGTTCATGATGTGGCTCTTAAGGTGATCTTGTTTTCCTGCTGCTCTAGTCACTTTATTCACATGATGAATCCATCGTTCGTTTCTTAGTTTATAGCATCAAACTGCTTATTTTGATCTCAGAGCTCTACATGTGCTTTCTATGACACATATTACAGATCTTCTTTTATCCCACTTCCCTCAGATTTTGTTATTCAGATACTTTTTCTCTAGCTTTTCTCATTTTTTGCCTTGTCTTTTCTATTTTCAGTTTGACTATCATGCATTATTTTTGCCTTTGAACATTGTATATAGAGTTGTTTGATTTATAATAATTTTGTTTTGCATTTCAAAATAAGTTTTTGAAAATTTGTGTAAATGGCTTATTCGTTTGCTTTTGAGGTGTCTTTTTTTTTTTTTAACCTGAGCCTGTGTGGAATAAGTGAGATTTTAGATCTCTAAAAATGTTTAAGTTTACCACCTTACTGTGGTAGACCAGGTATATATTCCTTTGATGAGGTTGCTTTCAAAAGTATAGTGTTAATATTTCCCCTTTATATGTAGTTTTGAGGTCATTTGTGGAAAGAACTTATTTACAGCTTCACTGTTTGCTACCTAAACAGCTGCTACCATTGTGGTAGTTTCTCCATTTTATTTTGGTGTTTAATAACCCATGAAACCCATCCATTGCTTTGTACAGATGGATGACACAATCTTCTAGTGTTTTACCTTTGGAGTATCTCTTGGAAGCAACAGAATCTTTTAAAATGTAGGTGGAAATATAATTTCCTTTCAGACAGCAAAACTTTGTTGTTACCCAAAAGTAAATTAAAAGGCTTTTTGCAAACAGAAGGTTGGAATAAAAATTGGTATAAAATGTTCCATCAAGTTGGACAGAGAACCTGTAGTTAAAGCAACATAAAAAAGAGGAAAAATTACTATTAAAGACTGGGAGTCCCTGGTGACTGCCAGCCAAACACAATCATGTTAAATAGTGTCAGTGGTAACATCAAGAGATCTTGCTGAATATAAATAGTTGGTCTGTCACCAAAAACCTTTGACAGTGACATCTTTACAATATCTGGATGGAAATGCTCTTTCTTGTTAGAGGCTTTTGGATTTTTGAAAAGTATTTTGATTTCAAATAGGAACAGAAATTCAATGTCTTCTTTGTGTTTTGAGACAAACTGGAAAACAAATACTTTACAAATGACATTTTTTAAGGAAATTTATGTCTGGGAGCTTAAAATATTCCCACTACTTTCAGCTTTTTGGTTCCTCTTACAGCTACCCAGACAAGCCACACTATGAATCTCAGAAACCCATTTTTTTCTCCTTTGACCGGCGGTTCTGAAGCACTGTAATATTTTCAAGATGTGTATCGTTTTTTCTGACCTTGTCACTGAAGTTCTAGTGGAATCTTTTCCTTCCTCAGATCTTTTTGTGAGTTTGTATCATATAACATATAATCTTGTAACCCCTATAATCATACAACGTATAGCCTTCAATATTACTGGGACAAATGGCAGTCTTTACTGTAAAAGAAAAAGCTTCCTCTTTCTAACAGAATTGGACAGTTTTGTTTGCACATTATATATATTGTACATTATGTATGTACATTTATTTATCTCTACACAAAAATTATATTTAGGTATTTATATTTAGACATTATATCATCTATGTTTCTATCAAGACATAAAAGCATTCCACAGTGGCTGGGGAACGAGGCCCAAAAAACCCACCTACACCATATGTTTGGTGTGATGACAGTATGGCAGAAACATTTCCTTTGAGACCTACAGTCTGTTAGGTTATGTCTAAATTATTTCCTGAGTCTTATATTATAAACATGTTAGTAAAACAGCCAGTTGAGCATGATTTCAGGACTGGAGAAATACAATAGGTTAAAGAAAGTAGTTACTACTTAAGTGATTTTTGGAAACCTACTGCTTCTGAAGGGTCTTGGACAAGAAATGAATTTAGCAGGATGCTGATCCAAACTTCCCTCCTGTTAGCATGAAATCCAAGCCCACATCATGGCTGTGCGTGTCTTTAAAGTGACAAGAAGCGCTCAAAAAAGGCATTGCTTGTAACTACAAATGTGCAAGCTCTGTGTTTCATTGTTTATGACAGTAAATAATTCTAAAGTCTAAAAGAAATAGATTTTCCAGTTTTGTTTAAGATAGTGATTTCCACAGGCTTAAAGATAATTAAACCATCCCTTCCAGACTCAGAAGACATAACTTTTAAAGTGGAAATGAAAGACATACCATTATGACTTTTTACAAACTAACTTTTCTATTTAAACTTCTTAACATTATTTAAAAAGGTGAAAGAGTTCAATATCCTTTATGACCTGGCGGAACCTTCAAATCTGTGACCATAGTCTTTTAGTGTATGTGAGTTTTGTACCTATGATTTTGGCAAAATCATCAGTATATTCCTCCTGATCTAAGAAGAAAAACAGTCCCTTCTAAGTGTTAGAAAAACTGTTAAGCACACAGGTTCATGCCCAAGCACTTAACAGATATACATGTATTTTTACAAACATGATAATTACTTTTGGATGAGAAACTTTCACAAAGAACAGATTCACAGAATGGCAGGACTCCAGAATAATTCAAGACCTCTGCATACCATCTAGTCCATCCTTCTGCCCAAAGCGGGTCAGCGATGAAGTCAGATCAAGCTGTCCATGATTGGTCATTTTGTGTTTCTATCTTCTGTCTTCTCTGAAGCCACTTTAATAGATAAGTATGGGTGTGACAATTATTTAATTCAGGTGATTTTGTGTTCTCATGAATGACGATTTTCTTACCTGAGAAGTCAGAGATAGTCTCAAACCTTGCAGATTTTAGAGTTATTGCTTGAGTCTGTAAAACTTATCCTGTATTAATTATGATATTTTGAAAAGAGATGTACAGTCAAAATGCTTTTCAGCTGATGAGCTTGTCCTGCTTCTGGAAATATGAAATGCTGCTGAAATAAATATATATTTTTAGTTTTAGAAAGAAACTTATTAGTTATCGGTGGCCAAACTCTATGGCATGAGGCATCATGCCACATGTGAAGATGAAGGAAGTAGCAATTAACGACTATTTGAAGAAGAGCGTTAAGAACTAAGATGGAGGACCAGATTGTGAGAAGAGATGAAGATGAGGATGAAGAGACTTGAAGATGAGGACAAACAGAGTTTTTGATGCCAGTATTGACAAGGAAGAGTGTGGAAACAGGAGTGAGAGGAATGATTTTAGCTACAACTTCTGGAGTTTCCTAAAGGAAGAAGGCATAAATGATACATCAAAGTGGGATAAAAAAGGTGTGACGGATAAAGCTGTAGTTAAAACAGGTTTTTTATGTTTTTTATGTGTAACTGTAAGTGTTGAAATACCTTGCGCTGTTGTTAATTGGTGTTGAGATGTGAATATGAGTTGTACTGAAAATTTAAATGGATGGGAAGATGGAATGAAATGAAAAGAGCGTTTCAATTGTAGCAGAGTTCAGAAACAGTTTTACTTTTATGCAGAAATATAGTTAGATTGATTGTTTGTATTGTTTGGTGTATTTTATTTTTTTTTCAGCCCACCCCTGCCATTCATTTTTAAGAACTTATGCAAAAGGGGAAACTATAAAATCAACTGTGGGATGCTAGTGCTAGTGTGGAAAGTGACAAGACCAATTGTTGAAAAAGAAATGGTGTTACTGTGGAAAAATTTAAGTTACAGTTTTATGACATGTCTTACTTATTGGTAACTAGGAGGCAAGTATTAGTAAATGAAAGAGTTTCAAAGTTGAAATTGCTTCTACATTTGCAGAAAAGGAAGACCACAGTCTTTTTCCATAGCCTGGAGAAAACAGAAGTTTGATATTATGTAATAAATAGTAGGAAATAATTTTTAGCTATCTTTGGATACTTTTGCTTAGTTAGTAGATAAAAAACACAACCCAAGGGCTTTTTGAGACAGTTGAACTGTTGGGCATCTCAGTGTGTGTCTGTACAAACATGTATCTTTGCATATAGGGCTTGTTTGACATTCTGAAAAGCTCTTGTGTCATCATAACAGGCTTTGCTAAGGCTGTGTGTTGATTTGATCATGACCATAAATGAGTTATTTTATAAAGTAACTGCATCAGATTTTACCTTTACCTTGTCGTGGTTTTGCCTTAACCGGCAACAAAGAACCACGTGGCCGCTCACTCAACCCCCACAGCCGTGGGAAAAATCGGCAGAAAAAGGCAAAAGTCGTGGGTTGAGATAGGGCAGTTTAACAGAACAGAAAAAGGGAAGAGAATAACAATAACACCCATAAAGGGATATACAGACGCGATTACAGTACCACCGCTCACCGACCGGACCCGCACCGCCGCAGCCCGCCCCCGAGTGGCGACTGCCCCCCCTCCGCGGCTAGCTCCTCTTATAGCCTGGGCAGAGGTCACCGGTATGGAATAAGTGCTTCCCTGCAGGCTCCTTGGGGAAATTAACCCCATCCCTGCCGGAACCAGGACAGTATGTGTACACAATTTTTTTTGACAGGCATCTGCATTCAGGGCCTCCTGTTGTCTACTGCGGTGTTACATTATGGTGTATGACCTAAAACCATGTGACACCATGAAAGCAACATTTATAGTCAAGAGAATTTTTTGAAGGAACAAATAAACAGATGTATCTTTAATATGTCTTTATTTTTCCATTAAACTTGCCACAGACTCCTTTGAAACCAAAGCAACCTTTTTTTTTTTCTTTCCCACAGCAATCTTAGTGGGACTGATTTCATGTTCTTATGAAAATTTAAATGTAATATACTTCCTTTGCTATTTATAGAAAACTGGAAAAAACTAGTTTCCAGCTAGCTGGGTTATCTTAGATACAAATTAAATTTGGACAGCTGACAAAATATCCTTGGAGATCTCAGACACTTGCCAATAGGATTAAAGAAAATCTGCTCTCCTCAGAGACTTAGTGAAGGAGAAAAACTAGTGAAAAACTAAAAGACCAAAAACCCAAACCAGATTCTGTTGTGAGAAAAAAAGTCTGTTAGTTTCCATTGTTGCATCCACACATTACAGTAATAGTGACTTATTTCAAGAAATTATTTAAGCAATTAGTTTACCATTGTGAAAGTGATGAGCTATTAAATATGTCATGGGTCTAAGTGAAAAAGGATCCAACTGCATTTCAGAACTTCAGAACTATCTCCAGTCTAGACACAGTCTGCTTTGAAACCTAGATCCTGGCTACTCATATATTGAGTTATGAAAAGATAATTTTTCTTCCTTCTGTCTGTGATGCTTGAAATTACTGGTTAAACTGCACACTTTTTCCCTTTTCTAGAATTAATTGGGAAATTAGTCAACTTGAACTATATTATTTCTGAATTCTATTAATTTAAATAGGTGGATTAACCTTAACAATGTCATTGTTGCCAGAATTACTTGACAGTCAAAAGCAGTGACAACCATCACAGTCACATATTGTGAATAGACAACTCGCTCTCTCTGAGTCTATGGAGAACACTGACCTTTTCTGTTTTCACTTTTTTGTGCTACAGGTAGGAACCCCATATGCTTAAAAGGCTGAATGAAACAACGTGAGGACAAAAATCTGCTGGGTAGAACCATCCTCTGCTTTCTCTCTATGCATTTTATCTTCCCAGGGACAAGTGCTAAATCCACTACTTACTTTTTCATTGAGGTGTCTACAGGGTTTGAAGGTGGCTGCATACACTAGGTGATTCAAACAGTGCCATGAAAGCGGGAGAAATCAGGTGTGCTGTAGGAGACCAGATTAATTTCCTCAGGTTTAGCAGATTGCACAGTGAGCACTTCAAAAGGGTAGGGACAAAAGCACGTCTGTTCCTTTACACAGAATGAAAAAATAGATGACTCCTCCCTCTGCCCTGATGATTGCCTGAAAAGGGAGGGTATTACATACTTTTTCTCCCAGATAACTTTAATTCCTAGATTGACTCAGAACACACACAATATGGTTTGGATTATTTTTGAGATTAAAAGAAATGCTGCATTATTAGTAGGTGTAACTAAAAAGCCAGTCCCTTGACAAGAAATCAGACAAAGTTATGATTTTTGTTTCATAATTTTTTACCTGTGATCACTGTAATAGCTCTGTTCACATTAATTCTTGGAAGGTTTGTGTTGTTGTTTTGGGGTTGGTTTTTTTTTTCAGAGAAAATAGGAAAATTACTGGTGAGCTTAAAATCAGTGTGACAAACTTTCTTTGAGTGCTTTTTTTATTCATGGAAAAGAACATACATAACAAGGAAAAGACTTTAAAACATGTTTGGTATTTCTCCCATCTTTGGGAAAGATAGCAAAAGTTTAGGGTTGGCCATTATATTTTTCCTCTTATTTAATTCACATTGATGTTCTAAATAGAAAAAAGGAACTGACAAAAAAAAATTAGGACTATTGATACCATGCTGGCCTTAGTGAATCTTGGTTTTATGTGGTGGAAACTAACATTAAAAACCCTTATTTCGTGAAGATTTATAACCTCATTTTCAATGGTGCAAAGTTAGAATGACCTCCTTAAGTGTATGGAAATGCATCTGTCTAAGATGAAAATAAGACCAGAATTAACTTCTCATTTAGTTTATTAACCACTGACATGGATAACCACCTACAAGTCAGAACTAGAAAAAGGTAAGTTTTGCACTGTTAAATATTAGAAACAATCTTTAGCACAATCATTCTCTTTTTGTAGTCAGAGTTCGATTTGAAAGGTCTGATTCCCTTCTCCAGTGACAGTGGCAATGGCTACGCTCATAGCTTGAGTGAAAGCCACAGGGCAAACTTCACTGGCTATTTATAAAAGGATTGCTCTTATTTCATCACTGCTGAAACACAGATTATAGTGAAGGTATGGAGCAGTTATTTCCATTCTAAGAACAGGTATTCAAGGTCAGAGAAGCCCACTGTGACTAATATTGTCTCTCTATAAATGTATATAATGAAAAGTATACGATCAAGGAATATATGTATAATACTTCCTCACAGTGCCCTCCTAACTGTCAGTAACAAGTTTGCAAGGATTTTCTAAGGCAAAGTAAATTCTTGCAGGGACTTTTCTCTAGAAGCTCCTCCAGCTGCTTTCTGAACCCATCAGCCCTTTCAGTGCCCCAAACATTCGAGATATGAGTTCCACAAATTAAAATATCCTTGTTAAAAGAACCTCCTCCTTTTTTTTTTTTTTTTTCCAAGCACTTCACCTCCAAACCTTACTAGGTGCATGTCTAAGTCTTGCATGTGAGAAGTAATGATCAATCCTTTCCTGATTATCTTCTGAATGATTTGTTGGATTTTGTAGACCAGTATATTACCCTATGGTCACTTTTTTCAAGGCTGAAGAGATTCAGTCTGTTTAATAGTTTCTCTGACTGGATGTTCTTCTGTACTTTGATCATTCTTTCCACTTTTCTTTTGTTCTTTTTTCCAGATGTATTTTATCTTTTTTAAATGAGATATTTAAGACATAACTTTATGAATCAGTTTAAATTAATTTACACTGCATTTCAGCTGCTTTTTTTACTGGATTATCACAATTTTCTAAGATCCTTCTGTTTTTCTTCACAACAAATTTTAATCTTCATTTATCTGAATAGCATGATGAAGTTGGCAAAGCTTGTTCCTTTACATTTTTACCCTCTTTTCTAAATAATAATTCCGATATTTAGATACATGAACAGACTTTTATAAGATTCAACTCTTCCTCGCTACCTTTTCTATACTATGCAAAGGTTAAGAAACAAGAAAGATGACTAAGAAAGGTATGTTGTTTAAAAGGAGAATGCAGGTAGTCAAAGAAGTAGCAAAGCCCCAGCATATGACAAAAGTACATAGTGAGTTTTGCTGATGGATGCAAGAATGGACAAAGTAACAGGCTTATGCTTTTATAAGGCATTTAATTTAATACAGTACAACATTATATTTTTAAACATTAATATTTTACACTGTAAATGTATTAAACCAGAAAATGTAATGTGCATATATATCAGTATAGTGTACTTGTTCTAGTGTAAAACTGCAGTGATCAGTGCTTAGTTTTGGTGTAGTTTAGTTTCTTTATTGATGGTCTAGGAGCAAACGCAAGTCTAAAAGTATTTACAAAGATGCTGACAGAATCATAAATATTTACCTGAATCATATAAAGCAGTGTATACAGCAAGAAAAGCAGCAGAAAGGATCAAAAAGGTCCTTTGCAAGTCTGATTAGGGATGATGGGAGTGGAAGTATGGAGATAACTGTGCCACAGTAGGTCCAGTAGTGGAAACGAGCGCCCTCCTCTGGCACCCACAACTTTAAAAGGATGGTGGAAAACTAAGGAGATTGCAATGGAAGGCTGCAAAATCATCTGAAAGCTAGGAAAAAGAAAATCAAGTAATGTACTTGGAGTTTGTCTGCAGACTGTCTCTGGCAATGCTCTAGACAGACAGAGATTTGTCAGTACTCCAAGCCCAATAGCAGCAGTTGGCCTGATGATTAGCCAAGCCAGTAAGCCCTGCTGAGAAAAACAAAATATTATCTAGTAGTCAGTGCCATTTTAATGCAGCCATATGTTTGTGGGTATTTGGTTTTATTTCCCTGTCTTTTATTTACAACACTGTGAATAGTTAGTAAAAGAGCAGCTTAGAAATCAGATGTCCTTAAAAGGCCTCAAGGTGTGCATCCTACATTCTGCTTGCTTTCTGAAATCTTGGTGTAAAGTTTGCTAGGCAGCCCAGTCTACAGATAGGTAGCTGAAGTGAAATTCATAGACAATATTTTCCTCTAAATATGAAGGCCAGCATTTGCTAAAAAATGATCTAAATAAATTAGAGAGAATGAGAGGTCGCCTTTCAGTAAGAGTCCTGTTTTGTAGGATGATCCAGACTCAATTCTACTAGTTTCAGATAGATATTTTTTTAAGCTGTGCACTTCTGCTATTTGGATTTCACATCAGGTTTTAAATCAGTGTGCATGTTCTAATAAGTAAATAAAACTCAGACGAGTGTTAGTGATTAAAGGATTATGGTTTCATTGTGTTAATTAATTTGATTCCCAATATATCATTGCTTTCTGTACTCACCTTTTTCTTATTGGTTATGTTCATTAAAAAGATTTATTAATAAAAAGATTATCATCAAATCCATGCACACTTTTCTAAGATTCAGAGAAGGTCCCTAAAGGTACATGGATTATAAAATCAGGGAAAGAAATCCTGAAATGAGTTGCCCATATGGCATGAACATTCAGCAGTTGTGAGTCACTAGATGTTTCCTAAACCTCTTCATAGAAAATCTTTAACTGACAGATTAGAGCCATTATTCCATTAATTGTTTTTCGGAAGCTTTCCCAATTCTATAATTTGGAGCTTGGGGACCTGCAACAGGCATTCTGGGTTTTACATTCTGGGGATTCATTACTGAATTTATTCTATAAGACAGGATTTTTTTAAAGATAAGAGAAAAGCAGAGGATCATGGACAGAGCACATCTTTCACATTGGTCTGCATTCTTCAGAGATATGAGAGTAGGTGGAAATGTAAACACCTGCACTTCTTACTACTGAGACAGCAATGATTTTTTTTTCCTCTAGTATTGTAACACATGCTTGTTCAAATAGCAAAAGTATCTGGGACTTTATGCATAAAAGATTTCTGTCTTCCCTCTGAGTTATAGGAGTGAGTCTTCTCAGGTGATGCTTGTCCCTTCTGCTGCAAAAAGAGGCCACAACACAGAGACTGTAGAAATTTACAGCATCTCTGATGAGAGAGGTCAATTTTAAACTCCTTTGGCTGGTCTCAGAAGCTTCTATGACAAAGAGATTAATATAAATGCATCATTACCTGACTAAATCATGACTTTTTTTCCATCTTTATCTGCTATTGAGACAGTTGTCTGTGTGCAGAATAGATTTTATTGGCCTTCCACTCCCATTCTCCCTTTCACCTGTGGGAAACTTTAATTGAAGTTTTGCGGAATCCCCAGAGATCTTTCCTATCATCTCGTGGTGATGAGTTCATCCCAGCATATCCTCAGGAGCAGCAGTAACACCAGGTAAGTCTAAATTTTTCTTCCCTTTGCAGAATTCCCTAAACCACCTTAGTCCATGAAGCTGTGGAAAAAAATAAAAACAACAAGAAAGCAAATACCCTAGCAAGTGCTAGTACAATACAAAAAGAAAGTAATGAAAAAAGCAGTAGCTCAGAGGAAAAAAAAATCTGTATAAAACCAGCTCCCACTGAAAGGTATATTCAAATCTAGCGTGGAACTGAGTATCGACTAAAGTGGTCTCATATATGGTAGTACAAAAGAAACTATTAAAAAGCAATGAATTTGCAGTGCTAATATGAAAGCAACTCTATTAGTCACAGAAGCACAGACAAAACGTGTATGAAAAAAAGAAGTTTATCATGTATTTCTACAGTTTCTCAGTGGTATCCCTAATGCAAATATAAAGCGTGTATGTTCATTTATTTGCCTGGATCTGGACACATAGCTCACATGCTCACATCTATGGGGTGACTTATGCTTGTAAAAAAGCCAGAAACAACAAACCAAATATCTTCTGTTTTCTTTGGGCTATTTTTTTGTGTTGTATAGTCATAAACTCCTTCTGTTAAGGCAGGATAAGGTTTTTTGGTTGGTGAAGGGGCAGTCTTGGAGCAGGCAGGCAAGCTGGTCTTCTGTCATGGACTTGTGCTAAAACACACAACTCATACATTCACATAAATTTTAACTCCAGCACGTGTAACAAACTTAGAAAAATCATGTTTGGAGGCAGATTCAGATGTCTTTGACTTGTAGGCATCTCAGTTGGTTTGGAAATGTTTCTTTTTTTTTTTTTCACTGTCGTCTGCTTCATTGTCAAGTGGTGTGTGCTTGTGCAGGCCCAAGCAACGAGGGCAAAGAAGACATGATACTACTGTTGAAACTTTGGACTGAAATTTGCAAAAAGAACTATGTATACCAAACTGACATTTGTTCAGAGTGCTACCTGTATATTTAACATTAAAAAGAAAAAGCAAAACAGAAGACAGTACCTGATGTTAAGACTTCAGTAGCGCAGAGGCAATTCAGGATTGGTCATAATGCACGTGACCCCTCATCAGCTGTGAAAATAGTGCCAGCCTTTGAGTCATTCATGACACATATTGTGGCATGTGGGAATCTCCTAGCTTAGTTAATTAACAACATCTGTAAGATTTTGAAACAAATCCAATATATTATTACGCAAAAATTCAGCAACCTATCACATCCATGAGTACAGCCTATGTTTAAGGTTTTAACGGTTGTACATTTTTCTTTTTTTTGTAGATTCTGTACCTTTGACTTTAGTCAGGTATGACAAATTTTGCCTTACTGAAAATAAATGTGTCTCCTCCATGGAACCCTTAGTCTTTAGCGTGTAGAAGTTCTTATAATAGTTTAATAAAACATTATTAATTCCTGTTTCATCTGCATTGATGTTATTACCACTTCCAGGTTTAATAGACAGAATCATACATATATCCTCTTCTTATAATGGTGTAGGGAGCTAGCCTCGCTTGTTTGAATTTTGTAAAATAGAAATTTAGTTTAATTGTGGAATATGCCTTGATTTTTCTGTATATTTTGACGGTATTGTCAGTGAACTGAATTACTACTCTTTGCATCTAGATTTTACTGTCTTAACAATATTGATACTTCTTGAATCTGCTCTCCCTCCTTATTTTTTGAGGTCGCTGTTTTTCCTTTGATAAATGCATTTCACAAAGAATGTCTAAATAGAAAATATACAACACACTGTATTTCAGAAAGATTATGTACTCTAAAACAAAAGCAGGACATTCTGTAAGCTACATACATTATCCCAGTTAATAAAAAATGTATTTCATAAACTTTTAACCTCTTATTAGAAATCTATTTAACCTGTACACTCTCTAGACCCAGACATACTGTCACGTGTTTCACGTGTTACTTTGACTATAAATGGTTTTACTGAATTCATTAGGACAACTGTGGGAATTATTAGGTCACTTTAAGTATTTGCAGCTTTGCAATGTTTTCAAGTTTTTCTGTTTGGTTGTGTACATTGCTGAAATGCTTTCAGGAGTTGGAAGTTTACAGTGTATTTACCAGTGGGCTTCACATAAATGCTGTAATCTGTAAAAAAAAAATGGTTAAAGGAGCGTATGCAAAGTGTGGTAATATACCCAGTTAAAACAGTGTAGGATTTGCCACAGTATTAACCAATTTTATCAAACTTTTCCTTAATCATTTGGGAATAGGGAGGTAGAGTACAGAGAGGGATATAATCAGCAATATTACAGCTGAAAAAAGGATATTTTAAGAGTACAGAGAGGAGGGAGGAATAAAATTAAGGAATCTATGGTAAGGATAATAAACATGAAGAAAAAAGCTTCAAATAACTGGTGCTCCCTTCCCCAAAAAAGAATTCCAGACTCTACTATGTTGATGGTCATACCTTGTTAAATACTGAAGAATAAACAAGCAAAGAATTTAGTAATTCCAATACACAATGAAAAGACACTATCTTTTATAAAGCAACTACATATAATAGTCATACTTGCATTTTTTAATGTGTCTTATTTCATTTAATGTATCTGGTTTTCATTTAATGCATCTGGTTTTAATTTAATGCTTTCCACACAACATTATTATTCATCTTTTTAAACATAAAAAAAGTGTGCTCCTGTTGTAAAAAACTAGTAAAAAAACCTGCTACATTTTTAAAGATGTCTGCTGCCCTAATTCTTCTGTCACTAGCAGAGTTCAATCAGAAAAAGAATGTAAAAGGTTAGGGTTTTTTTTTTGCTTTTGTGTAACATCACAGTGATTTCTGCTAATTAATTTTTCATTTAAGTATTACCTAGTATGCTCCTTTTGGTAGTTCACGTGAATATGATTTAGAGCTGAGATAAATTGTTCTATTGGAAACTGGGAATATACAATACATAGTTTCAAAGAGGCATAATGTGATAAACTTTTCCTAAGTGTGAGTCTGCCAGTTCCTTTTCATCATCAGCTGTGCTATTTCAAGGCTGAGGGAGAGGCTTGGGCAGATAGTAAAAGCTATTCATGTGTGTGAGAAAGGTGTGAGAAAATCATGCAGTAATGTTGAAGAGTAGGGAAATTTTTTTCTTGTGACACAAATCACAAGTGGAATTCAGGTCTGTTCTGATTAAAGGTTTTTCTCTAATCTGTCCAGTGATTAAGCACCATATTTCTTCCTTCTTGGGCTTGCACAGGTATTAAAAGTGATATGTATATATAATATGTCCATATGCTAATGTAAGTAATTCCCCCCAAAAAGCTCAAAACTTAGTATAACTGTTACTTGTAAGATGAGTTTATCTTGTAAGTACAGGGTTGTGCAAGCTGTATTTCTATAAGCTTCTTGTTAAAAAAAATAAGACTTTAACTAAGAATTATTTCAATGAGAAATCTGTAAAGCTTATCTTTGGTTGCAGGATTATCGTACATATATAATAAATTGAAGTAAAATCTCAGCTTTTAAAACATTAATTTATATGATTTACAAATTAATTCATAATAATTATTTACAATAACTACTTATTTTGTATCTTAGACTATGAACGACAAATGAAATTCTCTTACCTTTTATATGCTTATTAAAAAACCTCTGGAGATAATGTTAGATGTTTGAAATGTTGCACACTACAAGTTAAGATGCAAATTTTTGTTCTTTTTTTTAATTATTATTAGAAGTTACTATGTGTAGTTGTGTTCTCCATGATAGTATTTATCATTATTTGGGGGTACTTGATCATTATGATCTTGTCCGTGATATCGTTTGTTTTATGTATGTCCTTATTTTTTAAGGACACAGTATTTCTGCATCCTCTTTGACTAGATAGAGGTTATTCTGCATTTCTGATGTTTTTCAAAGACACAAGATCTATAGTCAGATGCAGAAATTAATTTCTTACTTTTAGGAAGAGGTTATGAGATCCACATGTGGTCTTGATGAGAACAAACCAGAGACTATGCAAACAATGTTTAGGAAGCCATAAACTGTGATAATGGCCTCCGCATATACAAACCATCAGAGGAATAGGGGGAAGAAGGTTGTTTTTCATTGAAATATTGTTAAGGTTCTTCCTTGAGATGAAACAATGCCAAAGTTTTAGAAATCTTGTTCAATCAATGCATCTTCTTAGCTATACATTATTTTTATAAGAAAATTAAACACAGATCTTTATATAGAATTTAGCTGTATGTTCTTTCTTTTCAACAGATTTCTCAGAAGGATTTGGAGGTGGAAGAAAAGGTTAATCAGTATTGATTAAGAGTACTAAATGTTCTTAGTAATCCATTCCGCTGGCTTTTTGAAAATGTCTGTGGTTTTTGTGTTTAATTAAATAGTCCTGGATCAGTGGGCTCTGTTCTGCTTCGTTGTTTATACTGTGATTCCATGTAGGAATTTACCAAAAGGAATGTTATCACTGATCTTTGAAATAGATGAGGCAAAAGCCATCTTTCTTTCCAGTCTGGGATACTCAAGGATTAAGTAACAAAACATGTTTACTAGCTAGAAACAGTTGTCTCTCTGTCAGGTATTGCTAACTCTGAGATAGTGCTTTTCTGAAAAAATCAATTTTTTACTACAAATTCTGTGGGTTTTTTTCTCAAGATCTTCAGTTGGGTTGTTATGAAATGTTCATTTAGTTGTTATTGAGCTCAGAAATTACCAAACTTGCCCTTGCCTTGTGCTAACGAGTCATCTAGATTGTAAATCTAGAACAGGAAAGCAATTAATAGCCCAAAATATTTGCTGGTGATGAAGGATCTGGCATATAATTTATACATTTCAATTAAATAAAAAGGTGATAACTGTTACAGTTAAAAAAAAAAGCAAGTCTAGCTAGTGGTAAAAATTCAGTCCAAGGTAAACCTTTAAACACATACTGAAGTTTTTAATTACATTTCCATCATAGCTCTTATACTTGTTTTCTATTAGCCCAAAGGGACCACCAGGATGCAAACAAACCTTCGATAAATCATAGATTTGTGCTCTACGTTTACTGATACCAAAATGAGAGTAATCCTGAAATCCAATCCTACCACAAGAAGTATTTTTCACTTTTGTTATCTTGTGTATCTAATCTGTTCTTATTTCAGTTGTATCTTGAGAGTTACTAAGCTACAACTCTATGATATTAAAAAAAGTAGTATCTTTCTTGTTTATTATATATAACTTAATGTAATAAGCTTAAAGGTAAAACTTTACAGTGGTTCACGGAGCTGATTTTTTGTATTCCTACAGACATGACATACCAACAAGATCATAATGATAAATATGCCAGGTGCTCTTCCACTCCATACAATAATCTCTAGCAAGCTGGCAACAGTTTTTTTCACCTACATATTGCAGAAGCAGATATTTTGTCTAACGTAAAAATTCTAAGCACCTAAGAAAACTACTGAAACATTTTAGATTTAATGTTCCTATCTTCAGGAAAAACAATGTAAGTGCCTTTTTCTTGTTAGTAATTGCAACTTATTTTAAAGTGCAATTATAGTCAGAAACTTTTCTCTAAAACATTGGCATAGGCAGGTCCCATGTGTATATTTTTTTTTCTTATTGACATCTAGGAAATATACTTATAGTACTGATCAATGAGTAACTTCCAAACAGCAGCCCAGCAAGTTTAAACTGTGATCAGCAAATTAAACTGTTGTTTTCTGCACCTTAGGTAATCACTTGTGAGAAATGTATTCAAATATAGATAAAGAGAACAGCTGAAAATTCAGAATTCTGAAAAGGCATCACTATGGTTTCATTTAAAAACTCTTTATTCAATAGGAATGAAATTTAGTTAGTTAGTTAGTTATTAGAAACAATACATTCAAAATACTTGGGTTTGCTTCTGTTATCCTCCTCCCATTGTGATTCCAAATACCAAAATACCAAATAATGCAATGCTCTGTGAGACATGGAGGTCCTTTTACTGCCAGTTTTGCAACAGGGAAATGGCTTATAGAAAAGAGAGCTCTGGATGTCATGGATTAGATTTATAAAGGGATTTTAGGCTCTGAAAATAATCCAGGCATAAGTAGGTTTTACCCTCATCGCTTAAGGCATTTGGTTATTTGCAGGAAGGATTCAGTCTTAGTAAGAATGCATATGTGGAAGCACACACATGATGTTAGGATGGGGGCGATGGCTTAAAAGGTTGGCATTTTGATTTATGCTTAGTCTCCTTTCTTACTAATTAGCAAAGTTTTTCTCACAAAAAAAGGATACCGAAAAGGGATGGGATATGCCTGACAACATGGGGCAAGTACGTGTTTTCAAAGAAGCTTGCTGGCCTTGTGAGGGGGGCTGGAAATATGTCAGAGGGGGGTTCCCACAAACAGAGAAGCAAGGACACAAGGGTGTTAAGGTGTCCAGGGGATAGTATGACCAGAGGGGCTTTCACACTTCACCTGCAAAAATTGCACAGCTTGGGACCTGTCTCAAATGCTCATGTATAAATGCAGGTGGTCCTGGGGACAAGAGGGATGCATCAGCAGCGGGTGCAGCACAACTGAGCTGTCACCTCAGAGGGATTATAATGACAAGGTGGCACAGCTCTCACACCTGCAGAGCTGCAGTGCAGGGGTACGGGTGCTTCAGGAAAGGCAGGGTTGTCAGGGACAGAGAAGGGATGCTCTATGCAAAGGGGTAGCTCAGAGGCATGGAACTTCCCCCCAGGCAAGGTGAGCCTGTGGGTAAGGTTCAGGGGAAAGAGCAGCACCAGTGGCGCAGAAGCACATAGATTCAAACAACCCAAGGGCAAATTCTTGATGCAGGTGGTTGACAAATAGTCCAGAGAAGAGTTTCAGTTGGAGCTGGTACTCACAAGCAAGGAAGAACTGGTTGAAGACATGAAGGTTGAGGCCAGCCTTGACTGTGGTGACTATGAGATTCTAGGGTTTTTGATCCTGAGTGAAGTGAGCAAGACGAGCAGCAGAACTTCACAAAGGCAACAACTCTGAATTTTAGAAAAATAGATATTTGGCCTCCTCAAAGGCTTGCTTGGCAAGATCCCATGGGAAACTGCCCATTGGAGGGAAAGGTACTGAAGAGGGCTGAAGTCAGCCCTGGAACAGGAAAAGTTGGGGCTGATGATTGAGAGTGAGTCTGCAGAAATGTCCTGGGAGACCTGGGGCCAACAAGTTGCCAGAACACAGCAATGTGCCCAGGTAGCATAACAGCTCCTGCACCCAGGGCTGTGCCATCAAGGGGAAGGAATTCTTACCCATTGCTTCTCAGTGGTAAGACCACCATGATACTCCAGGGTTGTGCTCCTGGCACAGGACAGACCCTGACATTCGGGAGTGATTCCAGTGGAGGGTTCCCATGACGGTTGGGGCTGGAGCACAGGACAAACTTATGAAGGCAGAGGGTACTGTGCTAGTTCAGCATGGTTAGTAAGATGAAAGGAAGGGGAAACTTCACTGCTCTCTGCAGTGGGTACAGAGGTAGAGTACAAAGAAAATGAAACCAAACTTTTCTTGGTGATGTACAACAGTAGAACAAGAATCAATGTGCATAAGTTGGAATATAAACAATTCTGATGAGATATGATTTTTTTTTTATTATTTTTCTTTTTTTTTCAGCACAAGAGGCAGTCAAATACTGGAAGGGATCACTAGAGAGGCTGTGGAGTCTTTATGGTTGGAGGTGTCCAAGACTCAAGTGGACACAGCACTGAGCAACCTGGTCTAATTAGAGTTGCTTTGAGGAGAGAAGATGTCTGGAGGCCCCCTCCACACTAAATTATTCAACCATGCTGTGATACTCTGATGATATTGTTCAAAAGAACAGTTAACAAGTTGAACAATTCCCACAAAAGTTACTGAAGGATAGTCGTATTTCAAGATGCACAGCTGCAGATTACGCAGATTTTATGTTATGCTTTGATCAATAACAGTACTATATTATTACGTCCAAGTGACAAATCCCTTGAACAATAATGGCTAAATTCTATTTTAGAAAAATAAAAAATCACCCTAAGATTATATGTTAAGAGTATATAAAGGATATTTTTTTTTGTTTCTGTCTTGTTTGATTTTTTAATATAAAGGTTTCTACTGTATGGGTGCAGGTAACAATCTAGCTGTTCTCAGAGCTTAGAAACCGTAGGTAGTATTAGTCACTGGAGGCACTTCAGATCTACAGTCACATTGACTTGTTAAAATCACAACAGCAATGAAATCCTGGACAAGGTAAAGGAAGTTTGCAATAGCTATTTGGTTTTCCTTCTGAGGCCTCTAAAACTACAACATCCGTGGATGTTCAGTAATAGAACCTCCCACAACTGCTTTCCTCCTCCATACATCACCACAAAACTGCTGAACCAACAGGCTCTATGCCCTTACTTCAATTTTAAATTTTCGCAGTCATCGACAGTGAGATGCCACATCACTAGTTTGATGTAAGGAACAAGCCCTGACAACTGGGAAGTGCCATTCAGACATAGTATTAGGAGGGTTGTTTGGCCCTTCTCCTCACTTCTCTCTTCTTTTATATGTGTCCTGGTTTGAGGTAAAACAGGACCAATTTTGTTCAGTAACTTTGCTTCTTAGCTGGGCTTCTCTAACTACTGAAATTAACTGCATGTTGTGCAGACAGTGTTCACTCTCTCAGAGTGATAAGGCCAATGTTTACAGCTGATGCCCAGGCATGGTATGCAGAGAGGCTCCTGCTTATACTTACTGCTATAACCCCCAAGGCTGACCAACTTTGTTATTTGCCCCATTGGAGGGTCGGAAGCGGAAAAGCATAGTGGGGTCCCACCTGCAGGGAGGAGTGGACAGGACAAGTGACCCAAAACTGACCCACAGGGTATTCCATCCCATCTGCCTCATGCTCAGTATAAAAGCTGAGGGACCAAAGGGTCAGCGCTCTTCCTTCAATGGCCGACGTCTGAGGAGGACTCTGTTCGTCTGCCTGTGATCCCGATCCTGAATGCAGATCTGGAATCCAGTTCCCGTCCGTCACTGAGTCCAGCCTGGGACAGCCCCAGTGTCAGCTGGTGACGTGACTGTCATCTCGGGAGCTTGATACAGTTTTGTATATATTTCATTATTTCTTTTTATTTTATTATTAATATTTCATTAAAGTAGTTTAGTTCCTTCTAAACTCATAAGTCTTTTTTTTCCCTCCTCTGCCTCTCTCTTTGAAGAGAGGTAGAGGGGAGCATCTGTCAGTCCCATCTGGGTTCCCAGTAGTGGATTTTGGCCTAAACCATGACAATGAGGTAAAAGGTGCCTTGATTTGCCTAGCTGACAAATGCTCTGTCGCAGTGCTCATCCTAAGAAACATCCTCCTCCTGTCCTGTGCATGCATGTGGTCTGATCCTGCATTCTCCCCTCCCTGTACGCTGAAAGTCAAGCTAGGCTGTTACAGTGCCATGGACCATTGTCAGAGCCATTTCTGCTCTTGCTGAGCAGTTGTGTTGGTACAGTAGAGGGCATAAACAGAAGACAGACACATCGCATGCTATGTTATTAAAATCATAACTGGTTATGCAGTTCCATTACAGTTTGCATTAACACCTTGATACTGTTATAACACAGGATCTACTTCTAGTAGAGCTGTTACAATACTCAAACGTGGCCAAACAGTTAGACTTCATGGTTATCTGACAAATCCAGAGTGTTTTCTCTTAGAAGATATGATGATGAGGGATCGTAACATTGCCAGGTTTGTAGCACACATGCTTCACCACAGTTCTAGCTGAGAAATGGTAAACTATCTCTCAACAGAGAAATGAGAACAGTGTCTCAGTATGAGAAGTTGCTATGTACAGCCTGGAGTTTTTAAAGCACTTCCTTTTTTTTTAAATTGTTGCTCTTTGATTCATGTTGTTTGTTTTTTGTTTTTTTTTTTTTTACTTCAGATTATGAGATATAAAAAGATAAACATGTCAGAAGGAAAACACATGCATTCCAGCTAGCATTTTAAAATTCTGGTTCCTGAAATTAGACAACTAATATGATGCGATGATTTCTCATATGCTGGCTGAAATCATCATGTCAGTATTATTCCATATTATGTTTGCTATTACAGTCCTGGTGATCAAGGAAGCTTTGGTGTAAAGTTGCATCAGGGGACTGCTGAGATGCTTCCACTGAAAAGCTAATAACAGAAGAGAGAGCTATTTGTCAAAAATATAAAGTTTGGCAGAAAGCTGTTTCATTCAATCAAGTCTTGCAGATTTGTAGAAATGGAATCTTTTCAGTGCAAATCTTTTCAGTGCAAATCTTAGGTTCTGATAAAATGTTTCCGTTTGTTGTGTTTTGTTGAAAATGAAAAAATAATACAGTATGTATTCTGAAAAAGTTGTTAGGATTATGGCACAATAGATTTTGACAATTTTTCTTCTGAAAAAAAAAAAAAAGGAATATGCATATCCTACAAAGGACATGCAAAATACAAAATATACACTAAAAAAGTGGGGTTTTTATATACTTCCCATTGGTTTTAATTCGATGTTTTGTAGTAGTCACTTCAATATGGCAACAGTACTCCAATTAACATGGTAGCATGGAATTCCAGGAAGTAAAATCAAACTTATCTTCTCCTTTCCTGATTTAATACAACTCTCAGAAATTATCTACATGCTTTTCACTCCAAGTGCAAAAAGTAGGGTCATTATATGGAAGGACAGAAACTACTTATTTTCAAAAATATTTTTTAAGAACATATATTTTTTATCTCTTTTTCTGATTTGTAAGATCTTTTCCTAGGATATCTTTATTATTTCTCATTTGATGCATTGATTAATATTATACACTGATGTTCTTACTCTTAAGTCTGTTAAGTACGCTAACAAGTTTCTGCTCTGTACTGCCTTACAAGGTGTTTTCATTTATACACCTAACTCCTTTCATAACCAGTTGTAAGATGGTTGAAATAGACAGGGATTAAACTAAGCATTTATAAGTACATCACCTTTGATCAAAACATCAGTATGTTTACAAATTCCTTTTATATTTACAATAAGGTCATAGGGAGATCATGTGGGAATATTTTTAATATTAAGTTAAACTCTAGTTCAGAAAATTTTAAATTATTCTGAGCTCTGTCTCTCTCCATGTGACAGCTCATTTTTCATGTGGTACAGCCACACAGATATTTGCAACTCTTAAAAAGCTGTATCAAAATCAGCATTAAAATGAAAAATGATAACATCATAAAGACTATCTTGAAGCCAGGTTCTCTCTCAGAACTTCATTCTTACGTATCTCCAGTGGTGTTTACTGGGATTTTTTTTTTTTTTGCTTGGGGGAGAAAAGTTTGGTTTTAGTGTGTCTATAAAATAATTCGCACACTTTCATAAAATATTGTCTGAATTTGCAAGCCTGTTCTTAATTTTACAAGAGTAACATTTTTTTTTAATAAACATTAAAAGAAGATATTTATGTTCCTATTTCTCCTTTACTTTTAATTTCCTATATGATAATGACTACGTATGTATTAAATTATTTAATCAAGTTCACAATTTTATTTATGTCACCTGGCTAGGAACTTAAAAATCAGGAGGTAGAAAACATAAGTTTACAAGCCAAATCAAAACCTTACTCCATTTGTGTGTTCTAAATAGAACAATCTGAGTTTTTGCAGTACCCAAAATGAACCATAACATTAATATTATCCTTTTATAACTTTAAGTACTGAAACAGAGATGGATGTCACAGTGCATCCTAGTCTATGAAATTTCTGCTTACAAATACTTGGTGTAAGAAGTC
Source organism: Vanellus vanellus (assembly GCF_965231255.1). Lineage (NCBI taxonomy): Eukaryota > Metazoa > Chordata > Aves > Charadriiformes > Charadriidae > Vanellus > Vanellus vanellus. The sequence continues at coordinate 14,582,938 of NC_138908.1, read as the reverse complement.
AGAATTGCAATCCTGTTCTGTTTTTACAGGTAGATTGCCGGTAACATTCAATATTTCCATGGTTAGCTAGGGAAAAAAAAAAAAAAAGCTTTAGATAATTCCACTTGTTACTTCTTTTATTTTTTTTTCCCAAGCCTAAAATGAAAATTAGGTTTATCATTCATCTGAACTACTTCTTTTCCTGAGCAGCAAGAGGCATAATATCAACAATTCTGTGGTTATATATGAATTTTCTCCACTGCGCTTTTCGTCAGAATAGTCAGGTCCTTCAGGGTAGAAATTAAGATGCAAGTTGTCTGGAAACTCTTCTGTGGAACATTATATCTTTTTAATTTTTAGGAGAAAGGAAAGATTAAAATATTTAGGAGAAAGAAAAGATTAAAATGTTGGATTCACCTGAAACAGGAAGTGTTACATTATCTCACATCTAAAAATCACTCAAAATGTATTTTCCAAGGGTGCTGTCTACCCGGGCATTTGGGGAAGTGCTGTTTTTCCAGAGAGCTGCAATGTGAGGAAATTTCCCAGATTTCATGCTTTCTGCTGAGCAGACTGCTGATAGCCCGTGATATTTCAGAGCTGCAAGTGCTTCCTGTGAACTGCAGACAATTCTGGCTCCTAGGACAGCATGACTCTCTCACAGGTCTCAAATGAACTGTGAAGGAGCCTGTACAGCCCCAGGAAGCATTTTCCCATTAGCACACTGCTCCACGAGGATGCTTTCCTTACAAGAAGTGATTTCCAGGGGGAAACGCTCAGGAAAGCTCCAGCAACCAGAGCTAGGTTCCTGACCTGAAGTCTCACTGTGTATTATGTTGGTTGCTTCACTGAATTGGAGAGGGCTCTTAGAGCCAAACTGCTGCCTCCTGACATCAGCAGATAACAATGAAACCACACAGCAGAAAGAAAACAACCACTACGTAAAAACAAAGATATGCACAGCCCTCTCCTCTTCAGGAAATAATGCCCCAGACCTGCAGGGCTATCAAGTCTCTGAAGATTCCTAAAGTGTATGATCGCCTACAGCATCAGATCATACAGTCTGATTCTCCACACAACTCACATACAGTTTTATATGGATATTTTTCTACTGAGTCCTGTGCAGAAATGAATTTGATTTGACGAATTCTATAGTGGAAAAACTCACTACTTTTAATGGTGAATTCTCTCAGTGATTAGTCACTCCTACTGTTAAAAGCGTTGCCTAAAAGCATTACTAAAAGCATCTGAGTCTGAAATTTCTGGCATTGGTTCTTGTTACAGCTTTGTCTTCTAGTTTAAAGATGCTTTTAATAATAGCTTTTCCTCTGTATGACTATCTTTAAACACTTTAATTTTCTTACCATATGGCAAAAAGTAATGGAAAAAAATAGTATTTGCTATTGAAACTGGAAGAAGCCAAAATGTGAAGGGGAAGGAAAGGGAAAAAAATAATCTTTCCACTACTTCTTAATGTTCATAGTCTGATATGTGTGTTACTTGAAATGAAAACAAATAATTAACATTCTATGACACTTGAATTTTTAAACATTTATTTTTTTCTCTTGGAAAACATGAAGTATCTTTTAATGCTTAAGGTTTCTTTAACCTGTTTCACATTAAGACCTTCCCTAATAAATCATTATTTATTTTTCCCAGAAAACAACTATTTTATTACCTTCCACTAGATATATTGTCTTTTGGTTCATATCTTTTTTGACTAGGATAAAGAGCTATACAAGCTGATGAAAGTGTTTTATTTCAAAATGGTCAGATTTTGCCTTCTATGGGCTATTATAAATATATCTATTTTTTTATAATTGGTTCTCAGGAAACTAGTTATAATAGAAAATTGACTTTCATTTTCTTGTGATATGCTTGAGAAATTGCACTATTATGTATTTGAAGATATTTTTAAGGTTGATAGTCTAATGTTTTGACACTCTTGAGACTGACAGCTGTCATAACAATTCATCTTTCACTAAGTTTTTAGAAAGAAGTTATTATGGGTATGTTTAATAAATTATATGTACAATTTCAAATAATTATGCTGCTCAAGACATTTATTTTACCTCTGTGTTATAAGGACTGATAGTGTATCAAAAGAGAATTCAGTACATGAAGCATACGACTCATTCATAGAGAGCACTGAAATAATCACCATTGTTTGTGCTAATGTTGCAGTTGAATAAATGTGTAAATAGATTTTATGTGTATATACATAAATGAATATTGATATGTTTGTTCATAATATATCAGAGGATCAGAGCTTATTGTAATGGGACTGTTTAGGAGACTTACAAATCTATCTAATTTTTAACTTCAAACTTTATTCATTAACAGAACAGTTTGTGTTAAATTTTACACAGTATTAATAACCAACAATAGATATACAAATCTGTTATTCTTCAACATTTATGTCCTAGATGAGCTCTGAGGATACAATGCCAAGGGTCCAGTACTGTGGAGATAGGGTTGATAGCTGGGGTTCTTGGTGGTGCTTGGTCATGGAGGTTGCGATGATAAGGCCTGAGAGCTGCTGGATAGAAGTCAGAGCCAGAGCAGGTTTGTCCTCCCTCTTTTCTTAGCTTTCTTCACTGAGATCTGATGGATTTATGCCATTTGCCCTCCCAGAAAAAAAGTGTGTTCTTTGCTCTCACTACTTCTTATCTTCTTTTCTTTGGTCTTGCCAGTCACTCTTCTGATGCATTCAGCAGGATGTCCCATCTGTTTTCAGTCCCCTCTGCTTGTCTTAACCCCCGTCTGGCCAATTTTTACTTGGTTGCCTTTTAGGTGCAAGTACACCAATCTTCATTTGCCCCTTTGTTGATCACATTGCTTGCAAGCCTATATGAAATGTTTATATGTGGTATTTGACTACACCATCATGGTGTTACAAAATACTTATTTACTGTTGTTAGCTGCACTATTTTAATAGACTTGTATTAATTCTCAAGGCAAACTAATATTAATTATATGCTGATTAATACATTCACAGTTTATAGGTGTCACGGGTCTCTGCTTTCGTTGCAATGTTTCTGAACCAGAGTTATATATAATACTGAACATTTTTGATACTTCTTAAAAATTCTGAGACCAAGAAATCCTCAGTGTCCTCTATATGGGTGAGCTAGGTATTCATGATGAAGTAGGATTGACCATAGACCATATTTGATGTATAAACCCAAGAAGGAACGAAGCTTAAGTTTTATTTCTTCTCAGGACTTCACACATAAAGCAGACTTAGAATGCTTTATTCATTGCACTGCATTAAACTGATTAAACCCCCACTCCCCTAAAGAGCAGCCCTAGGAAGCGCAGCAACCAGGTGCGTTGTGAACAGAGAGGTCCACCAGAGCGGGGCACGGCAGTTTGCATGGAAGGGTGTGCGGAAGGATGCTGAAGCTGCACCAGCTCGATCAAGGAGCCATGGTATCTACCCAGTGGAAAGCCTTGGCCTCCCTAAGCTCTGCACCCAGCTGGACTGAGGTAGCTTTCCACACGGAGCTCTGGTGGGAACACGCTGGCACCCAGGTGTCAGGCTGCAGGGTGTGCTCTGCTCTGACACTGGTATCAGACAGCGGTGAGCATGCATGTGGGAGGGGTGCCCAGGCAGAGGAACTCTCTCCTCCCTTTAGCGATGCAGGTCTGGTAGGAGGACAGTAGGTTGAGAACTATCAGGGCATGCAAGAGAGAGAAATGTCAGCTGGAGTCACAGGGCAGGGTGACTGCCCTGAACCAGGCCCCACAGGCTGACAGGGCACGTGATACCAAGGATTCCCTGCCCTCTCTCTGCCTGGCCAAATGTGGTAATTTAGAGGATAGGGGGGCAACAGCAACAAGTTCCTGCCCAGCACAACAGGCACGTCTCCCCAGTATCTCCCCCAGCTTCCCGGGTACCCTTGCAAAACAGGTATGAGGCTCTGCATGCAGAACCAAACCAAAACAAGGACAATGATTCAGTTAGCACAGAGGTGTTGTCCGGGTTAAGTCGGACTACATCCCACATCAAAACCTTTTCAATAAAGAAAAAAATGATGCGTCATCATCACGGGTGACTCCTGCCTGAAGGGAGCAGAAAACCCAATATGCAGACCGGACCCACTTCTCAGGGGAGGGGAGGGGAGGGGAGGGGAGGGTAATAGAAGTTGCATTCATTGTCTTTTCTAAAATATTAAAGGTCAGTTTGGGATTCATTTTGACATCATCTCCAACTGTAAAAAGAGTTTTCATGTTCATCTCACGTTCAGGTAGCAACACTGAGAACAAATAAAATTATACCTGTTTGTAACACCTGTCCTTATTTGCCAAGGATCCAGGATGCTCTGGGGAAACAGGAAGATCCAATTACAAGGCCATCTGGAGTTTTCATTTTCAGTTGTAAGTTAAAGATTTTGATTCAGTACATACATCTGCAAGTAGTTAAGCCATTGAAAGAAAACACAGGTTTTTCAAAAGAGATATGGCCTTTTTATTGTTCCTTCTGTAAGCCGTTGAAAACATCTGCTGCTTCCAGGTGCTGTGATGTTAAGGAGGGGCAGCTACCATGGTTTAAAATCCTGATTAGATAACCTTTCCAAAACTGTATTGATCGTATCCTGGTAATGTCCAGGAGTTTGTGATAGAGTCTCTTTGCAAAGTCATGCAGTTTTCCATACAAGCGTATTTCCTTAAAATCTTGACTGTACTAAAACTTGCATGCACAATTGCTGCAAACTTATTCCTTCTTGAGCAGTAAGGTCTCCAAGCCACAGAGTCTGACAGAGAACTGCTCTTGTTTGATGCCTGAACTCCAGAAGATACCCAGTGTATGACAAGTCAACAAAGCTTTCTAAGTTTCAAGTTCCAGACCTATCAAATGATACAGCAACATTTACCTTTTGGGAGAGCTCTGTGAAAACCAACAGTGGTGTGTAATATTATAACTGTGAAGAATGAACTAGTGTGTAAGATTAAAAAACATTAATAGTTTTGTAAGGGTTTTAAGAACAAAATGGAAGTTAATAAGGGGAATCAAATTTTTGTACAGTAATCTCACTGATATATGGTACATAAAAAATTTATGAGTTCACTCATGAAAGAAATTGAACATCTCAGCTTCATTTATGTTTCGAGATATTGCCTGAAAGAAGGTGTATGAAGAGTTTCTCTTTCCAAATCAGGAAATCTGAGGGTATAGGTACTCTTACGTTTTGCTACTGAAATAGATGACAGGAGTTAAAGAGACAGCTTTCCAGAACCCTGAGTTCTACTGATTTAAAATCAATATGTGTAAGAGTAGTAAAACCCACTAAACACTTATATAGGTCTGTAATACTGAACGAAAGCAGAACAGAGAACCAAAATACTGGTTCACACTATGTTGCATCAAAAGGAATGTAGTTTTGATATTTGTCTGTCAGAGTCCCAGGACTTTCACTGATTTATCTATCAGAGACCCAGCAAAGGACTTTCACTGAGTCAGATTCACAAACATCAAAATCAGTTATTTTATTGAGAGCAACAGAACAGATTCGAGATTGCCGTTGAAAAATCCACTGACTATAATAGCGCTACTAATTAAGGCTAATAGCTAAGATAATAATAATACAGCAGCCTGGGGGTGGGGGGGTGGATAACATTCACCAGGGGGTCAAAGGCACAGCGCTTACCCAGAAAGGCATCGCTGCCTGGGGTGGAGGAGGAGAATGCAGCCCATGAACTGGTCCATCAGGTATTGAGATTCTTCTCTCCCAATTAACAGTCATTTTCTCCTTCTTTTATCCCTCAAATTACAAGGTTCCCTTCCCCACCCCCCCACCCCACCCCCCCCCCCCGCTGACATGTAGTATGATTTGGGTGGAGAGATGAGTGCTATAGTCCTATATGTTTAACATGATCTTTATAACCTTCATTAACATATGCAGGGATATCAACTTTAATATGCATTTCACAGGTAATGAGGAAGAGGTCAGTCATCGGGCATGATAGCCTTTCAAAGAAACAAAGAATTACCCAGTGTCTGTTATCTTGCCTTTGCTGATGAAAAGCAGGGCTGTTCTGCCTACACAGGGCTCCGTCCTTATCTGCATCCTGTTAACAGCCAGGCGAGTCTCCACTCCCCTGGGTTGCACAAGAGACAGCAAGGCCAGTCTCCATCACTATTCGAGCACAGAGGCTTCACCTCATTATCTAAGTTCCACACACTATCAAATATGTACAATATACTATATGCAGACCTCTCTACACTGTATTTCTTGCTTACAGCAGTTACTTCACTAGCATAGTAAGAACAGTCATCAGGTATTTTAGTTTATTCTTTTTTTGTTTGGTTGTTTTTTTCTCCCGCAAAAGAATTCCTTTTCATATTTCCACATGGCAAAAAGCAATTTAGTTCCACAAAATATTTATAGGGCTTAATTTTTATGTCGTGGCTAATATGTGCCTTTTCTTATTTTATAACTACACAATACACTTTGGATCTCAAAACTTTTCCAAAGGAGCAACTTAGCACTTCAATTCATCGTTAAAAAAGCCAATTTGCTTGGAACAATGTTAGCATCTTGATGTGCGCTCTCATTATAGTTTGTTACTTATTCAGGTAATAACTAAACGCTGTATCCTGCTGCTCATACTCTGTTTTCCCGGGGGCTATATTGTTGTTCTGCCTAGGTATGTATTGCTTTCGGAAAAGGCTGACATTCTTTACAGCTAGACAGAATATTTTCTATTAAACAATTTCATGATTCTTTATTTTTATGATGCGATGACTTAAACACAAGTGGTCACATTCTGCGACCATTTAAATGAAATGTGTGAAACAGAGAAGGGAGGACGAATGAAGATTCCAGTGATTTTCTAAGTTTCTTTTTCTCTAAGAAGAAAATACATAAAGCAGGGACATTGCTGGGTAAAACAACTATGGTTGCTAACTAAAGCACTTCAACTTTGTAAATGGTATTGATAAAATAACTGCTTCAGGAATAATAATAATAATTTATCAGTGTTTGATTGAAGTCCATATTTTTTCTTTCACAGGTGAAGTACCAAAATACAGCCTGGAAAACACGTACATTTGGTGAAGTTCATAGGCGATTTATCAAACCAGTTTTATTTGCAGAGCATTTGACAGATACTCTTGGAATAATTTAGTACTGCATGGCTCATTTTACACACATATATAAAAAAATTATTTATATCTCTATGTATATATATATATAGTTAGTTAGTTAAGCCATTTGGTATACCTTCTTAATAAATAAACTCTTCTTTTTCCTGCTTAAACATGACGGATCTTTATAATCAGCCCCATAATGGGTGGCTCAGAAAAAGTCAACCATGCACAACACAAACTTCCTGTGCTTATAAAGGGTGAGAGAGATGCCTGAGTCCACCTTTTGATGGTGTCCTTTTCCCAATGCTCCTCAGAGCTCCCTCCACACACCTCTTCCAGCTGCATGGGGTGACGTCTGCCTTCGTGCCCTGTCTTCTCAGGTGCCTGACAACATTTCTTTGGATAGTATCAGTGAAGACAATGTCTGGCCTCTCTCATTTCTGGGATTATAGCTCAGAGCACTGTCCAACCTTTCCAACGCCTTTTGTTGACAGATTTTTTCTGTGTTTCAGGTGATTGCAAATTTGAAAACCTGACAAGTGTAGAGGATGAGTTCAAAGATTTTTCCAGCTTAAAGTCCAGATGATATGACACCTGTCATCTTCAAACAAAACTGTGATAAAGCTCCTGCGTGGAAAAGTTGGCTACCTTTTAATTTCTTTCACTTGAGGGAGGAGGAGGACACAGAGTGTTTTGACACAGTCACGGAAACATAAAAAAAACCCAAACTAGTAAACATTATTACAAGAGCCCTGCACTCATCTTTGCCTCTTCACCTTCTGTCTTTGCCTTTGCATATGTGCTGGAATATACCTGGGCAGCAGTCTGACTGCTGGGAGGCTTTCTGAGTCATGTAGTTACAGAAGGAGATACTTCATTTGGTGACGCTTTATCATGTTTAAGATGTTTTCTTCTTCTGACATGGGTCAGGCATGAAATGGAAACAACAAAAAATAGGAGATAATGTAACTTTTAGCTTTGTTGGTAACAGAAATAGACGTCTATGGAAATTTTTTTTAGCTCATTACTGTAGTGGGGTCACAGAGTGTGGGAGTATTGATTGTAGAATATAAATTATAATTTCTTATTGAGGCATAGGAGATTAAATTTACTTTTTTGTTCAGCTAATTTGAAGCAATTACAGATATTTTTCTATCTACTTTTCAAATCATTCTTTAGCCACAAAAAATAATTATCACCACTGATTACTTAGAATTATAAAGAAAATTATCTTTATTTGTGGACGGCTGATGACTAATGTTGGACATTTCCACTTCTGAGCCTCCAATTTGAGACACCTTTTATACTGTCTTACTATTGGAAATAAGATCTAGCACTTTGGATCAGTCAGACCTAGAAAATTCTGTTATCGATCATGTAAAAGTATAACAACAACTTGTGTACATGGAATTTTAATGTCATTACTAAGACTTAACTTATAAAAGTAAGCTATGACCCAGACTAAGAATAATAGTGTGATGGAGAAAAAAAGACCCTCGAGCTCCAGGAACCTCTAGCTCTAAGGATTTTTGGACTGAACAGATCAGTTCTACTAATAAGTGCCCTTTCCTATGTTATGATGTAATATTGCTGTAATAATGCTAACTGCAAACCATGAATCAGAGCTCATCAGTGAAATTAAAATTTTGAAAAAATTAGACTAAGATATAGTGAAGTCAGAACCTCATGCAAGTGAAACTCTTCCACCTGTTTCACTTCTGGCATGACAGTCTAACAACAATATTTCATATAACTCAGTTTCTCACAGAGTAGTTGTGACGAAATGGGAAAAAGGACTTCACTAAGAGGTTCAAATTAACAATTTATTTGGACTTCACTTACAGGTCCAATACGTCACTATTGCAAGTTCTAGGTGTACAATGACGATTACACTATTGCAGTTTAAAAAAAATTAGCGGAATACACTATTGCGAGCTACAAATGATACCGACAAGTAACAACACAAACCACAAGCATGCTAGATATTAATACCTTAAAAGAGTGCACCAATCACAAACTTAATAGCATGGTATATACCGTACGTATGTTTCTTAGTCACTTACCCTCTCTCTCTCAGGTAAGGTCGCTCAACCCCTGGGAAGTTACCCTGTACAGCGTCCTGGACAGGGGGGTGTGGATCTCCTACAGGCTAGCTGTATCACTGGAAGATTCCCCATTTTTCTCCCCAAACCTTGTGGTTCATATTGCCTGACTCTGTGAGGGTGCAGGATTGTACCTAAATGGATTACACTATCTGGGATATTCACCTCTGGTGGTGCGATAACTAAGTCTCTGTTGCCAATTTGTGATGTCTAGTGCTCAAAGTGACGGGAATAGTGGTGGGATGGGACTCAGGGCATTTTGTTTCTTAAGGGCCATTTGGTTATGGTTAATCATGAGATAACCCCGGGCTGAGCTGTTTTGCAGATCCCCCCAAGTTATCTCTGCATAGGCAAGGCAAGGCGGAGATGAAGCTGAGCTGAATGACAACTCACTGCATCTCACCTATTGTGCTCTGAAACAGGTTTGGCTGGCTGCTCCCATACAGTAGTTGCAACTACAATTTGTGAACTTCTTCCATCTCTAGTCTATAAAATAAATACTTAATATCCCTGGTAAACTACAACTACATCCCTCTTTTGAGTTATGAAAAATTCAGTGAAATTAATACACTTTGGGTTCTGGTTTGGGTTTCGATTTTTTTTTTTCTTTTTTCCCTCCACAAACAGAAAGTTTCCAGAGTTTCAATAACTGCTAATTTAACAAGGAAAGTTAAGATTGCTGAATGGCTACCTGAAGATATTTTGGGTTGTATAGTAGGTCAACACTAGAATAGAATGCTGGTGTGTAATGTTAGAGAATTTTGTCCTAGAATTTCTCCAATTATGAGTACCTACAATTATTTGTGTGGAAATGTCATGGCTTTTAGACTTTAAAGGGAAAAAATACTTCAGGACACTGAAGTACAGTGAAGTACTTCACAGTCCCATTGCATTTCCACAGGGAAGTCAAACTTTGGTTCAACATTTTCAAGAACATGCAAGAGACAAGTAACTAAATTTGAATTAAGCCTCAAATAATCCCAAAGCCTTTTCCAGATTTGTGGCATTTTGGTGGTCTAACAGGGTAAGCTGAAACTGGCACAGAAGTTCCTTACAAAGAACTTCTACAGACATAATAGCTTAGAGTCTCTTCTCTGAGTTTAAATGATAGGCTAACAATATACAAATGTTTAAATACATAATCAAAGATGCCAAATGTCAGTTAACATTTCCAGAAGCTGAAAGAATTCTCTAAATGACATTACATGATTAACAAATAATCTGATTTGTTGAGCTTTTGTGCTCTTCAGAAGATTTTGTGACAAGAGCATAGGATGACTGTATTTTGGAGCATATAGTTGGATAGTGATAATATTTTAAACACTGATAACTGGAGCTATTTAAGAGTCAGATTATTAAAAGAAGGATTTTTTATTGTATATTTGACAATGGCCACGGGGGTCTTACAGAAAATGGTTGTTAGAGTATCTTGTGCTAACAGATAGCTGATACTGTAACTACTTTCTCTTGAATTAATTAGTCTTCAAATTTTAGAAAATACACTGTAGTCAACAATGAGATTGAAAACTGACTGACTGCATCTATCTAATGTAAGAATAGGTAGGATATAGATACAACAGTGTGATGAGTTTAATCTAGAGCAACTGTTTCTGTGTTTCTCACACAAAAAGCTTGAAGTACCAAAATCAGTCGTCTTGTACTTGGCTGCAACAGCTTTGCCAACAAAAAATATACTATCTAAAATATATGTTTATGTATAAATAATTATATTTCCAGCTCTAAGCTGTATAGTTTATAGTCTTCCATAACTCTGGAGTTTGATACTGTGACTTCCTAGAGATCATAGAATCACAGAATGGTTTAGGTTGGAAGGGACCTTAAAGATCACCTAGTTCCAACTCACCTGCCATGCCCAGGGACACCTTCTACTAGACCAGGTTGTTCAAAGCCTTGTCCAACCTGGGCTTGAACATTTCCAGGGGTGGGACCTCCACAACTTCCCTGGGCAACGTGTTCCAATGCCTCACCACCCTCACAGTGAAATATTTCTTCCTAATTTCTGATCTAAATATACCCTCTCCCAGTTTGAAGCCATTATCCCTCACCCTGTCACTACACTCCCTGATAAAGGGTCCCTCTCCAGCTTTCTTGTAGGTGCCCTTCAGATACTGGAAAGCTGCTATAAGGTCTCCTCAGAGCCTTCTCTTCTCCAGGCTGAATGACCCCAACTCTCTCAGTCTGTCCTCATAGGAGAGGTGCTCCAGCCCTATTACCATCTTTGTGGCCCTCCTCTGGACTCACCCCAACAGGTCCATGTCCTTATGTTGAGGGCTCCAGAGCTGGACATAATATTCCAGGTGGGTTCTCACAAGAGCAGGGGTCTCACGGGGAAGAATCACCTTCCTTGACCTGCTGGCCACACTTTTGATGTAGCCCAGGATACAGTTGGCCTTCTGGGCTGCAAGTGCACTTTGCCAGCTCATGTCCAGCTTCTCATCAACCAACGCCCCCACGTCCTTCTCCTCAGGGCTGCTTGATACATTCTCCAGCCAGCCTGTGTTTTTATTTAGAATTGCCCTGGCCCATGTGCAGGACCTTGCCTTTGGCCTGGCTGAACTTTAAGAGGTTTGCACAGGCCCACCTCTCCAGTCTGTCCAGGTGCCTCTGGATGGCATCCCTTCCCTCCAGTGTGTCGACTGTTCCACACAGCTTGGAGTCATTGGCAAATTTGTTGATGTTGAACTCATTCCCAACATCCATGCTGCTAACAAAGATGTTAAATAGTACCAGTCCTAGTACTGACCCCTGAGCAACAGCACTTGTCACTGCTTGCCACTAGGACATGGAGCGGTTAACCACAACTCTTTGATGGTGTATTTGGAAGTTGTTATTTGATCTTATTGAAAAAAAAATAGCAAGGAAGAGGAGAGGAAATCTTTCAAGCCAATCAAAACAGACTTCCTTAGTTTGTTTTTTTTTTCATTTTATTTTTTGGTAGTAAAAATCTTTCCATTGAGTTCAAAATATTTTTTTAATTTGCAGACTGTTTCGTTATTTTTATGAATCTCAGAAAGCTTTTGAATAGATTTATTTTTTTTTACCCACAGGTAGTGATCTAATCTTTTTATTTTGAAAGGAATAGTGAAAAGAAGTATTTTATTTTTCTCCTGGTTTTCACCAATGAAAAGAGTAAGGTGTTGTGAAAAAATACTTGATCAAAACCCATCTGCTCTAACATTTATAAAAGTCATTAAAAGTAGTTCTGCTTGGATTTAGAACAGATTTTTTTACACGTGTTCCAGTCTAGTAACTCTAGTATCTTCCAAAAGGCTCTTATGGCTTAAATATCTGCAGCTTATTATTACCGTCAGTACTTTTTCTATTGACATCTACTGTGCTGAAACATGTAAGTACCTCCTATTAGTGTTACTAACCATAGTATTCACCTTACCAGCTCAAGGGGTGAGTTGGTAGTTGCCACCCTCTCAGAAAGAGCTTAGTTACGGTATTCACTCAGCAGAAAGCTACATCCTCTGCACTTGGCAGAATGTATGTGGCAACCTAAACAGAACTCCCATGAAAACATGGAGCCATCCAGGTCACAGGCTGCAGAGAGCACCAGAGCCTTTCATTGGTAACAAATTGCAGTAGTGAGAACAGCTGTGTAATGTGTCACCAGATGAACAATCTGCTCAGCCTGGTGGCAGAGCTAGAAGAGCAATAGAAAGGTTAAGGAGCATCAGGGAGTCTGAGAAAGAGATAAACTGGTGGAACCATGCTCTGCCCTCCTTAACATAGAAACAGGCAGAGCCACCAGAGAAAAAAAAAAGACCAAAGGGATCCTGTATCCTCCCTCCTCCAGGCTGAAGGTAGTAGTTTAAAGGAGAGGAGTGAATGGTGGCAAGTCCACTCTTGGGTAGCAGGCAAACCTTCTCCTTGCCCACCCTTCCTTCCCCAGGTGCCTCTGTTCAACAGGTATGAGGCTCTGGATGTAGAAGGCCAGTCAATGGATGATGTGCATGGCGGTCCATCTTCACCAGAGATGTTGCCAAGGTCAGAAAAGCCTACCCCCCATGTCACAGCCACTTTCACCAGGAAGAAAAGATGGGTTATAGTTGTATGCAATTCCTTTCTGAGGGGAACAGAGGGTCTAATATGCCAGACGGACCCTCCTCTTAGGGAAGTCTGCTGCCTCCATGGGGCCCAGATTAAGGACATCACTAGACTTCCTAGCCTGGTACAGCCCTTGGACTATTACCCACTGCTGCTCTTTCATGTGTGTGGCAATGTAGCCACAATGCATAGGCCAAGGGCAATCAAAAGAGACTTCAGGGCCTTGTAATGGTTGGTAAGGGAATTTGGAGCACAGGCTATTTTTTTCTTCTCTCCTTCCAGTTGCAGATAGTGACATTGGAAGAAACAGATGGGCCCAGCCAATTAATACATGGCTCCATGGCTGGTGTCACCAACACAATTTTGTTTTTTCTGGTAATGGGATGGCCTACATGGCACCAGGCCTGCTGGCATCAGATTCACCTTTCTGCAAGGAGGAAGAGGGTCTTCGCTCACTATTTAGCAGAACTTTAAACTAGACATGAAGGGGAAGGGCGATAATATCAGGCTTGCCTGTGACAAGCTGTGGGATGACACACCAAAGTTAGAGGGACAGTTGCTAGCGAGGGCCTTCAGCCTGTTGCTCTGAGACACACTGGCTACACTGCAGCACACTTGAAGTCTTACAGAGCTGAGCTAGGGGCTCCTGAGGCAATAGGAGCCAAGAAGAAAGCACAGGTGATATACTTCAAAGAAATTAAGGGGTGTTCCTCTAAGAAGGTGACATGGCTGACAGCCCAGCTGAAGTGTCTCTACACTGATGCACCCAGCATGGCCAACAAACAGGAGGAGCTGGAAGCCACTGTGCTCCTAGAAAGCTACAATCTAGTTGCCATTACTGAAACACGGTGGGACAAATCCGATAACTGGAGTGTGGCTATCAATGGCTACAGGCTGTTCAGAAGGGACAGACAAGGAAGGAGGGGAGGAGATGTTGCTCTTTATATCAAGAAATGGATAGAATGTGAAAAGCTGTCTTTGAAGAATAGACACAAACAGGTTGAAAGCTTATGGGGAAGAATTAGAGATCAAGGTAACAAAGGAATCCTTGTGATTCATGTCTACTACAGGCTGCCCAATAAAGGGGAGCCTATTGATGAAGCCTTCTTACTCCAGCTACAGGAGGCATTATGATTGCAGGCTCTCATCCTGTTAGAGGACTTCAAGCACTCCGACATCTGCTGGAAAAGTAGTATGATGAGCTGTAGGCAATCCAGGAGACTCCTGGAGTGCATTGAGAATAACTTAAGTCAGGTAATAGACAGTCCTACCAGAGGGCATGTGATACTGGACCTGTTGTTCACCAACACAAGTGAGCTAATCAGAGATATCAAAATTGGAGGCAGCCTGGGCTGTAGTGATCATGCACTGGTAGAGTCTACAGTCTTGAGGGACACAGGCCAGGGGAAGAGTAAAGTCAGGACCCTGAATTTTAGGAAAACAAAATTTCAGCTGTTCAAGGAGCCAGTCAATAAGGCCCCCTGGGAAACTGACCTCAAGGACAAGGGAGCAGAATAGATCTGGCAGGTCTTTAAGGACACTCCCCAAGTGTCAGAAATCAGGAAAGGAAGGCAAGAGACCAGCATGGCTGAGTTGAGACCTGTTGATAAAACTAAAGGGCAAGAAGGAAATGCACAGGCAGTGGAATCAGGAACAGGTATCCTGGGAAGACTATAGGGATGCTGCCTGGTTGTGTAGGGATGGGGTCAGGAAGGTCAAGGTGCAGGTGGACCTGAACTTGGCAAGGGACACAAAGAATAAGAAAGGCTTCTACAGGTATGTCAGTCAGAAAAAGACAACCAAAGAAAGTTGTAGAGTCCCTGATGAACATGACTGGCAAACTGGTAAAAATGGATGAGGAGAAGGCTGAGGTACTCAGAAATGTTTTTCACAGAATCACAGAATCACAGAATTATCAGAGTTGGAAGGGACCTCAAGAGATCATCTAGTCCAACTCTCCTGCTAAATCAGGATTGCCTAGAGCACATTACTCAGGACTGCATCCAGGCGGGTCTTGAAAATCTCCAGGGAAGGGGACTCCACAACCTCCCTGGGCAGCCTGTGCCAGTGCTCTGTCACCCTCACCGTAAAGAACTGTTTCCGTGTATTTGAACGGAACTTCCTGTGTTCTAACTTGTGCCCATTGCCCCTCGTCCTGTCACTTGGAACCAATGAAAAGAGCCTGGCTCCATCCTTCTTCAACCCACCCTTTAGATACTTGTACGCCATAATAAGGTCTCCCCTCAGCCTTCTCTTCTCCAGGCTAAAGAGTCCCAGATCTCTCAGCCTTTCCTCATAAGGCAGATGCTCCAAGCCCTTAATCATCTTAGTTGCCCTTCGCTGGACTCGCTCCAGCAGTTCCCTGTCCCTCTTGAACTGGGGAGCCCAAAACTGGACACAGTATTCCAGTTGTGGCCTCACCAGTGCCGAGTAGAGGGGGAGAATGACCTCCCTCGACCTACTGGCCACACTCTTCCCTATGCAGCCCAGGATTCCATTGGCCTTTTTGGCGACAAGGGCACATTGCTGGGCCATGGATAATTTACTGTCTACAGTTTTTGCCCCAGTCTTCACTGGCAACCTCTCTTCTCACACCTCTTGAGTGTATGGACTGCAAAACAGGGACTGGAGGACCAAAATCCCTCCCACTTTAAGAGAAGATCAGCTTATATTCCTGTGCACTGTATCCAGACCCTTTTTTTCCCCATATTAATCATGAAGGATAGGATTCAGGAATATCTTTACTTCTCCATGAAACACTCATGGCTTACATGAATGCTCTATAAACAAACTGGCTGAGGAAGACCTCAGCTACAGCTGGTCAATCTGTTCCCAACCCTGAGAATAAGATTTTCAAAGGACATAGTTATTTGCTTTTCATAATTGTTAATGTTCTCTTACATGTTTCCTTCAAATACAAGGTAATTGTATCAGTAATGCAGTAATTTCTGTTGTGTTCTAATAATGTCTGATTCTTGGTTGCCAATCTCCTATTTGTAATTTATAAACACAATGAAATCCTTCTGTCTAGATTTTTGGCCTCTTAGAAGTACAGTAATTGTACAATTACAGCAATTATTTTATAAATATGTAAAGCCATGGCATCCACAATTAACAACAATCTAATTTCTTTGGGGCATGTTTACCAGTTAAATATAGTTGCTAATACTACTGTTACCTTTTGGAGAGAACAGGCATCTTTTGCCAAGAAATGGTTTTAAAACATTTTTATGACAAGATCTCAGAACCTTGGGATGGAGCTACTCCAAGTTTTTCTTTGAGGCAAGAACACCAACACATAAAAAAATGTTTTCAGTCTCTAGGCTACATTTCATTAGAACAAGAAAGTAATATAGTTGGATGAGGGTAATCATAGCACAGAATTTAAGTCTTCTGGGTAAGTCAAAGCAAATAAAAGTCTGAGAACAAAACCGCCTTTTACTTTTGGTCTCACTGCACAGAGGAAAAAGGAAGGGAAGAAGGATTGCCCTTTCTCTATTATACCCTTCACAGCTGAGCAATTCTCTATAGCTCCCTGAATTGCCCTCCATGGAGACAGCAGGAAAGTCTCCTTTTCACACCCATCTCTGGGACTTCAGTTTGAGTTCACTCTCTGCTGCGGGCAGATTTTTAAAAGCCTCCTGCTCTTCCTCTTCACTGCAGTGTGCTGTGGGCTTGCTTGCTCTCCATCCTCACACGTTCACTTCACACTCTGGGCTGTTCTCCAATTTGAGCATTTTGGTTAATCTAGGAGAAGGCTTAATTAATCCCTCCTTCCAGATAGTCTAGTATGACTGTGTTAGATGCCAAGTTAGTACGGTGGATTGACCTTGGCTGGATGCCAGGTGGCCACCAAACAGCTCTATTACTCCCCTCCTCAGTGGGACAGGGAGGAGAGAAAATAAGATGGAAGAAAACTTGTGGGGCAAGATAAAGACATTTTAATAAAGCAAAAACAAAGGCCACATGTGGAAGCAAAGGAAAACAAAATATTTCATTCACTAGTTCCCATCAGCAGGTGATGTCCAGACAGTTCCCTGGAAGAAGGTCTTCAGTATGCATAGTGGTTACTCTAGAAGACAAACATCATACATAATGAATGCCCCCCCTTTCCTCCTCCTTTCTCTTAGCTTTTATTGCTGAACAGACATCATGTGTTATGGAATATCCCTTTGGTCAGTTTGGGTCGGCTGTCCTGGCTGTGTCCCCTCCCAAGATCTTGACCACCCCCAGCATACTGGTGAAGGGGAATGTTGAAGAGAGAGCCTTGATGCTCTGCCAGCACTGCTCAGCAGTAGCCAAAACACCAGTGTGTTATCAACACCTTTCTAGCTACTGATACAAAGCACTGGCACTGCGCTATCAAGGCTGCTATGAGCGAAAATTAACTTCACCTCGGACAAACCCAATACAGTTAGTAACACAGACATGTTCTTGTTTACCCAGTAACCATTAGACACTCCCACTTTAACTGAAGGTGGAGTGCTCTGAAACCTTGTGATGAGGAAACCAAAAAGCTACTGTTTGTTAGACTGTGCTATGGCACGGCACAGTTATAAATGACACTAAGCCTTTACATCAATTATTGCTCTACTGCTACTGCAGCAATAAGCATTAAAAAACTTTCAGTAAAAATAATAAATCCAAAAGAATGGAAGTGAAGGCCCTTGTAAAACTTGGAACTTGAAACTTGCTACACTGTTAAATAAAAAAAATTCTCATTACTTCCACTGTATAACAGAGGAGGGAATATCTGTTTAAAAAACCCTTCAGAGTGCAGGCTCACTTGATCAAGTTGTTGTTGCTTCAAAAGTCGTTGAGCATTAGCTGGACTGTGGTACCAGTTCATGTGTATGCTCTCAGCTTGTAGCAGAGGTGAGGAAACACGGCCTGGTTTAGCCCACTTTCTTGGCTTAGACAATCATCTAATTCACCAAAGTCACACAGTTCTTTCAGGTGAAGTAAAAACAAACAAACGAACTAACAAAAAAGCCCCAAACCCCCAAACCTGCTGCAAAGGGAACACTGAAGAAGAGATGCAATCTTATCATATTTAAATATTAAATACAAATATCAGATACTTCAAAGCATGGCCACTTTGTTTAAGCACTACCTTTGCCTTTATCTGTTGCTAAATATTTTGTCCTTGTTCATGTGTCCAGAATCCCGTCACTTAGGAGACACCCCACAAGTTTTTTTAACTTACACATAGGATTTGCAGCCTCAAACCTTGCATATTTCAAAGAGTAGCTTTAAATTACAGACTCTGACTTTTTAGAGGTTTAGAGTTCACCACTCCACACTGCATTTTGAAAAACGGACAGCAAATCCACTAGAGACTACCCATAGATTCAGCAATCACTGCGTTGATATCATTTTTGACAGGAGTGGAGAACCAAGTTCCTGCCCGTGGGACAAAGGATGAAAACAGTTCACAGAAGAGACTACATGTTTCACAGTTTCTCTGGAGATTTTCTCTCATCACTCTAAAAATCACAGCCTAAAACTCTCTCTCCCTTGCTTCAGCAAGGGACCCCAGGTGGAGTAACAGCAGTCCAAACCACATTGCATGGGGTCAGACATAGGTGTAACCAGAAAGGGAGGTGTGGGTTCAGAAGGTTTATCTGTGCCATCCTGCTGCACCGTGAAGCTCAGGGCAGCCCGGTGTAGGCTGTTGAGCAAGGAGGAAAACACTTAACTAGGCTTGTTACTCAAGGGGAATTTAACTGAAAACATTCCCTACACAAAGTGGGCAAGTAAAAGCAAGTCATGAAAGCAAAATTAATGGTCTGGTGTCCAGTAATCTAAAATCAAAAGTTGTATTGAACCATGCCATGAAAATGTGCAGAACATGTGCAACCCTAGAGGTAACTTCCAAAACAGAAACTGATTGTTCTAAGTTTCATTCAGGGCTTTAGAGACACAAGGTACCAACTATTTTCTCTCCTAATTGCTCTTGAGCCTGTAAGTGTTTGAAACCGCATGTAACTCGGCATCCTGAGAACAGCTCAGCTGATGTCGGCAGGGCTTCCTTGCAGTGCATGGAGTCATCAAGTGCATAAATATTTGCAGGGTCAGAACTTGCATTTCCAGCTCATATCATCTTGTGGCTGCTCTTTCTAGAACCCTGTCTATAAAGACAGCTAATCAGTAGCCTGAGTGCCAAAAAAATATTATCAATATATATTATGTAACGAATGGTGAACTTTTGATACAAACAACTCTAAAGCAAAACAATGGTAAAATAGGACACTTTAGATCAATCATTTGGGCTTTCTTCAGTTTCCTAGAAATGGATATGCTCAGACAATTGCAGAATTACTAAAGAAAAAATAATATTGATACTAGAAAATCATGCTACTTTTAATTGAACTTTTGGTTTTCCTTAGCATTTGTGATCTCAGCTGAGCTGGAAAGTTCATTTGTATGGGTTTTCTTCTTAGATGAGTATAGCATAATCAGAAATTCATGCACACACATAATCAAGGCAGCTGTCTATTTAGGATACTATATAAATTGCAAGGAGAAAAAAAATAATCAAATTGGTATAACTTTTTTTTCCTATTTCTAGTTCATTTATATGTTCTCTTTAGTTCCTTTTTTACCCTCTGGCTGCAGCTATTTTTACTTTAAGCTTGAACTTTTCAGTCCAAAATAACTCATTATGGCATGCTACAATTTCAGGCAGTGTCACAGACCAAATTTGGATATCTATACCAGGCAATAATTCTCAACCAATATTTTTTTGTTTGCCTGTTGTTTGTTGGGGAGGGGTGTGCAGTTAGTAATTTTTATACTGAGCTGTACAACAGATGGATTTCTTTTTAAAGTTTTTTCTGTATCATTGGCTAACGTTTCTGAGAGAAAAATGTGCAGCAAATTTTTTTGTTGATTAACTTTGAGGCAAGTAATAATGTGTAATTTTCTTTCTTATACATTTATAATCCTTCCAGTGTTACAATAGGCTAATACATTTACTGACATGAAATTAGTTCTTGCCCACTGTTGACTGCTTTGCACTCTTCAGCACTATGAAGCAATTGTAAAGTTAAAATAGCCCAAATACATCATGGCAAGATCCTCGAGTGACCTAGATTCATCAGAGAAACTTCTTTGTTTCTCTTTCTCCACTGACTTGTGCAGCTACAAATCTGGAAATTTTCTAACCCATAGAAATGCATTTGTTTTAAGCATTCTCTCACTGCTGACCTTCACAGAGAAGGGAGAAAACCAAACCTAGCAGAGTTTCAGGGTCAGAAGAATAAAAGGGGTGCTCCTTGGTTTTTTTCCTGGCAGTGCAAGGGCACTTCAGCCACACTTGTGGTTCCACCTTTTTACTTTGATGAGAGAATTATAACCTTTCAAAGTTATGGGCCCTTGATTAATTAAATCAGAAGTCACATGCTATGTGTTCCTTTCAAACTAGGACATGTCATTTTACTTACTTCAGTTGGAGTTCGGGACATACATATTTATAGATGGCTTCTGTTTATTTTAGTAAGAGCTGTAATTTCCTTTCTGTTGCTAGGAATATGTGTTAAAAGTATATTTGAATGTGCATGCACACTTACATACTTAATCCCTTACTAGTAAGAAGACACTGTATCTCATGTATGAGTTTACTTTGAGGTGCACTTTTTGCCCCACCTATGTAGAAGACCATTATAATAAGACAAAGTATCTTTTGCTTTAGAAGTGTATATTACAGGATTACTTATGATCAGGTTCCATGGATGCACAAAAATTGGTCGGACTTGTCTTGTAGAAAGATTGGGTTTTAAAACATACTTTTGCATTGCAACAACACCATTTTTGTTCATATATGGACCTATTCTTGTAAGGGCTAAATGTTCTGAATTAGAATTAAAAAATCTAACTGAATTTACTGAATCAAGTTTCAAGGTAATTTCTTTCTCAAGTGCAGCCACTTTTTGTACATTAAAAAAAAGTACGCCAGGGTTTTTGTTAACCTCATTCCCAAATATTTTACCACATTTGATAATATTAAATATTTATTCCTAAATCCATTAGTGTATATACAAGGACTGTAATCACTTTATTTCCAGTAACAAAAGATTGATATAAAGTAATGTTACATTCTTGCTGAATGTCCCTTTTCTGTGTGAGTAAAGTATTCCTGCTGAATATATTAAATTGTGCAGTATTACTATGTAGAATGGCATTACTAAGTGAACATGAAATTCATGAATTATGAAGCTATGGATAAAAATCCCCAGCTTCAAAATAAAACCCAGGTTTTTTTAGGTTGCATTTAAGAAAGTGTGATATCAAGCAATGTATATTCTTATTTTTCTCACAATAACATATGGGTGTCATCTCTGCCCTTAGGAAATGATTGCAGTTAGAGTCATTGCTTATAAAATGCAGTATCTTCTGTGATGAAAAAGTGTATAACCAACAAAGTACATTTTCCCTAAGATTAAACCATACATACAGTTAAACAAAATCTGTACAGCTGTTGGTAATTGCATCATCTGGTGACTGACAGCAGATTTCATTTGCCATTCATTTATTAATCCATCCAAGAGAAAGGAATTACTTCCACTTTTGCTGTCTACGTTGCAGAAATGGCTAAAGGCCACAGTTAGAATCATTGTACTAATTTTTATATTTAAATGTCCTTAGAAAAAGAAATCTTAAAAAAAAAAAAGTTAAGCACAAATACAAAAAGTGAGCTAGCACTTTTAATTGTGATTGAAACTTTGTTCTTAAACCAAAGTTTTCCCTTTGTCTGGCATGAGTTACTCAGTTTAAATAAGTAATACATGAGCTTTAACCTCAATGTCAGATCACATAATATCCGAGTTGTTTACAGTGTGTACTGTTAGTGTAGGTCAGAGTCAGCTGTACTGGGAGCTGTACGTGCTGTGTTAAGGCTCAGCTATTGCCTGGAGGAGCTTCCCATTTAAGTATTCAAAAAAACTGCACAGCTAGTGTGGGAAAGAAATTCCAGTTTGCATATCTGAGACACAGTAACAATTTTCTTTGTTGTTATGGAAGTGGTCTGGCATAAAGAGAGAAATCCCTGTAAAACTCATCCAATACTATAATCACAAAATAGACCTTGGAGTTTACTTTCACTTTGACTTCTTTCAGAAGCTCTTGGGGCTCTCTACCCTCCCTGTCTTGGTATGCCATGGAAAAATCCTATTGCCTGGAATCCCTCCCCCACTCATTAAGATGCTTCTGAGAAGCTCCAAATAGATATTCCTGACTTCTAGCCAGCCACTTCCAAATTATTATTTGGAGAGAGAGGAGAGGGTTCCTGTGAGCGAAATCGTACAGCTTTGAAGAGTCATCCATCATTATTTCTTATTAATTTTTGTTCAATAGTTAGACTAATCAGGAAACAGTTCCTAGCTTTTTCTGAAAAATATCTATGATGAGAGAAAATACTGAAAAAAACCCTTTCTAAATAGCAAAACAGCTGACACAAATTTATGGTGGTCTGAACCTCTACGCACAGAATGACAAGTACAGCCTGAAGAATATCAGAAATTAGACCATTCATTTCAGATAATTTGAATGCAAGTGGGTTGGACATGTTCAGTCATGTGCAAACTTATTCTCATAACTGGCAGTCCATTTTGTGATGGTGTCTCAGCTGTAAATGCATTTACTAGCGTACAAACTAGAGACCTCTCTCCTGTGTGAAATTTTCAGCCAAGAAATGAAATGCTTGCTTAGGGATGATAGGGTTTTTTCCCTGCTGTTTGCAATCTGGCCATGCACAAGAACAGAAACAGTTGAAGACACTGAACAGTTTACACTGAAATATAAATCAGTTAAACAAAATGATGAGCACATTCCAGAGCTGTGACAGATGACTGTTGTTGATAATATTGTAACCAAAGATACTGTGATATGTGGCCCCTGTGGTGACATCTGTAATACCAAGTAAAACAATGCTAGGCAGTGTTTGCTGGCATTGAGCCCAACCGGTGCAAAAAGGCTGGAATCCGAATCATAGAATCCTCCTAGCCTCCAAAGAGGGTCCCACTCAACCAAGGTAGCCTTAAACTTCATAATCTTGCCAAGGGATTGTTTGAGAGATTGATGGTTGACCCAGGCTGAGTACCTGCCAGAGAGCATGCTAACAATGAAAAAAATACA
Source organism: Vanellus vanellus (assembly GCF_965231255.1). NCBI lineage: Eukaryota > Metazoa > Chordata > Aves > Charadriiformes > Charadriidae > Vanellus > Vanellus vanellus. The sequence goes on along the minus strand of NC_138908.1, from coordinate 14,559,556 downwards.
TGCAATTACAATACTTGGAACATTTCCTAGCATGGCTTGATTCACTAGTGCACATATAGCCTGCATATTTTATCTTTTTCTTTTTTTTTTTTTTTTTTTTTTTAGTGATTGGACTTTTAAGCAACCTTTTAACAAGGGACTCAAATTTGCTGCAGATATTCACATCAGAAATTAAGTATCAGTCAATTATGAGTCAATTTGGAGCATCCTTCCAGAATGTTATTGCCCACAATAACATTAATAATTGAGCATTTTTATTATAGTATGATTCTGATGGTCCAGGAAGGTCAAGGGCTTGTTTTTCTCAGAGCTATACAAACACATAATCAGAGACAGTTTCTCTATTGAGGATGTTGCAATTCCATTATTAAAAAAAAGGTGAAAGTCATCACCTTTAACTGTGAGAATATGATAATGGCTGTCATTTGCTGTCGGATGTTCTGCACTTACAGGACCCAAATCCTGAGTGCATTGCTACAGCGACATAGGATCCAGCCCTAATTTTAAAAAGTAAAAAATAATAAAAATATATCTGGCAATTAAATTCCTTTTTGAAATATGTTAACAGGAGCCACTTAAATGCACCAGGTCATTAGGTGTGTTAGATCTAATGTACGGTGATACGATTTCAAACAGATATTTTATAAACTTCAAAAAAATAGAAAAAAGGAAAGCAAAGTATTTTCTCTTTATCTGTCTTGTAGGTAACAATTATTTTCATGAAAGGCTTTTCTAAGAACTGGGTTTCTGTTATGACAATGTGAATGCCAGAGGAAAGCCAGTTCTCAAGAATGACATCTTTACTTTGCCAACTTGTCATTGACTATTGTGCAGATGGAAGGACAGACGTTCAAGGTTTGTATATTTTCCTAAAGTGGACCTCCAGACTCTGAGATTTTCCCAGCAGTGGTTATTCAGCGACGTAAAGGAACATACCCTCCTATCCACTTTGAGGTTGCAGCTGCATTTTTAAATACTCCGCAAGCATGAAAAGTAAATTATATCTTTGCTGGCACTGGCTTTGAGCATGTTATTGTCCACCTATATGGAGAATAAAAGATCTTGTTTAAATTGTGCAGGCTTTTTTGTAGTAGCTTTTTGAAGGCACAAAGAGATTCTATTTTTTGTGGGCTTTTTTTCCCCCTGCTTATACTTACAGGTCAAGTGCGGGGCAGAATGGCAGACAAAGCAGAATGCCTTGATGTAAACATGGATTATAGGAGAGGTAGACCACTCCTTCACAGGCATAAGCCACTCTGGACCCTATCTAAATAGGCAGAATGCTTTTATCCTTGGGCTATACAGACAGCTTTGTTTGAGCCACATGCTTAAGATGCTCCCAGGTATGCTCTGCTGCTTTAGGCAAGGCGGCTTGCAGAAGCTGCAGCAGGTCTTATACACCTTCGTGCATCCTTTGCAGAAATTTGCCAAAGATATATTTATCATTGGGAGTGTAAGTAAGGATAGTCCTTGTCTCATACCGGATGCTTAGTAAAACAATAAAAAGGAGAGATGTTGCCAGTAATAAACAGAAAATTGTATGTGTGTATGAAGTTTACCCAACAGCATTTGCTTGCGTGCAGTTTTTACTGCAGAGTTGAAATAAAACTAAAAAAAACTTGAATGCAAGTTTGTCAAAAATTAATTTCATAGCTGAAAATGTCAGCAGTTTGAATAAGCCATGAGATTACACAGTACTTTATTTGAGAAGCAGAGACAAGGTTTTATAAATTCAAGCTGAGATTCCATAATGGAAATTTATAAAAGGATTAAGTCACAACAGCAGCAAACAGAAAAGAAAGGCAGAAAAACAGGACAACATCTAGTTAAGGAAGGAAAAGAAGCAGCCTGTTAACTCTCCAAATCACTGAATGCTTTAGAACTAATATAACTTTCTTGTTAGCAGTCATTGCAGGGATTTGATATGAAATATTTTCTCTTTGATACTGACATGGGATCTAAAATCTGTTTTCACTGTGTTTGACTTTGATACCATTTTCCTAGCTGCTAAACATAAACACCCTGGTATCTTTCTCCCCTGTAATGAGTAGCACAACAGCAGTGTGTCAGAAGTGGAAACAAAAAAAATATTGTCTTGACCCTTTCCTCCATTTCAGAGTCTGTTGTATCAAAAGGCTAAAGTTTTCTAGAGGAATCTTGAGAATCTTGCTTCATCTGATGCCTTAGCCTTCTCCATTGTAAGTAAAAAGTATTCTTTTTCATAAATGTTTGGAAAGTATCTGCAGCCGTGTGGGCTGAAAATAGCATGCAGCTCTGTAATATAAAATACCAGATTATAAAAGGATGAAAATTGTGTGTCAGGACAGGGTAGCTAGGTGTTGGATGAGTCAGCAAAGATAAATGCAGATACATGTAAAGAAAAAAAGACAAGTTTCCTTTGCTAGTATTTGAATTTTTTTAATGTGGCACAAGAAGTTATTACAGTTTACAAAAACTCATTCTAAATCTCAGACTTCTATTTACACACAGAAATTTCCAGAAAGTTTTTAGCCCCTCAAAGGGATTCCGAAGTCATTTTAAAAACATTTGGTAATTGGTTTTGTTTCTTATCAGATGGGAGATAAGATGGACTTCCTAAAGAAAAAGAGTGAAAAGGAAAAAAAAAATTCAACACAATTGTTAGTGTGTCATTTTTATGTGTCACCGTGTATAACACAAAATAAGAAACTGCACATCTGCACCTATGTGAATCACTTGGATTCTATTAAATTCACGTTTTAAAGATTTATATGTAACAGATTTTGATGTACTGTAAAGCTGAACTACATATTTGTGTGAGAGGAAATGTATGAAACCAATGAAATCCATAATGGAATATGGGCTTGCCAAAACTGCTAATATTTTCAGCTGTAATTCTTATTTTTCTTATGGCTTTTAAGTCTTATAGCTTCATTTTTCTGCTGATTTCATTGATTCTTTTTAAAGATTTTTACCCAGCTAGGGAATCAGAAATAATATTATGTGATATGGAAGACAAATGCTACTTGTAAGTAATGAATACAAAGTGCTAAAAATGATCTGCCTCATTTTGTTTCTTACTAGCGAATTAAGCTACTAGATATGGTGCTATTACCTGTGATGACAAAGGGTGTTTCTCAAGGTGTTACACCAGAAAAAAGGTCACATTCACATGTCTAAATTGTCCTTGGTCTTCTTTGGGTCAAATTATGCCTTTTCATTATTAAGACATATTTCTTTAGAGCAACTGACCTCAAAGTTCCCGAAATAATTGGAATGACATGTCTCATGCTGTCAGACTGGTAGAGCTTGACAATAAAAATAAATGTTTGAATGACTGTTACAGGTAGTAGGAATCAAACTATGCTAAGCAAGATCTAAAATGAGATGCCTTATTGTTGTGCTTGAATTTGTACTTAAAGGGAGTTAGATGGCACACCTGATGCTGAGTGAAAGTTGAAGGGAAAGGGACTTCTGTTTGTGATGCCAAAGGGGCTAAGAAATTTAGTATTGTAGATTTTTTTTTTCTGTAAAGTAGTGATACAGTGGTTTACAAAGATAAATATTAAGAAATAAGTTTTCTTCTTTATGAAGCAAAACCAGGAACACAGTTGCATAAACCAGTAATTTTACTGATATTTGCATCGTAAGTTTGACCTAAAATTTAACTGAATAAAATACTTGAATATATATTGTCATGACCAAATCTGCCTGTGCAAAGAAAATGATGAGTTACGTCGTAATATAACAAGACGCTACTGTGTATAATTTTGCAAATATTTCATCCCACTTTCCTTCAGCTGCAACGTATTTTTCTTTGCTTTGCCTTTGAACAGGGATAAACAGCATCACATTTATCACTATATTTTAAATAGACTGTTATATGCATAACAATCAAACTTAGATGCTGCCCTACTTGTTGTTGTTCAGTTAGTAAATACTTGTGTATATGATTAATAGAGAAATCTATTTCAAAAGGTGTCATTTTCTAAATACCACTACACAGCGATAACTGACAGTTACCACAGATTCCTTCAGATTTCAAATAGTTGAGTTACTTGTCTCATGTCTGTGACAGCAGTTAAAAATATTGGTGTTTTAAAGACTAGTGGATTTTAGTAAGTGGTAGGAAAACTTAGAATTATCATTCTGTGGTAAAATCTGTAAGCTTAGTCTGATTTCATGCAATTAGAATAAAAGATAAAATTGTGAAAATAGACACAAAATTTTCAGGATTTTTTCATTTACAAGAATAATACAATTTGCCAAACTTTTATTGAAATAAAATCATATTGATGAAACTAAAAAATGTCCATTTGATTTATTGAATTGATAAACAATTTCTTCTTAGATTCCAACCACTGTTAAACTACATTTGCTGTAAGGCAGAGTTGCACACTGCAAGAGTTATTATTGCATGAAACTCTCTAGTGGAAGTCCCTTTTCCCATGATACAATTGTTAATATACAATTTCCTTTGCAAATCCAGTAAATTAAAGTTATGTTTCAACATGTAAAATGGTGTACAGTTTGAGAGTTGCTCATGTTTGAAGAAAATGAGTATCTGAGTTCCTGCTTCCAGGAAGCAGTGGATCACATTAGCAGAATTCAGCTGAATTTTAGCTGAATTGAAATTAAGTATTTTCAGCTATTTCAAATACAGCATACTTCTGTTTTCTGATAGCTTGTGAACTTCAAATAGTAAACACATAAATAAAGTCTCCCTTAAATTTTGCTGCAAACAGCCATCCAGTCATTCATACTCAAAAGGAAAACAGAGTTGGCTAAATATCATCAAACTGTTGCTAACCTATCTAAATGTGTTAAGGCTTCAGCTGAGGGTTCAGGAGGTGAAAATGCATTTGCCATGCAGTGGATACTTATGAAGTAACACTAGGTTTATTTAAAGTCAAATATTCTATCAAGCAAATAATTGAGTTCTTGGATTTCCTATTGGACAATATTTGCTGCTGAAATTTAAAAAGAGTTTCCACCAGGCAAATGATAAAATTTAAATCTACGCTAATTTTAGGTTAATGAGACTTTATTGATATGATACTTAATTTGATATCAACATTGTTATTTCATTTGAATTACCTTGACAAAAGTTTGAGTTTTTAATTATGTAGTAATTTCAAGAGTCTTTGAAAGACTGCTTGTCTCTAACTGCAATGCAGATTTCTTTCTGACTGAAGTCTGTAAAGCAATGTGGGAATTGCATGTTCGAGTAAGCCAGATACTGCCTGTCCAGAAACATTAAACATACTATTAAAAAGTAATTTCTATATGCTTCCAGATGCAAAAATGCAGATAAGACCATTTTTGGTGAAATGGAAGGTCTATCTAACTCAGCATCTCTAGAAATGGCACTTAGAGAATGATTAAAGAAAAAATACGAGTAACAGCAAAAATTGGAGGGTGTAAGAAAAAGAATGTTGCAATGAATACCAAACTAATTTGCTTTTCAACAATGAAGAACTGTCAGTTCAGTAAAGAAAAAAAGGAACACTTGACTTTCTAGAATGCTGCTATCTTTCAATACGATTGAATTTCAGAAGTGTTTGGAAATCACACATTTGGGAAATTCCTGCTTCACTAAACACTTGGGAATTCACCTGTTTTTTGTCTCCTTGTTCAGATAATATGGCCTAAAAGCTCACAAGGTCGCTTGGTTCCAGTAAATAATTGTACAAGTTTCTCTCTTCATCTGTTTTGCTCACTTTCCTGTTGTTGGATGTTAACTGCCTGATCTCTCAATCTATGAAACAGTCTTTGAAAAATTTTCAGAAAAAAAAAAACAAACGTTCATTTGCTTTTATCTTTCATTCCTGCCATAAAGATGCAAATAGAAAGAAACCCAGAACTTGAAGTGCAGCACTGATTCACTCCACTACAGGATTGCATGAGATATACACCAGTGAGGTGTTAATTGTTTCTAGGTTTCCTTACTTACAATTCCTTTTAATAAAATAAAATACTTTTGTTGACTTACTGAAAGCTACAGGGGGTTTGAAAGAGGAGTAGAGAGCTTAGATGGGGTAAACATTGTTGTCTCCATGCAGGTCTTCTTCAAAATGGTGATTCCAGTTTGTTCCCCTACACAACATTTACTGGCATAAAGTATCTAAAGGTTGGGCTGAAGGAGGATGGAGCCAGGCTCTTTTCAATGGTTCCCAGTGACAGGACGAGGGGCAATGGGCACAAGTTAGAACTCAGGAAGTTCCGTTCAAATACACGGAAACACTTCTTTACGGTGAGGGTGACAGAGCACTGGCACAGGCTGCCCAGGGAGGTTGTGGAGTCCCCTTCTCTGGAGATTTTCAAGACCCGCCTGGACTCAGTCCTGAGTAATGTGCTCTGGGCACTCCTGCTTTGGCAGAGGAGTTGGACTAGATGATCTCTAGAGGTCCCTTCCAACTCTGAAAACTCCTTGATTCCGTGATTCCATGATACTGCAAAGGGACAGCCTGGGGTAAAGGAAAAAAATCCCAGCCCTCATTGGCCTTCGTGTTTATTATTACTCTTCATTAGTAGCCACACTATGTAGAACATCATGTTTTTCATTGACTAAGCACCTGCTACGGTACACTGGTTGGCTGCAACATTCTGATTTTAGGCTTCTGAGTATTTCTAGAAAGCATGGTAGGCTTTTCAACGATTGTGAAAGACAAGCAGAGTTTATAGGACACAGTAGTGTGGCCCACACTGCAGCCTTGTCAGGTGGTCTTGGAGATAACGCATAGTGTCAGAGGGAGAGAGGAAAGGGACCTAGGGGGCTGTAAATATTGTAATTCTTTCAGAGTTTTCCATTATAGCATTTGAGCTGTCAAAAGCTTTGCTCCAGGCTCACAGAGCTCAATTCAAGCGTGGGTAGTTCAAAGCTTACTAAATTCCAATTATGATATCACACAACCGTAAACTTATTTAGCATGCATGATACTAACACAGATGCTTTAAAGTGAAGAACTATAATTAATCCCTCTATCCACTGTCAAAAAAAAAATAATCATTTAGTGGCTTTTTTCATTCTGCTAAGGAAAAAAAACCACAACAAAACAACAACTGAGAATCGTTTTTTTCTCTAAACCACAGCTATTACATATTGTGACAGGTAAAAACCCATTTGGTTTTGGTTTTCCTACATGCAATAAAAAGGGTGAAAAACAGTTATTAAACAAAAATTCTCTAATTATTATTTCAGATTCAAAAATTATTACCAAAGGAAATTATATTATTTACACATATAACATAAAAATATTGGTCAAATAATGTAAAATCACATTATCTTTACATTCAGTTATTCCATCAACACAAAACTGTCAAAACGGTTATGGAGCAGTTTGGGCTTCAGCTGTGATCCCAGATTTTGTGTAGGTAACACAAACAATGGCCTGCTGGTAGAAGAGATGACAGGATGAAAGACAGATTTTATAATTTAATTAGAAAAATCTTAAATGATGATTCAAGAACTCTTGGACTAGTTTGGATCTGCTTCCAACACCAGATTGATGAGGATAAATAAGCATGGCACAGTCTTGTTTGATATTTGCAGACAGGTAAATAGGATCAAAACATGGCCTAGTATTTCTGCCAATCAAGAGGAGACACTGCTTACTTCTAATTTGTTTTTCTATTTAATCCAAGGGCAGTCATATTTTACAGCACAGAAATTGCTTCTCTACAGGAATTGCTTCATCAGTATTATTTGTTATATCATAATCCAAGCTCAAGGATTTTAAAAGGCAATTTTTTGCTGGTCTCTGTACTCAGCATATACGTTTGTGCTTGTGCTGCTCTGTCCAGAAAGTTCCATTTTCTCTGTATCATCAGCTGGGGAAATCTCTGTCCGACATGAGAGAAGCTTTTTTTCAATTTACAAATTATTATTCTCACTGTCCCAGAAACGGCCCTTCAAACACATCAGGCCAAGTCCTGCTCTTGGTTATTCCAGTCTAACTCAGGAGCAATCCCAGTGACTCCAGCAGCACACAGACAGAGAGACTCACTACTGTTTCTCAAATGTTTCGATAAGCAGAGCTGTCGTAAAGAAACTGGATGCAGAACCATACTGCTCAGTGATTTTCCCTCTGCGGGTGTGGGTTTTTGTTTTCCTAAGTGGGGTGGATAAAAATTTAAATTCTAAGATTTCTAAGATTTTTGTCCTATGAACTTCCTATGCTGATGGGCCACTACTGGCTCTCACCAGTATCTGTTTTCCCTTGCTCTCCCCTCCCAAATATCTTCTTGAAAGTGGCAAGCCAGCAGCAGTTACTTACCAAAATTTGTTTAATGCCTTTTTGTTTTCCAGTGCAGGCAGTATTAACCTTGTCACTTCAAGCCAGGCAGAGGTGATCAAGATCAAGATCTCCCTCGCTGGGTCAGGCTTCATCCAGCATTCACAAACTGTAACAGGTGTGCCAAACTGGTTTTTAAGGCAGACTTATTCTTAGAAAGCTCTAGAAAAGGCTGCCTGACTGTATAAGACGTCATACCTCCTCCCCTTTTCTGGTGTTTTTTTTTTTTTAATGATTTATATTTTTCCTGAGGCACTATTTTTTTTTTTTTTTTTTTTTTTTTTGGAAAAGCATGTCTGGCTTCTCCACTTCTTAGCAGATATGTGTATGACATCCAGCTGTATTTCATTCTGGCTGTAGGAAGCATTTCAAAAAGAAATGTCTGCATCCAATATGCATGTCATTGTACCTCAGAATTTCTCTTAGCTGGTATTTTGTAGGCAATGGCATGCAGCAGCCATTTCTGTCTGAGATGTAATCTAGTGCTTGTAACATTTCCCATTAGATCATGAACAGTGGATTAAAAAATAAAATAGCCTAACTTTGGGAACATAGAACCTTTGACTAAATACAAAATATCCAGCAATACTCAAGGCAAAATAGAAGTTGAAATTGGAATTGATACCAGATAGTATGTATCATCAAAAAGTTTTGGGGTGTGGTTTGTTTTTTTTTTTCTTCTAGTGTTTTTCTGGCTGTATTAATATTTGTAATAAAAGGCATTGCCTTGCTCACTGACTGTCTCAATCATGACCTTGTCACAGCTACAAGCAGCCACTGCAATATGAAGCATAACCAGATAAAATCTGAAGTACAGGTCAATTTTCAGCCTATCACAACAAGGGTACCAAAGTAAAAATAAAACTCATTACCTGCTGTCTGTCAGTATGGAACTTCTGTATCTGGGTGCCACCCTCGCAATTCAAAAGCTGGCTCAGCATTGCTGGAAGAGTCACCCAGCCCATCTCAGCAGAGGGAAGCCAGGTCCCCATAATGGGCAGGACTTGGTGTGCACCTACGCAGCATCGTGAAGGCAGGTGGGGAGCAACTCTCAACTCCCACCAGGAAACCAAACTCCCCTCTTCTGTTGGAGGCAGTAGGACTCTCTGAGTCCTGAAACTATCAGATCTAAGGAAAACCTGGGATCTCAAAACTTTCATTTTTTTGGTCATATAAAGTCTACCGGCAGCTGCTCACTCTTGAATTGATGACATTTTATTTTTCCCTGTCTATTAGAGCAGCTTGTTTACTGTATTACCAAAATGGGATGAATGAGGCATTATAGAAGAAAACAGTCACATTAGAACCATTTAACATTATTATCAATGCATCATTTCTCCCTTGTTGATTATAAACCTCTAGTTATTGAACTTTATTTAACATTTTAGCAATAAATTTTGGAATATGAACAGTTCGCTGAGATTATCATAAAAATAACAGAAAATGTCCATTTTAAATGATTCCTGAGTGGAGACCAATGGTAATAAAAATAAAGCTTGCAATATGTGAGTTTAATAGCCTGTACAGGGAAGTGTTACATCTTTCATCATCCACTGGATTTTCTCCCGTCCCCTTCAATTTTTAAACAACTGTGAAACAGAACAGGTCAGGAATGTGCAGGACATCTTTAAGTTACATTGTGTGTGATGGGCGGGAAGGGAAGGGAAGGGAAGGGAAGGGAAGGGAAGGGAAGGGAAGGGAAGGGAAGGGAAGGGAAGGGAAGGGAAGGGAAGGGAAGGGAAGGGAAGGGAAGGGAAGGGAAGGGAAGGGAAGGGAAGGGAAGGGAAGGGAAGGGAAGGGAAGGGAAGGGAAGGGAAGGGAAGGGAAGGGAAGGGAAGGGAAGGGAAGGGAAGGGAAGGGGAATTTCCTGTCCCAAAGAAACAGCCACCAAAACAATCCAAAACAAAGTTGTACAGGACCTTCAGAACTGAAGAAATTAAAGCAACAAGAGTTAATGAGTATTGTAGAGTTGTGATTTTTAAACAGATGTTAAGGAAGAATTATAGGGAGTCTATTATTAAGTCTAATAATAGAGAAAGTGGGAAATGTGTTTGTGACCTTGCAAATTAAATTGTATTGACCTGTGTCAATTTCATACCTATCTCAAGATGTCATGCAATTTTTATCGAGCTCCTGACCAGGATTGTTTAGCTAGAATCCATTCGTTTCCACGGAAACAATCAAATATGTTGATAGCATCATGTTATCTTCCAATGATGAAATTAACTGGTGTCCAGAAGTCACTTTTGCTTATAGGTGACCTCTAAATAAAAGGAGTATAATTCCCCACATGCATGTGGTATTATGTCACAAATTTTTACTCAAATCTTTAGAGATTTCTTTTGTGCTTACACCTGAAAAGATTAACTTGTGTCTTTAAAAAAAAAAAACAAGGAAGAAGATAAAGGAGATATATGAAGAAAAGCATCTTCAGTGAAGTCCCATGTTGCCTGCCAACATGTAGGAAGGAATAGTGACATCCGTCAAGATACCTCTTCTCACCTTGCTCATAGTCCTGGTAAGTGAGAAACATCCAGGAATATATATGTTGAGAAATAGACTATTATAGTTGCTTGCATTAAAGTTTCTTCATCTGCAGTTCATATTTGCAAGTTGCCAAATGTTAAGGCCTTATCCACTTCTTATGGAAGTCTGCTGCCTTCCTGGGGCCCAGCCTAAACATGTGATGAGAAGACTTCCTACCCTGGTTATGTCCTTCAGATTATTATCAATTATTGATTTTTTATGTAGGCAGCAATGAACTTTGAACAAGAAGTACAAGGGCAATCGAGGGATACTTCAGGGCCTTGGGATGACTGGTTAAGGGACCAGGAGCACAAGTAGTGTTCTCCTCTGTCCTTCCAGTTGCAGGAAATAATGAGGAAAGAAACAAGAAGACCCAGCAGACCAGTACCTGGCTCTGAGACTGGTATCACTGGCAAAATTCGGGGTTTCTTAATCATGGTCATTTTTCAGTGGTACACAGTGATAGGACAAGAGGGAACGGCCACAAACTTGAACATAGGAAGTTCTATCTTAACATGAGGAGGAACTTCTTTACTTTGAAGGTGGCAGAGCACTGGAACAGACTGCGCAAAGAGGTTGTGGAATCTCCCACTCTGGAGACATTCAAAACCCTCCTGGACACTGTCCTGTGCAACTTGCTGTACGTGACCCTGCTCTGGCAGAGGGGTTGGACTAGATGATCTCCAGAGGTACCTTCCAACCCCGACCATTTTGTGATTCTGTGATGCCCTCTCTCTGGTGACCAGGAATAGGACATGAGGAAATGGAACGAAGCTGTGTCAGGAGAAGTTCAAATTGGATATTAAGAAAAGGTTCTTCACTGAAAGTGTGGTCAGTCACTGGAACAGGCTCCTCAGGGAAGCGGTCCAGAGTTCAAGGACCATGTGGATGACATTCTTAGTCATATGGTTTAGTTTTAGGTAATCCTGTGAGGAACAGATAGTTGGACTTAATGATCCTTATAGGTCCCTTCCAACTTCAAATATTCTATGATTCTAAGGCTAGAATTGAAACCAAAACTAAACTGAAGGAAACCAGCCAAATTACCTGACTATTTTGTTAACTTATGTGTGAAAACACCTTTTACTATAATAAAGGGTGAAAAGAAAGACATTTTCTCGGCATCTTTTATTTTCTCTTTAATGAATGGTATAGGAGAGAAAGATGAAGATCTTAGTTTTTCCTAGAAATGTGTTTTTTCTTTCTCAATATTTGCATTACTAGCTCTGATTCCCATGTAAGGATGTTTTGCAGATTTTTCAGTGTGACATATAAACATTGATTCTGTTTCGCACGGTTCTGTTTAGAAAAGGCAATAATTGCACAAATGCATTTGCTAAAAGATTTGCTTCGAAATACTTGCTAATAACAATAACAACAGAAGTAACAGCTAAAAGCCCTCTGAAAAGCAGAAAAGTTTCAAGTGTTTTTGAGGCTTCTGGGAAACATGCTTGTTTTCTTATCTGATCTTGTTATTTTAAGCATTACTGCTAAGTATTCGTTAAAGGAACTTTTTCTACACATACTCTTGAAAACTGATAAAACCTAGTTTTTTTTAAAAGGGTGCTAGTTTGTTTTCCAACTTCCTGTGAAAGTCAAGTGGAGAGAAAATATTATCTAAAATTGCAAATTTTTCACCTTTCCTTTAATGAAGCCTAGTCCATCAGAAGCCAACAACTTTGCCATGGTGACGACAATATTCTTTATATTTTGAATATTAATTTTACATTACTCTTTCAAAGTTATTCTTAAGAAATTTCATTAAAAAAAGAAAATTATTTGAGATCTGGCTATATGGCTACACATTTCACTTTGTATTTTTTAAATGCCTTTCTCAAAGTATTCTTTAATTTATATGCATATATACTACATATTTCATTCTTTAAATATAAAATAAGATAAAATTTTTGAGTGAATAAAAATCAAGAGGTTTTGGAATTTTATTTCTACTGCTATATATTCCATGTTTCTAATGAGCAACTTCATTGTAATGGTTCCTTTAGTAACTGAATTCTGAAACACACAATATTTCCCCAAATATGAAAAAGCTCTATTTTATTCTTCTTTTATACTTGTAACTTAAACCTGAGAGGTTCTTACTCAGTTTACCCCTGAGTTTTCTGCCTTCACTGTAGCAAAAACGTGTTAATTTATCCATGATAAATCAGAGATTATATAGATATAGACACAGATATAAATATAGATATAGACTAAACTAGATGAGACTACACTAGACTAGACTAGAATAGAATATAGTAGAATAGAACAGAATAGAATAGATTATTCAAGTTGGAAGGAACCTACAATGGTCATCTAGTCCAACTGCCTGATCACTTCAGGGCTGACCAAAAGTTAAAGCGTGTTACTAAGGGCATGGTCTTAAAAGTCTCTTAAACACTGACAGCCATGGGGCATTGACACCTCTCTAGAAAGCCTGTTCCAGTGTTTGACCACCCTATTGATATAGAAATCCTTCCTAATGTCAAGCCTGAACCTCCCCTGGTGCAGTTGTGAACCATTCCCACGCATCCTGTCACAGAATTCCAAGGAGGAGAGCTCAGCACCTCCCTCTCCATTTCCCCTCCTCAGGGAGCTGTAGAGAGCAATGAGGTGGCCCCTCAGCCTCCTTCTCTCCAAACTAAACAAACCCAGAGTCTTCAGCTGCTCCTCACAGGACATACCTTCCAGTCCTTTCAACTGTGTTGCCTGTGTTTCCCTCCTCTGGATGCATGAATACCTTCACATCCTTCTTAAACTGTAGGGCCCAGAACTGCACACAACACTCAAGGTGAGGCCACACCAGCGCTGAATACAGTGAGATGATCACCTCTTTTGATGGTCTGGTTATGCTGCGTTTCCTGCACCCCAGGATGCGGTTTGCCCTCTTGGCTGCCGGGGCACACTGCTGACCCATGCTGAGCCTGCTGTCGACCAGCACCCCCAGGTCCCTGTCTGCAGGGATGATCTCCAGATGCTCCTCTCCCAATTTATACTTGTGTCCAGTATTACTACATCCCAGGTGCAGATTTTGGCACTTGGACTCATTAACTTTCATGCCATAGATAATTGCCCAGTGCTCCAGTCTATCTAGATCCCTCTGCACAGCCTCTTATCCCTCAAGAGATTAAACAGCAGCTCCCAGTTTGTTATCATCAGCATACTTGCTAATGTTGCCTACAACTCCCGCGTCCAGAAATGATGGCTACATAGAAAAGACTACATATACATCTGCAAATGTCATGACACACATCAACAGAAAGATAAAATGACGCCTCTCTTATTATTCAACATGGCTCATTTTGTATATACTATGCTGACCTCAGTGTCTGGCTTGAAAAAATCTATAAAATAAGCACACCAAACTCTTCATTTGGATGCCAGCTTTTGATTCTGTTCTATAACCCTTTCATCCCAACTTGTTTAGTATAATGTAGATGTCACTGAATTTTCAGATGAAAAATTTAATAATGCTTCCCTTATTTTGTTGGTATTAATTTTAATGGTATTGCAAATCTATGTATTTTCTTATTTAAATTTCGTAAATACGAGCTTTGCAGGGTTGTCCAGCCAAAAGATATAATAACTTATGGGTTAACCTGGACTGGTCGTAGCTTTTGTGTCTGCGTCATAGTCTGGAAATGAATACTTTATCAAATTTTGGAAAGCAGCAAAACAAAAAGATTAAGACAGCAAATCTTCATTTTCTTTGTTTTCTCCATTTTTTCCTTTAACATGTCCTTACATCCATCTACAAAACTAGAATTTTCTACGGTTGGCAATTGCATGGTTTTATCTCAAAATATTAAGAAGGTCAGCAAATTGCTAATGAATTTTGAAAAGGTGATACTAAGTCAATGTTAAATTTTATATATTCCAGTCCTATAACCACTACAATAAAAACCTCCAAAATGGGTCACTGGACTCAATGGTATTCTCTCTGATTAATTCACTGAGCTCAGGACTCATTTGTCTTTTTGTTCCCCTCAAAATTTTGTCTTCTTTTTAGCAATACAAGAAGTGTTAGCTTTCCCTCATACCAATTATTTTGGGAAGTATTGCAAAGCCTTGAAATGCAATGTTGCACTTTCCTCCTAACAGTATTCAGAAGTCTGATACTAGGAAGCTTTCTATCTTTTTTTCTGATAAGGGTATTGATTACTCACTAATGCACATTAATCTGGGTATTTTGCTTTTTGCTGGTAATATACTCCCTGCAAAGTATGGAATAAACCATCCATCTCTACGACATTACCTTTTTCAAAGTAAGTCTGAGGCATTTCCTTATTGTGTAAACTAGTTATCTGGAAAATTGCCATTATTTTAGAAAAGAGAATTTTTTTAAGAATTATATAGGCATTACATGCTCTTACGGGTACTTTGAAAATGACGGCTTTTCAAAAAAAAAAAGTCTTAAAAGCATTTACAGGAGGTAAAAAAGAAGAAAAAAAATGTGTGTGTGTGTGTGTGTGAAATGCTTTCAGTAAGGAAAAAAAAAAAACGTATTTTGATAATGTTAAATAGATACCAAAAATTACTGTCTTTACAGCTTCTCTCTGGTAACCCACATCTTTTCTTGGTCCTTTTCATTTCCATTCCTATAACTGCCCTTCCTAACATTATTATATATAATGTAATTTTGATTGCTTTAATCGAGTGGCTTATGCGACTAGTCAGAAACAGGAAAAGAACAGAATAAAGAACAAAAAGAGAAAAACATACGTGAAAGAAATATGGCAGTCTGAATGGGATTTGGATTCAAAGCTGGTTTTGATAATCTGCTGTGATTAAAACATTGCAATGACATTATCCATGAAAGCACCTACAAAAAAAGAGGATAAAAGAACTACAGTGCAATAAGCTAAATGCTTCTATGTGTAAATGTGAATTGCTTTACTTTCTCAGTAAACCTTATTTAAGATCAGGAAATCAGAGCAAGTACAGTCACAATCAGAGTAAGGCATTACAGAAAATAAAAATTAAATAGTTATTAGGGTTCCTGTGAGTCCTGCAATACAGCTGCATGCACCAGATGCTGGAACAGACGGGATTACTTTGCTCTTCTAAACTCCTTGCAATACAGTATTGATTATTACGGCTCAGCTCTCAGTATTGGGTATAGATGGGTTTGCTTTTTACTCCTGGGACTCTGCTGACTTAGAGCAGATGGTAAGCATTATCATTAAAATGTTATGTTGATTTATTACATTTAAAAAATTTGAAGAGACATTTCAGAAGCTTTTTGTCCACTATTTTTAAGCTACTGCTTTTGATACACAATTTCCACATATCACTCTATATGATAGCAGTTTAGCTGGTGTTTGAGAGGAAGTAAAACGATGATTAACCTATTTATTAAATGGAGGAATATATTTCCTTATCCAGAGGGTAAATAGAAAACTAACCCATCGCAGAAAAAGGGCTTTGGATAAGTTGTTTTCATCTCAGCTCTATATTTTACAAATTGGAGAAGTCTGCCACTATAAATGCTTAAGCAGAAATCACTAATGTATTTTGAGATGAGGGTATAAGAGCTTCATATCATTTTATGTAATGTCTTCAAATGAGTGTCTGCCATAAAATGATGAGTACTCAGTACTTTTAAATTACTATTAAAATTGCCTTAAGGCAGATCAAACATGGTTGGAGCCAGGAAAGCTATGCGATCCAACTCAGGTAATCACTTTTTTTTCTTTAAAGTGTGCTGATTCCATCATAAATATTTAATGCAGTACATATTACTTGAGCTTTTGTTATTTTTCCATTCTCGCAGACAATTCCTTCCTCTCTGCCTCTCCCCCACTGTTTTTTTTTTTACAGGCACAGCCTATGTAGTTGTTTTCCCAGAAGAAACAAGTAATGATACCAATCATATTCACTATAGAGTTCATAGGAAATTTGTGGGCAGTGACTGAGGTCTGGTGGTATCCTCTTAATTAGATTTAACAGATTAATAAAACCCCTTGAAGTCCCTTAAAGTTCTTGGAAACTTCTAGACACAAGGGTTAATGTAATTTAAAACAGATATAATAAACAACATTGCTTTTAGCTAACAGTGGGAGATCAGATATCTCAAACCTTTCCAAAATAAGTGTCATAAGACAAAAGTAGGAGCTTTAGTAATTTATTCTTCTTAAATTAATGTATTTATTTCTTTCTGAGATCTGTCATCTTTTTTTCAACACAAACCTTGAAACAGTATCAGATAAAATATTCATTAAACCAAAAAAATCAAGTAGGCTGAGCTCTTTGGAAATCAATTAAAATAATACTAATATGCTACTTTGAGTAAAATATAAGTTTATGTTGATAAGGCCCAATAACTGTTTTTCATTATTTCAGAGTCAAGTGCAGGTTTTCTGTATCAGGAAAGTAATTCACTATACACTTCATCTGAGTGATTCAATGTAATTAAGGCCAGTATTAATTTATTCAAGTCCATCTCAGTATGTTAATTTCTCTAGGCATATTTTTACGAGTAAGTCTTTTGCATATAGATGAAGGGGTTCTAGATTCAGGTATATTGTTTTTGTGTTCTTTTGTAGACTTTCTATCTGCTACATTGCAAAAAAATAAAAGTTTGGGACCTTTATCAACATTTAAATCTGCTTTGCAATCCTTTCAATATGCTAATAACAAAAAGAACATACCTATTCCAGGATAAGTGGGTTTGGTAATTTAGAGACTGACTTCACGCTTAAAAGCAACATTTAGTCTGTCGTTCCCATGATAAGCTGGAACATCTCTTTCAGTTAATGTTAAGTGTTAAAAATAAAATAACACAAACAGCATTACAAAATGTGAATGCATTTATCTCACTGAATGCAAAATATAAATGGAGAGAGTTAAGTTCAGTAGTGATAAACAATAAAGGACAAGGTTCTGGTATTCATTTTGGTCTTCATTAAAATTAAATCTTTAATTAGATCTTTCATTAACAGACCTTTACCTGCAAAAACTATGGGTTTGTTTTTGTATACAAATGTGCCATTTGTAGTGCAGCATCTACTGCATCACAGTTTCCCTCCAGAAAAGATGAGAATTTTTCTTTAAAGACTGCCCTGAGATGTCCACAATACTCCTGCTCCTCAGGTGTACCTTGGCCTTGTCCCGGCTTCAGCTATTTTGCAAACAGTATTGCACTTCACAGTAACATTCAGATCCACTTCTGCAGTACAGACACCTTTTCAGTTACAATCCTTTCCATGTTTGTGCATGTTAGTGTTTCTTCCCAAGAAAAACACCTTAAATCTCTTTATAATGGGTATTTTCGGGGCACTTTCCCTCTTATTGAGCCAATGTTGAGTTTAATCCCCGCCTGCTACTGCACCCATGTCCTTCCAGTTGACCCGTTCTCAGTGCCACCTGCAAATTTTATTAGCACACGCTCTGTTCAGCCATCCAAGATATAATGAAAATATTAAGTGGTACAGGACATTTGTCAGATACAAGACAGAGGTCTAAAGGACCCACTTGACATTCCTTCACTGTCTGCTCTTGAATTATTGATACCTACTCTCTGACAACTATCAGTTTTGTGCCAGTTTTCTAACACTTTTACCAAGACTGTATACCTTGCCTAATTTTATCTGTGACATAAGGTAGATAACATAATAACCATTCTTTGTGGCTCGAGTAAATAGTATGATAACTTTCATACCTTTTTTATGATAATAGTATGGCTTCTGTAGACCTCAAGCAGTATTATCCATGCCCCTCACCTGCACTCCCAAGCATTTATTTCATATCAGTTTAGCATTTCTGTTTCACTATTCTTTTCAAGCAAAATGAGGAGCTGATACGCAGCTGTGACTCTTGAGCAACAATAAAAATTACCATGCCTGGAATGGTGTCCTAAAATGGAAGGAAATGTAAATGTTTCCTGAATGACCCAGCTGAAATAGCACCATTTAAGGGTTCATATACACAGGCTAATATTGCTATAATATTGACATGTAGACAACTCATTTGAAATATTTCTGGCCTGGGGCACAATAATCTTTAGACCACTTAAAAGAAGCTCATATTTAAATTTTCTTGGCTTTACCATTCATTGTAGACTGTCCTGATCATTATTACTGTTTAATAATTGAGTAGTTAAATAATTTCATTGCCTGTGACAGCTGCAGATTTAGGGATCAAACAACACTCCATATCACTGGATTTTTAAAGAGCCAAAAAGCATTCACCATACTCACTCAGCAATGAAAGTTACTCATGTGACTAGTAGTTTACCCATTTTATGTCACTCTATGGCAAAACATAGTATTTTAAATGCTCTGACTTATGAAAAAAAAAGGATCAAATGTTCAAAGGAAATTCAAGGTTTAATGTGTAAAAGGAAATCAGGGAATGAAATTATAAACTACAAAAATATTAAATTTTACAGTATGCTTAGATATGTGACACTGGATGTGAAGAAGTAAGATACGCTTGGGAGCAAAAGATTAGCCACAATAACCAATACTCTGTTAATATTTACTATTAAGTTACTGAAGGCCAAAATGTTAGCACATACAAACTACACCTTGAAAAAGTACGGGCAAAACCGTTTATGCTTCAAGGAAAGCTGTAGTTGCCTTGCTTCACCAAGGGCAGTTTGAGAAACCATCCAATTGATTTCTCTTCCAGACAGAGTCCTTCCATCTGTAGCAATCCCACAGGGTTTCATCTAACTTCTTCTTTGCATCCTCCACTAGTGAACGTCCCACAGACTCCCTAGTAAGCTATTACAGTGCTTAGCTGTTTTCACACACATGGAGATTTTGCTCATGTCTAGCTTCTGTCTTACTGGGAAGATAAATAAAAAATGGCATACATAAATAAATACAGCTTCCTTCACCGAGAAAATGCTCTTTCTGGGGAAAAAAAAAAATCAAAAAGGATATGACTAACAGGAACATGAAAAAATTAACTAATTTTTAAGTTCCCACAATAGGGAGGAGATTACAAAGGATAAGGAACATTGCAGTTTTGAAAAAGGAAAATGTCAAATGTTGACACCATTTTATTCTTATTGTGCCTGTATTTCCATTGCCATCTTTTACTGGTTTATATCACAACTTCATATTTTGCTATCCAGTTTTATCTAACTTAGTTGGATAAGTTTGGCTGTTAGTCTCTCTCATCTTTTTTTCTAGAGGAAGCACGGTTCTTCCAGAGGTTGAGAAGCCAGACACCATAGTCAACCCATGCAACAAATCAAATGAAGTATTACAGTTTGCACAAGAACTCAGTAGGATGCCAATAGGCAGAAAAGCTTCTATAAGTATATCAGTGATAAAAGAAAGACTAGGGAAAATGTGGGCCCACTCTGAAACAAAACAGAGATCTGGTCACCCAGGATATGAAGAAGGTTGAGGTACTCAATGACTTCTTTGCCTCAGTCTTCACCAGCAAGTGCTCTAGCCACACCGCTCAAGTAGCAGAAGACAAAAGCAGGGACTGGGAGAATGAGGAACTGCCCACTCTAGGAGATCAGGTTTCAGACCATCTAAGGACCTGAATGTGCACAAGGCCGTGGGACCTGATGAGCTGCATCTGCAGGTCCTGAGGCAACAGGTGGATGAAGTTGCTAAACCACTATCCATCATATTTGAGAAGCTGTGACAGTCCAGTGAAGTTCCCACTGACTGGAAAAAGGGAAACATAACCCCCACTTTTAAAAAGGGAAAAAAGGAAGATCCAGGGAACTACAATCCAGTCATTCTCATTTCTGTGCCTGGCAAGATCATGGAGCTCCTGGAAACAATACTAAGACACATGGAAAATAAGGAGGTGATTGGTGGCAGCCAACATGGCTTCACTAAGCGCAAATCATGTCTGACAAATTTGGTGGCCTTCTACGATGAGGTTACAGCGTTAGTGGATAAGGGAAGAGCAACTGACAGTTGCTCAAAGCATTTGACACTGTCCTGCGCGACATTCTGGTCTCTAAATTGGAGAGACATGGATTTGATAGACGGACCACTCAGTGCCAGGTGGCCTCACTCAAAGAGTTGCAGTCAACGGCTCAATGCCCAAGTGGCAACCAGTGACAAGCGGCATTCCTCAGGGGTCAGTACTGGGACCTGGTTTAGTGGAAGACATCCCTGCCCACGGAAGAAGTGTTGGAACTAGGTGATCTTTCAGGTCCCTTCTAACTCTAACCACTATGATTTTATCATATATATACATACATGAGTGTATACACATGGCCACACACATAGGTTAACATAAGCAGATACACACAGCACTCACACAAATACAAACAGGACCAATGGCCTCATCCTGCTTCTTCCTCTTGCTGAGCAGGATGGATGTCTGCTAGTGGGGGCCATACATATAAATACATATATACTATGTAGATCCCTCGAGCAGCTGGGCTCAGACATTCGGTTTAGCCAGTAGCTGTCCCTGGGCCTCGGTATTTTAATTTTAAATTAACCCCTTTTATCCACTCATCCCTCTATTTTCCTGCATGTGTTTCACCCTAAATGATATAGATCCTTGACTTCCCCCACCTCTGACTACTCCCAACAACATTTCAAAATAGGCCCCCTGCAATCACAAAAACCTCTTCCCCTGCATCCCACAGTGTGTACCTTATCAATGGCAGTGGTTCCCCGGGTATGGGAAGTACCTGCAAGTGCGGCTGCTGGTGACCTCCCAGCATGAGTGTGCCCATACTCATGGGGTTAGGGGTCTCCTGGGACAGTCCAAAAGACCAGAGCTGGGGCTCGTTCCCCTGACTGGGTCATTGGTGTGCTCCTGCCTGCTGTGGTGCCTCTGGGTTCTTTTCTGGGTGTGGAGATGGGACTTTTGTCACATACCCTAATGCCATCTTAGGCTGTGAGTTTTGCTTGGAGTGTAATACATACCCCAGTGAAGCTATTCAGAACTTTTCTTCTGACTTGGATGGGTCTTTAAGCTATTATCTTAAAATGTAAAGAAGAAAGTGCTTCATATACTGAGATGATCATGTATAGCAAGTTTCAATCTAAAGGGAAATTTTGGTTTCAGATAAGTGTGTAATAGAAGCCTCTGCTAGGCAAAATATCATAAATGTAATTGTAATGCTGGAGGACCATTAACCAAAAGCGGCATGGCTCGCCTGCTGTAACATTATGCTGCTTATCAGTGTGCTGGAGTGGGAGTAAAACAGTAAGCTAAAGTAATTGAACAAATACAATGTAATCCAATCACTGAGCTACAATTACAGGTTTCTACAGTATTTGTGATGTATTTCAAAATATGATGCTTTCTTTTTTTTTTTTTTTTGTCTTCTAACAAAGTATAAGAAAACCGGTGGAAGTACAGAATGTATTAAGTTGGGAAAAATTGTATTATAGTTAAAAAAAGTGAAAACAGTATTTTAAGATAAACAGATGGTCTAGGAAAAGTAGTTGTCATGACATTGGTTTAAACTTCAGATATCATTATTTGACAAAACTTCTATAAGCTAGAAATGATTCATATGTTTCTGGATTTTTTTTTGGTGAGTGGATCTTTACCAAACTCACTTTCAAAGGCCATTCTCAATCGTGCATAATGAAAGAAAAAGACAGGGAAGGATGGAAATGGGGGTGTGGAAAAAACCATGTCCTGAAATACAGCTGTCTGTGAAAAAAAAAAGAGTTCACATGCATCACAATTAAATTCTCATGCATTTCTGCAATATGCCAAGCCACACAGGATGACAACAGGGTTTGTGCCTTACAAGACTAGTTGCAAACTAAGCTGCTGGTGTTGACTATACCCACTGTGGTGTGTAGCAAAAAGTCTGTTTCCTTCATGTGGTGTAGCAAAAAGTCTTTGTTTCTTTCACCTTCTAATTATGTAGTCTGCCTTTTCTGAAAAGTAGAAACAAAACAACAACCTAACACAGACAACAGGTTTTCTTCCAATCATTGTTTTCCCTTTCTCAGTCCTTCAAAATAAGCAGCTTTGTGCATGGCTAGAAGTTAATTTTGTTCATGAAATATGACTGGAATGTTTTTTACAGATTTTTTTGTGTGTGTGTGTGTCTCCAAACTGTACCAGATGTTAATTCAGACTTTTTTTAGAAATATGAGCACCAAGACTTTTAAGATACCCTCTTTCTGAAAAGATTTTCGTTTTGGTCTGACAGGTGTAACAAAGTTTCAGAACTGACTTAATCCTTGACTGATAAACTATTTGAAATCCCTGTTCTAAGATCGTATGCCCTCATTAGCAGTCATTTTAATTTAGCTAACTAAATGGAATGGAGAGTTTTATGCAAGTTAAACTATAACTTTGGTCAAAGAGACTTTTTAAAAATAAATGAGCTTAGTAGTAAAACTGTTACAGATCATCATTTAGTGAAGACTATCAGGCTTTCACTGTAGTGTTTTCTTGTTTGTTTTTGATTTGCTTCTTAAAGGTGAAGGCAGGGTGTGGAGACATTTCATAAGCAGACAGAGTCTCTGTGTTACGTGTCTGTGTTTGGGTTTTCTGTAGGAGAATGTTTATATTCATATCAAATCCAGAGTTTGCCCACATTTGAATTCAAGGGTCTACTTAGCACAGAGTAATTCCCAGTTTCAATTATGTCTCTCAACACCATACATCAGTATGAGAACCTTCACAGTATGAGGTTATAACTTGCCAGGATCATGGAATCATAGCATTATAGAATGCTTTAGGTCGGAAGGGACCATAAAGATCGTCTAGTTCCAACCCCCTTGCCATGACCAGGGACACCTTCCACTAGAACAGGTTGCTCAAAGCCCCATCCAACCTGGCCTTGAACAGCTCCAGGGAGGGGGCATCCGCAGTTTCTCTGGGCAACCTGTTCCAATGTCTCGCCAGCCTCACAGTAAAGAATTTCTTCCTAATATCTAATCTATATCTGCCCTCTTTCAGTTTAAAACCATTATAGAATCATAGAATCATAGAATTGTCTAGGTTGGAAGAGACCCTTGGGATCATCGAGTCCAACCATCTACCCTACTCTACAAAGTTCTCCCCTACACCAGATTCCCCAACACCACATCTAGACGTCTCTTAAACACATCCAGGGATGGTGACTCAACCACCTCCCTGGGCAGTATATTCCAATGCCCGACCACTCTTTCTGTGGAAAATTCTTTCCTAATGGTCGGTCTAAATCTACCCTGTTGGAGCTTGAAGCCATTACCTCTTTTTCTGTCATTAATTACCTGTGAGAAGAGACCAGCACCAACCTCTCTACAGTGTCCTTTCAAATCGTTGTAGAGAGTGATGAGGTCTCCCCTCAGCCTCCTCCTCCTCAAACTAAACAGTCCCAACTCCTTCAACCGCTCTTCATATGATTTGTTTACTAGGCCCTTCACCAGCTTTGTTACCCTCCTCTGCACTCGCTCCAGCACCTCGATATCTCTCTTGTATTGAGGTGTCCAAAACTGGACACAATACTCGAGGTGCGGCCTCACCAGTGCTGAGTGCAGGGGCACAATCACCTCTCTACTTCTGCTGGCCACGCTATTTCTAATACAAGCCAGGATGCCATTGGCTTTCTTGGCCACCTGGGCACACTGCCGGCTCATACTCAGCCGCTTGTCAATTAGAACCCCCAGGTCTCTTTCTGCCAGGCAGCTTTCCAGCCACACTTCCCCAAGCCTGTAGCGCTGCATGGGGTTATTGTGGCCCAAGTGCAGGACCTGGCACTTGCCCTTGTTGAAACTCATACCATTGATGTTGGCCCAATGATCCAATCTATCTAAGTCTCTCTGTAGAGCTTCCCTATCCTCCTGGGAATCAACACTCCTGCTTAACTTGGTGTCATCTGTGAACTTGCTGATGATATACCCTATGTCCTTATCAAGATCATCAATAAAGACGTTGAACAGAAATGGTCCCAACACTGAGCCCTGAGACACACCACTTGTGACCAGCCGCCAGCACCACTCTTTGGGACCTTCCAGTCAGCCAGTGCTTGATCCAGCGGATCATATGCTCATCCAGGCCGTGCGAAGCCAGTTTTTCCACGAGAATTGTATGGGGGACAGTATCGAATGCTTTTTGAAAGTCCAGGTATACAATATCAACAGCCTTTCCCTCTTCCAATATTCTGGTAGTTTTGTCATAGAAGGAGATCAGGTTCGTCTGGCAGGACCTGCCTTCCATAAACCCACGCTGACTAGGCCTGATCCCCTGGTTACCCGTTATGTGGGTTTTGATGGCACTCAACCTATGTCTCATCCTATCACTACACTACCTGATAGACTCCCTCTCCATCTTTCCTATACCTTTTAGGTACTGGAAGGCTGCTACAAGGTCTTCCCAGAGCCTTGTCTTTTCCTGGCTGAACAGCTCCAACTCTCTCAGCCTGTCTTCACAGGAGAGGTGCTCCAGCCCTCTCATCATCTTCGTGGCCCTCCTATGGACTCACCCCAACAGGTCCATGTCCTTCTTATGTTGGAGGTCCCAGAGCTGGATGCAGTACTCCAGGTGGGGTCTCACCTGGGGCAGAATCACCTCCCTCTACCTGCTGGCCACACTTCTTTAGATGCAACCCAGGATGTAGTTGGCTTTCTTGGTTGCAAGGACGCATTGCCGGCTGACGTTGAGCTTCTCATCGACCAACACCCCCAAGTCCTTCTCCTCAGGGCTGCTCTCAACCCATTCTCTGCCCAGCCTGTATTTGAGCTTGAGATTGCCCTGACCCATGTGCAGGACCTTGCACTTGGCCTTGTTGAACTTCATGAGGTTTGCACAGGCCCATCTCTCCAGCCTATCCAGGTCCCTCTGGATGGCATACCTTCCCTCCAGCATGTCAACCGCTCCTTACAGCTTGGTGTCATCAGCAAATTTGCTGAGGCTGCACTCTGTCATTGGGGCCCACTGTCCATGGCACCAACAAAGATGTTAAATGCAGAGGACGCAGCAGTGACAGCATTTTTCCATAACTGTTCTCATCCTGGTGTTTTCAGCACCAGAATAGAGCAAGAAATCTTTTATTTACATTGTTACAACCATGAATTGAACGTTGTATTACATAAGTACTATCTTTAAAAATACAAACCCAGAATTACAAGAGTTAACTCAATTCTTTTTTCAGCTGTTGCAGGATGTATAAACTTGTTTAGATTTGGGGCTCCATAAAAATGAATTTTAAGCACTGAGTTCACATATTTTTTGTTTGGCAGCCAAAAAATACCATTATGCCAGAGTATCCAGCAACTGTCAACAGGGCAAATCTTCACATGCATTTTAGGAGCAGCTACCTTTTTCTTTTTTATTTTAGTCATAGAATATTGACATGTATTCCTAGTCACTGGATTTATTTTCACTAGAAATATTTTACCACTGGAATATTTTACTGTTGAATTACTTTGCAAAACTGTATTTTTATTCCTTTTTAAGAGAAATTAGAGGGAAAGAATTGTCCGTGTGAAAAATATTACGTTTCAAGAAAATATTTTTAAAATATGTGTCAACAGCTACAATTAATCTGTACTTGATGATTGCTTAAAATTCCTACTGACTTGGCAATGAAGACAATGATTTTATGTATTTTGATTAAATTATGTAATTTTCTTCTTTCTCCAATTTCTTCACTGATTTTGCTGAATATCTCCATGAAATAATGTGTAGTTTTGTTTGTTGTACTTTAAGAATTGAACTCAAATGAGCTACATGAGGGGCAAACATGGGTTTGAGGTCTTCACTTGATGCCCCTGACCTATTTTAGACTCAAATGTATAAGACTACATAAAGCTATAGATTGTCGCCTTGGAAAGAAATGTTGAGTATACTTTGTTTAGTGAGATTAAATTTTTTTTTTGGTTGTTTGCCTAAGAAAGTTTCATTCTAACTTATTACCTCTTACATATATATTTTTTTCCTATATTTTTTTCTCTATATATATTTATATATATGAGTATATATATATTTTATAGTTAACAAATTGTAGACCTAATTAGAAGAGCTATTTACATTGTAAATGTTCCACACTGGAGGCATATTACATAAAAAGTGTAAAGCCAAAAAAATGGAAAACAAAAAAAAAAAAAAAAAAAAAAACCAGGGAAAGGGCAAGGTAACAATGTAATTAAAGTATTAGTAGATGGACATTTATATTGGATGCCTTTAGGGGCAGGTGGAAGGAAAGATTTGTTTATTATTTTCTGTTCTTCTGACTGTGTTGCACAGCAGTCTAAATTATCACTGGTATGGTCTGACATATTTTTTTATACATGCATTTTCTTAGTGAAAAATATTTTTAGAAATCATGGGAAAATGTTATTATTTTTATTCCTTTTTCCAGCGAAGACATCAGAGAAAGAGGAAAATCAGTAGACAAAACCCAATATAATGTATGCTAAAAATAGGCCTGGTGTATATTTATATAGGTGATTAAATTAGGTTGTTCATATATCTTTTTATCTACCATTTTCTTCATAACATAGGTTAAAATTTTATTTACATGTGTGTGCATTTATATAGCATACGAATAAAACACGCAACACCATTATCATCATCATCCTAGAATTATTGCTATGATGGGATCTGAATTTTATGCAGTTACTTCTATACTTTTTGACAACATATAAAATGCTTATTTGTCACAAGTTCAAACTGCTATTATATACCAGTTCCCGGTCCTGTTAAAATGAACAGGATTTATGGTGTACATTAGCACTAACATAGTTTAAGTATTAGATTTTATTACCTGTTTTTATCATACTGAGTTAGTATAACATTACAATTAGCTTTTTGTTTTCCCTAACAGGAAAGGTCCTGATGCAATATACTTTCACCTGGTGTTAGTGAACACATATAATTTCAGAAATCTTATTGACTTTTTTTATATGACAGAAAACAGCTAACGTGGAAAATGTGAAGGTTAGTATGATAGGATTACCAGAAGACATTTCCTTTAACCATCTCATACATTTTTTCCCCAAAAGAAAGAAAGAAAGAAAGAGAGAGAGAAAGAAAGAGAGAGAGAGAGAAAAAGGGAGGAAGAGAGGAAGAGAGAAAGAAAGAGAGAAAAAGAAAACAAGCCCCATACATAGGTCTTGTTTCTGTGGTAATATTCAACATGAAATAAGGCATGTGTGTATTTAACACACAAGAAGTTAAGGATTTACCTGCTTGTTCTTCTCCAATGAAATGCAAGGATTTGTGGTTTTGGGGTTGTCTTTTTTTTGGTTTTGTTTTTACTGGGTTGATGTTATTTTTTAATAAATCTAGTCAAAACATTTTTTAAAGAGAGTGCCTTTTCTATTACTGTTTTATCAGATGAGAGACCAATGAAAGGAAAGGGAAGGGAAATAAAGATCAGGGAAATAAAGAAAGGGAAGGGAAATAAAATCAGAAGGAAAATAAGCTAAAAAAACACCATGAAGCTAGAAAAGAGATGAAAATATCCCCTCCTGTGATTCAAGAGCTGTTCAGATTATGTGGGGTTGGAAGAGAAGGTTAGAATTGGCTTAAGTCATGATAGAGTCAGCTGCTCTGCCCTAGATTTTGAAGATGGATGCAAAGTGGAAAACAATATACAGCTTACATCCATGCTCAGGACCTTTGAAAGCAGTGTATTAGTTTTCAAATCTTAAATATACAGAAGCTTAACAGTAGGTTCAAAAGCTTGAGTACGTGGAAATTTGTTTAAATTTCCTGTAAATAACCTTATTTTTAAACATAATATGATTTCTTTAAGGTACAGAAAGACTTTGACAAATTAAAATTTATTAACATCCATGGTTGTTGATTCTTTTTTGTTACATGACCCAGGACTGCTCACGTCTTCAAAGTGATTGACCATGCCCATGCAGGACTCTCTGTTCTAATCTATAGCTTTGTTCATTGTTGCTTCGTGTATTCTCTCTCAACATCTGAATTTCTCTTTTGGATTGCCTTTTTCAATCCTCATCCCTTCACTCACTAAGAAAACAGAAAACAATAGCAAAAGGCTTGTGTTAACGTAAACCAGATAGTGTTTGACACCAGACTTCCTGTCAGAGGTTGCAGCACAGAAAATGCATTCAACTTACAAAGATCTACCCATACTATGGCCCAAAATTAAGGTAACACAATCACATCTGTAGTCCAGTGTTCAGGCTACATCCTCCATAATCCACAGTGTGTTTTCCAGAGAAGTGTTTAGGTTTAGCATTTTGCATTTGATTTTTCCTTTCTGTGTAAAGCATTTTTCACTTGCCTGTACTGAGTTTCATATTATTGATCTCAAAGCGCTTTGGCAATTTATCAAGATCACTTTGAATTCAAACCTTTCTGTCAAAATGCTTGTAACTCTTCCCAATGCAAATTACCTATGTATAGATATTATAGGCACATATTCTTTTGCATCATCCAAATCACCAACCAGAACTATCCATTACATGCAAAGTATTTCTTCTTAGTATATCAGTTATCTTGTAACTGTTCATTTTATACCCAGGTTTACTCTACTTTTGTCTGCTTTCCATATTTTTCTAGTTAGCACTGAAAGTGACATACACAACTATCTCAAAAAGTATACCAGATATATTCTTTTCCTTTTATCTACTAGTACAGGGCTTTGGTTAAAAATACAAAAGAAGATTTTTTCCTTCCTAAATCCTTGTAGGTCTTTTAAGTTTTATAATCTTATTATCTAAATGGTGGCAAAGTGAGTATTTAGTAATTTATTCCAATGTCTTTATTAAAAACCTAGATAATCAATCTCTGAAAGTAGAAATATAAAACTGTTTACTCAAACATGCACAATAACTCTTTAGTAATTTGGTACAGTGTTAAAGAGAATTTTTGTGTGTTTGTATTGGTTTTGACCGGGATAGTGTTAATTTTCTTCATAGCAACTAGCATGGAGTCATGTTTTGGATTTTTGCTGAAAACGGTGTTGATAATACAGCGATATTAGGCATTTTCTGCTTCTTACACCGCCCCACCAGTGAGTAGGTGTGTGGGATAATTGCTGGAGGTGACTTAGAAATTAAGTTATATTCACTTTTTGAAGAAAAGTACAGCGTCGAAGAAACTTCTAGGAACAGAGTGCAGCTGGTGAGCAAAGGATACATTTCACAAAGGTTCCCTGGGCAACCTTAGATCTTATCAACATTGGGGGAGTCCGGTGCGCTAACTCTAAGAAGAATAATGGTGCAGAGGATGGAGCGGAGTGGAGACTCCGGGGCCAAACTCTACGATAAAATGGGAACTTGAAGGTCATAAGGAACCCTTGAAGGTCTTATGGAACTGATAAGCTGCCTACTTGTTACCCTGAGCCAATGATCTGTCATTTTTTGATAAAATGTAATCCTTTGGGTGAACTTCGCTCATTATAAGGCCATTATAATACCAAAACACACCTCCATCCCAAAAGCTACCTGCCTCCAAGGTGCAACCACTCCTCACAGAGTCTGCACTCTGAATTTTTCATAGTCTATACCTTTAAAAGTGAAGCAAGAGAATTTTACTCCAATCATAACAAAAGTATGTATGACTAGAGTCCCTCAAGCTCCACCTGCAAAGTAAAAATTAGTATAAAAATAGCTTAAGGGAGGAGGGATGTCAGGGAAGATACCAACATGATCAGGGAAATACCATTGCTGAGCACCCCTGACTCATGGGATGAGTCGATGGGCTGTCCCTCACTTCCCCCCCATAAGGATGCTTGTGGGCAAGATTTGAACACTTGGCGTTACCAAGTGCTTCCCCAGGAAACTTAGAAATCTCTATAGAGTTGTTTTATAACTTAATGCATTTGTAGCCGGGCTGTATTACTGACATCCTTAGTATTTGCACATGCTTTGCAGACAGTCACAATCACCGGCAATCCAAAAGAACTTGTGCATCTGTTGCTTCAATAAAATACACTTTTCACCAATCTAGCCATGAAAGCTCGTAGGGAACATGACCCAAATCCTTAAGTGTGGTCGTGCTAGTTGATGGAACACCGCTAGATAGAACTGTGCATGGTGTTATTAGTGCATCCGTAATAGTGATAGTTCAATTGACATATTGAATGCAACTGGACTTTTAATGCTGAATTGGGCATCACTCAGAATCTAAGCCTAGCCACCCCCAGCCCCTCTGATACAGGCTGGAAAGCAAGGGGGTTTATTTTCTGCCAAATTATTTTGCCCTTTAACGCAACAGGATGCACAAGAAGTCGGGAGGGGAAACAACTGGGATGACTGACCCCAACTGACCAAAGCAATATTCCATACCATGTGGCATCATCTTAAACAACAAAAAAATCGAGAAAGAAGGAGGATGAAGGATGTTCAGAGTATAGTGTTTGTCTTCCCAAATAACTGTTAGGCATGATGGAGCCCTGCGTCCCTGGAAAAGGCCGAATACCTGCCTGCTGATGGGAAGTGGTGAATAAATGCCTTGTTTTGCTTTGCTTGCGTGCATTGCTTTTGCTTTACTTATCAAAGTATCTTTACCTCTGCCTAAGTTTTCTCACTTTTACCTTTCTGATTCTCTCCCTGATCCCAGCCGGGGAGATGAGTAAGCAGCTGTGTTTGTGCTTAGTTGCCAGCTGGGGTTAAACCATGACAGTGTTACAAAAAACTAGTCTGCTTTATCTGCAGATAGAATGGGGAAAATAAAGGTCCAATTATTAAAAAAAAGTGGGTCACGAAAAAGTTGTGTTTACATTTGCCCAAAATAATCCAGCATGATACTAAGGCAAATCATAGTTTCATAATGAACACAACATTTCTATGAAGCAGAGTGTCTTTAAATCAATTTATTTATTCCCCTCTGAAGTACATTCAAGAATTTTAAGGCTTACATCTCCAACTTTCAAACTAATTCTTAGTTTTCTTTTTTTTTTTTCATATATATTGCTGAATTTTTAAAAGTAGCAGCTTCTCAGATTTTTGAACTAGTGCACCGTGTGTCTATTTAATAATTGAAAGTAATATCTTAGGGTACAGTACCTTAAGTTCTGGAGAAGGAAAAAGCAGAATCATGGAATCACGGAGTTTTCAGAGTTCGAAGGCACCTCTAGAGATCATCTAGTCCAACTCCCCTGCCAAAGCAGGAGTGCCCAGAGCACATTACTCAGAACTGCATCCAGGTGGGTCTTGAAAATCTCCAGAGAAGGGGACTCCACAACCTCCCTGGGCAGCCTGTGCCAGTGCTCTGTCACCCTCACCGTAAAGAAGTGTTTCCGTGTATTTGAACGGAACTTCCTGTGTTCTAACTTGTGCCCATTGCCCCTCGTCCTGTCACTGGGAACCATTGAAAAGAGCCTGGCTCCATCCTCCTTCAGCCCACCCTTTAGATACTTGTACGCCATAATAAGGTCTCCCCTCAGCCTTCTCTTCTCCAGGCTAAAGAGTCCCAGCTCTCTCAGCCTTTCCTCATAAGGCAGATGCTCCAAGCCCTTAATCATCTTAGTTGCCCTTTGCTGGACTCGCTCCAGCAGTTCCCTGTCCCTCTTGAACTGGGGAGCCCCAAACTGGACACAGTATTCCAGTTGTGGCCTGACCAGTGCAGAGTAGAGGGGGAGAATGACCTCCCTCGACCTACTGGCCACACTCTTCTTGATGCAGCCCAGGATTCCATTGGCCTTTTTGGCAACAAGGGCACATTGCTGGATCATGGATAATTTACTGTCTACCATGACCCCCAGATCCTTCTCCTCCGAGCTACTTCCCAGTAGGTCTGCCCCTAACCTATACTGGTGCTTTACGTTCTTCCTCCCCAGGTGCAGGACCTTGCACTTGCTTTTGTTGAACCTCATTAGGTTCTTCTCTGCCCAGCTCTCCAGCCTGTCCAGGTCACACTGGATGGCAGCACAGCCCTCTGGGGTGTCAGCCACCCCACCCAGTTTGGTATCATCAGCAAACTTGCTGAGGATACACTCTGTCCCCTCATCCAGGTCATTAATGAATATATTAAACAAAATTGGACCAAGTATTGACCCCTGGGGGACACCACTGGTTACAGGCCTCCAACTAGACTCTGTGACGCTCATCACAACCCTCTGAGTTCTGTCCCGCAGCCAACTCTCAATCCACCTCGCTGTCACCTCATCTAGCCCATACTTCCTCAGCTTCCTAATGAGGATGTTATGGGAGACAGTGTCAAAAGCCTTGCTAAAGTCAAGGTAGATGACATCTGCGACTTTCCCCTCATCCAGCCAACCAGTTATAACATCATAGGAAGCTATCAGATTGGTCAAGCATGATTTACCCTTGGTAAATCCATGTTGACTACTTCCAATAACTTCCTGTTCCTCAACATGTTTGGAGATGACATCCAGAATGAGTCGCTCCATTACCTTCCCAGGGACAGAGGTGAGACTAACCGGTCTGTAGTTCCCTGGGTCCTCCTTCTTGCCTTTTTTGAAGATCGGAGTGATGTCAGCCTTCCTCCAGTCCTCAGGCACCTCTCCTGTTCTCCATGACCGTTCAAAGGCGATAGAGAGTGGTCTAGCAATAACATCCACCAGCTCTCTCAGCACTCACGGGTGCATGCCATCAGGGTCCATGGACTTATGAATGTCCAGCTTGGCCAAGTGGTCTCTGACACAGTCCTCCTCAACTGAGGGAAAATCTTCCTCTCTCCAGACCTTCCCCTTTGCCTTCAGAGTGTGGGATTCATGAGGGACAGCTTTAGCAGTGAAGACCGAAGAAAAGAAGGCATTCAGTAACTCTGCCTTCTCTGCGTCCTCCACCACTAGGGCACCTGTCTCATTCACCAGTGGGCCTACATTTTCCCTAGTCTTCCTTTTTCTATTGATATACTGAAAGAATCTCTTCTTATTGTCTTTAACTGCAGTGGCCAAGCTGAGTTCTGATTGAGCTTTGGCCCTTCTCATTTTCCCCCTACAGAGCTTTGTTATATCTTCATAGTCCTTGTAAGTTGCCAACCCCCTTTTCCAGAGAATGTAAACTTTCCTTTTTTTTCCTGAGGTCCAGCCAAAGTTCTCTATTTAGCCAGGCTGGTCTTCTTCCCTGTCTGCTCGTTTTTCGAGACACGGGGATGGCCTTCTCCTGTGCTTCTAAGAGCACCTGCTTGAAGCCTTCCTGGGCACCTTTGTTCTTCAAAACTGCCTCCCAAGGGACACTCTCAACCATGCTCCTAAACAGGCTAAAGTCTGCCCTTCGGACT
This sequence comes from Vanellus vanellus, assembly GCF_965231255.1. NCBI lineage: Eukaryota > Metazoa > Chordata > Aves > Charadriiformes > Charadriidae > Vanellus > Vanellus vanellus. The sequence continues at coordinate 14,525,702 of NC_138908.1, read as the reverse complement.
TCCAAGGTGGCAATTCTGCTGGCTCCCCACCTTACTTGATCAAGAATTGAAAATTCTATCATTTTGTGATCACTCTGCCCAAGGTGACCTCCAACCTTTACATCCCCCACAAGACCTTCTCTGTTAACAAACAGTAGGTCCAGCAGGGCACTTCCCCCAGTTGGTTCCTTCACCAGCTGTGTTAGGAAGTTGTCTTCCACACACTCCAGGAACCTCCATGACTGTTCCCTCTCTGCTCCGTGGTATTTCCAGCAGACGTCTGGGAAGTTGAAGTCCCCCACAAGAACAAGGGCAGATGATGATGAGACCTCTGCCAGCTGCTTATAGAATACTTCATCAGTTTCTACATCCTGATTGGGAGATCTATAACAAACTCCCATCACGATGTCTGCCTTATTGGTCTTCCCCTTAATTCTTATCCATACACACTCAACACTGTCATCCACACTGTTAAGTTCCAGACATTCAAAACTGCCCCTAACATAGAGGGCCACCCCACCACCTCTCCTTCCTTGCGTATCCCTTCTGAAAAGTTGGTAGCCATTGATTACAGCACTCCACTTGTGTGTGTCCTCCCACCACGTTTCTGTGATAGCAACTATATCATAGTTTCCTTGCTGTACAACAGCCTCCAGCTCCTCCCATTTATTCCCCATGCTGTGTGCATTAATACAGATGCATTTCAGCTGGGCTAATTGTCCTGCCACTTTCTTGGGGGGACAAGCCCTAATTCGCACCTGATCATGCTCGGACACTACTCTAGTTACCAAATTATCACTACCCCTCATGTCTTTGCTGCCACACAATTCACCATCCCCCACCATCACTGGGACAGGCTGCAAGACCTTTTACCCACTTTTACCCAGAAGCACTGGTACGCTTCTCCCAGGCACCACTTTTGTAATCCTGGTTTCATCCCCATCCCCCTTCAAACCTAGTTTAAAGCCCTATAGATAAGCCCTGCTAATTCTTGTCCCAGGATCTTTCTTCCCCTTCGGGTTAGGCTTCCCCCACCTGTTGCCAGCATGCCTGGTTTCCTGTAGATGAGCCCATGATCAAAAAAGCCAAAGTCCTGCCAGATGCACCAGTCTTGGAGTCAGGAGTTAATTTCCTGACTCCTCCTATTTATCGCCTCCTCAACCCCTGCAAATGGTGGGATAGAGGAGAACATTATTTGTGCTCCCAATCCCTTAACCAGCCGTCCAGGACTCTAAAGTCATTCTCCATTACCCTTAGACTTCTTGTACCTATCTCATCACCACCTACCTGAAATATCAGTAGTGGGTAGTAATCTGATGTCTTAACCAGGGAAGGGATGGTTGTATGTCCTTAATTGTGCCGCCAGGGAGGCAGCTGACTTCCCTGTGGGATGGGTCCGGTCTACAGATAGGGCCCTCTGTTCCCCTCAGAAGGGAGTCACCTACTACAATTACCTTCCTTTCTTTCTTGGCTGAGGAAGTCCTGAGGCGTGAAGATTATGGGGGTGGGAGAATTTTATCTTGTTTTACTTTGAAATCTTAGCTCATGTCTTACTTTGTGCTTAGCCACATAGTTAAGCAGTGTTTTGCAGTGAATACAGTTTCAGCAGGAAGACAGAATGTCTGACTGATACCAGTCAGACAGTTGTTGGTGTCATTCAAATATGTCCCAGTAAGTATTTGTTGCCTTTTGCTGCCTAAGGGCATGTCTCCACCATGCAATGAAGCATAGTGCAGAGATTCCCAAATTATTACTGAACTACATCTGTAAATCCATAGAGTACAGAAACCTGGACCTAGGTGTCATATTATGCATTTATATGAGACCACATAATTGTTACCTTGTTGTTCATGGGAATGGGCTCAGTATTATGGAGCATACAGTGGGTACCTACAGGATGCATTTCCAAAATTCACTTCAAGATACATCATTAAATCACACAAAACTGAATGTTTCTGTATTTCTGTAGAGACCTGGCTTAAACTATCAAGCTGAAATTCTTCTATGCCACTCCCAAAACCAAACCAAAACAAAACTCAAAACCCAAAAAACCCCGACAAACCAGACATAGCTACCTAGATACCCAGGGGAAAATGTTGGAGCAAGGAAGATGTACCCTTGGGAGAAGAGGATCAAGTCAGATAATACTTAAGCAAACTGGACATACATAAATCTATAGGCCCTGATGGGATGCACCCACAAGCGCTGAGGGATTTGGTAGATATCATTTTGAGGCCACTCTTGATAATATTTTATTGATCATGGTGACAGGGAGAAGTGCCCAAAAACTGGAGGAAAGAAAATGTCACTTCCATCTTCGAGAAGGGTAAGGAGGACACAGGGAATTAGAGGCCTGTCAGCCTCACCTTGGTCTCTGGGAAGGTGGCAGAGCAGATAGTCCTTAAAACCATTTTCAGGCACATAAAGGACATCAGAAGTAGCCAGCTAAGTTTCACTATGAGGAAGTCATGCTTGACCTACTTGATGAACTTCTACAATGAAGTGACTGGCCTGGTAGACAAGAGGAGAGCAGTGGATATTGTCTACCTGGATTTCAGTAAGGGTTGTGACACTCTCATAATCTCCCATGAGATCCTCACAGAGAAGCTGTTGATGTAAAACCTGGATAAGCAGACAGTGAAAACTGGCTGAATGACCAGGCCCAGAGGGTGGTGATCATTGGCACAAAGTCTAGTTGGAGGCCACTGCCTGGTAGTGGACTTCAGTGGATCAATACTGAGTCAATACTGAATGCAGTCCTATTTAGTGTCTTTATTAACAATCTGGATGATAGGGTAGACTGTACCCTCAGCAAGTTTGCAGGCAACACCAAACTGGGAGGAGTGACTGGTTGATAAACCAGGGGGTCATACCCTGTCATCCAGAGGGACCTTGAAAGGCTGGAGAAATGGGATGACAGGGACCTCATGAAGTTCAACAAGGTGAAATGCAAAGTCCAGAACCTGTGGGGGAAAAACCCCATGCACCACTATATGCTGGGGGCAACCCAGCTGGAAAGCAACTGTGAAGAAAAGGACCTGGGGGTCCTCGATAACAGGTAGAACATGAGCCAGCAACGTGCCCTTGCCCCAAAGAAGGCATATAGTATCCTCAGCTACAGTAGACAAAGTATTGCCAGCAGGTCTGTGGGAGGTGATCCTTCCCTTTCATTCAGCCCTGGTGAGGCCACACGTGGAGTGCTGTGTCTAGGTCTGGGCTCTTCCATACAAGAAAGGTATGGACATACTGGTGAGACTTCAATGAAGAGACACAAAGATGATTAAGATACTGCAGCACCTATCCCATGAGGAAAGACTGAAAGACCTGGTACTATTTAACCTAGAGAACAAAAGGTTCAGGAGGATCTCATCAATGTATCTAAATACCTGAAAGGGGGTATAAAGAGGACAGAGCCAGGTTCTTTTCAGTGGTGCCCAGTGACGGGACAAGAGGCAATGGGAACACGCTGAAACACAGGAGGTTCTGTATGAACATCACATCATTGCTGTGATAGTGACTGAGCACTGGAATAGTTTGCCTAGGGAGGTTGTAGAATCTCCCTCCTTAGAGATATTAAAAAACTGTTTACACATGGTCCTGGGCAACTGACTCTAGGTGGCCCTGCTTAACCATTCTGTGATTCTGTGATTCTGACACTGTTGAAGAGAAACAGCTTTTCTTAAAGTAGAAATGCAGAACTTGTCAGGAGTTCCAAAATGTGTATGTATGCATTTTAGGATATCAAGAAAAATCCTGTCCCTAAAACCTGGAATAAGACCAGTTTTCTGATTTCTACATATAGGTGAAATATATGAATTCTCTAATTCCCATTGTTATATTAATATTATATTCTGGCTTTGAAGAATTTGATGTAACTGACTGGTTTCCCTGCAGAAAAAAATAACACAATCAAAACACAGAAAAAAACCAACCCCCTCCTCATCTGAAACAACAGCCAACCAAACAAAAAAAACCCAACCCAAACCCACAAGCAGAGCAATACTGAACATGTATACGATTATAATAAATAGTATTTACAAGTGGTAGGGAGAGTGTTACTTATTGACATCACCTTTGTGCCTATATATGTCTATTTCTTTTGCTCTGCTTATCCTTGTGTCTTGTGAGAAGATTTAATATAGAGTTGAGGAGACCTATAGCTAAATTCATGTAACAATTGCATCTCTAACTCTGTTTGACTACTCTATATGTTTATTTAAGAATGCTCTTTAATTCTTTTTAGTTCTTTCTCCTGGCCCCTTCCAGTTGTGAATTACAATCTCAAGAGTGCTGATGTGTCTTTTTGCAATGCAATACAATGCTACACCAAGTCTTGGACAGGCTTCTGTTAACAGTCAGACCCAGTCTATTATTTTGGAACTAGATCAAATTTAGCTGTCTGGAAGGTATTCTGAGTTATTTAAAAAAAAATATGTTTAGTTATATTGTATGTGTATTCAAAAATACTATATATATCCCAATCTCTTTTTCTTCTTTTTCTTCTTCTATGTTCTCCATTTCTGAAGCTTCCTAATGCTGTCAAATTGTTATCTTCTAAATGTGAAATATTCCCAAAAGTAGATTACAGTGCTAAATTCTGTCAGTTTAATAAGATGAAGTTCAACTCAAGTGAGGAAAGCAATAAGATAAAATTGTTTCCCTTGTTTGAAAATCAAACCCAAACTGTATATACGTCATGTTGACGTATTTTAAAAGAGCAGATTAATGAGAAATGCATATATAGTACTGTAAATTTGCATCCCGCTTTACAGTAAGAAAAAATATGTATTTACTGCCCTCAGCAGTTTGTCCTGTCAGCTAGGTTTGGGATTCACCTAATGATCACAGGTATCAGAAGAGAGAACTATAAATACCGGACAGCAAAAAGGATAGCAGTAGGTGCAGAAAAACCTGCCCAAAGACCCTGAGAGAGTTCTTGGAGTCTGCAGGCATGACTCTGTTGTCATTGCAGCTCTCAAGGCAATGGTGGACTTAACTCTATTTCTCATGGGACGAACTTTATCTTTTCACTGAGTTCTACTAACATATTCCTTGATTATTATTCAGGATGAATAAAGCTTTCAAAATCAAGGATGCAGAGTCTCAGAGTCTGGGCTGTTTATTCATTTACATAATACACCACATTTCAGTGAAGTAGGGTAGGCATTAGCTACTGTGAAAAAGGATAATATTAAGCCACAAAACAAAGATATTAGACAAAGCATGAAGCATGCAAAAGAGGGTGTTAGACAAACAAGACAATTCCAGTAGTACAATATGGCAGTCAGATACAAAAATCCTTTAAAGCTTGAAGGGAGTACATACCTGTGATTCATAAAAAGCTGAGTCAAACAAGTCTTCTGGGAACTTCCAGGCTCTATTGGAACTCTTCTGGACTCGACTGATTACTCTTCTCTGACAGAAGGTGGCATGAAGAAAGGTGCTGGAGAGACTGTCTCCTTTTAAGTATGTTTAATCCATGTCTTCATTCTTCTCAGTTTAGCACGTTTCATCACATGTGAAACTACCATGACACCTTACAATGAGACACTGACAAGAAGAAATGCAACCAACAGAGTGAATAAGCTGTCTTCTATTTGGAGTTTCTTTATTGACCACAGCACCCGGGAGTTCTACATTACTAGTAAAGAAACCAATAATAGCCTTAAGAGTCTGAGAAAAGTAAATTCACTGTTGGGCCTGCCCAACAGCAAAACTTTTAAAACTATTCCGCAGTGGCAGAGCTGTGACTTGTCCTATGCACCCCAGGGCTCTGGCAAGCACTGCACCTGCATGGGCTTGCTGCTGGTGTAGGGTAACATCACTCTTCACCAGCTCAGGTACAGGATTGTAGCATAGTCTGCCACAGAAAGGTTAAACGCTCGGCTGAAAACAAATGCTGTTTGAAAAGTCATTGCATTAAATTCTATGGAAAATAATGGTGAAAAAAACAACAGTAAGGAAATAAATATGTTAATACAAAGAAAGTATTGTGATGCTCATTAGAAGACAGCTTCTGTTACCTCTTCATCTTACTAATTTTCAGTATTTCAGTATTGTTCCCTCACTGATTCTACCCTTACAGCTAGATATAGATATACCGACTACTTTTCAGAAACAGCTTTTGGAAAACCAATCAGTACAGAAATTATCCTTTTAGGTTTACTTCACAGCGTTCTTTTTCAAGTCCTTGAAAGTCTGTTCAGCTACTGTGCACCTATGATCACTGACCTCATTCTCAGGAATATTAATAATTACTGTCTTGGGGTGAATGTGAACAATTTTCTGTGGATTCTAGACAATAAAATCCAAACATAGGTTTGAAAAATGGGAACTGATATCAACAAATGTGACTTATGTTTAGCATTTTGAATCAGATTAATGAATGACCTAAATATATCGAGGTTGTGGTTTTGCTACTATGTGAATTTCCAGAGATTTCACTTTTAACTTGCGGCAGGCTGGCAAGGACATTTTCAAGGTATTTTAGCTATCTTCAATATCTGTTTTATTGTTGCAGTACTTTGGTACATTTGCTTAAGGCTAAAATTTACCTATGGATCTCCCCAGCTGCATTCTGCTACCAGCACAGAGGAGAAGTGAAGGAAGCAGAGTTTCATTCAGCCTTCAGAATGCCTCTGTCTATGGCTTCAGTGCAAAATCCCTCTACTTTTTTCATTAAGACTTCCAATCCCAGCATGACTGTGAAGCTTCTGCTGGTTATCTGTGGTTCAAAGTCAGAAAGCGGCATATTCAGAAGGTGGCATATTTCTGTGCTATGGGATTATAGTAGAGGTAGGTAACAACAAACTCACTTTTTGCATATTGTTTAGCCACCATATATTGTGCTCATGGAGAGTTCATTTTGATCTGGGTTGAATGAACTCGTGGAAAATCCTGCAATTTTTTCAGGCTGTTTTTTCTCTCAGTTTCCCTGACCAGGACTATGAGACAAAGTACAGAAATCAAGAACCCAAAGTACATCTAATTTATTTACTTAATAAATAGCTCCTGATTTTTCTGTTTCTGCTGCTTTTTCCTTGCAGACTTGGGACTGTGTTTACGTTCCAAAACACTTTGATTCCAGGGGAGACAGTGTATATGGCCTATTTAATATTCAATCAGCTTCCTCACAGTGGACAGCAAAACCAACATTATCTACCAGGAATGTAATTCAGTAAACTTATGCAACTTTCCATGTTGGTTCCGTTAAGCCAAAGGCACAACAAAGGAACACGAGTTGGCCTGAATGCACAAAAAAACTCTGTAAAAGCGGACTGAGTACCAGAGTTCTGCTTTAGTTTTTTCTAAAAATGCTTAAGGACTTATTTTGATATGCTGACAATAAGCGTTGACCAGGGCAGCAGTGTTAAAACTGCTTCTTGGACACTGAAACATAAGATTTAGATTTCTTATATATATGCAGGAAAATTTTTAAAGGTTGTCCATTACTTCTTTGTGCCTCCAGTCATTTAATAGATAGGTAAATATTTGTTGTGAACAGAGGTTATTAGAAAAGCTACATGACTGAGGAGCATATTGTAGAATAACGTGCCTTTCTGTGTCACAGAGAAATTTCTAAAGGCCTGTGTGGTAAATACTGTAAACATGCTCAGTGTTGCATGTAAACTGTGTTACCAGTTCTATTTGTGATAATGGTAGGTACGAGCTGTAATGTACATACGGTTTCTTTGCTAAAAGCTCACTCATTGGTTTTCCCACAGTTTAGCAGTAAAAAGCAGGCAAAGCTAGTCTAATATTGTTTAAGAAACACATTATTCAATTCATAGATTTTTTTTATCTGCTGGTGCTGCAGGCCATAGATCGAATTGATTTTAAGATGAGAGGTTACTCTTTTGACTGTTAGGCTACTACTAAGTTTTTGTCTTTTCCAGAAAGGCAAGCAGGAGCTTAATAGCACTGACCTTTTGACTCAAACAGCTCTATTCAGATGAGAAATCACTGATGTGAGACAAGTGCTTTCTTAGTGCATTTATCCCCCTCCCCTTCCCAAACCTTCCTAAGGGGTCAGGTTCCCTGAATGCTGTAAGAGTGAACAAAGGTGATAGAAATCGCCAGATACCCTGAAGTTATCTTTTCAGTGAGATTCAAGCTCAGGAAGAGCTTGCCCCTTGTTTCTAATCTAATCTTTTATTTTGTCTAGTTTGGAGAGAAGGAGGCTGAGAGGAAACCTCATTGCTCTCTACTGCTCCCTGAGGAGGGGAAGTGGAAAGGGAGGAGCTCTTCTCCCTGGGGTTCTGTGACAGGACACATGGGAATGCTTCAAAGCTGCATCAGAGGGGGTTCAGACTTGACATTAGGAAGAATATGTCTACCAAGTGGGCGGTCAAGCACTGGAACAGGCTTCTTAGAGAGGTGGTCAATGCCCCATGGCTGTCAGTGTTTAAGAGACTTTTAAGACCATGCCCTTAGTAATATGCTTTAACTTTTGGTCAGCCCTGAAGTGATCAGGCAGTTGGACTAGGTGACTGTTGTAGGTTCCTTCCATGTTCTGTTCCATTCTATTCTATTCTATTCTATTCTATTCTATTCTATTCTATTCTATTCTATTCTATTCTATTCTATTCTATTCTATTCTATTCTATTCTATTCTATTCAGAATCATCAAAATTTCTTTTCCCACCTTAGCCACATAAACACACACCCAGAGGAGTCCAGAGCTCTTAAAACCCATAGGTTTGTTCTTGGACATAAACCCCACCTTCTGGCAACCTGTAGCACCAGCATTTAAGTCTAGCCAAGCCAAATAGGCTTTATAGTAAAATAAACTCTGATTGGATTGCTTGTTATGGCAGCAATATGTATTTTATGTGATTTTAGGTGGAAAGGGACCCTTTCCAAACGTTTTATTAAGTCCTTCTACATTTTTATGTTTAGCTGCTGCTGTCAAACTCAGGCAGTTTAGTTTGCAAATTAGTCTTTGACTTATACATTCAGTACAAAAACCTTGCAATTACGTGCTTGATTCATTACAGATGTATAAGAGCATCTGTCTGTACACACACACATATACAAATATTTATGCATTTGTGTGTATATACATAAAAGATGAAACTGAATGTGTACAACTATATATATCAGAGGTGTACATACCAGAGGCAGGCCTTCAGTATTTCAGACCCGCTGATTAAGTTTTGGTTATTTTTTCAACTTTAATGCAATAAAAATTTAGCCTGAGGCAATGAAGAGTAATGCCAAAAGATTTGGCAATCTGTTGAAGGATAGACACCAAAATTCTGCATATATTTTGTAATTCACTACATCCCTAAATACTAGGTGTTTTCTGTAGTTTCGTAAGCCAGACTCATATTAAGCACTCCTCTGCCACCTGAGTTATATTTTGTGATCATGTTCTATGTTGATTAAACCATTTTAAGCCATTGCACAGCTCAGGTACGGCTGATCAAGCTGGAAACCATCCTTGTTCAGGGAAGATCAGGTTCTGCTGTCCAAGCTTAGCTCTTGAATTGCTTGCAGCAATTTCTGGCTGATTGACTGGCTACTTCAGAGAAAGTGAGGCAGAAAGGCTGCCTAGGGCAAAAGGTGTGATGGTACTGCCTGCATTGCTGTCTTTTCGGCTTATGGGTCAGTCCTGGAACTCAGGAGGGATTTTGCTTTCCAGCAGAGTCATATGAAGTAGCATCCTTTAATGTTGAATAATTGATATTTCCACAGTCTTTTAAACTGGCAGGTATAGGTATTCTCCTGGCAATCACATTCGGCATGTAATAAGAAAGATCTGAAATACAAAGGACCTGAAAGTCCTGTAGTTTCCAGACCATGTTCAAATGTCTTGAGATGGTTTGTCACATTGCACCTTCAGATCAGACCTCGATGACACCCACCTGCACACAGAACTGACCAATGCTGTGCAGGTATACTGATAAGTCCTCAGAAGTCCTGTAAGTTACATGGTTATTTTAAAATTCAGTGTTTCAATTAAAATTTAGGCCATTATGTGTTGTTCCGGTGTGGTCCTTATTAATGCTTATGCAGTATTGAAGACCAAAAAGATGGTAATTGCATCAAGCTCTTCACATCAAAACTACTTTAAGCAATAGCCTTCAGAGCTTCTTTATAATTTCCTGTAGTTTAACTAGTCAGCCAAGAACTTTGACAATGCTGATGAGAAATTAACATCTTTTTAACATCATCCATCAGAACCATGTAGTCATGAATGAACATAAATAGATAGAGGCCCCAGAGCATTTTTAGAGCTCTCAATGTTTACGTATATTGTATTTCATTATCAGTATTCTGAGTTAAGCTCCTTCTTTTCACAGCAGGGACTTTTTGTTGTCTGAGGTTCAGCAAAACGTATAAATTCTGAGACTGGAAGTCATAATAAAGAAGAACTTTTGTTCTCAAATCTTAACAAAAAAAGGGGGGGGGGGGGGCAAGAAAAACCCACAACACACACTTATCTGTAAAGATAAAGGTTTTTGAAAAGGATATATTTCTTTTAAGTTGAACAAGTAGATAACCAGATTAAGTGCTTGTGATCTGCACAAGTACAATAATTTTCAGGTTCAGTCTAAGCCAATTTAGAAACCGGAAAATTGGTAGCAACTACCCAGTATGCAAAAAGATTATCCTAATCTGTTCTATGTTAAAACTGTTATCTGTGTAGTCATTCCCTTTCTACTAATGTATCTGCCACCTCTGTTGACTGCAGGACACCATAGGCAGTTATCAGATACTTGTGGGATATCCTGTTTATACGCATGCCTTTGTGCTAGGTGTCCTGCAGCAGAATTAGGACAAAAACAGGTGAATTAACAGTTAGAGACTTTTCTTTTTTCTCAGCTTGAGCAGACATACTAGAGACTGCTTTAATTTTCTTTTGTGCAATGTGGAAAATGCAATTCTTTCCCTGATGCTTTAAACGATGGCTCAGAAGGCAATTAAATATACTTCTGTTTCACATCTCTGAGACTTCGAGCACTGATGGTTGCTACAGAGACAGCAGCTGTGACATGATATGGATATGGCAAGCAAATCTTAATAGAACTGGTTTCCTGCTAAGTGTGATCACTCTGGAGTATTTTGTCTCTTTGGACAGAGAATTGGAGCTTGTTGAAACAATAGTATTTCAGGAGAGAATACTCAGCCATCACATACTCTATACAGACACTTGCAATTTCTTAATGTACTGTAGGCAGTATGTTGTCCTGAAGCCTCTGCAAATTAGAGGTGGATTTGAGGCCACAATGCAATACAATACCCCTTGTGAAAATGTCAAAGGTCTTACATTGAATTTAGTATTTGGAACATTGCCAGGAGAGGTGGGGGAGGGGTGTTCAAGCTGAGGGGGGGGAAAGAGGGTTTGTTTGTAAAACACAGGTGGGAGTTCAGTGTCAAGACTAGATTTTCCAATTGCCTGGTAGAGGCCATGGTGAATATCATTAGAAGATACATTAAAAACCCTGGATGGCCTTCACTTTTTTCAGATGATCTAACAAGTAAAATTTTACTCTCATGCAGCTGACATTAAAAATCAACCTTTGCATCTAATGAATGTTATTTGTTTACATTTATCATCATTAAAAAAGAGATGTTTTAAATTAAATGTAAAGGCTTACGAACATTTACCTTGTAGATGTTGAGGCATTCATTTTTACTGACAAGTATTTTCAAGTGCTATACATTCAAATTTAAATATTTTAACAATATTAAATTCTGTTGCCTTCTATGCCTCAGCTCTGAAATAAGAATTATTTAATAAAAAATAATTCTTAAACCTCGGTGACAGGAAGAACATTTGCCCTTCAAAATGCAGTGCAGACATATGAACTCAGAAAACTAGTCTTCATCGAAAATGTAAACCTGTGTAAATAAGGCTCTCAGTGAGACCTTATATCTCATGTCAAATGAGTGTTTCAGAGATTCATGTCCCCTGCTTTGTTTGGTGTTCCTTGATTCTGTCAGCTCATCCATCAGCTTCAATATCACTGAAATGGCACTTTAAACCTTGTGCTTCTTCTGTTTTCTCACTGCTATTGCTGCTGTCAATTTTAGTTCTTGAATAACAAGATTTTCTTCATGCTTTTGAACATTGATGTTTGTACATTTGCTGTCTGAGAGTTATAGGGAGCCTTAAAACACTTCCAGAATCGTGGCCTTTTTTCTGCTTTCTTTCCATGAACACATAAGTTGACTTGTGTTTGGCTTGGATGAGGCAAATTGCTTTTCACATTCTCAGATTTAGGGAGATTCCTTCATTGTCAGGTGCTTCTGCAAGTGTTACAGAGTCACAGAATGGCTGAGGTTGGAAGGGACATCTGGAGGTCATCTTGCCCAAGCCCCCTGCTCAAGCAGGATCTCCTAGAACAGGTTGCCCAGGACCATGTCTAGTAAGTTTTCTAATATCTTCAAGGACAGAGACTCCACAACATCTCTGGGCAACCTGCTGCTGTGCTCAGCCTCACAGTGAAAAGGTAGGATGCTATGGAAGAGTGTTGAAAGTCACACTAAAGTGAAGGTATACAACACTCACTGTTCTCCATTCAGCTACAAAGACAGTCGAGTCATTATAACGGGTTGTCAGGTTGGTCGAGCATGACTTTCTCTTGGTGAAGCCATCCTGACTACTCCTGATCACCTTCTTGTCCTTCATGTGCCTGGAAATTGTTTCAAGGATTAGTTGATTGCTCACCTTCCCAGGGATTAAGGCGAAGCTGACTGGCCTGTAGTTCTCTGGGTTTTCCTTCCTTCCCTTCTTGAAGACAAGAATAACATTTGCTTTCCTCCAGTCCTCAGGCACCTCTCCTAGTATCCGTGATAATTCCAAGAGAGTGGCCTTGTAATGACTTCAGCCAACTCTCAGCACTCATGGGTATATATCAGGACTTATGTATGTCCAGTTTGTTTCAGTGTTCCTTAATCTGATCCTTTTCCACCAAGGATAAGCTTTTCTTGATCCAGATTCCCTCTGGTCTCCAGGGCATAGGATTTCTGAAGGCTGGTCTTAATAATAAAGGCTGAGGCAAAGATGGCATTCAGCATTTCAGCTTTTTCCATGTCTTGTGTCACAAGGGCCCCTGCCCCATTCAGCAGTGAGTCTACATTTTCCCTAGTCTTCCTTTTGCTTCTGTTATAGAAGCCTTTCTTGTTAACTGAGTGTCTCCATACTCCTCTCAGGTTACCTGTCTCTGCTTCTACCTTTTTTCTGTGCTTGAGTTTTGCCAGGAGCTTGTTTTCATCCATGCAGGCTTTCTGGCGCCGTTCCTTTATTACCTGCTTTTTGGGATGTGTTCTTCTTGAGCTGGGTGGAGGTGATTTTTGAATACCAATCAGCTTTCTTGGACTCCTCTCCCCTCTAGGTTCTTATCGCATGGCACTCTGTTAGGCAGACTCCCTGAAGAAGCCAAAATCTGCTGCCCTGAAGCCTAGGGTTGTGATCTTGTTTTTTTGACCTGCTCCCTCCTTTCAGGATCGTGAATTCCACCATCTTATGGTCACTGCAGCCAAGGCTGCCCCCAGCCTTCACATCCCTCACCAATCCTTTTCATCACAGAAATTTGCAATCACTTTATCTCTTTATAGGAGAGAATTGAAAGCATATTATTATTGTTGTTGTTACTGTTTTTATTTATTGATACAGCAGAGATTCAAGCTAAAACTAATCCTTATTTTTATGGGCGCCCATGCAGTTTTCCTTTTAGTTTTCCCTTTCTAACTGGACGAATGGGATAAGGTATTATGGTTTACCAGAAGACAAGAATTTTGTCCTAGAAAAAATATCTTTGTTGACCTCAGTTTAGTGCTGGCTGCTGCCACTGTTTCCCTAAAATTCCTAATTTTCTTTCAGTATAGATTCAGGTTACTTTCAGACAAAGTCAAAGAATGAAGCAAGAGATCTGTGGCCTAAAGATTTAGTATTGGATTTGAAGGAGCCAAGGGCTCCTTCATGAGCAGAAGCTGCACTTGGGTTCATCATCTTCAGGCATTGAAAAATGTTGATAAGGCCAATGGAGAACAGGTGATTGCAGAAAGATCACATAATCTCCTAATTTAAAATAAGTTGTCACTCAAAAAAATAGAAATAATTTTTATGTCCCATTGATTCTCCTTGAGGTATTGTTTTTTCCATGTTTCATCTTGTTAATTTATTGCCTAAGGAACATCTAGGATACGCAAATTTTTGTCAAATACAACATTTGTGAAGATATGTCTGTGTTTTTATTCAGTCTACCTAAAAAATTAACACTCAAGGGACAGAGCTGTCAAGGAGAGAGATTTCTACTCCTGGGACAGGAAACTATAATTAGAAGTTGTTATAATTAAATCTTGCAAAATCTTGGCTTTGATTTTTTCCACCAGACCTACTTGATGTGTTCATTTTAAAAATCTTTATTTGTTCTGTCCTTTACAATGAAAAGCTAAGCTAAAACAAGGGTATTGTTGGTTCCTCTATCAGATGTTAGAAGTTAGTCATCTTTAGAAGAGGACTAATGGTTCTTCTAGAAATATAATACACTGGTTTGGTTTGACTTTAAAAGCCTGCTCCTGAAGTAGATTAACCAGATCCACTGGGAGATGGAAGATGTGGAAGACTGAATCTTTGCTGACAACGTGTGGAAGATTTTTACTGTAAAAATGTAATGAATAAATAATGAAAAACGTGACAGTCTATTGCTCCAGTTTATTGCAACATATTATTCATGCATCTGGCAGAGAAGCACCCTGTAGTATAAGCCTGTATTCATTCGGGAAGATACATCTCTTATTCCAGAGGTCCTGACCTTACTCTCAAAAAGTAGATAAAAGCAGGGGAATAGCAATACCATGTGTGATTTATTTTTCAAGTCATCCTTAACAGTCTTTACTGGTATGGGAGGAAGAAAAAAAATAAAGGCTTGGAAAATGAGGAACAAAGGTCTCATGACGCAGCCGATGCAGCAGAGTATGGGTGCATGTGGCAACTATCAAGCACTTTCCGGGGGAGCAAGCAGCATTTGCCAACTGATTCTCACAGAAAGAGAGATTGATCTGTTTGTTGCTGATTAATGTAGATCTGTGTTCATTCAGCTTCTCTAATTACTTTTTAGTGACTGTCTTGTTGGGAAGTTTCCATGCAAACAGTTATGGTGGTGAGGTTTACCCTGTTGGCCAGGTGTCTTCTGTCAGAGAGTTTGGAGGTTTCTTACAGACAGAAGATGCAATTTCTCTTGTTGTCTCCCATTTCTCACTAAAGTTTTCCTTTGAAAATTATTTGTTAACCACAACTCATTACTGCATCAGTAACTTGATTTATCTTTCTCACAGCTGAAATTCTGTACTGTGCACCACTGAGTGTCCGTTTGGGTCAAGACCAAGGAAGAAATTACTCTGTATATTGTATATATTTTCCCTGTTCAAGTCCTTTAGGAATTAGTTCATTTACGTCTCGGAAGCGGTAATGACCAAAGACGAGAGGGAATAACTCTCACACAGCAAAAAGGCAAACTGCACTGCAATCGTTTTACTGGCAGAGCGTACCTGGCACCTTCAGTGTTTTTCACAAACTTGTTTTATTCTTGTATTTATTTTCATTATTAATAGGCACCATTACAATAATAAAGTGGCTTTTCTTAGTCACCATTACTGGAAAAAACTGAGAACTGTTACAAAAAGTTAGAATGTATTCAGATATTTATATATATATATATATATTTATCTTTATCAGACAAGTCACTTTTTGTTAGTGCCAGCAAGCACAGTTAGAATTAAAATTTGCTAACAGACATCAAGTCTGCCTAAGTATGTTCATTTAGAAAAAGAAAGAGTGCAATTAAACCATACTTGATACGGTGTATTTGAGAAAGTCAGAACTAGGGTATGGTCTCAGTGAATACAGTACACCAACAGGATGGTTTACTGAACACATTATATCCAAAGACCTCACCAGCAGAGTAAGAAAGAGCAACTGCCCCTCATGTTTTGTAAATGTGACAGAATATCTAACACTGCAGAACTACCCTAAGGACTGGCCCATTCCTGACACCTTGTTCCTCTTTTGCACTCAGCAAATTCTCATCAGAGCATAAAATCTTGATTAAGTTTTGAATTTCACAATATAAGTACAGAGTGTTAATAAAGGTGAGGTTTTTTCTCCTTTCAGTCACAATGAATTTATTCCTATGAGCAGAAAACAGAATAAAAATGAATAACATACAACAGTTGTATATCTGAAATGGGAAAGGGAGGCAACTAGTATCATATGGCATTTTTTGGTAACAGAGTAGAAACAAAGGTTTCATTTAAAACAATTTTTATAGGTTTGAACATTCAGCTTTCAGAGCAATTTTACGAGACTGGAATTCTTTATTTTCTTTATCTGCTTTTGTGGTTTACAGAGTTTTAAACAGCACTTGGATATTTCATATATTAGAGTATTATTGTATTTTTCTGTAAATGTCCCCTTTTCTGTAAGAAATTTTTCACATCTGGACAGTTCTCTGAAAAAAAAAAAAATCTGCTACATGTAATCTCCTCTGCTTTTACTATTTCATGTGTCTCTGGGGGAAAATATTGATAACCATAAGTGAGGTCTGTTCTCTAAATGGACATGAGTATTGCACAGTAATTTTTGGTGTCCCAAAAAAAACCCGAACACAATAATATTTCTAAGAAAAATGTTTTTAGATTTTTTTTCAGAAATTTTTTCCTTTCTTTTTGTGGAAAATAGAAGTTCCTTAAAGAATGGAGAGAAGAATTACTGTTCTGTACATCAGTAGTATATAGTAAGAATGCATACAGGAAAAAAAATAGTCTTGTCTCAGGTTGTGTCAGTTTAAGAAACATATTTTGTGTGGTCTTGTGCAGACAGTGGAAGTACATTTTTTAGTTTTCTAAACTTAGGTTTAATAACTTTCTAACACAAAAATTTTGAAGAATTACATGAGCCAGTTCAGGCCCCACTGGGGCCTGATGGAATCCACCTTTACTGATGAAAACACTTCTGTCCTGGTTTGGCCTCAGCCAACAATAAAGAACAATGCGGCCGTTCACTCAACTCCCACAGCCGTGGGAGAAATCGGCAGAAAAAAGGCAAAACTCGTGGGTTGAGATGGTGCAGTTTAACAGAACAGCAAACAGGAAGAGAAAAAAACAGTAACACCGATAAAGAGACATAAAGACGCAGTTACAGTACCACTGCGCACCAACCGGACCTGCACCACCACAGCCCACCCCTGAGTGGCGACTGCCCCCCCCTCCTCGGCTAGCTCCCCTTATAGCCCGGGGGGGTCACTGGTATGGAAGCCTGCTGGCTCCTTGGGGAAATTAACCCCATCCCTGCTGGAACCAGGAAAGCTTCTTTGCTCCTAATCGACCAGGACTGATTGAGAGGGCTTTAAACCAGAATCCAAGGGGGAAGGAGATACCATCAGGAGAGCTGAAGTTAAGCCAAGGGTTGGCACAGCGTCATCTAAGAATGGCAACGTTAACAGGAGCATTTATGGTGCTCAAGGTAATAGTAAGGGCTTAGGTACACATCTGAAATTCTTGTAGACTAATGTACATAATATGAGAAACAAACAGGATGAACTGGAAACATCGGTCAGTTCCCAGAGCTATGATACCACTGGTATTAGCAAGACTTGGTGGAATGAGTCCCCTGATTGGAATGCCGGGATGGAGGGCTACAGGCTGTTTAGGAGGGATAGGCAGAGCAGGCAAGATGGAGGAGTTGCACTATATGTATGGGAGAGATACAGTCGTTACAGTTACCATTGATGTGGTTGAAAGCCTCTATGCGAGGATTAGGGGGATTAAAAACAAAGGAGATGTCATACCGGGTGTCTACTACTGATTGTCCAGTGAAGATGATAGCACTGATGAGTTATTCTGTAGGCAATTAGGAGAAATGTCTGGATTGGTAGCCCTCGTCCTTATGGGAGATTGCAGTTTCCCAGACATCAACTAGAAGTACCATATTGCTGTGACAAGCAAGTCTGGGAAATTTTTGTGGAAGTTTGTGGAAGGTAACTTCTTGTTACGAGTAGTCAGTGAGCCAACCATGAAAGATGCCCTCCTAGACTTGGTATTTGAGAACAGAGAACTCATGAGGGATACGATGGTAGGTGGTTGTCTTGGCCACAGTGACAATAAAAAGTTTGAGTTTAAAATTTTTTTGTGTAATGATTAAAAAGGTCAACAGAGTTGGCACCCTGGATTTCAAGAGAGCAAACTTTAAGCTATTCAGGGAGCTGTGTAGCAGGAGCCCTTGGGAATCTGCCTGTGAGGGCTTAGGAGTTCATGAGTGCTGGTCAGTTTTTAAGAACCACCTTTCAAAAGCACAGGAGCAGACAATTCCACTGTTTTTTAAGTCAAGCAAGTGGGGCAGAAGACCAGCTTGGTTGAACAAGGAACTCCTTGTGGAGCTCAAGAGGAAAAAGAAATTGTGCAATCTCTGGAAGCAAGGTCAGGCTTTGCAGAAAGATTACAGAGCCATGGATCACATATACAGGGAGAAGACACATAAGGCTAAAATTGAACTAGAGTTGAAAGTGGTCACTGTTATATCAGACAAAAAGAAAGACCGTTTAAAGTATATTAATACCAAGAGGCTAATGCTTGTTGAAGATGGTCACCTGACTAATAAAGAGGAATAGAAAATGGAAGCATTCAATGGCATTTTTGCCTCAGTCTTTAATAATATCAGTAAAACTCAGGCTGCCTGGTCCTTTAGTTAGTTGGAGGACCATGACTACAGAAACAATGATTTTCCATTTAGAATCATAGAATCATAGAATTGTCTAGGTTGGAAGAGACCCTTGGGATCATCAAGTTCAACCATCTACCCTACTCTACAAAGATCTCCCCTACACCAGATTCCCCAACACCACATCTAAACATCTCTTAAACACATCCAGGGATGGTGACTCAACCACCTCCCTGGGCAGTCTATTCCAATGCCCGACCACTCTTTCTGTGAAAAATTCTTTCCTAATGGTCAGTCTAAATCTACCCTGTTGGAGCTTGAAGCCATTCCGTCTTGTTCTGTCATTAATTACCTGTGAGAAGAGACCGGCACCAACCTCTCTACAGTGTCCTTACAAATAGTTGTAGAGAGTGATGAGGTCTCCCCTCAGCCTCCTCCTCCTCAAACTAAACAGTCCCAGCTCCTTCAACTGCTCTTCATATGATTTGTTTACTAGGCCCATCACCAGCTTCGTTGCCCTCCTCTGCACTCGCTCCAGCACCTCGATATCTCTCTTGTATTGAGGTGCCCAAAACTGGACACAATACTCGAGGTGCGGCCTCACCAGTGCTGAGTACAGGGGCACAATCACCTCCCTACTTCTGCTGGCCACGCTATTTCTAATACAAGCCAGGATGCCGTTGGCTTTTTTGGCCACCTGGGCACACTGCCGGCTCATACTCAGCCGCTTGTCAATTAGAACCCCCAGGTCTCTTTCTGCCAGGCAGCTTTCCAGCCACGCTTCCCCAAGCCTGTAGCGCTGCATGGGGTTATTGTGGCCCAAGTGCAGGACCTGGCACTTGCCCTTGTTGAAACTCATACCATTGATGTTGGCCCAATGATCCAATCTATCTAAGTCTCTCTGTAGAGCTTCCCTATCCTCCTGGGAATCAACACTCCTGCTTAACTTGGTGTCATCTGCGAACTTGCTGATGATACACCCTATGTCCTTGTCGAGATCATCAACAAAGATGTTGAACAGAAATGGTCCCAACACTGAGCCCTGAGGCACACCACTTGTGACATTGTGACTTGTAACATGGTTGTTACATTTGCCACCCTCCAGTCCATTGGGACCTCCCCAGTTAGCCATGATTTCCTGTAAATGATGGAAAGTGGTTTGGTGAGCATGTCTGCCAACTCTTTCAGCACTCGGTGTAGCCCATCTGGTCCCATAGACTTGTGTGCATCCAAGCGGCATAGCAGGTCACTGATCTCTTCCTCTTTAATCATGATGCTCTCATTCTGCTTCCCCTCCCTGTCTCCTAGCTCTTGAGGCTGGGTGTCCAGGGAACAGCTAGGTCCACTGCTAAAGACTGATGCAAAGTAGGCATTGAGCACCTCAGCCTTTTCCTCATCCTTTGTAACTATGTTTCCCTCTGCATCCAATAAAGGAGGGAGATTTTCCCTAACCCTCTTTTTGTTATTAATGAATTTATAGAAACATTTTTTATTATCTTTAACAGCTGCAGCTACGTTGAGCTCTAGTTGCACTTTGACTCTCCTTATTTTCTCCCTGCATAGCTTCTCTACATCTTTATAGTCTTCATGAGAGACTTGCCCCCCCTTCCGAAGGTCGTAGAATCTCTTTTTTTTTTTTGAGATCCAGCAAGAGATCCCTATTTAGCCAGGCTGGCCTCCTTCCCCGCCTACTTGTTTTTTGGCACATGGGAACTGCCTGCTCCTGTGCCTTTAAGACTTCTTTCTTGAAGTATGTCCATCCTTCCTGGACTCCTGTATCCATAAGGGCATCCTCCGAAGAGATTCTGTCTAGCAGTCTTCTGAACAGATTAAAATTTGCCCTCCAGAAGTCTAAGGTGGCAGTTTGTGGACACTGAAATTGAAGAGGACCAGTTGTACTGGCTTAATGTTCTTATGTCCATGGGGCCTGATAAGATTCATCTCAGAGAACTTAAGGAGCTAGTGGATGTTACAGCAGAACCCATCTTGTTCATCTGTCAAAGGTTTTGGGATTGTGGGGAGGTCCCTGCCAACTGGAAGTTAGTGAATGTTACTGCAATTTACAAGAGGGGCATGAGGAAACACCCAGGGTAATACAGACCTGTTAGTCTAACCTCAGTACCCAGAAAACTTATGGAGAAGATCATACTGGCTACTATTAGAAGGCTTTTAAAGAACAATGCAATCATTAGGCAAAGTCATCATGGCTTCACAAAGGGAAAGTCCTGCTAACTAATTTGACATCATTCTACAATAAGGTGACCCACCTCATGGAGGAAAGGAAAGCAGTGGATGTAATTTTTCTGGATTTTATTAAAGCTTTTGATACTGTCCCTCACAAGATCTTTTGGACAAGTTGTCCAACCGCTAGATGAGCAGGTAAATGGTACTCTGGGTGAAGAACTGGCTAAACAGCAGGGCTCAAAAGGTTGCAGTAAATGGAGCTACATCTGGCTAGTGACTGGTCACCAGCAGTGTTGCTCCAGGCTGAATTCTAAGGCCAGTTCTATTCAGTATTTTTATCAATTATTTGGATGTGGAAGTTGTAGGCAACATTAGCAAGTATGCTGATGATAACAAACTGGGAGGTGCTGTTTAATCTCTTGAGGGATAAGAGGCTGTGCAGAGGGATCTAGATAGAATGGAGCACTGGGCAACTATCTATGGCATGAAAGTTAATGAGTCCAAGTGCCAAAATCTGCACCTGGGATGTAGTAATACTGGACACAAGTATAAATTGGGAGAGGAGCGTCTGGAGATCATCCCTGCAGACAGGGACCTGGGGGTGCTGGTCGAAGCAGGCTCAGCATATGTCAGCAGTGTGCCCCGGCAGCAAAGAGGGCAAACCGCATCCTGGGGTGCAGCAAACACAGCATAACCAGACCGTCAAAAGAGGTGATCATCTCACTGTATTCAGCGCTGGTGCGACCTCACCTTGAGTGCTGTGTGTTGTTCTGGGCCCTACAATTTAAGGAGGATGTGAAGGTACTCAAATGAGTTCAGAGCAGGGCAACAAAGCTGTTGACAGGGTTGGAAGGTATGTCCTGTGAGGAGCAGCTGAGGACTCTGGGTTTGTTTAGTTTGGAGAGAAGAAGGCTGAGGGGAGACCTCATTGCTCTCTACTGCTCCCTGAGGAGGGGAAATGGAGAGGGAGGTGCTGAGCTCTCCTCCTTGGAATTCTGTGACAAGATGCATGGGAATGGTTCACAACTGCATCAGGGGAGGTTCAGACTTGACATTAGGAAGGATTTCTATACCAAGAGGGTAGTCAAACACTGGAACAAGCTTCCTAGAGAGGTGTCAATGCCCCATGGCTGTCAGTGTTTAAGAGACTTTTAAGACCATGCGCTTAGTAACACGCTTTAACTTTTAGTCAGCCCTGAATTGGACTAGAAGATCATTGATAGGTCCCTTCCAACCAAACTATTCTCTTCTCTTCTCTTCTCTTCTCTTCTCTTCTCTTCTCTTCTCTTCTCTTCTCTTCTCTTCTCTTCTCTTCTCTTCTCTCTTCTCTTCTCTTCTCTTCTCTTCTCTTCTCTTCTCTTCTCTTCTCTTCTCTTCTCTTCTCTTCTCTTCTCTTCTCTATTATGGCCTCATGAGAAAGTCCTTTGAACACAACTATGTTTACATGTTGACTCAAGAATCACAACCGCATTCACTGTATGCAATCAGAGAGAAGACTGATGCAGTGATATGTACAATGAGTGCCTCAGAGGTTAAGTCAGAGATGCTGAGGAAAATTTGCAGTTAAACTGGTTGAAAAAAATGGTTGAAAAATCTGAATATAAGAAGTCTATTGCAGAGTAAAGATGGTACAGACACACAAGGAAGGAAAAGAAATCTTAGAACAAGCAACCATTCAGAAAGAGGAGACATCAGTTAGAAAGATATATTGTTTGTTATCCTTAAGAGAAGAGAAAAGGTGAAAACTGTTAAAATAAATCAGAAGTTGTGAAAAAAAGAACATTGATATTAGTAAAAAGGATGCATTAAGGAAAAGCTTGTTGCTGACTCCTGAGGTTAAGAAACAAAAATATTTTTTTCTACAGGAAAATCTTTCATGAAGACACAAATATGTTGGTGATCTTCAGTAGAAATTTCTGAAATATACACAGTAAGAAGAGCTACTTCTCTCACATGGAAGTACCAGAGAATTGGGGGAAAAAAAGAAAAAGTATAGGGCCAGCTTTCAGAAAAAGTATAGGCTGGCCCAGATAAACTGGTTGTACCAGTTTGGGATCAATATTTTAAAAAGGTTGAGGCTTAATTGGGCTCCTCTGAGAGTTTCTACAAGTCTCCAATGAACCTCAATAACAGACTCCTAGAATAAGATTGATTGGCAAAGTATATACATAATGGGATGCTACAAAGAATGAACAAATAAAAAAAAAAATTGCAACTCTGGAAGAATCATGAAGAATTTTTTCATCTGATGTGGACATTTTCTATCTGACTTTTCTGACTTTTGTGATTTATGATCTTCGCGTTTGGAAAGATCATGAATAAACCACAAGAAAAAATTTGGGTTCAGACTGAGCGTACACAAGTGTTTACAGAGTCTGTAATTAATTATGTGGCTGAAATAAAGCCAAGTACCATTTATACCTATGTGGACATTGAAAACTTAAAAATTTAAAGTTATGGTCCAGGTTCTTATATGTGTTTTTAATCACAAAATACTATGAATTCAACAAATCTTCACCTATTAAGACTAGGCAGCTGACTCCATATTTTTCAGTGGAGGATAGTATCTGCTTAATGCTCTGTCCCATCATAGTTCATAGTGAAAAAAAGCAGTGGTAAAAAGGATTCAAATATTTCCACTGCTGTTGTTTTCCACTTTTCTTGCCTTTGTAGGAAAGGCTGCTAAAGTGGTTAGCAGCAGTGAATTAGTTTTTCCTGCATTATTGTATTAAACCCACCTTTGGTCTCCATCTGTATTTTGGGCCCCAAGTTGAGCAGACCTTGCTGCAGAACCCTGAGCAACATTCATTAATCATTGTCTCTCTTGAATACTAATTCTCTCTCTCAGTGAGAGTACCATAATCATTTTACTTTGCGGACAGTTTCCTGCTTGATAGGCTGCATGTACACACAAGAAAATCTGAGGCCTAGGACATTTTCATTACTCAATGACAGCGTATGTGGTGCGGGCTGGTAATTCTACCTCTCATGAAAAGTATTATAATGATCCTCTGTGTGTTAAGTCCTGCATAATTACCTGTTTTGTAGTATCCAGGGATGGGAAGAAGAACAGAAGTGGAAAAGCAAAATTATGGCAATAATTCCAAGAAAGAGGGACTTCCTCAGAATAAAAATATACTAACATACAAAAAGACAACAAATGGGGTCCAAGGTATATGCCAAGGATAGACCATCTCAGAATAGCCCATTTTCCCTCCACACACACAAAAGTACCTTCTTTCAAGGAATTCATAGGGAATCTGATCCAAGAAAACAAACACCATCTGTTGTTTAGCAGATGTAGATATTGGTGTTGGTGGTGATTCATTTGTTTAAAAGGACAATATAGAAGTCATTTAGCAGTCAACATAAATGGTGTCAGAAATGATGATCTGAAATAGCTAGTAGTATCTAGATCTGAAATAGTATTCAAGAGTAAGACAATTTTGTACAAAGTGGCTATAAGGTTATTAGGTTTCCTTGTAATAATCTTATGGAAGGCAAAGACCTTTTAATCACAAGACTGTGTTCATATTGTTTTATTGCTGCTTACTTACTTAGTGCCTATGTGTTAGCAGCTCCTAGAAAGACATTGTGACATCCTGGTGTCACTTGGTGACATTTTTCAAAGACCTTTGAGCAAGATCTTGTTTTTTATGAAAAAATACTACACAGAAATTCTGGTCTGACTTACTGTGACTTCAGTTCTACTGACAGCAATAACGCCCACCTAGAAGAAAATCCTGAACGTGATATAGTGAAAGTGATATTATTATCTTATAATCCATAAAGTGGATCACTGATTTCTATTGAAACGCATTTCTGATGGAAAAGTTTCAAACATGAGAGACTGAATAGAATCATAGAATCATAGAATCATAGAATCAGTGAGGTTGGAAGGGACCTTTAAGATCATCAAGTCCAACCATTAACCTACCCTGATAAAAACACCACCACTCCTAAACCATGTCCCTAAGCACCTCATCTACCCTTTTCTTAAACACCTCCAGGGATGGTGAATCCACCACCTCTCTGGGCAGCTTATTCCAATGTTTAATAACCCTTTCAGTGAAAAAATGCTTCCTAACATCTAATCTAAACCTGCCCTGACATAACTTGAACCCGTTTCCTCTTGTCCTATCACTTGTCGCCAGGGAGAAGAGGTCAGCTCCCATCTCTCTAAAACCTCCTTTCAGGTAGTTGTAGAGGGTGATAAGGTCTCCCCTCAGCCTCCTCTTCTCCAGGCTAAACAACCCCAGATCCCTCAGTCGTTCCTCATAAGGTTTGTCCTCCAGACCC
This sequence comes from Vanellus vanellus, assembly GCF_965231255.1. Lineage (NCBI taxonomy): Eukaryota > Metazoa > Chordata > Aves > Charadriiformes > Charadriidae > Vanellus > Vanellus vanellus. The sequence continues at coordinate 14,500,573 of NC_138908.1, read as the reverse complement.
TTCACCAGCTTTGTAGCCCTTCTCTGGACACGCTCCAACACCTCAATGTCCTTCTTGTAGTGAGGGGCCCAAAACTGAACACAGTACTCGAGGTGAGGCCTCACCAGTGCCGAGTACAGGGGGATGATTACTTCCCTAGTCCGGCTCACCACACTATTCCTGATGCAGGCCAGGATGGTGTTGGCCTTCTTGGCTGCCTGGGCACACTGCTGGCTCATGCTCAGCCGGTTGTCCACCAACACCCCCAGGTCCTTTTCTGCCAGGCAGCTTTCGAGCCACTCCGCCCCCAGTCTGTAGCGCTGCATGGGGTTGTTGTGACCCAAGTGCAGGACCCGACACTTGGCCTTGTTGAACCTCATACCATTGGCCTCAGCCCATCTGTCCAGCCTGTCCAGATCCCTCTGCAGAGCCAATCTACCCTCAAGCAGATCAACACGCCCCCCCAGTTTAGTGTCGTCTGCAATACTCATATGTCTTGCTTATAGAATACTCATATGTCTTGCTTATGGAATACTCATATGTCTTGCTTATAGAAAAATTCAGTGCTACAGTTCATAAAGCTATTAATTGAGAAGGTATTGTAAGAGGGGTTTTTTGCTATCTGTTTGGGGTTTTTTTGTTTGTTTGTTTTTGGTTTTTTTTTTTTTTTTTATACTACATTTTGGCATGTGTGTGGAATGCTGACCCTAAATTGTGGCTGCACTAACAAGATAACAGCATGAAAAATTACAAGGTGTTACAGATAGCAAAGGGGAGGTACAGGATATACAATTTAAACAACCTTGATTAGTGGCTGAACTAACAACACAGTAACATGGGAAATGACACAAAAAAGAAACAGTGTAACAGAAGGAGAAATTTACATGAATTTCTGATCAAGACAGAAATTACCAGGAAAAGTCTATCACAGGTAGTAAGTGAGGGTATGAATCAGCAAAATGAGGATCTATGGTGAAAGAATAAACAGGAGGGAGCTGTTTGAAATAAATTACTGTGGTGACTGGAAAGAACTTGGAAATGGGGAAAAAGGGGGAACAAATTGGTAACCAGGTTAGGGCTGTCTTGTTTCTGATCAGTGCTTCAGAAGAGGACAGTAATCCTGTACTCTTGTCCACATCTCTACCTGAATCACTTCTGCACTCATGGGGTGCCTGGAGGAGCAGAAAGGGGCTTGGAAGTAATCTGACAGGACTGATGGAGCATCCTGATTGTAAATACCATAGGCAGTCTAGAAGCATTAGTATACACTACTGGTACTATCTACTTTTCTAAAAAGCCTGACAGTTTTCAGCCTCCATCTTCTTCATCTTTCATGAATGTCCTTAACAGCGAGCATGAAGGGTTTTGTCTCAGGTATTCTTTCACGGGAATAGCGGCAAGGCTAAGCAGTACCAAAACAAATAGAAATGTCCGTTTTTTTGTCATTATTGTTATCACTGAGGTGTGTTGCAGAGGAATACCTATACCTGCAGAACATGAACTGAACCTGCAAATTGTTTGAGATTGCAGTAATATTTGTAAGGAATATATGATTCATGGAAAGAAACAACAAAAAAAAAACCACACAGTTTTGCTGAGAAATATACTCGCAACACTGAACTTAGCAGCTATTTATACCACACTAGACTGGTAAGTCTTTTCCTTTGACATATCTTAGATCACTGCCTCTGTATGAAAAAATCACTGAAACATGATATATTTTAGGTCTTATAAATAAAATTTATAAAGAAAAATTATATTATGGCCTTATTCTTAGTTTAATTAATTTGTCTTCTGAATAGTTTTATCCAGAATACATTAATTCAGTTACCTTTGAAAATTGCTCAGCTAAAAAGCTATTTTAAAACAAGATTTTGAGCTCTTAAATTCAGAAGCCATGTACCCTTTGAAGGCCATTAGTGCAGTATGTGCAAATACGTGTCAATTTGTTTCTTACAGTAACTGTTGCTCTGTGAGAAAGGACATTCCTAACATATTTTTAGGAAGAAGGAAATGTGTAGAACATAGTGTTACATTCATGTATTTTCATTATTTCCTATTTCTTAGCAAGGTCCAGTGGGGAAAAAAAAAAAAAATGGTGAAAAGAACACACCAACCTATTTCTACTGAGGACCAGGACAATTTTCTTCCAGGAAAAAATGGAAAGGTGTAGTTTAAGGGTCTGTGGTGTTGGGCCCACAGAGCTGACCCTCTCTTTACTAGCCTGTGAACTGAGGGTATGCACACAGACCTCCTACCTTTCCCTAGTATCTCCAAACCTACTGGGCAGGGGGGGTTTCACTCACCAGTCACCTGCATTTGGAGAACGCAGCTTGTTGAGCTGCCTTGGGACACAGAGGTGCTACTTCCACCTGTATTAGGTGTTTCCCTTGCTGCTTAAAGTACTGAGTAGTGAGCTGTGCATCGTGACTAGTGAGACGTAAGCAGTCTTTTTCTGCTTCTGTTTCTTTCCTGTGAACCAGGAGTAACACAGTCTTCCCAAATTTCTGTGTCTTTATTTCAGGCTTTGCTTAGAGGAGCAGCAGACACTTAGTATGTTTTATCTGAACATTAAATAGTGTCTGGGTTGGGTCTGCCAATAATAAAAATAAAAATTCATAAATCTTCAATGACTGTCCCCCAGTGAATTATGGCTTTGGCCACAATGCATTGAAGTTAAGGCTCGCAGAGCTGTCCTCTGTGAAATCTTGATTTGTTGAATTCATAGATAAGCTGTTGGTGAGGTAAAGTGTGTCTGAATGATAAAATTACAAAAAAAAAAAAAAATCAGGCAGGTCATGGGCAGTCCATGTAAATAGGTACAGCACCTCTCTGAGTAACTTACCAGCTTGCTTTTCTTCAAAACTGCATCAATCCTAGAGTGTTCACAGTTGGATCATTTTGGCACCACTCCTTCTCTTCTCTAAAAGAACAAAGAATTTTTGGCTACCGTGTCTTCAGTTCTCCTTTTACAACATAAGGTGTATTGACTGAGTTGAGAAAGTTCGGTCACATTTAATTTATGAATTTTTTCACATAAAGTGACTTTGCATGAATTTTCATGAGTTTTTTTTTCAGTAACAACAACATAGTTGACTTTCAGTCTTGTCAGACAAAACAGTTACTGCTTTAAAAAGAAGGAAGCTGTAGTAAATGTTACTTCCACTAAATCAATAACAACAACAGTTGGAGCACAAGCAGTAATAGGAAATAATGTCCCAATTTAGTAGTGAAATAATGGTCTTTTGGAAATGGATGGGTGCATCTGCATAGCTGTGGTAACACAAAAGCATAGCACAAAAGAGAAAGCTGAGCAAAAAAAAAAAAAGTTGCCATATGTTGTTATAAAATGAGGAGGTACTTTCATAAGAAGGAAAAAAAAAAGAAAGAGATTATCATGAGAATATGAATTGTCCACAAGTTGTTTATATTCTCCAGTAAACATTATGTTTGTTGTACAAGAACTGATGAAAGTTAGAGCAGAGATACAAGAATGAGAAAAAATCCATTTCCTTGTTACATAGTTAATTTAAGGTGAACATTACAACACATTTTGGTACCATTAATGTGACTGATAAATAGAAGAGATGGGGAGATTTCCCCTTATTATTTTATCTCTAAATACCTCACTCCATAAACCTCTGATGCAAAACTGGAATTAAGGGCAAGGGTTGCATTAAAATTTCCATAAGATATCTATGCTATTTGGTTCTGATGGATTGCTTCCTAATTAAGAGTGTAGAAAACAGAATTGATTTTTCAAAGGCTACTTAATTCAAATCAGAAATAAGCATCAACTTCTGTTTCTTTTTCACTAGACCAACTGCTTAATGGTTCCTGCTCATAGAACAAAGGTGCCACAAACTTTCCGTGCTATAGCAGGTCACTGTATGCATAACAACATAGAAACAGTTGTTGCTTATCTATATTTTCTAAAGCCAGAAATAATCTTAGTTTAAAAATGCACCATACGTGCCTCCCTCCTTTAACTACTCTCTCATCTTTGCATTAAGAAATGGCAACTTTCAACTTAAAAGTAAAAACAGCAGTGAAAAAATGTAAACTCTTCTCTTTCCTCTGTTATTGTGGTTTTTTTCCCCCCTATCTCTAGACATTAGCCATTTAAGTAGAAGTGACAAGTAGCTGCAGCCTTAATGTAACTGCTGGGCATTTAATTGGTGTCTTGCGTCTAATCAATAACTTTAAATCCATGTATATTTTACATTAGGAAACTTTTTCAACTATCTTCAGGCCTATTCTACATGTGAATCTACTGTGAAAAAATTGTTTCTAAATTATCATAAAGTGTTAAAGTTTTATATTTGAGAAACAAGGAGTGTGGAAAAGCTAGATTTTCATTAAAAGAATAACTAGTCAAATATTATTAAAAAAATTAGTCATTCAGTGGCTAATCTGGGTTTGAAGACATTAACTCTTACTGAGAAGTTTCCAGCAAAATAACTCATCGATACTATTTCTTCCCAAATTGCTTGAGAAAGACTGGTAATTGCCACATGAATTATTTAATTTGTGAAGATATTTGAGTAGCTGTGATTAGAAGTGGATAAGGAAGTTTGCTTCTTTCTGCTTGTAGTTGGAAAAGTAGGTTGTAGTGCTCTACAGGTGAACATAAGAGTTGACAACAGGTGATGAGCTGTTTTATTAAGGATGGTGACCTTATTACCCCCACCGTATAGATCCAGTGTATCCTTATTTCTTTAATTAAACTTCCATTTTGGAGAACTGTTATAAAATCAGTTTTTTATGAAAGTGGGTAATTATCTCCAGGTAATTACCTTTGTGCTTCTAAGAATATATTTGGATCAGTAATTGCCTGAGTTGCTAAAGTTTCCATTTTTATTTGTATAAAAATTGGATGCACAGCTAGCAGAGGGAGCCAACAGAACACAATTTTGTGCAGCAGTGTCTGGGCTCTGTGTCCAGATCATTTAGGTCAGTTAGTAATGGGACAGGAGAGAGCTGAGGACGTACAGGTCAGGGTTACGAGGGCAGGCCAACCTCAGTGATATTGTGAGTGTCTGCAACAGAACTCCTAATTAAGAAGTAAATGAGGCCCGCTTGAGACAACTAGAAGAATCCAATTCTCAAGCCCCCCTGGTCCTTCTGGGGTGGTTCTAAGCCCCCATGTCTGCTGGAGAGATGTCATGACAAGGCACAAGCAATCAAGGAGGCTTCTGGGGTGCATTCATGATAACTCTCTAACACGGATGATCAAGGAGCCATCAAAGAGATGTTCTGCAGGGTGTGATTCTTACAAATCAGGAAGAACTGCTTAGTGAAGACTGGCGGCAACCTTTACCTGTAGCAACCATGAGATGGTGGAGTACAGGATCTTGGGACTTCCTTTAGCAGGGAACTGCTTAGAAGAATCCAACAGGAAACATCCCTACAGTGAGGAGTGGTCCAGGAGAAATAATTTGTTTTTCAGTGATCTATCTCCATTCTTCAGCTTGAATGAAGAAATTCAGAGAATCAGGAAAAGGTAGCAGGAAACCCGTGTGGAAAAACAAGAATCTCCTGACAAAACTCAAACACAATATGGAGGCATACAAGATTTAGAAGAAGGGTAAGATGACTCAGAAAAATTATAGACGTTGCTAGAAGATGCAGAAAGGGAGATAAGAAAGGCAAACTTCATTGGATTTGGACAGGGTGAGGAACATAAAAGGCAACAAGAAAGGCTTCTCTAGGTACAACAGCAGCAAAAGAAAGACCAATGCATAAGAAATTGCAGAGGGCCAACTGGCTGGAAAAGAGCTCTGCAGCAAAGGACCTGGGGTTCTCAGTGGACAGGAAGATGAACATAAACAAGCAAGATGTCCTTGCAATGAAGACAGCCAACAGCCTCATGGGCTGCATTAGGAAGACCATTACCAGCAGGTAGATGGAGATGATCCTTTCCAGCTGCTCAGCACTGGTGATGCCACATCTGGAATGCTGGGTCCAGTTCCGGGCTTCCCAGTACAAGAGGCATGAACGTATTCAAATTAGTCCAGCAAACAGTCACAAAGATGATGAAAGGGCGGGAGCATCTCTATTATGAAAACGGGCTGAGAGGTCTGGGACTGTTCAGCCTGGAGAATAGAAGGCTCAGGGGGGAATCTTATCCATGTGTACAAATACCCGAAGGGCAGGCATACAGAAGATAGTGACAAGCTTTTCTTAGCAGTTAGGCATCAGAGGCAATGGGCAAACACTGAAATACAAGAAATTGCATTTAAACATGAAAATTTATACTGTGAGGGTTACTGAGTGCTGGTGCAGGCTTCCCAGGGAGGTTGTGAAGTCTCCTTCCTTGGACATATTTAAAACCTGAACACCATCCTAGACAACTTGCTGACACTTTGTTGACCCAGGGTTTGGCTAGATGATCTCCAGATAATCTGCCATCCTCAGTTATTCTGCATTTCTGTGCAGCTGATACATCTGAATTCTGTGAGAATCAAAGACTTTCTAAAAGATGAGCTATGGTGTTGAAATGGTTGCATGCTTTGTAACTTCATTAGTATAAGAGCATCTTTGCTTTAGATTGATCTTTTTGTCCAGCCAGAAGTGTACCTATACATATTTGCTTATTTCTGAATCTGTTTGTGCATACTTGGAATATAGAAGTCCTTTGAATTCTTCATGTAAGAACCACGTTGTGGAAGATGCAGCCCAAAAGATAACTCTGGAATTGTTTACCTCCTGATGCAACTTAGATTTTTGCACAGCTTATTTTAAATATGCATGAAGATCAGCTAAAGCAATACCTATACAGGGCTCATGGATAGTCGTGACAGAGATGCTGTCAAGGGAATGGAGGAGGTGATAATATTGAAGGGGAATAGCAGGAGGGGAGAGATTTGCTTTAAAACTATTTCAGTATAGGTCCAATCAATTCAGCAAAACTTCACCAAATCCTCCCGTAAGGATTTGGTCCCAAATAATGAAGTATTTGGGAATTCTGAAATTGTCCACTGTTAGACATGCTGCAAAATGACATTATTCCTTTTTTCTTCTCTTGGCCTTGCTCTTCTTGTTTGCTACTTGATTCTTGCAGCTTGCTTAAAATCCCAGCTTTGCTGAAACTGGTATAACTTTTGGAAATCTTACGCCAGATTTTAAAAAAAAGGAAAGTTCTGTGTCTTCTTAAGACAGGCACACTATGTCTACCTGCTTATTATTTTGTAGGACATTGTGATCTCAGCCCAGCAAGCACTTTTGAACTAACACTTTGGGTAAGTTATATGTTTTAAAATACATGTGCATGTACTCGCAGATCCCAAACTTCCAGTAACATAGGTACATAGGTAACATACAACTGTTAAACATTCCTGTAAGATACTTTAGCATTTATTATGTCATTTTTGCCCAGGCACGATGAAATTAAAGTATTAGAAAATAAATAATTAGAAATGCTCACCTAAATTCTACTATGAAATAAAAAAGCTTACTTAAATGCTAAAACTCAAAACAAGGATGTGGAGGTACTCTCATCTAGTTAAGAAAATAAAAGGGCTACAGATAAAAGGCAAGAATCTGAGATACAATAAACCTTTGCCAGACTCTGGTAGCAATATAATAGGAACATAAAGTTTTTTTCAAGCTTTTTAATAAAGTGTAAATTGATTAAAATTTCCTAATCTATCAAATATCAGGGATTCGTTTTCATTTTATTAAAACAATGTTAGAGCTGGCTTCCTTTTAAAAACAGAGAAATTAACAGAGAACATAGGATTTGTTGATTCTGGAACTGATTATTACAGTGCATGAACTAATGATCAGTGACTACTGCTAGAATTAATTAATATGGCTTTTGATAAAGTTTCTGCATCATATTATCATATTATTATGTCTCTAAAACATAATTAATTTTTGCAAAAGTGGCATTGCAGGGAAGATTCTCTACACATATAAATCACCATAGCCTCTGTGGAGTGAGTTTGTAAATAACATCTAAATATCTCACTCTCTTTTTTTATTAATTGTGTGTGGAATAGTTGTAAAAGGCCACTCTTTTCTAAACAGGTAGATATTATTTTTGCCTCATCAACAAAATGTAGACGGAAAATATCATTCTCCAAAGCAGTGAAAAATATTTCTAATAAAAACACATTATATGAATTAGCTGGATTGACTTACTTTCCAGGGGTGTAGTGTTTTACATGTTACAAGGATGTGCATTTCTTACTCATTCTAATATGGGCATGATCACTTCTGGTAGTATTAATTCACAGATCCACACCTTAGAGAACACTGAATCACAGTTTTTCAACTAAATAAATAATTAAATTCACACACTGATATTTATGCCAGATTTCTGATGCGTATTATCCCACCAGAGATCCATAGACCATGAATATTTTAGACATCTGTAAGCATGGGTGATTTGAGGCAACTGAGCATGAGAAACTTTGCAACTGCAACCTCTTAAAGCTCTAATGAGCAGCATATCCTTTGGATTAATTCTTATCACTTTGGAAACTGCTTCTTTTCCAAATGAGCCTCCTCTGAATTTTGAAGTCTCGGACCTGTATTCTCAGGTGCCACGAACAGCATCAGAGAACAACCTTGCAAATCTTGTAAATTATTTGTGGACTCCATATGACTTTTTGTTTTTCAAGACAAAGGGCAAAGTTCCAGATGTTGGTGGATAGCATAGAATCTTATTTTTTTCTTTATTTATTTATTTAATCTGTGGGTTTTAAGCATCATAAGAGAATATTTAATTTATAAAAACACGGAGGAGGTTTCTGTGAGCTATGATTGTATCAATGCTGTGCTGCATAACTTCTCCAGGAAAACATGTAGGAAACTGCAACTTTTATGAAATTTAATAAGAAATTTTAGCTGGCTACTGTGATTGTTTTTATGCTATTTTTCCTATGTGGCCAGACACTTTTGCTTATTAAGCAATTACAAGGGAAAAGCACTGAAAGAAGAACAAGTCTCAAGGTACTTCTTAGGCACACAGGATTTAGAAGTAATTTAATATGAAAATACATGAACTTGCTTTGACATAGGGGTTGGACTAGATGATGTCTGAAGGTCCCTTCTAACCCCTAACGTTCTGTGATTCTCTGATTCTGTATGCTTTTCTTCATGTTAAAAGCAAGGGAATGAATTAATTGAAATTATAAACATACCAAAAAATACCAGCTCAGATAAGAGTAAGTTGAGATTATTGGTCTAAGAAAGAAGGTAACATAAATGCAGGTATTTTTGGTGGCAGTATCTTGCATTCTTACTAAACCGATCAAAACGCTTCCTCACCCTATCAAGCAAACAATACGCCTTTATCAAGCATTTCAGTACTAACATGAATTGTATTTGGCCTTGATAGCACTGCAATGCTAACATGCATTACATGTGCTTTTATGTTCATGGTAGGTCAACATTTGGGTTTTCAGTGGAGAAACAGAAGGTTCTTCACAGGAAGGGTTTAGCCCTGGCACTTCCCATGTCCACAGAGTGGCTGCTGCATGTGCCCAGCCCGCTCCTCTTTCAGCAAGCAGCAGAAGTGCCTTCCCCTCCCTCACCTCCACAGACATGTGTTTTCTGTTTTTTTTTTCCAACTGTAGACTTTCAGCTTTGGGGGGGCAAGGATGGGGGGGATAGGATGGGGAGAAGGATCCAAGAAGGTGCCTCTTCGCATCCGTGGCTGAGTTCTGCTCTGTTTGGTTGGGATGATTTTTGTTGACCCTAACTATTTTCCTTTCTACATTGCATTGGTGATCTCTGATAACTATATTTTCCAGGTTTAAGATAGAAGATAGAAGAAACAGCAGTAAGACAAGTTTAATAACTGTTCAGAGGTGGCAGGAAAGAATCTCTGAAAGCTTTCTGGAAGTGTAAATGTTTTAACAGTTGTCTTTAAAATTTCACAGTTATCTTCAACAACTGTGTTTTCATAGTGAAGGAAAGAAACTAGGAATATCTTTTACGAAAGAAGCCATAATTTTATAAGTAATGGGAAACTGGAACACTAATAAATCCTCCAATTTTAAGGGACATTATCAAATCTGTTTAACAGATATTTTGGTAAACATCAAACAGAGAGAAATCCCTTAATATATTTATGTTCTCTTTGATTTGTTGAAGACCACTAGAAGGATCTTCGAGGTTACTGAGCCACACCTCTCCAACACACACCCAACCAGTTTGAGTAATGGTATGCAGAGAAGCTCTTGCTTATACTTCGTACTATAACAACCAATATCAGCTAACTTTGTTATTTGCCCCATTGGAGGGTCAGAAGCAGAAAGGTGTAGAGGGGTCACGCCTCCGGGAATGAGTGGACAGGACAGGTGACCTGAAACTGACCAACAGGGTACTCCATCCCATCTGCCTAATGCTCAGTATAAAAGATGAAGGATCAAAGGGTCAGCCCTTTTTTCTTCAATGGCCAACATCTGAGGAAGACTCTGTTCATCTGCCTTTGATCTCAATCCTGAATCCAGATCCAGAATCCAGTTCCTGTTCATCACTGTGTCCAGCCTGGGACTTCCCCAGTGCCAGCCGGTGACGTGATTGTCATCCTGGGTACTTGGTATGGTTGTGTATATATTTCATTATTTTCTTTTTATTTTATTATTAATATTTCATTAAAGTAGTTTAATTCCTTCTAAAGTCATAAGTCTCTTTCTCTCTCTCCCTCATCTCCTTAAAGAGAGAGAGGTGAGGGACAGTATTTGTTATTCGCCTCAGTGGCCGTTCTGGCCCAAACCACTACAGAGTGTCCCTGAGTCCCACCCCATCTGTCCTCAACTGTAAGTGGGGAAGACACGGCTGAAGACATTTCAGAGCTGCTCCAGCTTTGCCAGCCTGATATTTCTTGCAAAGCTTCTTGACAGAGTATACCTCCACAGACATATACTCCATGGTCAAATAGTTTACAAAACTCTGTAGGCTTTAGAAACATAGTTTATCATAGACTTTCATAAATGAATTCTTTTAAAAATAAGCAAAATATATATTATCTAAACACCAGAAACTAGCAATATTGCCATCTGCATAACTTTCTCTGAAAACACACATTGATATAACAAAATTATAAGAATCTTACCTAGTAGTACAGCATAGGCTTGAGAATCAGAGATCTGTCCCCACTCTCAGAGTAATTTAACAAATGACACTGAGGTTGCTGGTGTCTCCATTTACTGACATATAATGTAAGCGATAGGGAAAAGAAGCTCTTTGCTATTCTTATACTGCAATGTAGACCTAGTGTTTTGCTGGGAAAATTGCTTAATTATGCTTTGATGGGGAAAGAGTAGTACCCAGGGCGACCTGGAGGGTGTGATAACATTGGCAATTCACTTTTGTGACCTTCAACTCAGTTTGCTTGAAGGTAAGCAAATACAAAAAAACCCTCTGGTTTAATATAGCTTGAATATTGTATCTTTCCTTCTACTCCATTTTGAAATGCTGCAAGACAGCTTTTTCAGGTTAGCCTTGCTGTTTTCACTTTGGCCAGCTTAAGCCATTCTCCTTTACATTCTATCATAGACTACAAAGAATGTTAGAAACAAAACCAACAACAACAACAAAAAAAAACCCAAACCAAAACAACCAAACAAAAAAGAGCTGAAAACCACTTTTCATATGGATTTGTAAAGCAAATGAATAGGATGTTGTTTTTTTCCACTGGCATTTCCTTCACCTAGATGACAGTCATTCCTGGGTTTTGTTTGTGCCATTCAGTTATTGGTTAAATGAGTTAAAGGCAATTGTTAACTTGAACCAGGAAATTGCTAAGTGCCCTGAAACTTTGGCTTTAAATACAAATATTTTCATGCCTGAATTTGATCTTTTTTCACTGAAGAAACCAAAAAGGGAAATCATATTTCCCTTCCACAAGTCCATAGGGCCTGATGGGATGCACCCAGGAGCACTGAGGGAGCTGGCGGAAGTCATTGCTGGGCCACTCTCCATCTTCGAAAGGTCCTGGAGAACAGGTGAGGTGCCTGAGGACTGGAGGAAGGCCAATGTCACTCCAGTCTTCAAAAAGGGCAAGAAGGATGACCCAGGAAACTACAGGCCAGTCAGTCTCACCTCCATCCCTGGAAAGATGATGGAACAGCTTGTTCTGGGCATCATCTCCAAGCATCTGGAGGAAAAGAAGGATATTAGAAGTAGTCAACTTGGATTCACCAAGGAGAAGTCATGTCTGACTAATCTGGTAGCCTTCTACGATGGCGTGACTGGATAGGTGGATGAGGGCAGGGCAGTGGATGTTGTCTACCTTGACTTCAGCAAGGCTTTCAACACTGTCTCCCACATCATCCTCACAGGCAAGCTTAGGTTAGACACAGGCAAGGTGTGGGTTAGATGAATGGACGGTGCAGTGGATTGAACAGTGACTGGCAGATAGAGCTCAGAGGGTTGTAGTTTGTGGTGCAGAGTCTAGTTGGAGGTCAGTAATGAGTGGTGACCCTCAGGGGTCAGTCTGTGTCCAGTCCTGTTCAATATATTCATTGATGACCTGGATGAAGGGACAGAATGTGCCATCAGCAAGTTTGGTGATGACACAAAACTGGAAGGGGTTGGTGATATGCTGGAAATCTCTGCTGCCATTCAGTGTGACCTGGACAGGCTGGAGAGTTGGGCAGAGAGGAACCTAATGAAATTCAACAAGGGCAAGTGTAGGGTACTGCATCTGGGGAGGAATAACGCCATGCATCAGTACAGGTTGGGGGCTGACTTCCTGGAGAGCAGCTCTGTGGAAAGGGACCTGGCAGTCCCAGTGGACAACAGGATGACCATGAGCCAGCGATATGCCCTGGTGGCCAAGAAGGCCAGTGGCATCCTGCGGTGCATCAAGAGTGTGGCCAGCAGGTCGAGGGAGGTCATCCTCTCTCCCTCTACTCTGCCCTGGTGAGGCCACAGCTGGAGTACCGTGTCCAGTTCTGGGTTCCCCAGTTCAAGAAGGACAGGGAACTGCTGGATAGGGTGCAGCAAAGGGCTACAAAGATGATTAGGGGATTAGAACGTCTCTCTTATGAGGAAAGGCTGAAGGACTTGGGTCTTTTTAGTCTAGAGAAAAGAAGACTGATGGGGCATTTTATCAATACTTATAAGTACTTAAAGAGAGGGTGCCAGGGGGATGGGAACAGTCTTTTTTTGGTGGTGCCCAGTGATAGGACAAGAGGGAATGGCCACAAACTTGAACATAGGAAGTTCCATTTAAACATGAGAAGGAACTTCTTTACTTTGAGGGTGGCAGAGCACTGGAACAGACTGCCCAGAAAGGTTGTGGAATATGCCACGCTGGAGACATTCAAAACCCGCCTGGACACCCTCCTGTGCAACCTGCTGTAGGTGACCCTGCTCTGGTGGGGGGGTTGGACTAGATGATCTCCAGAGATCCTTCCCAACCCCTATCATTCTGTGATTCTGTGATTCTGAACTAGGCAGTTCAAACCACATGGATTTGAACTTTTAATATCACCTGTATTTAGGACTGACAATGTAGAAGTGTTGGCATTGTTGAACATAAAAAACCTCACGAGTTCAAGAGTACAATTTTATGTTGTATATTGCTTCATAAATAAGAATGGTAGATGGGAAGTATAAAAAAGCAGTATAAATCCCTTTAGAAATGCACACTCTATTCCAAATGATTTATAGTTCTGCAGGCCATGCGCTCACCCCTGGAGCCTAGTTTGATCTTTTGCTCACAGCAGACGCTTGTGTCTTGCTGTCAACAGAGTTTATTCTTGTATATGAACCTCTATGTTAGCAGTGACAAGATAGTCTGTTGCCAGCCTTATCATCAGGACTGTAAACATTATTATAATTATTTTGACAGTAAAAAGGTTTCAGCTTTCTTTTTTTCAGTCTCAAAACAGAAAATAACAGCAGCAACAAAAATGACTTGATGCGTAAAACAACTATGAGATTCTGACAATTAATAGAATCATACAATCATAGAATAGTTTGGACTGGAAGGGACCTTTAAAGTTCATCTACTCTAACCCCCCTGAAAGGAGCAGGGACATCTTCAAGTAGATCAGGTTGTTCAGAGCCCTGTCCAACCTGATCTTGAACGTTTCCAGGAGTGGGGTATCTACCACCTCTCTGGCCAACCTGTTCTAGTGTTTCACCACCCTCAATTGTAAAAAATTTCTTCCTTATATTTAATCTAAATCTACCCTATTTTAGTTTAAAAACATTACCCTTTGTCCTATCGCTACAGGCCCTGTTAAAAAATGTCCCCATCTTTGTTATAAGCTCTATTTAAGTATTGAAAGGTTGCAATAAGGTCTCCCCGGAGCCTTCTCTTCTCCAGGCTGAACAACCCCAACTGTCTCAGCCTGTCTTCTTAGCAGAGGTGCTCCGGCCCTATGATCACCTTCATGTCCCTCCTCTGGACTTGCTCCAATGGGTCCATCTTATTCTTATGTTCGGGGCCCCAGAGCTGGACGCAATATTCCAGGTGGGGTCTCACAAGAGTGGGGTAGAGGACCAGAATCACCTCCCTCAACCTACTGGCCACACTTCTTTTGATGCAGCCCAGGATAAGGTTGGCCTTCTGGGCTGCAAGTACACGTTATCAGCTCATGTCCAGCTTTTCATCCACCAGTACCCCCAAGTCCTCCTCAGGGCTGCTCTCAATCCCTTCGTCCCTCAGCCTATATTGACACCAGCAGTTGCCCCGATCCAGGTACAGGACCCTGCACTTGGCTTTGTTGAACCTGATGAGGTTCACATGGGCCCACTTCTTGAGCTTGTCCAGGTCCCTCTGGATGGTGTCCTGTCCCACACGGGTGTCAACCACACTGCTCAGCTTGATGCCATCTGCAAATCCGCTGAGGGTGCACTTGATACTCCTGCCTATGTCGTTTTTGAAGATATTAAACAGTAGTGTGTCCCAATATGGAGGACCCCTGAGGGACATTACTTGTCATTGATGTCCATCTGGACATTGAGCCATTGACCACTACCCTCCAGATGTGACCATCCAATGAATCACCTCTAATTATTTTTCTCTTATTTTTTCGTAATTTTCCTTTGACAATGACACACAGATATGAATACAGCAGTGTATTCATTCTTTCTAAGCTGGAGGGACACTTGTGGATTTTTGTAAAACGAATACAAATTTCCTGACCAGAGTGAAAAACAATTGTCAGCGTGAAACAACCAATATGACTGTCTTTTAGGCTGACTTGTATTTGAACTTAAACTTGTTAGACCAGTTTCTGTACCAAATGTGCTTTTTTGTGTAGTCACTACCTCTTTATGAATATATAAATGGATTTTTATAAAAGCATAAACTTGTCAGAAGAAAAATATATGATTTTCTTAAGCAAAACAGTTGCTTGAAGCAGAATATTTTTCTAATATGTTACTGCGCCAATGAAATTTTGACTTGATTTTTTTTATTGTTCTCATTCTCAACTTTATTCTTCCTTTGGCTTGATTTACAGAGTGATTATTTTCAATTAGGTTGCATAAGATATATATTAAAATTTTCATTATAAAAATATTTTTGAGGACTATGACAGGTATTTTACAGTCATCTTTGATTTTTTTTGCATACTTGCAGATCTATGAAAACCAGAAAATCTCTCTTTCTCTACATTTACCGTCTCTATACTATTAGATTCATCATAACTTCTTTCGCCTATCCCTTGTGCATCTTCTTTAATCAAATCGTAAGAACCAGGATATTCTTACTAGTTTGTTATTTTATACAATGATGCAGAAGTGTGGAATCAGTGAGACCTGTGATGGAAACTATGAATTTTCTTAAGCCATTTTTTGTCTTGTTGGTTTCAACTGTAACTTACAGAAATTTTTCAGACTGATATACTGGGATCCCAATAACTCTATATGTGTTGATACAATACGATCACTATTTACTTAAGCATAGGTGGGTAAATAGCTTTCTGTGCTCACTAAAAATCATTGCTGTCTATTTTATTTGATGTTTCCAGAATGCTGTTGATTATCTCTTTAAGCACCTCTAGAAGAGGGAAGACCTGAAATGCATTTTTAAAATAAGTCTCCCATTCAGAGGTAAGATCTGACAGTTCCCTGGAGATTACAAAGAATCTAATCACCTCAAAAATGAGGTCAGTAGGCTTTTTCCCACAGGAACATAGTCTGTTGGTTTTAAGTGCATCTTTCCAAATGTATTTTCCACTCATGCATGCTGTAATATGTCTATTTGATGTCACTAGAGATTGAAACTTTCAAGAAAATAAAAATGTCCTCAGAAGTGAATGTTACCTTCTTCTGTTGAATTTGCCTTTCAAAACTGTGGTCATGGCATCTTTGCAGGCTGTTTTCAAGTTTGTTGAAATGCTACCTACCTACTACTATGCAAACAAGCAGTTGAGGACATTAAGAAGGAGAGGAGCAAAGGATATAACACGTCCTCCCTCTCTTCCAAGTAGGTGATTAGCCAGACAAAAATCACTATATACTGTCTTCTGAAGACCTGGTAGGTACTGAAGTACAGCTACTGACATCCCCTTGCTGGACAGAAAGAAATGGCTCCCAACATTTGCCTAGCTCTTGTAATGCAATCAATGTGCAAGGGTTTCTCCGACTTTCTGAGGGAGGTGTTCATCAGCAGTTGTAAGCAGGAGAGGGGATAGGAACCATATATGAGCAATAGTATGTATTTGAAAATTTCATAAAATGAGTGAATCTAAATGTAAAAGGTCAAACCTTGAATCTGCATGGCCTTCAACTTTGCAGATTAGGTATCGGCTCTTTTGCTAGTATCTAGCTGTCTTCTTGCAGCTGAGTGGTCTCCACCTGCCTGTGCACAGAAAAGACTCCTGAGACAAACGCCCCTCATGATGTGGCCAAGCCCTACCTACCTTTTCTTCACAAATTGTCACTCCATGGCAAAAGTACATCAGAGTCAGTGTTCTTAAAGTATCAAGAATTAGAAACATGAAAGCACAATAAACAGAGTTAAACTGAGATAACATGCATCCTTAGTCTCTAGAGCATAGTACTTCTCCATGCATTTCCTTCTGACCTAGCATGTCTTTCCCATCTTGTTTCATGATCTATTTGTTCTTCCTACAGCCAGAATGAACAGATGCATGATGTTAACCTTGTTAATGAATCTAGCCATTTGAGATAACACAGAAATTACAATACTGCTTAGACCTTTATGTTGCAGTTTGATTTTCAAACTTTTACTTTCTTGCCCATGAATTATTTGTCAGTTTTAAGTTCTATATTTAAATTTCCTTCTACAAGAATGCTTTGCTGTCTCCCACTTTCTGTAATCTTACACTTTCTAAAGTTTTTTGCATTTTGCAAATAAGAACAGCGCTATAATCGAATATAATCTCCTTCCCCTTACAGCCTGAATAGGTGTGAATGACAGCACAAAGACTTCATACAATGAATAATCAAGCACAGTCTATGTGGATAAGGCTTGTGTGAAGCTGGCTTTTGGAGCTGAGTATTTTATTTCAGTATTTTCATTTATGACCTTTTTTCATTTTATTTTAGCGTCTTACTTTGTTCTTCTGTCACCATCCTCTGTAAAGACCTCAAGAGAAAATCATGGAATCATAGAATCATTTAGGTTGGAAAAGACCTTCAAGGTCATTGAGTACAACTGTAAACATAACACTACCAAGTCCACCACTATACTACATCCCTAATTGCCGCATCTGCACATCTTTTAAATACCTCCAGGAATGGTGACTCAACCACTTCCCTGGGCAGCCTGTTCCCGTGCTTGACAACCCTTCCAGTGAAGAAATTTTTCCTCTTACCCAGTCTAAACCTCCCCTGGTGCAACCTGATGCCGTTTCCTCTTGTCCTATCAGTTGTTATTGGGGAGAAGAGACCAACCCCTCGCTCTGTGCAACCTCCTTTCAGGTAGCCATAGAGAGCAATAAAGTCTCCCCTCAGCCTCTTTTTCTCCAGACTAAACAACCCCAATTCCCCCAGCTGCTCTTTACAGGACCTGTTGTTTAGACCCTTCACCAGCTTCATTGCTCTTCTTTGGATGCACTCCAGCACCTCAATATCTTTCACATGAAGCAGTCTGTTGCCTCTTGAACATGACTGGGCAGTCAAATTTTTGAGTTATCTCAGAAATTTACTAGAACTGGTCATATTAATTGCATTCATGTATCAAAGGCATTCATATGTAAGCAACCAGAAGCATATAAAGTTTGCCCTAATTCAGAAGAATTAGTCAATAAATAAGGAGACCTGACACCCTTAACAGGTATGTCACTAATGAAGAAATAAAGGAAGAAGGAGGAGATCCTATTGATCTATTGAGCATTCAATGTCCTGTGCCATGAGTGATGTGTCATCATTTGTTTGTAACAAATAAAAGGATGTTATCATTTGTAAATTGGAATATGAAGAACCGACCCTGGAGTGACAACTATCTTTTTCCTCTGTTTCTTGAGTAGAAAGAAAGAGTTTTAAAACAAGAAAATTCCTCTTTAATAAAGTTGCAGTTGGGAAATGCTTATACAAATTACATTCACTGACATTGCTCTTGCTTCAGGCTCTTCTTTCAGGGTAAATTATGAAGAGAAACCATTAGCTGTACTTCAAGGCATGTCAATAATGAAAATCTGTAACACTTAAGAAAGGCAGAAAAGAAATAACATGTAAGATAAAAATGCCAGAGTTTAGCAATTTCCTCCATTTCTCATTGAACAGGTCATATCCAGCAATATCCACTAAATTGGCAAATATAACTTTAAAAATTAAATCCAGGACCCTGGATTTCACTTGTAGAATCCTGGAATTCTGGGAAATTCCAGAGCTCTGAAAAGTACAAATCTTGAACATGTATTTAAACAGAAAAATGACTTTAATATTTGTATCATACAGACAGTCTAATGAAAAGTAAAATCATGCAATGCTGATAATTTAATGAAGAAGGAGTCTATATCTAGTTACTTGATTTAGTTTAACACATCTCACACCCTCTTATTCTTAAACAATGTGGAAAGTTTGGATTATACCTTCAGATGTATTGACATAACCTTGTAAAAGACATTCAGATCTTTTTAACACCTTATCTTAAACAGATTAAAAATCAAATAACAGTTAAAAGTCCCAAGTCACAGAAAACTCCTGTTTTCTGAGGGGAAACTCCTTATTCTTAATGCAAGAATCCCTGCTCTTTGCTGTGTACTTTAGGGGGGGTCTGCCTAGGTAAGGATCATTGATTCTTCTAGCCTTAAAATCTGAGTCGTGAAATTTTTCCTAGAGTTGCATCAGTCACTGTAGATCACTAATATTTAAATCCCGAAACTTGAAACTAAACACTAAACTAAATTTCTCTTTTCTCACATTTGAATGTTTAAATAAAAGTTGGGTCTTTCTGAAGTGCAGACAGAAAAAATACTGTCCTACTGTGAGATTTACACATCTTTGGCTTATGTTTTACGGAAGGTCACTCTAGATCAGGATAATTGTTTCTTCTTCCCTTAGAATCTAACAGTCTTGAAATTTCTCCCTAAAGTACACATATCTGGCACGAGTCACTATAGATTATTAATATTTTACTCTTGAAACCAGAAAAAAGTAACTGCAGGAAAACATAGAAAAACTGAAAAGGAGCCTGTTTTGAGAAAGACTTTAACATTTCTTCCAAGTGAGATTTTCAAGTGATTCAGAAAAGATTACACTATTTTGATAATAAAATCAAAGATCTGGAAAACAGGTCACGATGTTCACATCGTAAGAATTACAGCTATTACAGAGGAAAGAGAAAAAGAAGGATGATTGGATTTATAAACACTCAGATAATAGCAGTAATGGGGGATGTGTTTTCCCACACAAATGGGAAATGACATTAACACATGGATTCATGTGTTACCTTTATTAAAATGCTGACACTTTCAAAAAAGGGAAAAAAGTTTCTCACACGTCAAGGACAATGTAGAATTAAGGTTAATATTTTTATGGCATTTTCATCAATAGAAACTTGGAGAACAGTGAAAGCAAAGAAAATCTCCTGGAGAGAATGCATACTGCTTCTTTAATTCCAGAAGAAGATAGATTTAGCCGGAAGAGGAATCCACATACCACGCGCTCATGTAAATTCTAGGTAAGGAGCAATTTACACTCAAAAAAAGAAAGCCAAACCTCTTGCTGAGTGTAGACACCTCTCTGTGTTCCTTGCTAAACATAAGGGTGCAGTGCTGAAGAAGAGTGAGCTGTTTGGCAGAACTGGTGCCTGAATGCATGATAAAATGGGATCATTTTTGCCCAGTTGTCTAACAGGGTTGTTTTTCCTAAGAAAACAACATATGAGACAGCAGCTTCCACAGGCTCTTTGAAGCAAAAACCTGCAGAAATAACAGCTTATGCCATGATCAGTCCAACGAGTCATCTCCATGTCTAAACTGAACGTTTGCTCATTGAATGTGTAATACGCTGATATACCACACAGCGCCAGGAAGTGGACATTATTACATTTTTATAGCAGTTGCATAGCACAGGGCACCCACACAGGTATGTGTGACATTATTAAACCAGCTTCTTTACTTTGGTTTAATTTTCAAATTCACATTCTGAATATGTTGTCTTGGTGTAGTAATGCAGAGACTAGTGTCTCCAGTCATTAGCTGAAGAAACCCTCTGCAGTTTAGAAATCTGAGATAATTTTTTTTTTTTTTTAACACTAAACCTAGAATGACACTTTGGTATCCAGGTGAAACATTAAGCAGTGTATAATGCAAATAGAAGAAGGATCTGGAGCACTAAAAATCTAGGTTTCATCTGTGACCTGCTGAGTAACTTTGGGCAATACAATGTACATCCATTCCCTCAGTTTGCTGATTTGTATAATGGAAATAATGAATCTTCCCATCTTCTTGAATCACTTTATGAGAATTCACTGTTATTTATTTATCACTTAAGTAAGAATACTCAAATGATCACTGGTACACTCAGGATCACTTTTTAAATGAACTTGAACTTTTAACTCTTACTCCTTGCTTTTTAAGTAACCACAGGCATTAAAATAACTTTTTCCCAACCAATCCTTTTTCTTATCTTATTTTTCGCTCCAAAATATGTTCAAGGAAAAATAATTTCCCGGTCAGCTCTGATGAAAACGAGACATAAAGAAAATATATGAAAGAGCCTGTTCGTAGAATTTAAGCCTAAATTATTTATTCCACACAGAGAAACTTAGAAATCAAGATGAATGTTAGACATTGGGAGTTCAGCAGTCCATGAAGAAATACAGTTGATCAGGAAGGAGTAATATTTCTCTTACTACAGTGTTTTGCAATAGTCTTTTGGGCCTTTTTATTTAACATTTTAATATTTCCCCTCTTTCGTTGCTAAATGGGCACTATTTAAATATGTTGAGTTCACTGTTCTGTGTTTCAATGCACACTGGTAAAAAAGACGTTTATTGCAGTACGATAGGTAAAATACAACAGAAGACATCCATTTCAGTGACCACAGGTCATGTCATTACTCTGCCTTCATCTCTGTTCTTCCTCAATAAGAGGTCCCAAAACTAACATTTATTATGTATTGTATCATCAATAAAGAAAAAACAAATGTTGAAAAACAGAACACCTGTGCTAAATATCCCCAAACTATGTGAAGCTACACCCGAAATCATCCATACTAACAGCAATATTAGTTGAGCACAGGTACTTATCTGAAGTATAAAAGTTAGCAATTTATGTCTTTTTCAATCCATAGAAAAGGTAGTACTTATATATTAAAAAAAACCCTAACTTATGAAATAAGAAAATTACTTCATTGCCATTTCATTGTCACCCAACCACTGTCAGGTCTGTTATCTCAGTATGTGACAGGCAGCTTGGTCCCAGCTAAACCCCTATGTAACTGGGCCAACGCTCCCAGTCAGTAGCATGTGTTATGGAAGCCTACATACCAACCTAAAATAAAAAAAATATTCTGCTCTGTTTAACTGTAGCCTAACTGAATGTGTAAGTTTGTTTGAAGACTAAAGAACTGCTCCAGCATATATTTTTTTCTCCTAATCTTATCTGTGCATTTTATACTATATGTCCCTTAGATATCCATAACAGTTTGAGTCACAAGAGATGAACAGAATACCTAATCTCACAAATATTTCTGTTTGATATCTTTTTTTTATGAAAAAGTGGGAGGGGGGATTAAGAGGTAGCTCCTGGATACCAGTGAAGCAATGTCACTTTATATCAATGGCATATTACAAAATTATGCCAACTCATACTCTCCATCCGAGTTTCAAGTTTACTGGTCCCCAGAGTTCTTAAAAGTTTTGCAACCTGTAAAAAAATACCCGTAAGCAACACTGTTGATCCAGAAATACATAGGAGAACGACATGGGATGGGGGTGGGGGTAGGGGTGGGTGCAGGCAGGAGGAGTGGATGCTAAGTCTATGGAAGTCAAGGACATAAAATACTTTTCTGTTACAGAGAAGAAGCTCTACTGTTGACTAAATAATCATGTTATAAATATTTAGGATTTTACCTGACAGAGAGAAAAATGTATAAATCAAGTTTGTTGTCTGATGAAATGTCAGAATTGCCCATGAAATGGAAATTTCAGATTTTGATTAATTCACTGATTGGTAGGTCTTATCTTTTTCTTACTCTGCTACTACTTCTTCAGCAAGTAATAAGAAATGACCAAGTTCTCTACCAGAATTATAGAGATCCTAATAACATTCTGTCATAGTGCTCCTAAAAGATTTGATCTTTTGAGAGTTTATTCAGATAACTAGTCTGGACAGGAGAATAAATGGATAAGTAGTGGCAACACAGAGCAGCTGGCTTTGCTGCAGCTGTGTATGTTGCCCTTGCTGTTCCTTCCTACCAATTTTCACTAAAAAGAAAAAGCAGAATTATCTGTGCAACAAGATAATCTTTGTATTTCCAGCTTTTCTCTAGCAGCCACCTTCTATTTATTGTCTGAGTCAGGTTTCTGCTGGTCAGTGAGTAGAAGGGGACTAGCTGAGACCTTTGCCATATTTGAGCTCTGGAAAGGCAGGAAAACAGGGGGAATGAAGCCATATCACTGTCTAGTCTGCATGTCCTGCATGGAGGACTTGAGGAGGCATTGGAGGTTCAAGCCACTTTCTTCCAAACCCGCCTTTAGGTAAAGAGGAAACAAGAGGGGCAAGATCAGAATTCCTAGTTAAATCTACTATGTTTTTCTGTCATTGAGTGGATTGGTCATGAAGTGTTCTCCCCACCACTTCCTTCTGTAATTAGAATGGTATGTAACCCATAGTTTCAATGGAGACAGCCCATGCCATGTCAAGTGTCCTTCTTAAAAGACTAGAATAACTATCCCCCTTCCCTCTTCCTCCTGTCTTTGGTGGTTGCTAATTATGTGCACTTAAGACATTCTTTTCACACAGAAACACAAAGAACTGCCTGTTTGTGGCCACTCCTCTTGGAGTTGCAGCTGGAACACATTTACAATGTCACTGCTGGTTGTTTTTTGTTGTTTTTTTTTTTTTTTCCTTTCTTTCAGATTACACTTCTGCTTAGAAAATAAATATCTGTGAAGCATATTAAAGTCAACAGACATTAGAAATCAGAATGATGAATTCAAACCCATTCAACAGAAAACATTTTTTAGAAAAAGAAATAAGTGACCCATCACTATAAGCAAATGAAGTTGTTTGTCCCAAATAGCCTGGTAATCATAACTCAATTTGACTCCTATAAAATATCTACTATATCCATCATTAATCAGGTAGCATGTCCACTCCTTTCAATCAGAAACCATCTTCCCTATGAAATACAGTTTTCCCTTTGGACTAATAGTAGAGATTGCAAATCCAGTCACAATCCACAGCTATGCTAACGGAACTTATATATGCTGTGAATCACATTTCTCTTAAGTTCTGCTGTTTACACCAGCATTCTCTGAGTATTCATGTCCTTTTCCCCACCTCCTGCCTATTAGTAGCATCTTTTTGTCTTTGCCAGTGATTTACTGAAACTAAGAGGATTGCTTGAGAAAAACATTTTACATTTATCCCAAAGGGGAAAAAAACCCTTTTGCTTTTTAAAATTAACCAACTAGACTATTCGGTTTTCTCCCTTTGCTTATTATTAAACTTAAAGTTATCATGAATCCATATGTCAACACCTACATTTTATTAGAATACAACTTTGACAACTGTTATGGACGGAGTTTCTTCTATATGCTGTAAGTCACCTCACACCATTTTCTTTTCTGTGAAGAAGATAAAATAATAATTTATAGTTGATAATTAAGACATGAGATAAATTGCTTGTTTGGAAAATATGCATGGCTTGTTTGGTAGTTGCATGGGTGTGAGGCTAAATTAGAATAGGCGGTAAATCTTCCTCACATTGACAATGAACCAACCTTGGCAGTTATCTTGGTTATCACAGTACCTTTGTCTACTACAACATGGTGACCCATTTTCCAATTGACTAAATCCCAAAAACTATGATCTAAAATATAAGTAGCACCAAATAATAACGCTAGAAAACAAGTACATTTCAGATCTGTCCTTTCCAATTCCTGGTTACGGTGCAGCAAAAAGATTAGCATCCAATTTTCTTTTTTCTTTCCTTGGAGCCACGTGAACTAAAATGAGTTAAGAACTTCAGGAACAACAGCATTTCTTCTTCCCAGGCTATTTGAAAACTATAAATTAATTGAAGTTGAACATTATTTAAGATAGAAGTTTTCAAGTGTTCATGTCTTACTTTTGGCTAAGTTATTTCACAGAATTACAGAGTCATTTGAGTAGGAAGGAATCTTAAAGATCATCTAGATCCAACCCCCCTGTCATGGGCAGTGTCACCTTCCACTAGACCATGTTGCTCAAAGCCCCATCTAACCTGTCCTTGAAGACCTCCAGGAATGGGAGAGCAGCTATTCTGGACTTGATTTTTACCTCTGGAAAAATTAAAATCTAAAAAAAAAAAAAAACCCCAATACAAAGGAAAATAAAAAAACAAGGAAGAATTTATGCCATTACTCTAGTCCATTTTTTGTGATGTTCAACTTGCATTGCTAGCAAAGACAGAGCTTTACTCAAACTGTAACATGGGAGATGCAAAAAAGTGGGGAAAACTTTTAATAATCAGTAACAATCCAAAAGTTTGAGTGAAAAGTAGACTGAAAATTAATGACATGGAAATTTTATATTGTCTGAATTAGGTAATCTCGACTACAGTATGCAAAGAGGTGGCACTGTGCAACTTAAATCCTGAGCCCCACAACCCATGCCAGTATATAGTGAGGAGTACCTGACCCATTCTTCAGCACCCACAGTTAAAGTGAGGTGTGGAATACCTTTCATTTATTAGAGTTTCAGGATATAGAAGAAGATAAAGTAATACACAAAATAATTGATTTTAAAACAGAAAACACACATGCAGAAGGTTAGTTTTGTGTTTTACAGCAGGACCTAGGACAGTGCAAATCCGACTGCAGTTTCTTTCCATCACATACTTGATCACCACATTTAGCCCATTTCCATTGTATAAAATGGGAAAAATGAATATAATTTTCCATTGTATTTAGTCTATTTAAACTAGAAATTTTTGAAATGCAAACTGGGTCATGTCTTCACAGTTTCAACAGGACCTGTGTTTCATTTGAAGCTTCCAGAATGGGACTTCTGCCTGAATAAAAACAATAATAACAACAAAGTAAAAACACTATTCTCTGAGAATTCCCCCAGAAATGAAATCAGTGACAACAATTATTTTGCTATTTCCAAAAAGAAAATATTTCCTAGACATTCTTTGTTCGGTTACTGAAAGAACTTTGAAAACTAGAAAATATATTCGTCTAGATTGTTCATCAGTAAAATAAATACAAACATTATTGGTAAATTATTGTCATATAAATTCATGCTAATAGAATTATATCCTCAGTTGATATTGCATTAAGTCAGTAACCACATGCATTATGTAAATATTTGTTGATAATAATGATAAGAAAGTCAGGGAAACCACATTATACCATTAACCTTGCCTGACTCTATAGTGTTGAAGGAATTACTTTTGCAGCACATTCAGGCTAAGATCAAGGAAGTGAGAGGTCAGGTGCAAAAAATGATAGCCTTCCTAGTCAGCCATGACCTTCTTATTCATAAAGAGTAAGGCAGCTTTAACAGGTCTTTTGTTTACGTACATGAGGAAAGTAAGTTGTATCTCAACTAGGTATGCTTTAGCCTAGGGCTTTTAAGATCCAAAAATTGTCCTATTCCTACTCTCAAGCAAGTTCAAAGGTTTCAAGACTCCTAGCATAGCTATACTGAGGGTTTGAGGGCTCGAGCACAGCTGTATTACCATTTGTGTGATGACACAAACATGTGTTTCATCTTGCAGCAGTAGACAGGTATGCATTTGCCTGAGTGGAATTTGTCCCAGTGAATCCAAATGCTGGTCTGAAATTCAGGGTTTTAACTTCAGATCTTAAACCCATTTAACTGAATTTTTGAGAAGAAAAATGTGTTTGCTATTTACATTCCTGGCTCACTGATTTGGTCCAGCTTTTATTTCATAAAATACATTTTAAAGTTATTTGCAAAATAGTTGAAAAAAAAAAAAAACCAAACAGCCAAACGTTACTGCGTATTTTGATGAAGCCTCACAAGTGTAGCAAACAATGATAGACTGTCACAATTTAGTCACTAGGTAGTCTGGAAAATACAGTGACAACAGTTGTAATTCTTTTTCCAAGATAACATGGTAACTTAGGCTTCCAAATACTGTATTTATTTGGCATAATGTATCAAATGTCTTAAAAAGAACTTTGAGTCTTCCTGTGTGACAATTTTGTCCTAGAGTTTCTTTTTAAATTAAGTTCATCCTGAATTATTCCTTGCATGAAATTTTCTATTATTTCCCCTCTAAGTTGTGAGACAATAACAAGGATGGTTAATTAGTGCTTTCTAGCATGGGTATAAAATGTCAAAAAGTGGCTTGTTTTGTATGCAAAACAATATACATTAGGATTGTCATATTCAATAGTCTTAACAGTCTTACAAAAACAGTGGAATGAAGAGCTACTCTTAGTATAGAGTTGGAAAAGACAAAGCTGCCAAGCAGTGCCTCAATTTTCTGAGTCCAAAAGAATTTAGACATAGTTGAAAGTCCCTTTTTCAATAATATAAAAATAGCATTTACTGAGAAAATTCTACCTTTTCAATCTGTTAATACTGTACTTATCTCTCTTTTGAGAATTAACTCTATTAACAAAGAAATTTCACAGACATTTTCTTCATCTGTGAAATGTTTATTCTCACTTGAATTTTGTATATGTTAAGGTATATATCACCGTTCCTTTTCTGCAAACCACAGAAACTGCATACTCTTCCAGTAGCTGACAAAATTGACAGTGCGTGGGCCTTAGAACAGGAAAGAAGATCCTCTTCTGGCCAACTTCCTGTTGGGAAAGCCTGCCCCATGCTTGCTCCGGGCCAGCCTTGAGAGACCGTCAGAACAGACTGTAAATGAAGTTTTAGGTTTGTTTCCCTTGATGCCGGGAGACAAGCATGCAGCCTCATCTCTGCAAACATCATTTCATTGCATAAATTATTCATTTTGAAGGATTTGACATGTGAATGTGTATTTCAAAAGGTAATGAAAGCACCCTCTGGATTAGCAGCAGAGATGACAGTGGTGACTGTTCCCACTGACAGGGCAAAGATCTCTAATGTGGGACCCCTTTGCAGTAGCAAACAGTAGGAAACATCAGTAAAGCCCATCAGAGAGCAGAGGAAAATCAGTATGAGAGGATCCTAGTTTATCATCCATTTCTGTGCAATTGGATTTGATACCTTTCACAACTCATCTTTCTTACCAGTGTGCAGAATTCCCTTTCCTTTTGTTAGGGAAAAATATGACTCCATAGCTAATTTTTTTCTTTTAAGTCTTTTGGTCCTAGGGATACCACCTTATCTTACTTCAGGAAAGGGTCTGAACCTGGTAAGGACTTTGGAGTTACTGCTTCTCTGATCACAACCATAGAAGTAGACCTATTCACTGTCTTGGAGGAAGATGAAATTGGGTATATAGGATTTTATTCTTTATTGCCTCCTGATCCCTCTAGAAAAACTGTGCCCTAAGCTTGCAGTCAACTTATATTTTCAGAATAAATATAAATAATTAAGCCAAAATAAAATACAATAGAAAATAAAAAATAAAATTTAAAATATTTATTTTAAAATATATCGTTAGGTGCACCAAGCTATTACTGTTCTACTTTACTTCTCTCTGAGGGAAAGAATGCTTACCACCTTGTCTGAGATGTTGGGAAGGTGACAAGAAGCTGTTGAGAAGCTTCCAAGGCATAATTAGGCCTCCTGACCTGCAATACCTACCTTAGTGTGAGGCAAGTAGCTTTCTGCAGTGTGCTGAGTAACACTGATTATAGTCAGATCAAGCTGTATTGTTTAGGATAGACAAATAACTTTTAGGTGCTTTTGGAGAAGAACAAGGAATGGGGTATCACACCACGATCTTGTTTGGTTTTGTACTTCCTCCAGGAATTGATGCTCCAGAAAATACCAGATACTCACGGAATCACGGAATCACAGAATTTTCAGAGTTGGAAGGGACCTCTAGACATCATCTAGTCCAACTCCCCTGCCAAAGCAGGAGTGCCCAGAGCACATTACTCAGGACTGCATCCAGGCGGGTCTTGAAAATCTCCAGAGAAGGGACTCCACAACCTCCCTGGGCAGCCTGTGCCAGTGCTCTGTCACCCTCACCATAAAGAAGTGTTTCCGTGTATTTGAACGGAACTTCCTGTGTTCTAACTTGTGCCCATTACCCCTCGTCCTGTCACTGGGAACCATTGAAAAGAGCCTGGCTCCATCCTCCTTCAGCCCACCCTTTAGATACTTGTATGCCATAATAAGGTCTCCCCTCAGCCTTCTCTTCTCCAGGCTAAAGAGTCCCAGCTCTCTCAGCCTTTCCTCATAAGGGAGATGCTCCAATCCCTTAATCATCTTAGTTGCCCTTCGCTGGACTCGCTCCAGCAGTTCCCTGTTCCTCCTGAACTGGGGACCCCCAAACTGGATACAGTATTCCAGTTGTGGCCTCACCAGTGCAGAGTAGAGGGGGAGAATGACCTCCTTCGACCTACTGGCCACACTCTTCCCTATGCAGCCCAGGATTCCATTGGCCTTTTTGGCAACAAGGGCACACTCCACCCTCAGGTGGCTCCTGTGTACCCTCCACCCACTCAGGAGCTTGTAGGAACTTCCCAATTTGCCAAAAAAGACACACTAGAACAGTTGGATTAGATGATTGTTGTAGGTCCATTCCAACTGAACTGTTCTATTCTATTCTAAAAGAAAGGCAGTGCCGTCTGCCAAGGATAAACTGGGCAATGTCATCTGCAAACATATTAGTTGCATTGGTAAAATCTTGTGAGGCGTAAGGTTTGGGACTTCCACTAGAATTTAAAAAGAAAAAAAAAGAAAAGAAAAAATGTTGCTGAGCAAAGATACTGATTTTGTAAAGCATTTTTTTTTATTTTAACAATGTCCTTAGATTTAAAGTAATTTTTTATTATTATTATTTTCATTTTTCTTCTACTTCCCTATCTTCCACACTTTATTGTTTACAGTATTTCTTAAAAAGGAAACTCTGCTGTTTGGCATGTGGTGGTTGATAGAGCTGACCTTGTTATGGAGTCCCAAATCTTGCATATGTGACTTGGCGGATGGCTCTTTCGTCTCTTTGTCACTTTCGCTGTTGTTCCTCTCAACCGTCTGGAGATGAGTCAGCCCACTTACTCCCAAAGGTAGGATAAGAAGGAGACCCATGAAGTGTTTAACCTTCCTATTCTTGTCTTTCAAAACCAAACAGTTTTGTACTAGTTTTTTCTTCCTTCTTACTCAATTGTCACCCGGAGAAATCCATACTCTCTGAGCTGGAAAGGCACTCTCTGAGTGAATGTGTAAAACACTCATGTTTTCCTCCTTTGTTTCACTTGCAAAAGCTGAAGAAAGACAATTTGTAAGCTTTTAATTTTCCTTAACAAGTTATGACATTTAATCCCATCTTTCTCTCAGTTCAAAGCAAAGAGATGTCATTGACAACTCTTTGACAAAAGGAATTTCTGTCCTTTGCACAGTTGAGGGATGCCTTCACAAAAACTGGAAGTGCCCAAGGTCCAGAGACTGAAGGCAGTCAGGTACAAAAAACTGAATAATCAGCAAACTGGACTAATACGACTTCTCAAAGTCTCTGAACTCTTTTCCTGTTTGGCAAAAATCTTAAGTTTGATCTTGCATATTTCTACAATGCTCTTTTGAAAGACCACTTTGAAGTTATACTTCAGGGTCCAAAGAATTGCATGCAGTCTGTAATCCCCTGGTGTCCAACACAGTGTCTCTGAAATTACCCCCACACACGCCTTATGCATTTATGCTGACTTCAGAGCCATCAGACTGAAGTTCAGACGTCAACAAAATGTATGCAAATGCTAGAATATTAATGCCCAGCCTAAAGTACATGTTGCTTTGATCTTTGCTGTTTCTGTGATTTCAAAAGTCTCCTAGAAGCTATTCAAGTGCAGTAGTGTGTCTTTCTGGACAGTTTTATTTCCTGCCTCCAAATCCCTTGATATTTCATCAACCTCTGATTTTTCGTTTTGTAGTGTACTTACCCAGAGACATCTAGCCCCCATCAATACATAAGTGCCTTGCTTGCACTAACTGGATATGCTTTCCCATGGTCTGCATTATCTTCTGAAAACACTCAACATTATTTGTTTTGGGCAATTCCTGCAACTCTAAATTGCCATTTGCTGAAAGCAAAGCATTGGTCCTTATTTTCACAGAATTTTCCAGGATCTTTACATAAAGCATAATGTAAACACTTGTTTTCAAAAACAAAAAGGTGTTCCAAACTTGCAAAATAATATTAACAGTAGCAATAGTAAATCCACGTTGTTAATCTCAGTTTGAAATCAGATGTATTGCTCGCACATCTTTTATTCTTCTTTGTTTTTCACCATTGCTATACCATACCAGAAGAAACTAGAGCGTGTCAAAAGCCCAGCTTCTACCACGGCCCCTTGTCAAGTTGCAGCTAATGCAGCAGGCCTGAATAAGTAACTCTGAATCCAGATTAGGTACATGAAATGCTTGCAGGCAGACCAGTCTTCAGAATGCCAAATCACTGTCTCGGACTGAAAGTTCAGAAATGCTGTGACAGTCAGAGGAGACTGAAATAGAAGTAGCTAAACTGCGGTATGGAAAATCCACAGGATGAAATCAAGTAGATGATGCTGGGATCTGGCTGACAAATATTTCAAAAGAAATATTTCATAAGAACTAGTTGATGACACTGAAGATATGTAATGATTTATTCTTAAGGAAATGTTACTTGCAAAAAGAAGGGGAAGGAGCTGTAGCTCCCTAAAACTTCTTAAGGACCACCCATTAATTTTCATTAAATATCTAAAAATTTAAAATATCATAAATATGTGACACAGTTTTGGAATGTTGAGCTCTTTTAAAATTGCTTTCAAGATTTAACATTTCTTTATGCCTTTGAAGTGCTCTTAAAATTAATGTGCTTCAGCTTACTTACTTACACAAAGGAGATAACAACAACTGCTTATATCACACTTTTTGTGAGGGTTTAGCTATTATCTACTTAATGTTGATAACATGTTGTTGTATATGGGATAGGAAAAAGTGCTTAGCATACAGACAGGGGAGTCTATATTATACTAAGAACCTGGAAATGTTCCACATTCTTAGTATAATTCTCAGCCCAGAGAAGGTGTGGATGCCTCATCCCTGGAGGTGTTCAAGGCCAGGCTGGATGGGGTTTTGAGCAACGTGGTCCAGTGGGAGGTGTCCCTGCCCATGGCAGGGGCGTTGGAACTCGATGATCTTCACGGTGCCTTCCAACCTCAACCATTCTATGATTCTGTGATTCTATAATTGGCTAGGTTGGGCAATATCTCTGAGACTGTAACTACACAGAAAGGGAGTCCTTCATCTGGACTTGGAAGAACGGCAGGTAAGGCATTAAAGCTGTGTAGCATCTGATTCCGATAGCTATTTTTCTCTAAAAGAATCTTCTTCAAGGATCCCAGAGAGACAGATTCTTGTTGTATTTGACAAGTACTATTCTCTTCTTTCTAACTAACATTTTATTAACACAGAATAAATTTCTGCTCTCTTCCACAAGCAACATATTCAAAGTTTAAGCTTTCCACTCTGCCTACTTGTCTCCTCATTTTGTTAAGTTCCTCAGGAAATAGCCACACATCAAAGGTGAATAAGGCATATAACTATGTGTCAGTCATAGCTCATGAGAAATCCACAACGTGGGTGCATGACGGGGAAATTGCTTCAGCACTGGGGCATCACTGAAGCTTTCTGACTGAAGCTGCCTGTTGCGTAGCAGTGGTCTGCACTCACTCAGTAAGCGAAGCAGCCCAGAAGCTTTACTTGCTTTATGCATCTTAAGACTGCCCAGCACACAAATAACTGTCTATTGCCTGAATGGCAAGGACCTTCACAAAGAAATAAATAAAAATGCAAATGTCAGTTTCAGTATGTAGGAGTATACACAGCACCACAGCAAGTGGGAAATGGACAACTTGCACCTGTCAGCTGTGGTGAATGTTAAATCACAGACATAAAAAGACCCAACCTGAATGCAGCATGCTGTCTTTCGGCAGGGCACTGGTTTCTTCTACAGCTGTGCAGGGAAAAGGCTGTAAGTGATTTGTACAAAGGCAAGTGAAATCCTGGTTTCTGGGTGTGGAGCTTGGGCCTCCTGCTGCTTCGTTTGTAGCAGGTGGGGCTACAAACCCACATGCAAACCCTAGAGCATCTAGACTCTGGGAAAATCTGGACTCCCTCCTGCATGTCCTTCCACAAGTTTCACCAGTGCATCTGTTTTCCCCAGAGCAGAATTAGTAAGGGCATCAAAGAAAAATGGTCTCACTCTCTAATCACACCGTACTATCTGGAATCAAACACTGACGATAAGTACTGAGAACCTGGTAACAATTAAGGGTATATTAACATCATTTCTCCCATTCCAGTAATACACATACTACCTTAATCCATGATCCATTTTGAACTGTGAGAAACAACAGAAAAGGTGTGGAAAGCAATTTGCCACATTTCTGGAGATTTTGTGTTTCTGGAGGTGAGTCATTGCCATTTGTAATTAGCCTGTAACAACTCCACAGCTATGCTGATGAACATCTCCACAACATGAAATCACGCTTTGTAGTAGCAACCCCATTTCAACTGTAGCTAGATACTGAGCACAACTGAGAAGCCAAATTTGGGATAAATGCTCATAATGGAAGTTAACATTAACTAAAGTTTAACACAACTCAAGTAATTTGAAGTGAACTGCTAACATTTACAATTCTGCCTTTGTAGACCAAAGAGGGGTGAGATTTTTTATTTTTTCTGAAAGTTCATTTTAACTGGTAAAAAGACACAAGTTTTACGTCGTTCTTGAGAGTGATTTGTTAATGAAATCTCGTAGAAGATATGTAGGAACTCGTCAGCTGCTATATTGCAACACAGTAGAAGGCAAAATCATAGGATCATATGAGAGCTTAAGACAGTAGTTATTTGCTAATATCTGTCAAAGGCATTTTTATTACTTGCATACATAACCAGACTTCTGTACTATAATGATCACAACAGGAACATGCTGCTCTTATTGCCAAGTGAATCTCTGGTGCATTTGTGGTTGCTGCTGGCTAATCATTCAGAAGCTATTGTACAGAGACAACTTGTTTTTTTTTTTTTTTCTATTAATCACTTACAGAATCACGCACAAGAATGACAATTTATTTTGAAACCCCCCAAAACAACTTTTCCTCTTTACTTTCTGGTCTCTCAGAAAGTCTCTGGCGTCTCTCAGTGCAACTGCTTAGCAAATTGTCAAACCAAAAGTAGACAGAAAAGAGTACAAAATTAATTAAGAAGAAATACCTCTTGCATATACAATTTTAAAAAAATACTTATTGGTATGTTAAATCTTGTAGTCCACCTCCAGAACACCATATTCTGAGCTATTACCACATACATTGACTGAACATCCAGTGTCATGGAACTTTTTGTACCATGAACCTGGCGGTTACTATGGGGACAGGGAAGCATAGTGGAAAACTGGCAACAGCACTACAGAGATGGCTGTGTGCAAAGCAGAATAAATGCATGGGGTTGTTTGGACCTGGATGAATTACTTGCATTGAAAAGCAACTTTTATTTTCAATAACATACTAAGACCTCCTTCTTTCACTGCCAGGAGTGACTGACATGTTTTGCCAGGATTTGCAAATACACTTATTCTTGCAAGACTTCCCAATAGAATTTAAGCTCCAGCTAAGTGCCATTACTTTACCCACATTACTCACAACAATTACCCAAAAGAAACGACGTGTGTGTGTAGTGTGATTTTTCTTTGTGCCATGAACCAAAGTAACTTTTCTGCATCCTTATATATATAGAACTTGAAGCATTTCTGCTCAGACTCCCAAGCTGAGTATTTATGAAGTGCCATTCCTATTTGAGTTTTTTTCCATGCCGTGTCACAACCAGGAGCTTGAGCTTAAACCTGAGATAAGATTGAGGACAACTTTAAGACATTTGTTCAAGGTTTGGAAAACCTAGATGGAGTTCTTTGCTCTGCCACAGATTTCCTATGAGCCTACCAACACTCATTTGCTATTTCTTTAATATAGGTAGAGTAATATCAAAGAACAACTTTGTTCAATAGTCTTCTAATTCTCCTTATCTTTTTAAACAAAATCCTTGGCAAGGTTTGGCCAACCACTTATTTGTGGGCACATGACAGGGACTATTAATAATAAGCAGAATGGATTAGTCCAAATCCATTTTAGTCTTTTCCACCCTGTGCAGTCCTGCAATACTAATCAAAAAGGCTTTGCATACCTCTTCATGCCTTTATGAATACAATACATACTCATTTTATACTACTCTGAAGGGCTTCCTCACACTGTTTCAGAAACTTTGAAAAAACACACAAAACCAATCATTATACCTTATGCTAATAAGGTCACCAAGGCACACAAGACTAGATTCACTATAGTGCAGACATGGCCTTCCCACCATGGAGCTTCACAGACAGAAAACAGTCCTTGATACTGTCCTACTTAGAAATGTAGATTTAACTAATGTGTTCCAGTTTCATAAGTGTAATATGAGGATAAAGCTTCTTAATCTCGAGTCTTTATGTGAAGAGATGTATATTCAAAATAATTAAATATTTTAATAGTATTTGACCATCCTTCTACAGCTAAGAATTAAGAATTCTGAAATCTAGTGCATGTCTTCTGTAAATTCACTGAATCAGAAAATGTTCCTTTGTTTATTTATTTAGGAAGAATACTTGTGCATCATAATTACAAAAGGAGCATCTAATAGTTTATGCAAATTCATTCGAAAATTACTCAAATGAACATTGACAATACTGACAAATACTAATCTGAAGTATTAACTGTGCTATAATACTTATACCAGTATAACTGAAGATTTTTTCCAGAATAAGAGGGATTCTAGAAGCGTTTACAAGAATAAATGAGTGGAAGAATAACATAAATTAGCTAGGAAGCTGTTTTGGGCATGTTGGACTATGAAGAAAACCCTGAAATTAAAAGAAAGGTTGTGCAGACAGGCGACTAAAGGATAAACATCAAAATGAAGGTAACGTTGCTATGGAGAGCTTTGAAAATGACAGAGCAGCTCGGG
Organism: Vanellus vanellus; assembly: GCF_965231255.1. Classification (NCBI taxonomy): domain Eukaryota; kingdom Metazoa; phylum Chordata; class Aves; order Charadriiformes; family Charadriidae; genus Vanellus; species Vanellus vanellus. The sequence continues at coordinate 14,464,886 of NC_138908.1, read as the reverse complement.
TTTAAAGCAAGAAAAATGAATGAAGTAACATATAGATTTAAGAGTGAAGAGAAAGAAAAAAGGATAAACTAATGGTCTGAATGAACTAAAAAGGGGTATTTCATTAAATGTATTAGATTTGCACAATGTTGTAACAGAAATTGCCACAGTGAAAGCAGTTCTGCTGATGCACGTTTATAAAGATAAAAGCAGTATTTTAGGAGAGGAAAAGCAGAGGGCATCTTACAAATATCAAAGTATTTCATCAGGGAAAAAAAAATATTCAAATTTGGAATGTGATCTCTGGTAGTATTGTTATTTTTATAATTTAATTTTCCTTAACACTAACATTATTTTTTATTCAATATCTATATGCAGAATATGATTTGTATATAAAAGTGACTCTACCTTTTAAGAATAGGTCTAACAAGATATTTAAGGAAAAAAAAAAAAAAAAGATTTATCTGCTAAGGAGGATGTGGAGTCTCCATCCTTGGACACAGTTCTCAGCAATCTGTTGTAGGAGACCCTACTTGAGCGCTGGGGTTGGACTAGAGACATCAAGGGGTAAGTGCCAATCTTGTTGATTTTATGATTCTATGAAGTGTAGAAAACAGGATAGAAATATTTTACCAGACAGTTATATTTTTTAGGTTTCATATGTATCTTTTTAAATAGGCTTAATATAGACACATTAAGAGAGGGGCAGTCTAAGAATAAAGCTGATTGTTATGATCTGAACAATTTGAAATTTGAAAGACACAGATTTTTCTCAAAAAAGAGTCAGTTTTGCATGCTTAACTCCTGAGAATTACTCATTTCTACAGTGCTACCCACCAGACAATTAAAAAATAAAACAACCACACAAAAACAACCCAAAGAAGAAAAAATCCCCAACCTAAAAAATTATTACATTTTGAGCAGACGCTGTTGTAGTTTCTTTTTATACAATTGAGTGATGAATTTACCAACATTGTTTGTAGACTATTTCAAACTGAATAAATTTCTTTGCCTATGTATATTAACAGCTTAAAAATAATGAAATAAGAACAAAATCAGTTTGCAGTCAAAAGTAGACAGCGTATTCACATTCACACCAGGAAGGTCTCCCAAAACAGCAATGTGGCTACTTTGGCAGTCATATAAATGAATGAAAAATGCATTAATGCAAAAATGCTAAGATTTGGGACTGAAAAACAAAAAAGATAAAGAATTTTCAGTGAGAGATTTTTGTTGCAAGTGGCATAGCTAGATCTGTTGTGATGATGGTCATCTGGCAAAGGGCAGCACAGATGTGAGCTATTGTGTATATTACAGCATAGTAAAATTTACTGTAAACAAGTATTTAGTCTACCTTATCATTCCAAAATCACAGTTTGGTTTCATTCTTGAGAAGGATATTGCACTCATCAATCTGAGAAGCCTTCTTCTGATTTTGAAGCAATTTTTGTTTTTAAGAGAGCTGGAAGGAAACTTTCTCCCATCTTTGGATACCTGTATCATTAAGACTATGATATCTTAACTCAGATTTTTCCCAAAGAAGAGTGCTGCCACCTGTGGTCGTCTCTGCAATACTTATGGAAACAGCAAATGTTGAAAGAAATATAAGAGAAAGGGAGAAAGAAGTCAGGTTTTAATGCAAAGCTTTTATTTCCCTTTTTATTTCCCTTTCGTTTACTCTGCTTTTCATATCAATGCATTCCCAGATTTTTTTCCCACTTTTTCTTAAAACTTAGTCCTTATGGACAAAAAAAACCCCAGCATTTGCTTTGAATGTTTTCCGTGTGGGAGCTTCAGGATCTGGGTTCTTCACAAAAAATAACTAGTTGTTTCAACATTATATCTGCACAACTGGCGTTCAGTTTTCCAGGAGAAGTTCCAGAACAGCATAGAACAAAGGTTGATCTATGTAGTTGCCACAAAGACCTTTCTTCTGAGAGTGACTTTTCTATTAATGCATCTTGCCTTCCATAAATGCTGTAATTTGGTCAGAAATATTCATTTCTACATTTTGACAAGTGTAACACTCAGTCTTAAAAATACCAGTATCTAAAAAGGACACTTAGATAAGCTCATGCAATATTGGGTATGGACAACACTTGAAGTCAGACAGAGGGGATGACTTCAGGAAGAGAGAAGGCTCAAGGGGGACTAAGAATCAAAGAAAAAGGTAGAAAAGGACACTTATTTATTGTACTTATTATCTCCCTTGTGTAACCTGAACTACTGAATACTACACCAGTAGTCTTTTTTTCCACTATTCATAAAAACACACTAACTCCCTGTTACACTTTAACATCACAGACCACTTCCTTCTTTTGCATCGCAAATCAGAGGGCATTATTTTTCCTCTTGCAGTAGAGAACTCAAATTTTATTTCAACAGCAGTAGTGAGATCAAAGTTATTTTATGATAGCTTTGGAGATATTATTTTTAAGCATCTGCATTGACACATCTGAATAAGAATTGCATCATGTTGGCCTTTTTTTTGGAATGGTTTTGAAAATCAAATGGCTTTTGTACAAATGTTCACAGGAAACAAAAATACTGTGAAGATGAAAGCAAACCCATTATTCTTATTCTAATGAATATTTTGAAACACCTTCTTTTTCAGATTAGATTATTTTAAAGGGTATTAAAGCTAGAGCTATATGGGATATATAATGAGATCATTTGTGCCTATGTTCTTCTGAGCATGAAACGCGCACATTCCTGCCAGAAACCTGAACAAAACTCTTGCCTACAATGATCATTTTTCAAGACCCTACATGAGGAGAGAATCTACTCTCTTTGCAAAGCTGAAAACTTCAGCTGACAACTTTTTAATACACCTTTTAATACTCTCTTGTTTTGTTTGAACTCTGATGAATTTTTATTATGAAAGTTAGGGATTTGATGACAAGAAACAGTAAATCATAACTTTAAGCAAACTGTGATGTGTAGCCATGAATTCAATGCATTTATATGAATGAATGTGAACTAAAGTGAAAGAGACTGACAGTGGCTAAAAAGCTGAAGGAACAGAGCAATTCACAGAGGGAACCAGAGACAGTGAGCAAGGACAGACTGGGAAACAAGGCAGAAAAAGCAAGAGTTATTCCGAGTAAACTGGGATCAAGTTGCAAATGTATGGATTTCCATACAAAAAGTATGGAACTGGGGCAAGTTAGTCCGGATGGTGGGGAAAAATTGTCATGTAGTAGGGCAAATGATTTTGCGTTTTGTCTGCATTTCAAAAGACAGTGGTAAGTAAAAAGAGATCACAAGGACTGTTTGCAGTAAAATATTACTGTTAAGAGAAAAATATGGTGAGGAAAAGTCTAATATTCCTAGAAAGTCTCAAAAATTATGCTTCAGAAAAACTTGTAAACAGGAGTAGCAGAACCCTCCTTTTTTTAATAAGATCTGAAGTTAGGTGAGTTAACCATGGTTTTGGAATTTATCACAGAAGTTTTGCACTGCTTTAGCTCAAATGTCCTTCAGTAGATAAAGAACAGTGATAACAATAATGGCACTGTCATTTCACATCCAGACCTGCAAGTGTGATAACAGAAATTCAGCTAAAAAAGGAACTCACCTTATTAAGCTGTAGCGTTTTCTATAAAGATTCAGATATATCAATTCTGCCTTTAATATTGGCTTGATCTAACTACAAACAGAAAGTGAGGATGGAGGAATTTCTAATTTTCATTATCAGCTTTTCCTTTCCTGTGTACAATAGATCAAGCCTGGTAGTTGGAAAGAAGCAAGATATGCAAGTTCTGTAACTAGTGTTGTCACAGCCTGGGTGTAGGACCTTGGCAAATAGGCCATTTTTTCCCCTTTATCGCTGATTGCCATGCTACATTTTGCCTGTTTGACTATTGCTGCAGCAGAAATGTTATTATCCATTCCATTTGCAAGTACATCTGTACAATGTTATGGACATTATTATAACCTTTTCTTTTTACAGAAGTAAGAGTTGACCCTGACTTGGTCTGCTTGTTAGGACATCTTTGGGGATGACCCGCAACCACTGCAATTTTTGAGTAGCTTTTAGATTTCTCTGAAGCAACTGGCATACCTGGCTTTGGAAATAACTGCACCGGCTGTTGAAATTACCACTTTCAACTATTTATTACTGTGTATCTGCAGAGATTATTTATCCTAATTTCTGCCACTTGTAAATTTACCAGTCAATTCTGAACTACACTGGAGAGATAAACATGGTTATTTGTAAAAAGTCAGTGAAGGTATGTTGAACAATGAACTTTGCTTGAGTTGCATTTGGAAGCACACATCAGACCTGAGGTTTTGGTGTTTGCTTTCCAGTGAAAAAAACGCAAGCCTATTAAGGTGGTACTGTGGTTAGATTGTATAGCAGGATCAGGAAAATGACATGAAAATGACATCTGCTGTAATGATTGCTGGTTTGATCCTATAAATTACACTGATCTTTCCTCATCATCTTTGAGGTAACTTATTGAAGGGTAGATACTTAGGCTGTTTTAAGTCTCAGGACACAAAGCATATGCTAAATGGTGGCCACTGACACAGACCGGCTCAGGAGAATATTTTTTTGGGAGTACAATGCACTATGACTATTATCCTGCAGTCAAAATGAAAATGATGACAACTCAAAAACTGTACTGCAATAGAAACAGGTGTAACCTCTTTATAAGAAATTCAGGAATATCTTTACCAACATTCCCCTCAAAGATTTTGAAAAGATTATGTTTATCTAGCATAAATTAATCTAAAACAGAATTAATCTAACCATGTTGAGACGACAGTATTTTGGATCCTTGTATTCTCCTATATCTTATAAGGATAATAACCTTATTTCATGAGACAGAAATGCCTCCTATTTCCTTTCACCTGCAGAAGGTTTATTCATTATGAATAATTTACAGTGCTATTTTATTATTCTCCTGAGAAGGACACGAGTCTTGCATTTTGCCCTGTACATGATGGTGTTTTTAGCAATTCTCTAAGAGGGAAAAATCTGAAAGGAATCTGTTTTCAACTCAAATAGGGGAATAGCAGAAATGCAGCTGATGTGGAAAGTCTTTGCTACAGAGAAATTAAAGATTTTGTATTTATAAAGAGCCTTCCAGGTCTGTACAGCAATGTTTATTCAAATACTTCTGGAATCCATATTTTAAAGGAATAATCAGTGCATTAAATGTATAAAATGTGAGAAAAAAAAAAAAAGACAGTAGGAAATAGTATTCTGCAGATTTGAAATGGACTGTAAGCAGTTTTACCTGTTAGAGGTTTCATTTGTTTAGGAGTCTCAAGATTAGGAGTTTTTATTAGGTTTTTTGTATGGGTTTTTGGGGGGGGAAGATTTTTGGGGAACTTTTGATAAATTTAACTGTAAATAAATATTCAAATAATATTCAAGTAAATATTCAATAACAATAATTACAGGCTGATATATTCCATATCAGCTGGAATTGCCAAACACTGTCTTCTTGTAGTCTCCCACAGAGAGACTGTGTAGTCAGTATTCCCACAAGAGAAGCAGAATGACTCAACTTGTTCTGGACTGTGGTTTCAAGTTGTCTGTGAGCAAAATGATCCGAGTTTTGTCCACAAAAGCAAATTTCTCTAAACATAATCTTAAACAGTTACTCTTATGATCTTTCAAAAAAAAAAAAAAAAAGTCTTCTAACCAGAACAGTAAACATGCTGTAGTGTCATAATATTCACCAAATTCAAGTTTTACTAGGGTATTAGAATCAATAATAGAAATACTTTAAATATCTGTGTATCTAATACTGTTTTCTGAAAAAAAAAAAAAAAAACAGGTCAGTCTTTTTATTTGATAAAATTATCGTAGGAGGTCTGTAATTGGAGGATTGAATCACCAGAAGTTTTCTTCAGGTGAAGAACTCAGCTAACACATGAAAAGTGGGGTATAATGAGTATGGATGAGATGAAGTTTCTACCATTTCCAGCCATAAAGACCTAAGTAGATTCAAGGTAATTATTCTGACAAAAAGCAAAAGAAAAAATATGTCACAGAATCACAGAATGATCAGGGGACCTCTGGAAATCACCTAGTCCAACCCCCCTGCCAAAGCAGGGCCACCTGCAGCAGGTATATTTAATTGCAAAATGGAGGAGTTTTAGTGATTCTAATGTTGCGATTTACGTGGAATTAAAGACAAGAAAATTTTCTTAGATGAAATCAAGGAAGTTCAAAGCACTTCTGAAAAAGAAACGTGCACAGCTTAAGATTCAACATAATTCTTGTTACCATAAACAGCAAGCATTTTTTAATTAGAAAATAAATTTTGAAAGTTTTATGGATTTTAAGTCAAGGCAAGTGCTGTAAAGCAACAATTCAAAGAGACATTTTGATTTCAAATGTGTGGATTTATTGATCGCTTGTTAAATAAATGAAATAGTTACTTTACGTATTAACACAAAATTGAATAAAATTATGCATTTACCAGCTAGAAAAAAATAATCCATTTTGGCTTATAAAGTGGTAAGTATTCTTTTGCTAGTGTGAACATTCCCTTTTTAATTCAAGGCAATGTGCTGATTAGTGGAATAATTTAGAATTTTTTTTAAAATGTGTTATATCAGTGGAGAGATAAATTCATTTTTCAATAAGCTGTCATTCTCCTCCCCCTCCCTGCCCCCCTGCCCCCTAGATATTTATGTTTTAGTCAAAGTAATAAAGTTGTCCCGTAGGCATTCATTATTAACATCATAGGTTCAGGTAACAAAGTACTATGTTCAGCCATGATATTCATTATATTCACCCAGATGAAAACACGTGTTGGCAAAATTAGGAGGTAAAAATGGGAGAAAGTCTTTCATTAAACTATCCAAAATTCCATTCCGCTTTCTTGTTGAAATGTCAATTCCAAGACAAATAAGTAATTGCGATGAGTCATAGCTCTTTTTTTTTTTGTTTTGGGGCCTCAGCAGTGGACCTTAAACAGGCTGGTCACTTGTGGAGCTGATTGTGTGCCATTTTGGAAGCTGGGTTATTCTCACTCATCAGGGAATGGAAGTAAAGTTTCAGGTATTAAAATGCCTTTCCTAAGGCTTATTTCGTTGCTAGCTTGACATACAAGCCAACCTGCAAAACTTCAGGTAACAACTCCTATGGGCTTTTCGGGATCTATTTGTTAAAGAGAAGGCACACAATTCTTCTTCACTTCTTGTTTTTTTCTTCCTTTAAGAGCCTTTCTAAGTGGCCAAAACAGAGATTGAACAGCCCCTCCACTTGAAAATAGTTCAGTTGTGAAAGGATAGGAATAGGTTCTTTTATAGGCACCTGCTGTTACCTGTACCTGTGCTTAACAAAGATGGCAGTCCCTGGCAGGGAATGGAACTTGGAGATAAGTGATAGTTAAAAAAGAAATATCCATAAATCATCCTTTTGGGCCTATTATTGCATCAAGAAGAGAAAAGAAAGCTTTGCCACACATAAGATTATTTAGCGGAAGTCATGAGGGAAGGGAATAGCTTTCTTCCCTTCCACTCTGATTACCTAAAGGCTCAGATAGTTAGGATAACTTTGTATGCTTATGCAAATTAAACCTTCTTTAGAGGTTCATTCACCACTAATTTTTCATTTGAAAAGCTTCTCAACACTCTGCTGAGCATAGTAATTTATAGCAGCAAAGTCTGATGACAAAAGCTCAGTCTTTTAATTCTTTCTCAGGGCAGAACTTAGTGGATATGTGGATTTGTGAGTTTTTGTGTACCTAATTTTTTTATTTGAGTTTTGCCATATTTATTGTTTGCGTAAATCCTTTATGTTAGTGTAAGTCCTGCTAAAAATACTAAAAAATAAGTTGTATGAGCTCTCCTAAACATATTATTTTCTCCTTTATCTTAAATGTTTAATGTTCCATTTCACATATGAAAATGTCTTGCAATATAATTTTTATGTACATGGCCCTTTGTAAACTGGTTATTTCTGTAGTAAGCGTGGCTAGAATTACATTGAGTGGAGTCTGGTTATTTTTGCTATTTTACTTCTTATATTTTATTGAACACTTTATACACTTTTCGGATTGCCAGGGGAAGGATTAAATGATGAACTCTACTAGTTTTTGAATCGTCTTTTAAGGACAGATAGAACTGATGACAACATCTCGCAATTACTATTGTGTCAGCCCAACAGAACAAATGGTATACTTTGAGATTTAAGAAAACAAAACAAACACACACACACAAAAGTCAGGAATCACAGATGTTACCATTTCTTTTCTGTAAAATCAGTCTTCCCAGCAGTCATTTGTGTCTTGTGGCCAGAACAACAGGAGCGGGAAGTACTGTCCCATGCTTTTACTGGTAATCCAAACACCACCTGTACTGTGTGGGGAATGGACAAAAATTGGCATGTGTTTTGACTGCATTTTGTGATGTGTTTTTCTGTCTCTGTATAGAACTACATGCCTTCTACTTCTTAATCCTCCACAACAAGTGGACCGGTAGTATCTATGATACAGACAGATGATCAGTGGAAAAGAACAAATTTCATCAATGATGAGGAGTTAGCTGCCTTTCATATTTCACTATGGAAGGTTTGCTTAAAATGTAAAATGAGTGTGTTATTAAGTATTTTAAGAAAAGATGCATATTTCTTTAACAGATATTTTCAACATGTAAGGGGAAATTTAACTTTTTTGAAAGCTATGCAAAGGTGGGAAAAAACTTTGTAAGCACCACTGTAGTATTTATCATCTCACATAAGAGGTTACATCCTAATCCCAAGGTAAATGGTCTGACTTTACTGCAGTTGGGGCAGATTTACACCAGTTTAAAAGAGATAAGATCTCTCCATATGTGTTTATCCCAGGAAAAATGTCCTTTTTTCGTATTCATCCATCAAAGCATTGATCTGTAGGAAAAACTGTGCTATAAAGTGAGGTAAGCAAACAGATCTGAACTTCTCTATCAGTCTTATTGAGCATCATAGCAATTACTCTTGCTGTCAAGAGAAATAAAGTATGATATCCTTTGAGTTTAAATGTGTCAAATGTAGTTCTCCAAAATATAACACAAACTGCAGACTCTAAAAACCAGACTGCAGGCTGGAATTCTATTCGCAGCCACCAGTGGGATGTGTAGGCATCTGACTTGCAAGCTGGCCTTTCACAGGAAGGAAGGAAATGGCATAAATGTGCTGTAAATCCCTGCAGAAAGGTGGATCTCAAGTTGGTGGTGTGACAGTGCGTACCCTTTTGCATACTTTGACCACATGCACAAAACAAGCAGGCACCACCTTTTTGATATTTTCCATTTTCAGGATTTGCATAGCTGTTTATTTAAGATGTCTTTTCCCTACAGTAACTCCCTCACTGCTTTAGTTGCCTCCACCTACTTCAGGGTTTATTTTACAATAAAGACTTTGTAAATCTGTGTTGAAGGGCTTATGCCTTTTGAAGGGCTTATGGAAAACTATTAAGTATTTCCACATTCAACCTCTCTTTCTTACCTTGGAGCTGTCCTTTTCCTCCAAAAAGGACAACATAAATCATAACACAGGTCAGCTGGAGAAGTAGAAATACAATTCCTTCAGCAAACCCTTTTATTTCCATTTATATTTTACCTTATTTTTTGAGTTTCAACATAAAAAAAAAAAGAGCAGTGTTAAATATTAAGCTGATGATCAAAATAGAGCATATTGAAAGAAAAAGTGAACATCTCTTGCTAGTTACCAGGAGTTTTGGTCTTTCAGTTTCTTTCTCTACAAGTGCAGATCCATTAGAGCTCTGTTTTCCAGCTCCTAAATCAGGGGTCTGCTTTAGCGGAGGCACACAGCCCAAGCTAAGAAGCTGTATCACACATCGGAGGATGGTGGGAAGGTAGTGGCAGCAGTCCCAGGTCTAGAGAGGAATGAGGAAAGGATTCAGCAATGTGGAAAATATCGCCCTTATTCTTATTTGAGGAACATCCAGATACAGCCTGCAGAGTTCCCACTGGTAGCACTTCCATTTGTTTTCAGTCCATTCAAACCAGTCTTCAAGTGAACATAAATACAACATGCAGCAGAGATAAACCTTATAGGGATTTCTGCCACTGGTTTACCACAGCTGTTCGGTTATGCCGCTTAACTTCTACATTTATACTGAATGGAAATAACCATACCCATCAAGCTTGGTGATGTTTCTGAAGAAGAAATTTATTTTTATTGTCAATATTTTAGAAATAATACAGGGAAAACAAAAAAGCATAAGGTATGTCTTTTTAGCTCAAAACCCACTTGTAAAACCTCACAGGGTTTCAAGCAGTGCTTTCTGTCCATGCATATTTTCTTCATCACTTCTATTCTGCATCCCGCTTGTACTAACAGCAAAGTAGAATGAAGAACAGGCTCCAAAGAAAAATAGCAGATTTCATCTGAGATGATTAAATTATGTAGAATAAAGTATAGAATATACAAAAAGGAAAAAAATCTAGCAAAGTAATGGGCAAATCCAAGTTCTTTTTAAGTCAATGAAGCATTCATTCAGACCCTAATGATCTCATAAATATTATCTGTCTCCAGCTTGATGAAATACAAAATAATGCTGTGTTTATGATTTGAATAAAAGGACCTTTTCCTTTTAAACTCTCAGGTGTACTATAGTAGAAAAAAATAGTTTACATATTCTGCCTTCTTAGAGCAATTTAAAACAAGTCTTAGACATCTAATAACTAATAACATGCATTTAACAAGTTAATATTTCTGATTTCCAAAAGTGTTTTGTAATCATGATCACCAAAGTATTCATTAAGTTTATAAAAACTTCTGATGGCTTATTATTGTTAAGGTATTGAGAAGTTGTTCTGAGAAGAAACAGTTCTGTAATGGTTCACGAACATATAAAGAACACTGCATGGGATAATATAAGGACTAAGTGGAAATTAGGAGTGGGGGAAAAAACTATTATTGCTCTCCAAATTCTAGCCTCCTACATGCTTTTTGATTTTATTGTTGTTGTTTCACTAACATATGGCTCAAATTTGCAGTAAATATGCTTAACATCTTGGTAAACGTGGAGTTGAATAAGATCCTTGATTCCATATATGTGTATATATATATCTACTATACTGTAATGCTAAAATTAGGATCAAGATGCCCTTTATTCTTTGATTGTTATTAGATTGTCTTCATCATGGTTCTAATGTATTTGTTTAAGTCCTAAATACAATTAATATTATTTCCTCAAAAGATGGAAAGAAAAAGCTCTCTGAAACACCAAGAAATCAAGCTGAGATGCAAACATCTCAGTTATCATTTTTCTGTTAGTTGCATGTCTTTTTTTTGGTTGATGATCTTAACTGCAGCACTGATTACTTTCTATACCCCCATGAAAAAAATTGAGCAGAAGTGCGGAAGGGCAGAACCGAGTATATATCTGTACAATATGTACTGTACTCGGCACTACTGAGGTCCCACCTCAAGTACTGTGTTCAGTTTTGGGCCCCTCACTACAAGAAGGACATTGAGGTGTTGGAGTGTGTACAGAGAAGGGCTACAAAGCTGGTGAGGGGTCTGGAAGACAAATCTTATGAGGAATGATTGAGGCAACTGGGGTGGTTTAGCCTGGAGAAGAGGAGGCTGAGGGGAGACCTTATCACTCTCTACAACTACCTGAAAGGAGGTTGTAGAGAGGTGGGGGCTGACCTCTTCTCCCTGGTGACAAGTGATAGGATGAGAGGAAATGGGAAAATTTTTTTTCACTGAAAGGGTTATTAAACATTGGAATAGGCTGCCCAGGGAGGTGGTGGATTAGCCATCACTGGAGGTGTTCAAAAAAAGGGTAGATCTGATCCTTGGAACTTAGAAGTGGTTTTGTCAGGGTAGGTTAATGGTTGGATTTGATGATCTTAAAGATCCCTTCCAACCTCAGAAATTCTATGATTAATATGGACAGCAGATAGAAAGAAGTGGAACAGGAATTTTAGGTCCCACGATCAAGGCTTAGATGATGTATGAAAAAGTCAGTTTAACTTTGTGAAAAAATAAACATTATTTCCCTTTTCTACTTCTGTACTGGTTTTGGTTGGGATAGAGTTAATTTTCTTCTTAGTAGCTCATACTGTGCTATGTTTTGGATTTGTGACTCCCTGCAGGGATTGAATGAGCAGCTGTGTGGGGCTTAACTGCCTACTAGGGTTAAACCACAACAATTCCCAAAATAACACAGCAAATTCTTTTTCTTTTTCTTTCCTTTTTTTTCTTTTTTTATCTTTTTTTTTCTTTTTTTATCTTTTTTTTTTTTTCTTTCTGTAAAGCCAAGGATAACTAGTTCAAAGGGGAAATCTTGCTGCAGTTAATTGTTGCTGTCTTAGATCTCAAATACCAAATATGTAACTAGTGGCTAGTTTAGGAAAGGGGTTAAGAAAGCAGGCAGCTCTTGCCTGCTAGGCATGCAGAATTTAAAATGATTGCTAGACCCTTCTTCAGTCAACACAACCAATCTATGCATTAAAACCAGAGCTCTGTTTTCTCATTCAGGCTGGACCAGCGGTATTCAGATCAGTGAATACTGACCAGATGTATATCTGACCTCCAAATTTTGGAGGGATTTGGGACACAGAGACCTAGCAACATGTCCAGCAGGCTCACAGTGATATTTCTTGATCTTTCTGATCTAGAGAGCAGGAACATTTTACAGAGAAAGAAAGCTGGTGTTTAGGATACTAGTGCTTAGAGTTGTTTCATTCCCTGAAGACCTGAAAAAAAAGAAAGAGTTTGGAGGAGACAGATGCATGACATAATTTGCCTTCTGTCCTATTTTTCTCATGATGGAATGAACATTACGCTCTCACAAGTGTAGACAGACTCTGTTACTGAATTTCATAAGAAAAAGAGAACAGACCTGAGCTATATTCTCTTAAAAACCCTGGTCCTTCATACACGTATCCCACTTCTCAGTTAAGTCCATGCCATCATTTAGTGATAGATGTGACTACAGTCACACAGTAGTGTCTGAGCCTTCCATAACATACCTTTCTTATCCATTGGACATACCACCTTGAGCTCAGTCCCATCTTAAACATGTTTCAACCACATTATGAGCCAGGGGAACGTGCCTCCTCCTTGGTCTAAGCAAAGAAAGCATGGTTCTGCTTACAAAGGACTCATCTGGCAACACTGGGTAAGGTTAACCTCTATATTTCAACTGGAATGGGGTCATACCTGCTACAGCAATTTCAGCCCAGCCTCGCAGCTGGCAAAGTAGATGTAATTAAACTATTTGCTTCTCCTATTTTGACTTAGTCTGCTGATACTGTGTGGATTTTCCCAAAGAGAAAACATTAAGAGTCATTACGGAATTCTACCACATGCAGCATTCATGTTGCCTAAGCATGAGCTAACAATATTTGACCTGTAACACTTAGAAAATTCTCCTTTGTCTTGTAGTAAAATAGGACTTGCAAGTTAGGATGGGGCCTGGAAATTTGCTGAGTTCTTTATAAATACAGAATAAAGCCTAATTCTGCCTCTGAGTATATCCTGAGCCAACCATGCATGACTCTCATCAACTGTGGAATTAAACATAACGTAACATAACAACGAGTTTCTGAGTAGGAAATACCAAACAATTTTCAGGACATGTGTTCACTATGAGTATAATCTCAAGAAGTACTGGGAAAACGTTTTTCCCATGAGGACAGCCAGGCAGCAGAGTTAGGCTGGAGGTGGTGCCGAGGTTTCCAGCCTCCCTGGGATGAAGCCGTGAGCAGCTTGGTCTGACCACACAGCTGGGCAGCAGCCCAGACTAGGGAACTCCTGAGTCCATGCCAGCCCAAATTGTCCTCCAGTGCTACAGTCCTGAATGATTCTGTGATCCTATGAAGAGCTGTTTGTCTCATTATATCAAAGAAAAATCCATCCCACATTAAATATAACAGGTTAGTTTGTTTCCAGCAGTAACAAAATGCAATCTCCATAAAATCCTCTCTGCAAAGGCTGATGTAGTTTTGCTTCCCATACTGGTCTCTGAACGAGCAAGAATCTGGCATGAAGCATTGGTTTTGTAAATATTTGTATGGTACTCCTCCTCTGACTGAGATTATTAGCTTAAATTCTGCTTTCTGTAGACATTTATGAATTCAATGCCTGAATACTCAAATTTTTATCATTGCTAATAAGAAATCTGAAAAGGAGACTTGAGTGGGAGTGGTGACCACTGGACTTAGTTGTCATTTTTTGCGTTATTGTTGTCCACTGTTAACAGTGACATATGTTTTATGATGAGAGTCTGTTTTTATGATCATCTGCACTTTATCTTCTAAATCTGAGTGTCTAGAATTTCAGGTTTATTGTAACTTAAATTCCCCACTGGTTATTCTGGAATTCACATTTACAAAACTTGACCTTCCCAAAAGGTTTCTTATATAAACCTTTATGTCTAACAATACAAGTCTTTCTCCTCGGAACTTGGGATAGAAAGAAAAGAGAAATTTTATTAGCTTTGCACTCCTCCAAAAATATTCTTCTCATAAAAACATTTTGGACAACTTCAAATATCATTTTATGTATAATATTTATATTCCAAAATATTAAACGTATGTCTCAAGTAAATCAACCCAAATTATAACACAATTTTTCATTGCAGTGTCTTTTACAATCAAGTGACCATGTTGATCATCCCATTTTAAAGCATATTAATGTTATGGAAAGCATAACTTATGGAATTATATTTTACAGAAAATAACTTGGTTAAACTGAATTACAAGTTTTAATCACTGTAACAATAAACTTTATGTTTATCTATAATACTACACTGCATTTATTCCTGAATAGTTATGGACATCCCCAACTTTAAACACAACTAGAAAACTGCTGTCTTATTTATCTCAGTATTCCTTCTTTGTGTTATGGTGATAAGGCTGCCTTACAGAAATTTCAGAAGGATGTAGCTATTAGTTAACTATTAATGCTTAAGAGTCAATAGGTTGGTAATGACTTTTGTAGGTCTGGATTTAGCTATGTTACAGTTTTGTATTTGTGAAGTATTCTAAATCACTGCAAGATACCTAGACTATATCTTACTGTGACTTGAATCAAGATCTGAGAACGTCTTACTCATTTTGTTAGTAAAAGCACACAGTGTAGTGTTTCTTAGCATCGATATTCTCCGTGAATATATAGGAATAATGACCAAATTAATTGTATTTATTGTTCCTCTGCTTCCTGTTTAGATCACAGTCTGGTTTGCTATTCTACCCTCAGAGAAGAAACAATCCCTTTCATTTTATGTACCTCTCTTCCCCTTTATATTGCAGCGTTTGTGATCAACCACAGTTCTCTTGCCATTTAGCAGAAGCCTGTATTGCTGGAGAAGAGTCCAGCCCCTTAAGAGGGGAAATGGAGGGGCTCAACAGTCTTGGGGAAACTGACAGCACAAAACCAGCTTGCCCTGTTGCTTTCCAGCCTATAAACATTTTCATGGCCATTTTTCAGGAAACTTTTTGTTTTTGTTCTGTTACATACTTTGACAGAAACCAAGCATTTAGATCACCCGTGGAAATAGCCTCTGTCACATGGAAGGGTACACCAATCGATGAAACGTTGGATGCTTTTGAAACACAATGTGCCACTTAATGTGACAAAACTACAACTCTTCAGCAGGACAATAAACACACTCCCAAGCCTGAAACAGCAGGCTCTACGTGGCCTAGGAAAACACAGGTTTTAAACAGTCAGAGTGCCCTTACCGCCTTCCATTTATTGCTGCTCCTTGAGTGATTGAAAGCCTCACTTCCTGTCATCCAAGACTTTCTGTCCCTGAATAAAAGTAGTGGCAAGAAAGACTTAGGAATGTAACTACAGAGACAGAGGACAGTTTGTGCACAGAAAGACATAACTGAAACCATTAGTTAAATAATTATCTGTGAATTATCTTCTCATCTGCAACACAAAACAATCTGTTCCTGCTGATCGTCCTGATGCCACCACATCTGTTAATCCAAGAACTGCTGCTTTGACATCTACATATAAGTATCATTTATTAGTGATGGATTCTATTATGTTCCTCCTACAGACCCTTATTTATCATTCATTTCTGACACCAAGGACGTAATTGGAAGAGAAGCTGAACTGATTTGGTAGAATACTATGGGTCGGGCCTGTAATCAGTGAAAATCTTTTGGTACTGATACAATGAAATATTAAGCAGGTATTTGGTAGAGTAAAGCCTAGAAGCAATATCATTTCTATTCTAAGTTAGATGTCTCATTTTCAAAGTTATAACTTTTTTTATATCATTTCATGCATGTCATTTGAGTTAAAATATATCCAGTAAAACTTCTAAAATTTTTATAACAAGATTGCCACAGAATTAGTCAAAAAGAGACTTCCCATAGAAAACCTTAACTCTAAGTGTTTGCTCAAAAACTTCCAAAAGAATTTGGTTCACTTAGGGTAGAAGTTATCAGCATAAAGTATATTGATTTATGAAAGCTTTCTGGAGTCTCAAAGGTACCCAGAAGTTCCTAATCTCATGTTTTAGTTCTTCTCTCTATTTTCAGGATTTTCAGCTGAACTACACTTTTTACGATGAATATCAGTTTTACCGACAGTGAGATTCATTTGCCTCAAAGAAATATTGAGGGAACGAAAAGGAAAAATTAGCGCCAAAAAGTTTGCCTGATGTACGGCAACATTTGTACTCAGCATACCTGTAATTTAGTACTCCTTTGGGCCACGAAGTTTACTGGAACCTTACAGGTTTGAGAAAATCAAATATGGGTTTTCTATAATCGATATTATATAACCAACATAACACAGACAGTATAAACTTGGCTAATAAGGAATTACAAATTAATATTACCATACTGAAGGGAAGTGTCATGAAAGGAATGTCTTTAGTCAGTCAGAATCTTATGCTATGTATTTCTCCAATAGGACAACAATGTTTACAAAGCCAGTAGGGGCATTTGGCACAGTAAAATATAAAGGGTATGCTTTAGAGGAAGTGTTCGTAGTTTTCCTCATTCATGCCCGTGTTAATGATGTCATCCTGCTTCTGCCACGTTGTCTTATAAACAATCAACACCTGCTTTGTTCTTTTTAGCAAAGACTTCTGATTAAAGAAACCTGAAATTCCATATATTTTAGCATGACTCATCAGACATTTTTCTAATAAAACTGAGAAATCTTAGTCTAATGCTCACTGGAGCAGGTAGCTGTGGTGATAAAGGAATTCCTATAGACTTTAACCATCGATCCCCTTAACCAATACATCCATTCACTACCTAATAGAGTTTTAATTTTTGAAGTCATGTGAACTAAATGGGGGCTTATTTTGGCTTTTCAATTTTGAGCTTTCAAAACATCAATTTTATTTCAATATAAATGAGAATAAAACTCTGCCATCTGTGATCTTCATGAAGCAACATCAAAGGTAAAAATAAAAAGGTTTCCAAAGTTCTAATTAGGATTATACTCAGGTAATTTTTCTCAGGAAAAAAGCTTAATGTGTTTTTTAAAAATGAGAGGTACTGCTATAAAAGCAAAAGAAAAAACCCTTCTTTTGTTCCCAGGTTTTTGTCTGTTTTTTAAACCAATTAATTTAATATTCTTTAGACATCTCAAATATATACAGCGCAGAACTAATAGCACTGTCATTTTGACTATAAGAGGAAGAGTGACCAGCAAAAAGGACTAAATGATCCTGCCCCACTGCTTGGCACTGGTGAGACCACTCCTGTTGTGATATCCCAAGACGTGGGCTCCTGGTGCAGGACAGACCTTAATGTACAGCAGTGAGTTCAGTGGAGGGTCCCTGTGATGGTCATTGTTGGAGCCCAGGATGCACAAGGGGAAGCAGAAGGCACTGGGCTGGTCAAGCTGGGGAAGAGTAAGGGAAGGGGAGATCCCACTGATGTCTGTGAATACATGTTTGGAGGGTGTAAGGAAGGTTGGGACTGTGTGGAGTGGCTGGACATACTCAGAAGTGCATAGTGGAAGGGTGAAAAGCAACAGTCACAAGCTAGAGCATGGGAAATTCTGCCTCAAAAATCTTTATCACAATTACAGTGACCAAACAGGGGCCCAGAAAAACTATGAGACACCCATCCTCAGAGGTGATCAAAATTCAACTGGGATTGACACTGAGAAACCTGCTCTAACTAGCCTTGTATTGAGCAGCTAATTGTACCTGATGAAACCCAGAGGTCCCTTCCAAACCGCCTAGTGCTTTGATTCAATGATTAGTGGTCAAGTCACAAGTGCATTTTGCATTTATCCATGCAAGTAGAATACATTCCCTTGTTGGTAAAAGTTGTTTGTTTGTTTGTTTGTTTCTATGTAGATAAGAAACAAGTGTAACTCAATGTTTTTGACTGTACACAGATTAAAATATTATATCGGCAAAAAAAATCATTCTTCTCCTACCTACCTATGCAACTGTCAGCTTGACTATTTACACCAGGAACTACCTACATTAAAGTACTAATTTGATTATTAGTGAGCAATATCACTTCTTTCTCCAGCATAGCACATTCCCTAGTGTAAAGGTTCACAGAGGTGCTAAGAACTTATTTGAAAAGTTAAAGCTATGTCTCGGTAATTCAATACTTTTCTGAACTATGTCAGATATTCAGATATTAGAGGATAAACTTATCATCTTGCTGAGGCTATAGGCCACGCTAATCAGAGCAGGTTAACACCTTCATCACTTCTCCTTTTTATACTGGGAATTGCTTTTTCAGAAGTCAATGTTGTCTTTTCTCTCCCTATTAAAGGTTAAGAGTTTACCAAATTAGATGCCAAAATAGTTTTCAAGATGTTTCCCCACTGGAATGGTATTAACTGGCTGAAGCTATGCTTGTTAGAAGCAAAAAGAATTTGATAGAATACTAAAAACACTTTGAAGCTACCTAACTGAAAGAGATTTATGCTTTTACCTATTTTCCCTAAAACATATTCTCATTTTGAGCTAATTTTTTTGGTTGGGCTGTAATAAATAGCTTTACCTTCATATTTTGAGTCTCTGAGTTTTCCCTGTGATGCGTTGCAAGCTTAACATCTTGCAAAGATGTGTCTTTGATTTTTTAAAGGACTTCCTTAGTTGTTTCCCCAGGCACAGTTTTATCTCTGATGAAGTCAAGGAGAAAAAAGGTTCTCCAAAATGGCTGTATATAGCTCCTTTGAAAGTAGGTGTGTGTCAAATCCCAATCCCAGAAACAGAATTTCTTATGGTAAAGTTCAAAATGTGCCTTTCAGATCTTTCATTCTTCTCGCTGAAAACAAGAAGCCAAGAGGCAAATCCTAAGACCCCCCAAACCTGTGACTCCTGACATTAAGATACATGGCTTTAACTTAACCATTACCTTTTTTCCCTCTTATCAAACTAAAGCTAGATCAAATGTCAGTCCAAGAAGAAGTGCTAAAGTTCTCTTATCCATATGAATGTAAACCTACAGGTCCACTCATGTTAGCTGCGAGAGTGCACAGTTCTTCTGGGAGTTGAACTGGTATAGGTGTGCCTCCAATATTTTTCTGTGCTGACGCAGGTACATACATATATGCTGAAAAATGTTTGCACATGGTGGGTTGTAATTCAGCTGAGGTCCGTCATTATTTGTATTTAACTGAATAAATATTTCTGAGGTTTGCCTCAAAGTGCTAACTCATTTACTCAAGACAGCATTTCCCATCCTGTAAAACTTCTAAAACATAAATTCATAGAATCATAGAATGGTTTAGGTTGGAAGGGACCTTGAAGATCATCTACTTCCAACGCCCATGCCATAGGTATGGGCACCTCCCACTACACCAGGTTGCTCAAAGCCTCATCCAGCCTGGCCTTAATTACCTCCAGGGATATGTTTATTAAAAAACATCTTGTTCGAAGACCTTTATGCAACCTCTGGTTAAGGTATTTACCTGCAGTCTCAGAGACTGCCAAAAAAAAAGCTCTCTAAATGCAAGTTGCCCTTGTATATGTCACACCTGAAAAAAATGAATCTCATTATTATTTCAAACTGTCCTTTGTCAGTAAACTGCATATGAATATTGGCTTAATTGAAATCTGTATGTTATCATGAGAAAACTATTTAACTTCTTTCAAAACCATTTCCTTTAAAAAATGAACCAAATCTATAATAAACCCAATGTTAATTGCATTACCTCATATCACTTACAGTATCCCAAAAATTAGTGGAGCGATATGTCTTATTTGGAAAACCTTTCAGCTAGAAAGACCTGCTGCATAAGAAACTGACTGTTTTGAAGTAACGAAAAAAATAATCATATACTGTCATAGACAGTCAAGATGTTCTTGGCCTTTATATGTATTAAGTTCAATAGGGCATTTTTGTCAAGCCTTTTGCAGCCAAACTGGAATAAGTCATGAGGAGCAGGTGGAAATATACCTGTGGAGCTGCCTTCTTTGTGCAGATATTCCATATTGTGCTGATTGCATAGAATTATTAAGAAGAAAATCTGCATAATCAAGTTATTCTGCCCAAATAATGGCTAGAATTACTAAAAGTTTTTGTTACTTGTTGACAAAAGTCCTCGCTCCTCATTTCAGGGAACACACATTCTGTTTCATTCTCATTTACTTGTTAAAATAAGAATTATCTGGGAGGAATTTGCTTGTAGCAAGAAACAAAACCAAAGCCAGGCCTTGGGGGTGATGGAAAGAAGGTTCTCCTAGACTTGCAGAGGACACCGTAGAACAGGTTCAACCAGAAAACTGCTCAGAATCAACAGCCTAAAAAACACATTTGAAAGTTGCCCATTTGTAAGGATGCAGAGGCTTTTTATACTTATGTCTGTAACAGGTAATGTCTGGTTTATATTTTTGAACCTATTTCTGTGTTATAAGCCTGAAACAGTAGTGTCTGTATTATCTGAGACCTTCTGGAGGACTGTAAAGACTTTTCTTTCCCTGGAGAAAAACTGAGCCTATACCTGGAAAGAAAGTTTTAAAGGACCTGGGAGAAAAAGAGATTACACCACAGAGCAAGGGAACTGCACTCCACAGTAAGCAGAGAAACTCTATGGATGAGCAGAGAGCCAAACCTCAGAAACGACAGACTTCCTGGGGAGCAGAGGACAACAGCTATAGACTGAATAAGCCAGGTACAGAACTAAAAAAAATCTGGCAGAAGTTCGAAGACGCAACGGACGATGCATAGTCCATTAAAACACCTTAAAAAAAATAATATTGCCATAAAAGACATTTGTCTTTGAGGACAACCCTATGAGAAGAAAATCTAGGCAGCTGCACCTCAAAATTCTGGTTTATGCCATGTCCAATCACAGTGCTTAGTGTTTTTTCTAAGAGTATCCCTGTTCATTCAAGCTAATTTCTTTTCATTTTTATTAAAAATAAAAAAGTGAGATAATACGAATATTGGTGAAAGACAGATTGCTATCCCTCTATAAAAGCATGGGGCTGCTCTGCTTCAAGGCACACATTAAAGCTCATTTAAATATCAGATATACATTGACTTAAATATTAAGAACACCTGAGCACATACAAACCGTTAATAGAAAGATACACTGAATGGTGCTCTGCAATGGTTGCACCCTTAAGAACACCATCGTTGGAAAATCATCTAGTTCTTACAGCATAGAGCTAGTTGTAGTGAATCATTTTCCTATTCATAGCTGTGAGTCGTCTTTTCTTCCACTCCATTCCTCCCATTCCTGGGTACTGCAGGACAAACACTTCTCTCAAGGAGGGCATTTTTTTTCCAGATAAGTGAGGTATCTTTGTGCATCCTCTTCACTAGGGTGAACTCAGCAAAGCTCCCTGACCAAAAGTATAATCCAGAAACATCTAAATCTATTGTAAAAATCAGCAGAATAAATTATTACTGTTATAGAAATGCCCTATGCAACTAAGGTGATCGAGGAGAGCCTTAGGAGACTCAAGTCTGACTTCATGCTAAGTTCACTAGATAAAGGAACAGTTTGTTATTTCTTCTTACAGGGAACTTCAGAGGGAGCTCAGGTCACTTCCAGATGAAAGCAGAGCTCTACTGACTAATTACTCTGTGATTGAAGAAGAACATGTTCTACTGTGTACTGAAGAATGTTATGCTTCATTCCTTTATGACTGAAAGATAGATCGTGCTTGTGAGTATGCTATGGGCCAGCAGGTGAGTTTGCGCTGCTTAACAATCTTATTGTGGTACAAGTAGTGGAAGAATTCCTTCAGTACAAGCAGAAAACACAGCTATCATTTACCTGCTGTAGATCTAATAAACAATTATTTCTGCAAACCTCACCATTATATGCCATGAATAAACATTTTCAAATATGACCTGTATTCCTCATGTAAAAAAATAATTAAAAAAAAAACCTTAAACTTGCCCAGAAAAAAATCCAAAATTGCTAAATGTTGATAAAAGCATCCTTATGCTGGACCTTCAGGGAGTGTAGTAAGGCATAGCACTGTCCCACAATACACTACATCCCTTCACTCTCTCCCTTCTCTCCAGTCATTATTGGATTAACTTTAAAATGTCTTACATTTTTCCCAAAAAGTAATTAGCGACTGCTGCCTGATCAATATTTTTAACTATTTCCCATCAAACAATAAGGCTTTAAGGAAAATATTTAGCTGCCTCAAAGACAAAAACACATTAAACATGCATTGATTTGGGGGCCATAGCTAAGCTTTTTATGCTGTGATGAAATACTCATTTATTTTTCAGACTTGATGAGAATAATGGGTCACATTGTGCCATCTGGTTTTTAAGGGTACCTCCCCACTAATCTCATGTTCTGCTTTCAAAACAGATGGCACAATATGGCCCACTGTGCATTTTTTACATGATGGTTTAATATTAGGGTTGCTTTTAACTTTTTTAACTTTTTCTTTTTTTTTTTTTTCATCTTGAAGTGTATGTAGTATTGTAGTATTGTCAGTAATGTACTAGATAATTATTTTGTCACAAAGGAACCAAGTTGTTCCTGATTTGTCTCAGGGTCATTTATAAATTGTCTTTCACATAAGTTAGCATTCCACCAACTTGAAGTTTCAGCTTCTTTCAGAAAAGCTCAGCTGCACTTTCTTGCTTTTTTATTTGTATACATACAGGATTGTCACCTTGACCCAAGCTGTCAAGCAGGTCTGAGGCTAGGCCATTTAAAATATACAGAAAATATGTTTGTTGAGTTAAGGCAGCCCTGTAGTAATCCACTTTACTTATTTATTCATATTTAGCAGCATTGCATTATTTTCATCGCTAAATATTTCTTTGATTATCAAAATAATAAAGCGCTAATTTTGGGTGTTTTCCCACTTTTGCGTGGTTTTAGCATGAGAATAAAGAATTTAAGTCCCATTCTCTTCAGCGTTTCCATGTTAGATATATTAGGATCTTTGTAAAAATCATGAACTGAAGGGAGCTAATGGGAGGGGTTGGTAGCACTAATTAATACAGAGCAGAAGCAATATATGCAGAGTAGCGGTAGGTCCCCTCTGAAGTAGTCTAAAACACGTAGCTTACTGGTCTGAATTTTCTCATAAACAGCCATCTGTGTTAATATACTCATCACCTAAATACTGTTATGTACAAGTGACCGTTATTACAGTATATTGGTAGCAGATATGTGTACATAAGAACTGGGAGACCAAAAGGGTTTTTCTTTTCTAAATGAGGAGTAAAATATTCACAACCCCGGCCTCAGTCAACCACACACATAGCTTTCTTCATCTTCCCGCCTCAGGGTCTCATGCAGCGGCTGGGGAGTCTGGCCAAGCTGCTTTGGGAACTGCAGTACAAAGACCCCACCCAAATCCACTGCAGAAAGAGTTCAAACCAAGGTTTTCTAAAGGCGGAGTAAAAATTCACAAAAAGCCAGATTTCCAGGCAAAGCAGCTTCCTAACAGCTTCACTTTCAACTATAGGTAGCAGAAATAATTTTCTTGTGCAAAATGCTCACAGTGGTAACAATAAAGTAACTTTTTTATGGAAAGTAATGTGGGTTTTTACAGGAGACTGAGCAATTTTCCAGCCAAGAACCAATAGGCTTAATAATACTATATTCTAAATGGTATTTGTAGCATCTGTGATTATTTTTATAAAGGTTCCAAAGTAATTTAGAACATAAAGTTTAAAGATTCTTCCATCTGTGAGGAAGAAAAGATTGAAAAAAGGAGCTATTATCCCCTGTATTTCAGTAGCAGCTGAAGTACTAAGATTCTAATTGTTAGCTCACAGTCATTTTTTTTTTTTACAGAAGGCTTTCAAAAGTATCTGTTATCTTCCTACAGTTTCATTAAGTTAATTCCACACATCGGCATGAGATTAGTTCAGTCTTCAGCTGGAAGTGGGACATTTGTGAGTGGGGTCAAAAGTCACCAGATGTAGTGTCAGAAAGAGAATGATAAAGACTATTCTAAAATAGCACTTGGTCAGAAATCTTGTCATCAATTTTGAATGACATTTCTACCAGGAACAGTGCAAATCACATCGATTCCCTTGCTGAGAGTCCTATTGACTTAGTTTGTTGCAGTCTGCTCAAGCTGGTGTGCACTGAAGCATATTTGAAAGGCCCTTCATCTCAGCTACAATATATTATTTAAAAATGTCAAGCCTGTTTTGCTGTTGCTGGAAAATAAATGATTCTGTCTGAGCTCCTAACATGTACACAGAATCTTCTCTCGCTAATTTTCTTAAATTATGTATTTCATTGCTGTCTGCTGCAGAAATAGGGTGACTGTATCATTTTCTTCTAGTGCAGTCTTTCCGTATTCACCTTCACTCATTTGTCTGTAGCTTTGAAATGCATTCATCCTTTGGCCCTTATTTCACAGGGTTTGGTATTTCACATTTGGTTTATATTCAGCAGTGATACTGGCTGTACTGTTAGATGCCTGCATCGCCAGTCTGACTACTTTCAACCCTGGGACTCCCCAGTTCTTTTTCTGTGTAATTCAGGATCCCCAGTGTATTTTCTTTCTAAGTAGTTGAACTCCTGTAAAAGTCAAACTTTGGAAATGAGTTTTCCATGTTTACTACCCCAGAAAGAAAAATATTCTTCTGTCCTTTGCCTTGAACTTGGTTCCTAGTAGCTTTACTTCATGACTCTTCTTCTTGCACTGGGAGAGACACTGAACAGCTGATCTCTCTCCAGGCATCTTGTGCTTCTGCAGACATCTCCCCAGCAATCCACAAGTTATCTCTTTTTTTCTCTCTGAAGAGTCCCAGCTAATTTAATCATTACTCATATGTAAGCCATTCTGTACTTTTTCGTCATACATTGTTAGTAGTTATTTTGTCCTTCAACACCTACAGACCTCTGCGCTGAGTACCATCTGGTTCTGATAAAATTTTTTTAGCTATTCATTTTGTCACTTATTCCTTGACATCTATTGTCATTCTTTGATGAGTCCCAATGAAAAACGGTTCTTGAATGGGGCTTTTTTCCCACAGAGAACTCCAATGCAAAAATACGTTAAATTTCACTGCAATGTCCTTATCTTCTTTGAATGTTTCTTTTGTACCCTGATTATCAATTGGCTCTACAGGCTCTCTGACAGACTTGTTACTCCTAACGTGACTGAAGATGGATTTAGTATTAGTTTTATTTTGCTAGTTGTTCTTCAATGTTTTTGTCTGGCTTTGGTTTGCTTTGGTTTGGTTTTTAATTTGCCACTAGAGTTCATGGTCCTTTCTATTTCTTCTTTATTTGTAAACAACTTCAGCTTTTTGAAAGATGTCTTCTTGATTCAAATTAGCACCCCTTACCTTGCTGGGAAATCATGCTGTGTTCCTTTTGTCATTTCTCAGACCTTTTTTTAATAAGTAGTATGCCTCAGATCTAGACCTGCCGTGAGGTGCTACTATAAGGTGTGTTCAGGTATCCCCCATGCAGAGTGTGAGGTATTAACTTCTTTTTTACAACTTCCTTCTTTTTCACAACTTCCTTCTTTTTCTGTTTATTTTTCTTCTTTTTTTTCCTTTTTTTTTTTTTCTTAAGATCAGGATTGTGGTGTTTTTTAATCTTTACATCAGTTAATATTGTCATCCAGATCAGCAGAGCAGTACTGAGGATAAGTACTCAACTCCCTACCCAAGTTGTTTACTCTCCAGGGATTCTCTGTTACTCGCTGAGGTGATCAGTTTCTTTGAACTTGATCTGCAAATCCCATAGACGCAGAAAATTACACAAAACCAGCATGGTCTATTTCGAAGATTCTTGTATTTTTTTAATCTCAGTATTAGAATAGCACAATGTTTACCTTCCTTCCATCAGTTTTATGGTGTGCATAGCGTGTTTTGTTCAGGACCAAATAATTACTTCTCCTGTACTGTTTTTAAGATATGTAGCACATATGTAGAAGAATGTGTGCCACTGCTTTGGTTTCCTTGTTAAACACAATTAACTAGAACTTTGTTTTACATTTCTCTTCAGTTTCTGTTGCCTAATCTATCCCTTATCTGAGAACAAAAAATGTAGTATTTTTTACATCTAATGGAAGCAAATTCCCAAACTGAGAGGTATTCTTCAAAGTTGGCAGTCCTGTACTGCTGCCCTTGCAATTGAACCACTGATCAAATTCATTGCTTAGAAAACACACAAAAGGAGAGAAAAGGGCATTCTTCACACTGTTTCAAGCAAAAGTTTTGTGGCTGTTTTGAAACGCAGAAAGGAGGCAGTGGAAGGATGGAGTTATGCTGGAAAACAAGGTTAAAGCGTAATTTCAGAATAGCAGAATTTCTAAAGTATCTGAAATGTTTTAGAAAAGAAGATATGAAAAAATGAAGAATTAATGAGACCACTAGAGATCTGGCAAGCTCAGATCCAGGAAGAAGGGGCTGGAGAAGAGAGCAGCAACGCAACAGGCAGCAGCAGACCCTATGTGGAGTAAGGGAGAGGTTAGGATGTCACCCAAACCTTTCTTGCAGCTGATGCTGTCAGTCTCTCCTTCCGACTGGTAGGTTCCCTCTACCATCAAGACTTTGAAGCTCTTTTATGTCTGCGGATCTGGCAGTGATCTGCAGTATTGCCTAATAAAAGGAGAACACAGTATGCAAGTTACACATTATAAAAATGACTTTTCTAAACTTCTCTTGCTCTGTTTGTTTGACATAACTTCAGACTGAAAAATCTACCTTGCAGGTCTGTGAAGACACATCTCTTCCTTATAGTTCAGGTGGAGAGTTCACCTACGATCTATTCACCTTCAGAAGTTTAAAGTGCTATGCATTTTGCATTTCCTAACATACTGTCTTGAGTCTTTCCTACTTCTTCACTCTTGGTACTCCTGTGCTTTAAAATTCAAAACATGCAAGAACTTTTCCAATGTATCAAATTTCTCATTATCTTGTAAATAAAGACATATGGTAGCAGAGAAGACTTTTACCTGTCACAGTTTTTAAACTGTCAAATATGATACAGTCGAGGCAGCACATTTTGTACGTTCACACAAGATTGTTATGATTTCCGAAGCTTTAAATATTTTTTTTACAACAAAAGTCCTTGAAAAAATACTTCTTTGGACTAAGTAAGTACATCCAAAAAGTGAAATTTTTTTAAAGATTTATTTTTTTTTAAAAAAAGAAATAACAGCTGTCACTTTTTATTTTAATTTCCTGGATGTCTGCTCCCTTGAAGCATTCTGTGGAGACATGAAAAATAATTGGGTAAACCTGACTCTACATTATCAATCTTATTCTCATGATCATGTCTTCTACAACTAATTAAATGTTACCAATTTTCAGAAAGATGTAAAGTTTCACTTTTTACATTGTAATTTAACCACAGCATGATTTAAATTGCAGTATACTTCCCGAGTCACACTCAGGTATGGATTTTTCACCAAGCTCAGAAGGCCAGTGACACTAATCTACCTTTCCTCACTGAGGGAGGGAATCTCCCCTTGCTGAGTTTGCCTCCTGTTGCCTTGTACAGGGTGTATGATTTGGGCCAAAGGAACTCACTTTCAGACAATTGCTGATACAAGGCTACTTTGGCAGCCTCATTTATTAAAAAATTGCTAAAAAACTTCTGTATGATAGTCACAAGGATTCTAACAGTAAAATGCTGTTCAGACAAATAATTTGCGATTCATAAATACATTTTAAGAATGGAAGGGACTCAACTATAATCACCAAATTTGATTTCCTTTATGACATAAAACAGTAATTCCCATATCAACCCCATAATTTCTTGTTGAAATCGAAAGTCCCTTCCTCCTGGGATTTAACAGGCTGTGTTTTTGATAAAGTAGTGGGTGGCTATGCAAGCAAATAGATTTAAAAAGCAGAATGATGCTAAAGAAAGGGGAAGTGACATTGTAAACAGCCTACAACATTAAGTAATGTTGATGGTATTGACTTTGTGAGAAAAAACATTCAGACTTGCCATTAAATGAAGAGCAATGTCTCAAGATTTCCTAATCTTGTCTCACAAATTCCATTCAAATAATTTATACAGTGGCAATTACTTACTGTATATAAGGGGGGAAAAAAAAAAAAAAGAAAATGAGAAGAAAATTGGTTTAGACTTGTTTAACACAACAAAGTTCATTCTAAGCTCAGCTCTTTTAAGCTGAGCAGAAGCTTGCTTTCAATGATGCCATTATGCAGAGGTCTGCTGATGGAGGAAGACAGCCCAGAATCAGACCCAGTCCCAATGTTGTTATTGTGACTAAACGTGACAAATGTGACTAAAATAATTAAAAAAAACCCGCAGCATATATCAGAGTCATCTCAGAATATAACAAAAAAGTATGATCATTTTTTTCAAATAAGTAGGTGTTAGCCCTTAGGTTATTAGTATATTATGCAGGTACATACTATAACACTAATTTAACTCACTGTAAAGAATTTAATACAAACTATAAGAATGTGAACACATAATAGTTTTCACACACAAAAAAAAGAAACAACAAAAACCCCTATGTTTTTTTAATTTATTATTTATTTACAAGGTTTCTATAAAAACAGGGCATTTGGAAATATACAATGAAATTGAAATACTAACCAATGAAATGAATTTCACCTAGACATGGGTAGAGAGGACAATTATTGCACAATGTTTTTCTGTTTTTTCATTCTGTTAATTGATGATACCTATGGGGTTTCCTTAATTATTTTTTAACTATAGGAGTAGAAGGCAATATTTTCTGTAATGTTTATGGCTGCATAATTTTTAGAAAGGTTTTAAAGCAGGTATAATTTCTTTGCATTTATTCCACTCAAAGACTTTATGGTGCCAATATAGAAACCACTCACAGTAGACCATTGGTCCCTTGGTGGCAGGACAATGTGCAGGACAATGTGCTATTTTTGCACTGCTATTTTACCAGTGTCTTTAAGTACACTACCCATTGTAGTGAGACTAGATTCTTTATTCTCATGAGGGTTGTTATCCCTACGTTGACCTTGGATCTACTTTATCCCAAATATAAATCATGTGTATACAATGAATCTATTTGGAATTCCTAGTATTTGGCTATTTGTGAATAACAATAAGGGTGAACAGAGTAACTCAAAAGCCTTCATAAACCATAGTAGTTTAATAACAGTAGCAGAACATGAAAGGAAAAAAAAGTACTTACATGTACTTAACTCTTGCCTAACAGTCCAGCACACTCAAGTCAAACTTTTGCCACCCTCTGAATTACCATACAACTGAAAAAGAACAACTCCACAGATAAGCATGTATTTTTTTCCATAATGTTGTCTCAATTCATAATTGATGTGGTGAGCATCTATGTTGTCTTGTGCACTTACAATAGTAAAAATGTCAGAATAGTCATAAACTCCATACTTTGAATTCCTGTTGTCTACAACAGCCTCATGTCAGCTAATGGTGGCAATTATGGGGTAGAAGTCTTGTAATGCAAGTATTACTAAACATACACCAGGAACTACAAATCGTTTTTTCCATTGGCTATATTAAAACAAAACAAAACACACAAAAAAAACCCCAAACCCAAACAAACAATTAAAAAAAAAAAAAAACAAACACAAACACAAAAAACCCTAACAATCAGCTTTTCGGTACAGCAAGATATTTCCATTTTATTTATGAAGTAATAATAAAGAAACCTAGTTACAGACAAAACACCCTTCAGGTCATCCTTGTGAAAGATAGATTTCCCTTCTCATCCACTTCTGAATCAAGCATATAAAATATTTGATCCTTAAACTTGTCTTATGAAGACATTTATCAAAATTGCTTGGCATATATATGAGATTAAGTAAATACCATAATGGCATTCTGGCAGTTCTCACGCATGTAGTCTTCACAAAGTTTAAGCTGAATTGTTTTGCTTAAGCCTTCCTGAATTATTAGCTTAGTTGGGGTTATTTATTTATTCACAGGAAACTAGTCAACTACTTAAATGAAATTTTCAATTAATTTCAAGCAATTTAGTGATCCAGGTACTTTCCCACGAGTCTGTGAATTAAATTCTGAATAAATGTATCTACTCACAGCTTGTTTTGGCTATTGAGACTTTAAATATTAGTATCACAATCTTGAAACTGGAGAAATGGAGAAAATCTTTAATGTCTCAGGTTCTCTTTTCCGCAGAGGGAAACAGAACATTGATCTCGTCAATCTACGTACAGTTGCTCATTATCTGGATCCTCTCTTACGAATATTGAAAGTAAATTGAACTTCTCTGATGAACAGCATAGCCAAACTCCTGTCCCACATATGATTTCAAGAGGTAGAATATATACACATATTTTCTTTTCATTGGTTTTAATATGTCATGTATACAGAGTAGAGTCTCGTTAATGACTTGTCACATCAGAATTTTCTATCTTTTCCCTAATTTCAGATGCTCTCCTTTATAAATTCCTTCGAATACTTAATCAATAGTAAAGGTTGGAAATTTTTACTTGTTAATTTGTTTTAATATCAATTACTATATCTTGGTTGAACAGACATATTTCATAGTTAAAAGCTTTCTTCATGCAACCACTGAGGATAATAAAAAAGGTATTCTTCACAGAAAACAAACCCCTCTCATAGAAAAGCAAATATTTATAAAACAACAGGAAAGCTGAAACTTTGCAAATTCTATGGACAAAGATGAATTTGCATGGAGATTCAGCTGCAGCTGTCCACTAGTTTTCAGAGGAAAAATAAAACTACTTAATTTAATCCATCTGCTCCCTAGAATGGCTCCTGTTTCACTGGCACTGATGTAGTCCCACAGCCCTGCATATTTTACAGTTTCTGGTTTAAATTTATGTCTTTTCCACAACTACTATTTCCAAGTTCTTCTTTTCAAAGAAACAGATATAACTAGTTTTCCTTTTATTTTTTCCTCTTGTTAATTAGGTAACTTATACAATGAGTCCATAGTAAATACACCAAATTTTTAATACAAATTTTATATCCTTAATTGTATATTTTTCAAAGTGGAGTAACTGTCCTTTACTTTATACAACATAATATTGATTTAGCATTAAGGAACCTGCAGCTTGATCTTTTTTGGCAACGCAGAACTTAACTAATAAAACATAGTCATGCTTTAAACATAAAACATTTTCTTCTGCATTATTTTTAAACCATAACATATTTTGTATTAAGGAGTTTGCATACAGAATGGGTCATGAATTTGGCTAGAGTACAGAGGTAAGAATTCAAGCTTTCTTCCACTTTTGCACCAAAAGATATACCTGGTTCATCCAGAGAAAAAGGCATGCTTATACATTTGATGTTAGGATAAAAATGTATGTGAACACCAGGCTCTCCTTGTACTATTTCTTACATAAACGGATATAACTGAATTTCATGTACTATGTCTTTTGAAGTTTGGCCAGAAGTGATTTGAAGCAATTTTGGAAAAATGGTGGTAGACTATGAATAGTATCCTTGATCAAAACCAAACCATTAAGAGGTTTCCTTATTAATAATTTTTAATAATTACTTTACAAAGATTTATGCTTAATTTTGCCTGTAAGAAAGACAAGTAGTGAATCATCCTACTAAAGTCTACCCTCAGATTTATACTGGAAAGATGTGCTTACACATTTAAAGAATCAATGGAAAGCAAAGAATTACCGGTGAGCTTCAGGTTTCCTTCAATTTTGAAGCTCTTAAAAAGGACTTTATTTAATTCAACAGACTTCATGAAAAAAAATCTAATATAGAATATTTTGTCATTGATTCTGACTGATGTTAAAACTTGTATATGAGGATTTTCCTTCCTTTCACCCTCCTTCCTTCATCATAACATGTGCTTCCAAGTTTTCAGTGCTAATCCTTAAATGTTTATTTTTTTCATGATTAAGGACATAAAAACTGTGGCAAAAGCAAAGCAAGGTTTTTATGGAAAATTACAAACACTGCAACAAACTTATGCAGGAGTAGTAAAAAATTGGTAATGTTTACAATGTATTAAAAACACATATATAAACTACTTCACTCACAAGGCATACTCAAGTCCAAAAAACACGTGTGGAATATTTACTTAGGTGGAAATACTAAGTAATAATAAGAAAAGAACATATTTCCCACAGTTGGCCCTCCTCCCAAAGGATGCATACACTTAGTAGTATTTGCAATTAAATCACAAAATGCTGAACCTGAGACAGGAATGTAACAGAGATGTGCATTTCAATCAATTGTACACCTTTTTCATCACTACCCTATTTAGTGCTTAGACTAAACAAGTGAGTAGGCCTCTCACTTTCATTTAAAAAAAAAAAAAAAACAACCAAACAAACCACAAGGAAACAGATGAGGAAGATTACAGTGACCAGCGTTTCAATATAAGGGTGAAAATCATTTTCCATACCAAATTTTGGCTTCTTGTTTTCAGCTGTGTTTAAATCTGCAATCCCTTCCATGCTTTTACTGCTTTGCTCAGATTTAAGAGAATTAAAAAAAGAAAATGAAGAAGCAAAGATAGCAAATAGAAAATTATGCTGAATACCCTTCGGAAATTTAAAGGCAACATAAGTTGCCTTATTGCCTCCTAGTTGGAGGCCTGTAACCAGTGGTGTCCCCCAGGGGTCAATACTTGGTCCAATTTTGTTTAATATATTCATTAATGACCTGGAGAGGGGACAGAGTGTATCCTCAGCAAGTTTGCTGATGATACCAAACTGGGTGGGGTGGCTGACACCCCAGAGGGCCGTGCTGCCATCCAGCGTGACCTGGACAGACTGGAGAGCTGGGCAGAGAAGAACCTCATGAGGTTCAACAAAAGCAAGTGCAAGGTCCTGCACCTGGGGAGGAAGAATGCTAGGCACCAGTACAGGTTAGGGGCGGACCTGCTGGGAAGTAGCTCGGAGGAGAAGGATCTGGGGGTTGTGGTAGACAGTAAATTATCCATGATCCAGCAATGTGCCCTTGTTGCCAAAAAGGCCAATGGAATCCTGGGCTGCATAGGGAAGAGTGTGGCCAGTAGGTCGAAGGAGGTCATTCTCCCCCTCTACTCTGCACTGGTGAGGCCACAAGTGGAATACTGTGTCCAGTTTGGGGCTCCCCAGTTCAAGAGGGACAGGGAACTGCTGGAGCGAGTCCAGTGAAGGGCAACTAAGATGATTAAGGGCTTGGAGCATCTGCCTTATGAGGAAAGGCTGAGAGAGCTGGGACTCTTTAGCCTGGAGAAGAGAAGGCTGAGGGGAGACCTTATTATGGCGTACAAGTATCTAAAGGGTGACTTGAAGGAGGATGGAGCCAGGCTCTTTTCAATGGTTCCAAGTGACAGGACAAGGGGTAATGGGCACAAGTTAGAACACAGGAAGTTCCGTTCAAATACACGGAAAAACGTCTTTACGGTGAGGGTGACAGAGCACTGGCACAGGCTGCCCAGGGAGGTTGTGGAGTCCCCTTCCCTGGAGATTTTCAAGACCCACCTGGATGCAGTCCTGAGTAATGTGCTCTGGGCACTCCTGATTTAGCAGGGGAGTGGGACTAGATGATGTCTAGAGGTCCCTTCCAACTCTGAAAATTCTGTGATTCTGTGATAAAGCTGAGGGGCAAAGGAAGCTACCATGCAGCTTTAATTACAGTGACATCTCTTAGATATAAAAATATTTCATTTTAAAAACATGTTAAAACATCATTGAGATGGCAGACAAAAGTACTGAAAAGTAAGAAAATTTCAAGGTTAAGTTTTGTCATGATAACCTCAACTTCTTACCCTTTTGAGTGTTTTTCCACTGAATCCTTGAAAATTTACAAGTTATT
Organism: Vanellus vanellus; assembly: GCF_965231255.1. NCBI lineage: Eukaryota > Metazoa > Chordata > Aves > Charadriiformes > Charadriidae > Vanellus > Vanellus vanellus. Next base: position 14,430,817 of record NC_138908.1, on the reverse strand, counting down.
TGTCTGATCTAGCAGCAGTTATATTCTTGCCATGGAAATGTATTTGATTATTGTTTTAAACTAAATCAGGTTTTTACATTGGCAGTATTCTTAAATACACAATTTTAATTATGTCTTCTTCTGCAGAAGAATTAATCCTCAGCCACATTGCTGAACGTAGAGATTTTGCAATATGCATTATATATCTTCCCCTTACACTAAGTGCAACATATTTTTTGTTCAGGAAAGTACTTCAAAACTTTATCTTTGTACAAACTTCAGTATGTTTTTGTGCTTTTTTTAAAATTCTTTGAGATGACTTTTAGTTCTGATAAACAAAATAAGAATGCACATAACACATTTTTTATCCACTCAAGGTATACACGATTGTTTAGAAGGATAAATTAAAAAAAAATAATCAAAAATGTACTCAGATTTAGACATATAGCTTTTTAAGTTTGACTTCCCTGTGCCTTGTTGCAAAATCCACCCCAGTATTTGTTGTATTTTCCTGGCCTACTGCATGGATGTTGACTTGGATTTTTGGAGAAGAAATAATTCTTGATTCTTTGAGGAACAGACAAAGCTCATTAAGGAAATAGTTGTTCTAGACAAGTGACTTGATAATATTTGATCATAGTTTCTAAGTATTCCATGCATTTTCCATGTATTTTGTGCAGGGAATAGAATTACCAGGAAAAGTTCATTAACTCAAGTAATTTGTATTGTGGACTGGATGACCGGATAATTAGGTGGACTGCGAACTGGCTGAAGGAGAGAAGCCAGAGAGTCGTAGTCAATGGGGCAGAGTCCAGTTGGAGGCCGGTAACCAGTGGAGTGCCTCAAGGGTCGGTGCTGGGGCCCATATTATTCAATATATTCATCAATGATTTAGATGAGGGAATTGAGTGTACTATCAGCAAGTTTGCTGATGACACTAAGCTAGGAGGAGTGGCTGACACGCCAGAGGGCTGTGTTGCCATCCAGAGAGACTTGGACAGGCTGGAGATTTGGGCAGGGAATAACTTAATGAAATACAACAAGGGAAAGTGTAGGGTCCTACATCTGGGCAGAAACAACCCCAGGTTCCAGTATAGGATGGGGAGCTACCTGTTAGAGAGCAGTGTAGAGGAAAGGGACCTGGGGGTCCTGGTGGACAGCAGGATGACCATGAGCCAACACTGTGCCCTTGTGGCCAAGAAGGCCAATGGCATCCTGGGCTGTATTAGAAGGGGGGTGGTTAGCGGATCGAGAGAGGTCCTCCTTCCCCTCTACTCTGCCCTGGTGAGACCGCATCTGGAATATTGTGTCCAGTTCTGGGCCCCTCAGTTCAAGAAGGACAGAGAGCTGCTGGAGAGAGTCCAGCGTAGGGCAACTAAGATGATTAAGGGAGTGGAGCATCTCCCTTATGAGGAAAGACTGAGGGAGCTGGGTCTCTTTAGTTTGGAGAAGAGGAGACTGAGGGGTGATCTTATTAGCGTTTATAAATATATAAAGGGGGAATGTCATGAGGATGGAGCCAGGCTCTTCTCAGTAGCAGCCAATGATAGGACAAGGAGTAATGGATTCAAGCTGGAACACAAGAGGTTCCACTTAAATCTGAGAAGAAACTTCTTCTCAGTGAGGGTGACAGAGCACTGGAACAGGCTGCCCAGGGAGGTTGTGGAGTCTCCTTCTCTGGAGACATTCAAAACTCGCCTGGACGCCTTCCTGTGCAACCTCATCTAGGTGTTCCTGCTCCGACAGGGGGATTGGACTAGATGATCTTTTGAGGTCCCTTCCAATCCCTAGCATACTGTGATACTGTGATACTGTGATACTGTATTATATTTATCTGTGTGTCTGAGGAGATACATCCATATATTCACAAGCCTGAAATTTAAAATCTAAGACAATGCCCTCCTGTGAAGTGGTGAAGTAAACTTCACAGAGTACTATGTTACTACAGTGCAGTGAGACCTCTACATAAAGGTTCCTAACTTCATTTGTTGCTAAAATTGCCCTAAAAGCAGCAGCAAATATTCAGGATAGATTTTCTAAGCATTGCCCTTTTACCCAGCATCTCCACAAATGCAGTCATGTGAATAACTCCAACGTATATTCTTTAGCCTGCTCACAAAAGGTAATAAGTTACTGGGCCTCAGAGTACACAAAATTGTATTACTCACATGTATCAATAGTTAATATTGATACCAGAGTTTCAGTCTTTACCTCTATTAGACTAACATTGTGTAACCTGGCTGCTGTTTTGTGATACTCTTCTTGTGTGTCTCATCTCCTGTTTTTTTCATGTTTTTTTTCTGTCTTATTTATAGCTCTTACCATGTTACTCTTTCATTCTTTTGATTACCTAAAGGTCAGGTACCACTGCGGTGTTAAAATATCCATCTGTGTAGATTTTAACTTATGAAAAGCAAGTTCCATTTTCCATTAATTTTACAAAATTTTTAAAACACAAAATGTGTGATTTAGGTATTCTGCAGAAGGCATGGTCCTTGCTCTCCAGTCCACTACGTATTTACCTCAAATTTAATAACTAAAACTTGTTAAAACTTCAACATGTTTCATAACAGTACAGTAACTATGTATTGGTAAATGAAGGAAATCATGGTGACTTGTCTGAAAAGGCTACAAAGTGTCTTTAGAACTAGATCTTCAATACAGTCTATATTGATTTGAAGGTTTATTTTTTTTTTTCCAAAGGATTTTCTGTTTTTACCAGATTTTTGAGGACTGAATTCACAAGCTTGGAAATAATATTGCTTAAAGAAACAAGAGTAACCTGCTCTTAATTATGACTAGATGCAAAGATCTGCTTTAGATAAGGATTAATAAGGAAAATATACAAGATTCTTTATTTGGTTTCTTGAATGTTACATACCTATAACTTATTTATGATGTACTTCAGTGAGAAACATTCTCAGAATGAATATATTGGGTCCCACTTAAAAATAAGGAAAATATGCGCATTGCTATAATTCAAAAAAAGCCACCAACCAACAAACACACAAACAAAAAAACTACTTCAGTTTGGTGAGTAACATTTTTCAGTGCTGCAGGAGATGCCTACATGCGACTGCCACTTACTGCAGTCCTTGCTTCTGCGCTCATGCACCATTTGGACAATATAACCTCTGTGGCCTTAGGCATTCCTCAGTTTTATGACAGATGGCCTGCTGTTACTGTTAGCTTTAGGGCAGAAACTGAGTGATTATCAACCTTTGGTAAATCTCCTCCCACAGGTGGAGCTAGCAGCTTGCACATTTCATTTCTGAGTGTGCACCACAGTTGTGGAAATCAAGTGTAGTGTAACGAGCAGTTAACTGGAAACCAGAGCCTGAAGAAATGAGGCCAATGCAAGTTGATTACCAAAATATTGTCTTCAGTCCAAGAAAGATACAGCATAAAGGTGAAGGAATGGACTCCACAAGTACTTCCATGTTACGTTGAAGAACAAGGTTAAAGTCAGATCTTGCAAGTATGATGTTTTTTTCACTTGTAATACAGGAATTAAAACTTTAAAACCCAACTGCACAAATCTGCTGCTGCAACTAAACTTATGCTGTCTTCTAGTCAACATTTAATGAATTGTTCCATTCTGTCAGCTTTTAGATTTCATAGAATCAGATTTCATGTGATAACAAGTTGAGTTTTTAAAAAGATAATAATGCAAGGAACAATACTGACACAAAAAAAAATCCTGTTTTATTTTCCCAATTAGTTAATTAAGGCTTGTATTTTAATTGTCTATATATTTCACCAAGAAAACATGTAATCAAACAGCAGTACTTAGTAAATTAAGACTGATGCCATACTGAGAAAGAGCATAGAGTATAATTTATTCAATAAAGTTATATACATCAACATGTGTACTGTTGTAACTAAAAAATATTATTGGAACAAAAGAATGGTTCAGGAGAAAGCTATTACGAAAGAGTAAACCCACATAAAAATGGCTAACAAAGAGTAGGTTCTTCCAAACCATGTCTCTGAGGCGGGCAGTGAAAGTTAGGTCTGGACATCAAAAGAAGGGATAGGGATGAAAAACAGGTCTGCTTTGGCAAGGCAAAATGAAAGATATTGCTTGAGAAAGAGGAAGTAGCACTGGCCTGGAGCACTTCAGCACTGTGTGTATTTTGGCCAAAGCAGAGCTAGAGCATCACATACAAACCTCTGAGGCCTGTTCCAACGGTTACAGCATATGTAACTGTGTAGACAAAGGGTCTGAACCATTTCTCACAGCACTAAGCTTCAGCAGGCTCACCCATACCACCTAGACATTCTTGGAATATTTCTTGAATGCTTGAGCAAGGACATTCGATGATCCGAGGGCTGGAGCACCTCTCCTATGAGGAAAGGCTGAGAGAGTTGGGGCTGTTCAGCCTGGAGAAGACAAGGCTCCAGGGAGATCTTATTGCAGCCTTCCAGTACCTAAAGGGGGCCTACAGGAGAGCTGGGGAAGGACTTTTTCCTAGGGCATGTAGTGATAGGACGAGGGGGAATGGCTTTAAACTGGAAGAGGGCAGATTTAGATTAAACATTAGGAAGAAGTTTTTCACTTTGAGGGTGGTAAGGCACTGGAACAGGTTGCCCAGAGAGGTTGTTGAGGCCCCATCCCTGGAGGTGTTCAAGGCCAGGCTGGACGTGGCCTTAGGCAACCTGGTCTCGTGGGAGGTGTCCCTGTCTTTGGCAGGGAGGTTGGAACTCGATGATCTTCAAGGTCCTTTCCAACCTAAACCGTTCTGTGATTCTATAATTGACTCATTAAAGCTGTCTCATCCATAGTCTTTGGTGACAGTGAATTAACTTTGGCAATGACATCAGCAAGCACTAGCATTATGATTCATATGCCACAGGGTTAAAACATTGAGCAGTTTCTCACCATAACTTATTTGCAGCTGTATTACTTTTAGTAATCCTGACCACAGTTTGCTTCAGCCTTAACCCTGTAAGTTGGAGAAGCCCATTTTTTCCTTTCCATCAAACTTGTAAATAATAGGAAAGCAAAGACAAAATGCCTATTGGATCAACGCTAACATCAGTGAAATTTTTGACATGTGCATTAATAACTGCATGTTTCCTTTCTTCTGCAACGTATTTCTTCTGTTTGAGCACAGCTGGGCTATGGGTTTCAACCTGAAACACTCAACATGACAAAGGGAATTCAGTCTCTGTCTTTCAAGGCTCTTTTTGCTTGTAATAGGCACATACATCACACCTTACAGCGTGACCTGGACAGGCTGGAGAGTTGGGCAGAGAGAAACCCTATGAAATTTAACAAGGGTAAGTGTGGGGTCCTGCATCTGGGGAGGAATAACCCCATGCATCAGTACGGGTTGGGGGCTGACCTCCTGGAGAGCAGCTCTGTGCAAAGGGACCTGGAAGTCCTGGTGGACAACAGGATGACCATGAGTCAGCAATGTGCCCTGGTGGCCAAGAAGGCCAATGGCATCCTGGGGTGCATCAAGAAGAGTACGGCCAGCAGGTCAAGGGAGGTCATCCTCCCCCTCTACTCTGCACTGGTGAGGCCACATCTGGAGTATTGTGTCCAGTTCTGGGTTCCCCAGTTCAAGAGAGACAGGGATCTCCTGGAGAGGGTCCAGCAAAGGGCTACGAAGATGATTAGGGGATTAGAACATCTCTCTTATGAGGAAAGGCTGAGGGACTTGGGTCTTTTTAGTCTAAAGAAAAGAAGATTGAGGGGGGATCTTATTAATGCTTATAAATACTTAAAGGGAGGGTGCCAGGGGGATAGGAACAGTCTTTTTTCAGTGGTGCCCAGTGATAGGACAAGAGGGAATGGCCACAAACTTGAACATAGGAAGTTCCATCTTAACATGAGGAGGAACTTCTTTATTTTGAGGGTGGCAGAGCACTGCCCAGAGAGGTTGTGGAATCTCCCACTCTGGAGACATTCAAAACTCACCTGGACGCCATCCTGTGCAACTTGCTGTACGTGACCCTGCTCTGGTGGGGTGATTGAACTAGATGATCTCCAGAGGTCCCTTCCAACCCTGACCATTCTGTGATTCGGTGATTCTGCGATATATGGGGACTATTGGTTGACAGCTGGCTGAATATGAACTGGCGGTGTGCCCAAGTGGCCAAGAAAGACAATAGCACCCTGGCTCGTATCAGAAATACTGTGGCCAGCAGGACTAGGGAAGTGATTTTCCCTTTGTACTCAGCACTGGTGAGGCCTCACCTCAAATATCATGTTCGGTTTTGGGCCTCTTACTACAAGAAGGACACTGAGGTGCTGGAACATGTCCAGAGAAGGGCAATGAAACTGTTGAGGGGTCTACAGCACAAGTCTTACGAGGAGTGGCTGAGGGAACAGGTGTTGTTTAGCCTGGAGAAAAGGAGGCAGAGGGGAGACCTTATGGCTCTCTAAAACTACCTGAAAGGAGGTTGAAGAGAGGTGGGGGTCAGTCTCTTCTCCCAGGTAACAAGCAATAGAACAAGAGGAAATGGTGTCAAGTTACACCAGGGGAGGTTTAGGATGGATATTAGGAAAAATTTCTTCACTGAAAGGATTATCAAGCATTGGAACAGACTGCCCAGGGAACCAGGGAAGTAGTTAAGTCGCCACTCCTGGAGGTATTTAGAAGACATGTAGATATAGTGCTGAGGGACATAGTTTAGTGGTAACATGTCCATGTAAGGTTAATGGTTGGACTTGATGATCTTAAAGGTCTCCTCCAACCAAAAAGATTCTATGATTCTATATGTTATAAGGCAAGAGCCAGGTAAGAACTAAAATTTAGGAAATTTTTTTTCCTTTGTGATATACAGGAAAAAATCTACTTTCCTTCAAGCAAAAATAGTTGCAGAGTTCTGTTTCATTTAGATTCAACATCAAACAAAGTACAGTTGATAATTAAAGTGTTAAGTAAAAAAACAGAAACAATAGAATTGGAATGGATATGTTATGAGTCTTGAACCTAAATCAGTTGATGTCCATAGAGAGCTTTTTGTTCATTATAATGGAAGTAAGATTAGACCTGTGAGCACAAGATTTTGTGAAGTAGTTTTTGTCATTTTTTTTTCTCTTTTTTTCCTCTAAACAGACACCACTTTGGATCTAAAATTCCACTCTTATATTACCTTCATTACTGGAAATAACCTTTTTGTTTTACAAAACAAACAAACAAAATATAATTTTTTTAAAAATTGAAAAATATACAAAGTTGAACATCGTTATTGATTCTTTCTGTTCAAGAATTCATAGACAACATCATTAAGTGCAGGAGCTCCAACTCTAGTTCCAGCTCTAGTTTTCTGTCCTGGACTCCTTAAATATGTTATTGGGAAAAGTTCTAAACTGTGGAAAAACTAAGAACAGTCATCTGTTCCAAAATTTTGTAGCTAGGTCACACTTATAAAATGAATCTAGAAAGTTGGTTTCATTAGTCAACCCTGAATTTTGAAGTAGTTACGTGAAATGTGAAGGGGAGGTTCAGTTGGCAAAGTGCCTTTGGTCTCTGAATGTTAGGAGACACTGTACTTCAAACGAGAAAACCGTGTTGGAGTTTTAAAGAACAAAAGCCTTATAGGGGTTACATTTTGATTGACGAGTAACATTATGACTGTTATTATAGCAGAGACCTGGAAAACGGTAATAATTAGCCTGTCAGCTCAATTGTTACTCTTCATTAAAAATGAATATGAGGGAGCAATTAATCTCACATCTTTAGCATCATTAGGCCATTCTGTTACTGCAGTTGTGTGTAGTTCAATACGTCAATTAATCTTCAGAAAAGTATTATTTTCTAATTTATGTTCATTTTCTTTATTTTGATGATGTATTCAAAGAACAACATTTAAGTTTGTACAGATTCCAGACAAAATAAAATTGTTGAATGGAACTAAGGTTGGAAATACCATCCCAGAGTGTAAAATTTAACACAGAAGTCATGATCATCTCTCAAATAAGGCCTTGCATAACTTACTTCACTGCAAGGATTAAAAATGCAAGAAGGTTATTGGAAATGAAGAAAGAGCTGAGGGTTACACATGTACAAAAATCGGAAGAAAAGTCAAAACTCGTGGGGTGACAGCAAAAGGGAAGAGAAAACACTAACACCGATGAAGGGATATACAGACGCGATTACAGTACAAGCGCTCACCGACCGGACCCGCCCCGCCGCAGCCCGCCCCCGAGTGGCGACTGACCCCCCTCCCCGGCTAGCGCCTCTTAAAACTGGGCATGGGTCACTGGTATGGAATACCTGCCTCCCCCGCCGGCTCCCTGGGGAAATTAACCCCAACCCTGTCCAACCAGGACACTTATTTTTAACTCTGTAGTTGAACCAAGTGACAGTGGAAGAAATTTTGCAAACCAAGAAAACTTAAGCATAAAGTTCCAAAACAGTTGAGATGGAAATGGACACAGCTCAGACACTAAACTTATGTGCGTCCTGTAATGAATACAGTATATTGTTGATAAAATGGATGAATCTAATCATGGACTGGATGTAACTGATAATCTACAAGTAATTAATTTTTTCATATCTTCCTGAGCCAGAGAACAACGGGGTTTTTTTCTGATTCCCAGAGACAGGCTGTCCCTCAGGAGCTTATTTAAGGAAATTACTCTGGTAGCTGAACTACATGCCATTACCAAATGGCAATTGTTTCAAAAAATTGACATAAACTTTAAATAATTTATTCTGAATACCTGCACAAATAAGGATCAAGTCTTCAACTGATTTTGAACTCTTACAGACCCAGCAAGAGTCTACCAACTAGTTCAGGAAGAAAGAGCATCTTCTCATCTCATTGTTGTTGTACATCATTGAAATAATTATTAAATATTCCTGTTTGTATGCAGTACGGACTGACCAAAGCACATTTCAGAAGTCTATCTCTGAGGAATCACTTACACCAAAACCAAACCCCAAACCAGATGCCCCAACCATTTTTGATTAAAAAAACATTTTGAACAAGTTAAAAAGAAATGAAGCTCAGCAGTTTTTTAAAATATCTTAATTTTTAAAATTCATTCAATTCTAGAGTCTATCCTGGTTTTAGGTTTTCAGGAAGAGAAAAATCAATTCACTTTTCTGTCAGCTAAAAAAATATCTATGAAGAAACTAACTGGAATTGTTTCCCATGTTCAACAGACGCTACCTTCCATGTGGATAAATCTCAATTATCTGAAGAGCTGCTGAAGAGCAAAGAAGGTTCTGCTATGACTGTATACATTAGTCTGTTATTCCTGGTGTCTACCTACAAAGTGAACTGATTAAAAGAGCAGCCAAAGAAACTTTTTTTTTTTATTTTTGGGCAGAATCGCAAAACACTTCAAGTTCAGTGTAATCCAGATGACACACCAGATAGGTTTTAAACTATCATCAAATGCAAGAGCCATCTAGACATCATTTCCTTCTCCAAAATATATTAAAAAAAAAAATGCTTTGGGAAAGCTAGTCTGAGATGTGTATGCATGCCTTTTTCAGAAAATAAAAATTGTCTATACAATAGAAGTACCAATATTCTTCACCCAAAAAGGTTTCTAAGTGTTGTATTGCCATTAAAAGATACAAATAGTCCAAGTTAGTTTTCTCAAATAAAGCATTTGAAGTTGTCTGCTCACTGAAAAGAGATACAGAACAAAATTAATTTTCCCAGTAGAAGAAGGAAGATCAGTTAATAGAAATAATTTAATTAGATTAAATTTAATAATAATAGCTCTTCTGTTAAGAATTTTAAATGAAAAACTACTTAATAAATATTTGCCAAACCAAGACACTCTGTAGAAGTCCCTTGCTTTTTAGGAAACACACAGCTAACCCTGCAGAGGGAGCTGGGAATCCTCAGCCTTTACAAAGTTCATTTCAAAGGCTGCTGGGTACCACTGCCACTAAAACTACTTTACAAGCAGAGATACAATATCCAAACGCAAGTAACTATTTCAACTATTGTAAACCAAATCACAGATACGCTGAAGGCTCTAGGAAAGTACCTTCCTCCTACTTGCAGGTGGCCAGAGTTGCATAGCTACTTTGCTCAGTCTAGCTTGGTTCAGCTATCCGCATCCAAGTCCACCAGTTGCCTTATTGTCTAGCTCTCACATCAGCTTTGTCATACCTAGTAGACTCGATGGGTTAAGTGATTGGAGCAGGATTGTAAAACAAAACATTTGGTACCTGAAAGTGTCTGTGTAAGGCGGTAGACTGCAGGTATGGTATGACAGGCGGTATGACTGAACCTCAGACTGAAATTATCTGATGGGCTTCCCTTTGTAGTATATTTTTCAGATGAAGAGGTCACAAAAGGCGAAGGAAGACTCCAGCTTTCAATGGCTTCTGAAAGCAAATTCCTGATGACACAGCAAATACACAAAGTCAGCCTCAGTGATCAACAATTCTAGCAGTAAACTGAAAACAGTGTTGTTTCTTGTTCACAATGAAGGGACGTAATGGGCCTGCAGAGAAGAAAAGTCAAATTTGTGAAACTGGTAGCATGTTCATCTTTCTCAGTTGTGAATTACTGGAATAACATCACAGTACCTGCAGATACAAGGCAGGTACTTACAAACACCATAGGAGGTGTGGTGGCAAGATAACGCAGATAATAATGGCTAACACAGAAATACTGATTTTTTTCCCCTCTGCATTTAGGGCTTGAAAGTCAACGAGGTAACAGGTGTCAGTATGTAATTCATGACGTTTAGGTCACATTTGATGGCTGAATGAAAACTGAAGAAATGAATCTGTGCCTGAGACTGAAAAAATACCAATGGAGGCAAAAGTAATAATGAACTGAAAATCATCTTCTTCTTTCTTTCTTTCTCTGATGATGCAGTCAATAACTCCATGCAGGTGGATTTGAAATAGCTTTTTATCTGGGTAAAAACCAAATACTGTTATAGATGACTGATTTTGAAAACAAAGTAAAGTAATCAAAATGTAAAGGCACAAATGAATACTTTTTGCTTACATAAAAATAGAAATGTAAATTACAAATCCCCACCTCATAGTTAGTGACTATGCAAGATTATACATGTTGTGCAGCTTATTTAGGATCAAAGTAGTAGGAGGCTGATTTTTCAGAAAGGAATCACAGGTTATTTTCTTTGACAAGTATTTTTAGATTGAATAACATGCATATTTATTGAATGTGACTATTGATTGTCTTTGAATCAGGGCTGAATTAAATACAGACTTCATAAAAAATACTCATTTTGAAGTCATTTTTTAATAGTAAGCAAACATTTGCTTTTAAGATAGAAGCGTTGAAAGACACCTAGGTAAAGATTATGTTAAACTGTATTTTCTTTACGGAACTCAGGTCTTGCATTATTGCCCATTCTTACTTTAAGTCACAGGGATATCCTTTTCTATAATTCAAGATATTCCTTACTGAGCATGAAAATCCATTGTCCTGTTTATTGTTGTGTAAGCCATTTTCAACACAGCTGAAATTTGAATGAGTGGAGAAATAGATAATGTCTTTGTACTTGAATAATTTTGGAATGTCTGTATTGTTTCAGGTGGGTTCAGGCTTTTTCTCACTTGCCTTTCCCAGGTGTCATGTTAATAGATGACATTTTAAGGAGTGCATTGTCTGAGAACCTTTCTTTGTAAAAGCAGCAAAATAAAATAATTAAAAAAAATCATTCATATTACCCACATGTTATTATTGGGTTTTTACAGAACCGATCAGGAGGTGTGAGGATTTTATGAAAAAAGAATTTAGTTCTTTCTTATGTGTTAGTTTAGCATGTATCAGCCTCCTGGTTTGTGCTGGGGGAGCGCTACAGAAAATTATTCTTGATGGGCCTGCCAAATGACAAGGAATTCCATGTGAAAGGCTCAGCAGCCAGTGAAACTGATTTCATGAAATGTCATGAGTATAAAAATCTAAGCTGATAATGAAGGAAAGTGGTTATATTTCAACAACAAGTTATCTGAAAGTTAAATCCTTCGTAATGCTATAGTGATGCAGATGTGTTAGTACATAAGAGTTAACATTACCAACAGACACCTCATTGCTCTCACATTTATTTGTAATTTCCAGCACAGTAAGAAATGCAGTCTTGAGATTAGATCTGTATAGGAACTATGTTCTTAAATGCTACTTTTAAATAAGGTGCCCAGTATTACTTTGTAATTTATTGATGCTCCCCTCTATTGAACTTTTTGTCTGTTTGCTTCCTGTTAAGCTGCTGAGATATACATAACAATAAAATTATTCTCTGTACTTGCCTGGTTAGTAAAATTGAGACCAAAATGAATAAATGTCAGATTCTCTGTTCTAATAAATACTGCAATGTCATTTGCTGACTAACAGAGACAGCTTTTGGCTTATTAGAACAGGACCATTCAAGCTTTGAAATGTATAGTTATAAGATTTGTCAGTTTAATAACAAATACACAGTATGAGTCAACAGTGCATGGCAATGGAGATATTTTAAACTAAGGCAGGAATTAAGAATGCAGTTACCTATTCTATAAATTTCTCTTTATAACTACATGTACTGCTTCATTTAAAAGAGAGCAGATGTGGGCTGCTCTAGGAGTTTTACTCTCAATTTAGTAATTCACACATACGCTCTTATTGATTCTGAGACAGAGTCTCTCATGCAGAGTAATGCTGAAAGTGCTGTTGCTGAAGTCAACCCTTTAAAGTAAAATAAAATCAGGTTTGCTTCTTAGAAAATGTGGAGAACTGTCAAAGGCTCTGTTTTGTTTTGGGGTTTTTTTTGTTTTGTTTTTTTTTATATTAGCATATAAGTTAATAGTAGCCTATCTCTGACATCAAGGTATTTGTCCTGAGTGATTAAGCACACTTTTGTAATGTTATCTCTTCCTCAGTCAGAAGCGAGGGCTTGTATGTCCTTTAAGACAACTGAGACTGTTGCCCAAAGGAAGAAAAATATAGAAAAGTAGAAGAAAAAAAGCTTGTAAAAGAAGGAAAAAATACTTTGGACATAATAGATGAAGTGGGAGGAGCAATAAAAAAAATAATGGGAACAGAAATGGAGAAAAATGAAATGAAAGGGACAAAAATAATTTCTGGAATTGAGATAGATTAAATTTTGCAACACAAATACGTCTCAAATAAGACACATGCTTGTCCCTGTCTTATATCAATCAATGTAGTGTTGCTTATCTCTACAGGTGAAGTGCATCACTCCGCCCGTGACATAAGTAAAGCAAAAGCTGCACACACAAGCAAAGTAAAACACAGAATTCATTCACTGCTTCCCATGGGCAGGCAGGTGTTCAGCTGTCTCCAGGAAAGCAGGGCTCCATCACGCATGGTTGTTACTTGGGAAGACAAACGCCTTAACTCTGAATGTCTTCCTTCTTCTTCCCCCAGCTTTATATAATAATCACGATGTCGTATGGTATGGAATATCTCTTTGGTCAGTTGGGGTCAGCTGTCCCAGCTGTGTCCCCTCGCAACTTCTTATGCACCCCCTGCCTGCTCGCTGGTGGGGTGGTGTGAGGAGCAGAAAAGGCCCTGACTGCCTAGCAACAACCAAAAACATTACTGCACTATCATCACTGTTTCTTATGCCAAATCCAAAACATAAGACTACACCAGCTGCTAGCAAGAAATTTAACTCCACCCCAGCTTAAATCATTACACTTATTATAAAGATTGAGTTTGGGACTGTTTGTGTATATATAGGTCCTCTGCTTTTTCTGCTTCTTTTACATTCCTTCTTTCTGTGTGTGTGTGTATTTATTTTTTTTTATTTCACCAGGAAGAGAAATGTGTTCTCATCAGCCACAGGCGTTGGGAGTGAATGACATTCCGTGCTTTCTTTGCTTTATGAAAATAATTTGGTTCATAATATTCATCTTCAATACTACTAACTAATACAATATATAATGATGTAAAAATGTTACTGACTTTTAACACACTAGATAAAATTTAAAAACGCGAGATAACAGTGGTCACTGTTGCTAACATGATAAAATTACTGTTCTCTAGGTACATGTAGATATTGCCTTTGTTAAATTCATCACACTGTGGAGGTCCAGTATGAGGTGTATGAAGAATGTAAATGTCTGTTGAACTTCTTGAATGCTACTTATATAAGTCTTATACGACTTATATGAGAGGAGAGTTACTTTGTTTAAAACAAAGACAAATAGCAATAAGTCTCTGAAAAACTCTGACAAGTTACATGTTAATCTGGAGAACTGATTAATTTTTGATCTTCCAATATTTTATTATTTTTACTGGCATTTCTCAACATATAGACAACAGATTTTCCTAAAGAAGATTAATTAGGCTATATTTAATAAAATTGTTTTACTTTGTCAAAGAATGAAGTATGCATTTTGGATGCTTTTTGAAAAAAATGGCTTTCATTTAAAAAAAAAATCTTATTCTCAAACACAGTACTATATTAAACACTTAGTGAAATATTATCCCAGGTGTAGAGTCTTATCCTACTTGGCTTATGCACAGGACAGCTTTGGGTCATAATATGAGTAAAATGTATTTATGACTAAGATCCACTGAAACGATTTCTAAGAATCTATCTGAAGAATGTAATAATACTCTAGGAAACTAGAGAATGGCTCAGTTGTATCTATTTCTCTTATTTTTATAACAATGTTTAAAAAAAAAAAAATTCAGATACTTAAAGACTTGGTTGAGTCCTGTGTTTCCTGCTTCTCTTTAAAAAGGAAATAGCTCTTTTCATACAGAAGGAAAACTAATAAAGAATCCACCTTTTGCTATATAAAACTCTTTATTTCATGCTTCATTTCTTAAAAAATATTCTACCTTCTCCAAGCTGCCACAGCAGTACCTTGTCCTGCAGCTTCATTCCAAAATTTCTTTCTATTATCTTCTTGCTATGTCAGACACTTCTTTTGAGATTTCAGCTTTTACTTCCCCTATTTCAAAGGTCTGCTAGGGCAGCAACTGTTTATTCTTAGTGTTTCTTTTTGATGTACCATTTGCTTGTGTGCTCAGCAGTTCTCAGGCAGCAAAATCTGACTTTCTGTTTTAAGGTTTGATTTAATCAAATAAAACTGGAATATCAGTGGCCTTGAACTTTGGGAGGGACAGTTCCTTTGTAAACTGAAATACAAATGCAAAACTAAAAGCGAATCTGCTGCAGCAAGGAGAGGAGACAGAAAAGACTCTTCATTATGACAGGCTTTCATTTTTTCTCCCATTTTTCATAACTTTCAGTAAAATGCTTTTTTTTTTTTTTTCAAATATATGCATGAAATGTATTGACCTGCAACAAGAACTGAAAGCTTCATCACTAATGTTCACGCTTAAGTTTTTGAGAGTAGAATGTGACTTGTCTAGACTGTCAGTATATGATAAAATGGTCCCCAGAAAAGAGTGCTTACTGTGATTACAAAATATGGCTAGGAGGACAGATTATGACAGTCCTCTCGGTTGACAAAATTTAGAGTTGCTAAAACTTTAAAATACACTGCACTTCAGTGAAAATGTATGTATTCGGTTTACAATGCAAGGTTGTGGTAGGAGAGGTGGCTTCTGTAAGAAGACACCAGGAGCTTCCCCCATGGAGACAGAGACTGTTCCAGACAGTTCCAAGATGGACATGCCACTGGCCAAAGCTGACCCCATCAGCAAGGCCGGTAGCACCTCTGTGATAACATATTGAAGAAAGGGTAAAAAACACTGCGTAACACCTGCTGGGAGAGATGTGTGAGAATATGTGAGAGAAACAGCCCTGCAGACACCAAGGTCAGGGAAGAAGGAGGGAGAGATCATGCTCCAGACATCAGAGCAGAGATTCCTCTGCAGCCCCTGGAGAAGATCATGGTGAATCAGGTTGCCCCTTGCAGCCCCTAGAGGACCATGGTGAAGTCTTTCAATAATTAACAATTTTATCATAAAAAAGTCACAATCAATTAGCCTGTTTGTTTTTTTTTTTTTTTTTTAAATCAAATTGAAGTAAGAGGCAACTTCATGAAGAAGTCCCCTTAGCAACAAAGAAGCTGAAATGAAGACTGACAAAACTTAATAGGATGATAACAACAAAAAAAAATGACACGGAGACCATGCAGTTTGCAGGAGGAAATTTCCACTGAGATGACCTTTAAGAATATCTGATAGAAGAAAAGTGTTGCCCAGTTAAATGCTAAGGCCATCTTATGTCAAAATATTTGCAAGCATGCCAACAGCAGGGAGGGGGAAGTTTTTGATAGCTTCTGTTTTAAACAAACTGGGACACAGATGGACTTATGTCCTGAAATTTTGGTTGAAATAGTTGAATGTGGGATATAGACAAAAACAAGCTTTTGCAAAAGCTGATGTGCTATGGTTACACTCAGCAATGGAGCAGCCTCCAGCATGCAGAGAAGTATGTGCGTTGCCCCATTCATATAAGGAATATTGCAAGAACTTGAAAGAAGAGCTGAAGAAGACTTGGAGCAACCCTCATAACCTGTGTTGTTCCTCCCTTCCACTGAACATTTGTGGAGCAGCCAGGCTTGCATGCACAGATATAAAAGAGAGAAGAAATTCAGTTAAATATTAATAAGGGTTTTTTCTTTTTCTTGGTAAATACAGGTAGAATGAAAGCTGGTTTAGGCAAGTAAAATGGAATGTCAACAATGTGTACTTTTATTCCAGCTTTTACTCCAGAAAATATTTACTTAACTCTGCCTAAGTTCTTATATGTCTTTCTCTTCTTTTCTTAATTTAACACCCTTTAGAATCAAAAGTGTAAATTAGGACGACAAGGAATTCCCTCTCTCCTCTTATTCCTGAATTTAAATGACAGTTAAATCGCAAATACTTAGAGCACACCCTTTCAATCCCTGAAACTCTACTTTTAATAACTGCTCACCCAAGCTAGACAGAGAGTCATCTGTCACAAATTTCCCCTCTCTAAACAACTTTTATAAGAGTGTGTTAGCTAGTAAAATTATTTGTAGATCTGTTTGGTGTTTTAAGTAAAAGCAGTATATAGAAAATTACAGAACACGTTTTTATCATTCTTACGCAAATTAAAAATTATCATCTGTCACCTTTGTAGTGAAAAGATAACATTAATAGCTTAACTGTAACTCAAATAAGCCTCTTAAAATGCAAGGAGACTTTGGTCTTGCTGGAACCCTGCGCATAGCAACATACCTAATCCTGTGAGGAGAGGGGTGAGGTTTCAAGAGCAGTTCTGTCTTCTGGACAGATCTGGCATTCAAATAACATGTTGAACCACAGCAGTGAAGAGGACAGTCTCATGATAAGGCTGAGTTTCTGCAGAAGTCGTCGAAAGGATGCTGCTGATGGGGCAGTAACCCAGGTGGGAAGTGTTCTCCTTCCTCCAGCTCCAAAACATGACTGCATTACTCTCATAGAGTCCCAGGCCATGAGAAGTAGTTTCTTACAAGAAACTAGTGAAAATATTAGTAACCCGCACGGCTTCATGCAAACTGAACTAACATTCTGTGATAAAGCTCTAGGCTCCACTTTTTCTTTTTCATCCTGAGGATTTAATTTAAAATACTGTCTCTGCATTTTATCTGCTGTACTTTAAAAGACCATGAGCAATAAATCACTTAAATGATTTACTGAAAAGGTAAAAAGGGGAGGGAAACAGGGTAAGGGCAGAATGATGAGTTATGAATTGATTCCTTTAGGTTTTTGCCTGGATGGCTCCATGTACAGTACGATTCAGGGGCTGGAAGGCAAATCCAGATACATTGTAAACTACTAAGAACTCAAGCTGAGTTACCTAAAGGTATGTCCTTGTGGACATACTTGATGAATGTCATCATTCTAGCGTGGTGAAAATGGACTTGAATCACGAGAAGTTACTTTCACCTTCTTGTTTGGCTGTCTTGCTGAAATGTAAGATAGATCCTGTTCTCAACAGTCACTTGCTGAGAAGTGTTCAAAATGATTGCAAAAAACTAACTTTTAACAAGTGTATTTACAAGCAATCTGCATCTCTTGCGGTAGAATCCTGCCCTGAATGTCAAAATCTACATATTAATTGATTTCTATGCACTTGCCAAGACACTTAGGCAAGACTCCTCTTGACAAAGAGTTAAATGTGTTTAGCAAAGACAGAATGAAACCTAATAAAATAAAAACTAATTGCAAGATTTCTTTGTGTCATTACTGCCTCATGGAAGAGATCTGTCACTGACGAATTGGAGGGACTTCAGGGTTTTTTTTCACCTGGGGATATATGGGGGTGGTTTTTTGGTGGAGATGCATCAGTTTGAGGTAATTCAGGATCTGGCTCTTGGCTGCAACTTAGGTGAGGCCCTGCTGTAATGATTTAGATAGGAGAAGTCTGCTGAGCTCTCTGTCTGCTTTGACATAACCCTGTTATAAAGGCAGGCATAGACTGATGACCGGTGCTGACAAAGTGAGGGGAAAATGATGCTGGCACCTGGGAGGGCAGTTATGGGAGCACAGAAAAGTTGTTTCTCCAGTACTTCTCACTGCAAAGTGCCAGAATGCTTTTCTAGTGGGATATAACAAAAGTCTTTCCCCAGTGATGGCCAGGGTGAGATTTATTCCCGGTGCTGCTGTCTACTGTACACATAAGTTTCCTTCCTAGGCTCCCAAAAACTCTGCTTTATCCCTGAATGGTGGGGGAGAAATAGACTGAACATGCATAAACTTAATTGGTGGGATTTGAACACTGTGTGCCCTACAATTTAAAACAGAAGATATGCAGCAGACATAAGTTCCCTAAAACTGAGGAACAAGATTCTTAAATGTCATTTAATTTTTTTACCCTTTTGCATATTTTCCTTAACATTTTCTATTTTGCTTGAAAACAAGGCCACCTGAATGCTGGCTGATCCATCTTCTCTGACAATTTGTTAGTTATGGCCATGTCCAGCTTTATGGAACTTTTCATCTGTGCAGCTCTGTTATATTGTGAAGAACTTACATTCCTGATTTGAATACAGAATACAGTATTAGCAATAAAACCAGGCTGAGCAACTTGGGGAAAAAAAAAAAAAAGAATATGAAGCAATGAGTTCAGGTACCATAGAGAACTAATAGTAACACCAACTTTATGCTGTCTGAAGATTATTAAAGTCATAGGAAACATTGTCTCTTATAAGTGTTACTGATCCTTTAGAATGGTAATTTCTTATTAAGCTGTATACCTCCAAAAAAAACAAAGACTGAAGGAACCAAATGACAAAATTAAATAGTTAAGTTAGTTTGACAGCAAGCTATAATTTTAGGTATTTAGTATGACACATTAATTTGAAAGGAAACCCTCATATATTGCTTTTACCCTAACACTTTTTTTACCCCTTCAAAATATCAATGTAAAAAGCTTTGTGTAACTAAAATATAGTCTGAAAATATCACAGGACATAAGGTGGATGAAAGACTCACAGAAGTTTGTTGCCACAAAACTTATGTATTCTTAATGAGTTTCCTTGCAATACAAAATTTTGGAGAACTTATGTGCTATTTTTTTAGAAGAGCAAATTAAACGAACATATTAATAGAGCAAAAGGCAATTAAAGAGCTGTTACATGATTCACTATTACCCTTTGCAGCATGGCTCCCCAAAACCCAGTGCAGACTCCCAGTGACAGCTACCAAACAGCAGAATAGAGCTTTATTCCTGACATGAGAAAGGGGAAACTGAACTGCAATTAAAGTTCCCTTGGGGCTGCCATTAAGTTAGTTCACATCCACTTCTCCTTACAAAAAACCCTTTTACTGAGTGCATCTTTCTTGATATTTTATCTGTGGTGGTGCTCAAGAGTGAAGGATTTAATCTCTTTCCCAACATTTCTTTGAGCAGACAGCTTCTAAGCTTGGTCCAGACAGATATTAAATGGCCAGTTAGGACTGTACCTGAAGATGCCTGTTGAATCTTTTTGTTTTGCAGAAATTCAGTTCCCATTCCATTTTTACCTTTCTTCTGCATCTTGGCTATGGAAGATGATAGCAGAAATGACTTCTTCAGTAATGCTGCTCTGCATTCTAGTGGAACAACCAACACTCCCCAAAAATATACTTTCAGTTTTTGATGTCCTGAACTGATTATTCCTGAAGCATCCAAAGAATTAAATTTTAGTTTATTGGCACTCTCTTAACATTGTTAGGTCAGTTAAATTAATAATTTTCCTGTGCCTTCTCCTCTATATGCATGCATATCTACTGTTCAAAATGCATTTGAAATGGCTTGCATGAAACCCCACTATCTTCACAGTGTGTCTTTGCAACTAGGTACCGATAATGAGATTTATTTCTGTGCATCTTTGCTCATTAAAGGGGTCTGTTCTGTGCATTGACAGAATTCTGAGAAAATATGAAGGCAGTTGATCATATTTGCTTTTAAATGCCTTAGCACTCATTGTTTCACAACCCTTTGAGAAATCTGTTGCTAAATCTTTGCACTATGAAAGCAGTACTGTGTATTTGGGTATTCTGTGCACTTCTTCATACTTGGAATATTACAAAAACAAAGGGGAAAGAGCTGGATTTTATTTAAGGTTTGTGTAGCTTCCTTAGATTTGAGGTAAGAAGTAGAGATAATTTTATATGTGGAGAACAAGCCACCACTGCAGAAAGCATATTATTTTATCTTACAGTTCAATTTTGCTCATTTCATTTTTAATAACCATGGGTGTAAATCAAAGTAGCCATATGTTAGCCTGGTTTTTAATCAGAAAAATACCTA
This sequence comes from Vanellus vanellus, assembly GCF_965231255.1. Taxonomy (NCBI): domain Eukaryota; kingdom Metazoa; phylum Chordata; class Aves; order Charadriiformes; family Charadriidae; genus Vanellus; species Vanellus vanellus. The sequence continues at coordinate 14,410,206 of NC_138908.1, read as the reverse complement.
TGCAAGGTACAAAATGGTACCATATAGTTTAGAGAATAGAGATTCATAAAAGAATTTCATATGGAATAAAATAGTGGTAACCTCATAAAGATCAATTTGTTGAAGTCTTAGACAGCAGAGACATTGCTCGCCCATTATGGAAAATAATGTACTGATATTCCAGAGCAAATTAACTTTTTTCTTATGCTTCTGTATCTTGGGGCAATCTTAACAGGGGGTGCTCTGGTGATGACCGAGGCTGCCTTTACTCCTGAGCAGGTGGACGGCAGAACTGAATACTTGTAAATAAGTACTCAACTTGAAAGTGTCTCTGTCCAGAATACTCTTCTGGCAGTTTGTATTGCTGTAGCAGGTCTATGGTTTTCCTCCGTAGTCTGCAAAATACATAAATTCCCAGAACTCTGTATACACTTGAGAATATAATGTTTGTTAGTGTCTTAAAAAAGAAAAAAAATGAAATAAAATAATATAAAACGTGCAAAAATTTTTGCTACTTCAACAGGATCTACGTTAAGATTTTTTTGAGTTTTACATTTAAGCAAATAGTGCGCTATTTACTGTCCTTTCTGCCGTTCATTACCCACAGCATTAACTCAGCATATCAGCTCATGGTTTGCCTCCTTTTTTCTTTGCAATTTTCTTCACCTAATCTGCATAAATAAGTGTTTTTATGCATGACATTAGTAAAATTCAGTATTCACATCACCACAATAACGGTTAATTAGAGAAAGAAAAGAAAAAAAGTAAAACCAAAATTGTCCTATAACTTAGGAGACTTTCAGCCACAGGTGATTATTGTCAAGGAATTTTCAATATTTTGTATAAGATTTAAACTGTATAAAACCTCTTCTTGATGTCACACTGAAAGAAGAGAAAAGGCATGTAAATTTTCCAAGTCACCCAGTTTGTTTCTAGATTAGCAATCTTGCAGTCAAAATGAAGGGTGAAATTTTAAGGTTTAGAACACTCACAATGAACAGAAAATATCACTTCACAATGAAGATGGTCAGAGAACATCCAATACATACAAATAACCTCAGATCATGGAATACACTACATTCTCATCCATTCTAGGACAGCAAATATAGTTTGTGACATACAGATACTATTCTTTAAGCTAAATTAATATAATTACACTAAACATAATTTCAGACTTTTCTACATCTTCCATGGTTTAACCTCCTCAGCTGTCATGGAGTATCACTTAAATGGATGTCTAAGTAAGATGTGCATTGAAAATACTGTTGCAGTTAAAAAGTAAATTTTCACTTTAGTCAAAATTCAATCCTAAAGTCTTTCTATATTTCTAAATAATAATTTGAAATTAATTTTTTGTTAATTTTTGGAAAAGTGGGAAGTGCCAAGCTAAATCTTAAGACATTGACATGGTTAAATGTTAATGGAGTAAGCCAGTGACTCTTGACAAGACTTCCATTTCATTCCATTTCACAATATATTTCATTTGCTAATTCTATCCCAAATTTTAATAATACAGCTGTAATGTGCTTCATAATATACAATCTACTGGTGTTTAAAGAAGCTGATTGTTAGTATCATGCAAAGGGTTAAATTATATAATTTTACTACTGAGTAATATGTAAAACCAATGACAGATTGAATTGCAATACTGTCTTCCCAAAACAAACGCGGTGAATGTTCAGTCTTTGTTGATGGATATAACTTTGACAAATTATATAGCATATTAAGGACTGCCATGATCAGTATTCACTTTGTTAACAGTGAAAAAAAAAAAGTTTTCAAGATTATGATGTTAGTTTTTCTGCCACCGCTTCTATATGTGACATATAAACACATTTTAGTTTTGCTTTCAATGTGTTCTGTACAATACATTCACTAAAGAGCATATTGTCCTGAAGATAATCCCAATTAATTTGAAAATTTTATTTTGCAATATTAAATTCGGTTTGGAGTTCACAGATCAAGGTATAGCTCTGGAGATGAAATTACCACTTTTAATCATTTTGGGAAGACACCCAGGCATCTTTTTTCAGTGATGAATTTAGTATAACAATTAACATTTTCATAGTTAAACACTAAATTTCTTCATTTTCACTGGCTTTCTCTTTACTTTTGAAATACTTTATTGCATGACTAATTGTATGTTTCCTTGGTATTAAAAATCCTGATTTAAATGTTCATGTTTATATTTTTTGTTTATCATCTTTAAAAATCTCTGACAGTTAAGATTTTACTTTTTCTTCTGAACACAACTTCTGTATGATATCATGTATTACCCTATACAGCCTAAGGAACAGAGACAGGAAGAAAGGGAGTAAATAACTGGTTTCCAAACTGCATTTTACACTTTATGGAAAGATTAGGAAAAATGAAAATTCAAGAAAAAGCAAGTTGAAGAAGGTATGGCTCATCAGACTAGCAACTTCAGTCAGAAGACTATGAAAATGAAGTTGGTTTCGAGTGGTTTCTTTTTTTTAATTTATTGTTCTGTTTTGATCTTGTTTGTCAGTTTTGAAATGCACATTATTACCCACTTAATTTTAATACCAAAAACTTCACCGCATAACTTAACTATAAAAAACCTTCCAAACCCGTGAAAATTTATCATTATTCATAGCTTAAAAATTTAGCCTTCTCTTTACTGGTTTTTGTTTCAGTGTAGAAGAGATCTAAGTAAACATGCATGGATGCTTGCAGTTAGCAAATCAATATCATTTTTTAATGCACAGTAATGGAAGCAAATGTCACTAATTCAAACTGTTCAAACTGTTATTGCATTCTTACCGAAGACAGAGAGTCCCGTTACAGGACATTCAGCCTAAGCACTTGCTGCAGACATGTTGATTTCCTTTCAAAAAAAAAGAGCAGCTAAAGGCACTGGAGAAGAAGCAGAAATTGAACCGTTAATAGAGTATAGGTCTTCTGAGTCCCAGTCAAATGCCTCATTTCTTCAGCCACAAAAAGATGTGGCTTCCACACTAGTCAATAATAATCACACCAGGAAAAAAGCCAAGTGAGCACAATGTGAAATTTAGTATACATAAATGTATGCAGGCGACAAAAACTTAGCTTCTGACTTGTGTTGTAGCCTATCAGAATTATGATAACATTTTCCAGACAAAATCTGGAAGTTTAATAAAGATCACATAAGTGGCAAATATACTAGCAAAACTCAAAAAAAAAAAAAGGTCTATCTCACCTTTCAAGGTCCTTCCACAGGTTTTATAACAAATGACAAAGGAGATAGAGTCAGACAACTGCTGTAACAGATAGGAAATTCACAAATGTTCTCTGCTTTTTTTAAACTCATTTTAACCATGAGCTACATGATTTATTTTGGAGTAAAAGGATTAGTGAATTTCTTTTGGTTGGCAGATGCAAAAAAAACCCTCCATAAACCCATTTGTCACTCCTAGGTGTCACCTATAAAATTATCTGCAATAGGAAAACAGCCTATGGAGTAATGGATGAACAAGATACAGAAATATATTTAGCCAAGTATTATATCTGCATCAATGCTCTTCTGACAATAAGAACTCTGAACACAGAGCATTTGAGCTTAGATCAGCTTAGACACTTGGCCTGTGATTTCTGTAGCATATGATTCAGTATGGCTGATCATCTGATACAGTTCCACTACAGGAATCCTTTCAAAGAAAGCATTTCAAGAAAAACCACTGATGAAAAAGCCCACTTTCATCAACATTTTTATTTTCATCCCGTATAAGGGTTGTCTACCTGCAGTGAAGCATAGAGGTACCTGGGCAAGCTGCACGTAAAGTTATCTCCGGTCCTGGAAAGAGCCTAGCTAAAGCAGCGTCATCCTCCAGAGGATGTCTGTCCTGTGTTAGCTGGATTTCTCCTAAGCTTTTGGCAAACAGTAAACAAACTCAGCTGAAACATTTCTAACTTACTAGTCAGCGCAGACATATTCAAATGAGAGAGAAGAGAGTGTTAAACAACCCTGGGTCCTCCTCCACAGTCTCTTTGTCAGTGTCTGCAGGAGGAGACAGTAAAGTGTAGCTGCACTGCAGTCAGCAAAGACCCATCAAACCTCTCTGACCTGTTTGCGGTTCCACCTTGACGCCAGTAGTGAGGAAAAACTGCAACCTCTGGCTGTAACGCAGTGGTACAGGCAAGGAACAGCCATGTTGCCAGGTTTTAAATCTCACAGTAACATAAACAGTCATGCAAGGAAGGAAATAAATTCAGTCACATAACATCTGAGCAACTTGCCTATTGGAATTGAAAATGTTCGCATCTTTAACTCTGTGTGTCTATAAAACCTATTTTAAGAAAATTTAAAAATGCCACGAAATTCATTTTTTCAAGGAATGTTTAGCATGGTCTTTGGTTGCATCTCTGTGTAACCTTTCCTCTGTCTAGCTTTCTCTAAGTGGCTTCTGCCAGGAGGGACCTTCAGCTGAGAAAGCCGTGCTTAAAATTACCTTAATTGCAAGTGCAGGCACAAATCTTTCCAACTTCTTTACCATCTGTCATTTCAGAGAAGAGTCTCCTTCCCACTCCCTCAGACTACCCTCGATGAGACGCATTATAGCAGGTTAGTAAAGCATTGAAGAGGATGTGACTTCTTTTCTCTATGGCCTATTTACAGCAAGAAAAGATTTGTTATTGGATTGGCTTTCTAGAGAGAAATTGATAATTTTGGTCTTAAAATTATCGATTTTGATATCATTTAATGCAAAAAAGTCATTAAAAGTGTGTTACATTTTCCAAAGTTTTTTGCTGTACTATGAATAGAGATGTTGAAATATACTTGCATTTTCCAGAATTTTCAGTTTGATTTGTAAAGCCTATGATAAGTTGGCCTGATCTTTTCTTTAGAACTGTTGATATTAAAACATTTTTCTGTTCTAATGTTAGATTTGAACTAACTATTTAGAAATAAAAGTAATTTATAATAATGCCAGGGTGTATGCTGATTTGAAAAACAGTCTTGGAAGTTTTATAAAACACTAGAACAGAAAGTATTGAAATACTTAATTCAATATATAACTAGAACATTTGGATAATAATGATAACAGGAATATTTTTTTTAATATTGTTTTTATTACTACTATTATTATTATTATCTCATGAGAAACAGCTCTGTTCCCACAAAAGTTTTAATTTGGAAATTCTGGCAAATTCCAGTAAAAGAAATGTAACAGAAATTTCCAGACTCTGAAGTGAAAAGCTTTTCTCCCTGATGGCATTCTGCATTCCCTTACAACTACCTTATTTTTACTAATTTTATTCAAGCAGTAGTTGCTGTTTCTTTTTTGCTTTCCATTTTTCCCTTTAATAAAAGCCTTTTTTGTTTGTTTGTTTGATTTGGTTTGGTTTGGGTTTCGGGTTTTTTTGAAGCATGTTAATATACCACAGGCAAATGGAAAGTTTTTCCTTTCCAGTGCCACAGTGTGCACCGCTTTAAGAACCAGGATGCTCCTGCACCCACTGATTCTGCCTTTAGGCAAGCGCTATTTCAAACTTGAGTATAATTTAGTCCAAGTTTGAATGAGGGCTACAGATCGCAAATGTGATTCCTTCTCACTGGATGCCTGAAAAAGGAAGAGTGAAATAAATTATTGCCCAATGAAGAAGAAAGTGACACATGGACTCAGTCATATTATCAGACAACAGACACTCCTCCCGAGGAAGAAGGAAAGAGAAACCACGACTTTGCACTTGCCGGTAACAGGACAAGACTCTATGCTGTTCCAACAGCAGAAATCCAACAGTTTGTCTTCATTTTCTTGTTGGGGTAGCTGGCAGTTTATGCCTCAGCAGTACCTAGCTAAACCATTTTTTTTCTCTACCTAAGGTTAACCAAATACCCTTTCATTTCACAGTTCTGTTAACTCTTTCATAACTCTGAGGCAACAACAACAAAAAATATTTTCTTTCCTGTACTTTCTGAACAGTTACGGTCAAATATGATTTTTTTGTTTGTTTGTTTCCAGCTTAAGTATATATAAGGCCAGTACCCAAAATCTGTATAACTCAAATTTAATTTTTATGTGGATACATTTCCTCTCTATTCTGGATTTTAAGCCTTTCCTCCTCTAGGCTGATAATATCATCAATATTACTACTACTACTACTACTATTACTACTACTACAGCTGCTATTATTACAAGTTGTTGTTAATATAGTGGCAGAAGCATATTTGTCTCAGGACAAATTAAAATTTCAAACACAAAGGCCGGCATATAAAAAAATTAACAGTATGATTAACAGATAAAATAAACTATTAAAAGAAAAACTGATTTTCATTTCAAATTGGGGCACTTTTAAGCACAAAAAGGGTTTTGTGGGAATAACTAAGCAAAGGCTTAATGCTTCACAACATACAGGGTCATAATAACAATAGCATTTGGTCTTATCATTCCACATCTAGGATTACCAGGTTACTAAAAGCATAAACTAACTTGTGGCCTCATAATTAGATGCAGATGAAATAATATGAGCCAAAATATATTTTCCATTCTCAGAAAAAAAAAAAAAATTCAGACCTAGAGATTAGTCATTCCTTAGATTCCTTACCTACTTGGCGGTAATTGCTAACATTTCCCTATTACGTTGCCTTGAGCTCAGACACAGGCATAACTGGAAGAGTATCATATACAAGAGCTAAGGCTATGGACCATGCTGCCTTGAGAAACTGATCACCTATTACTGTCATTTCCGTACCAAAGACCACTTCTGTACCCAAAAAACAAACTAGCAAGCATTGATGAAGCTACAGCAGCTGCATAAAATGTTCACTTCAAGATGTTTTTAGACATCTAGCAGTAGTGACGGCCAGCTGAAATTCTCTTCTGCTTAGAGAGCAAGTGCAGTAGTGAAGGGATCATTGTTTGGGGTTTGGCTGTGCTGAAGCTATTTTCAGGAAAACTGCAGCACCAAGCCTACTTTGAGTGATCTTAAAATTTAAAATTTGTGGTGTCAAATTTGGGCTGTCACGGCATATGGGCGCAAAGTCATTCTTTTATGGTGTTCAGCTAAATAGCATGTTTAACTCAAGTGGTCATATCCTGTAAGACAATTGTTTACCAGAGCAGAGTCATCTGAAGTTACCTACACTCTGGTTAGTTCTTTGGGAAAGGAAGCACTCCCAATTTCAGTTTCAGTTTACCAGAAGTCTCTATTAAGAGTGGAAGGATCTTCTGTGTACAGGTAAAATCTCTTAGATGTGCTTCTGACACTCATGGCTTTAAAAGTAGTCAGTGATTGTTTTAGTAGAGTTTTAGGAGAGAATCTGTCATTGCTTGCAAACACTGCTGAGGAGGTAACGTTTGCAAAGTTGAAGAAAGAGCTTTCAAAAATTTATTCTCCTCAATAGGATGACAGAGATAAAATTTGTCAAATTTCTAAGAGCATTGTTAGGGCCAGCTTTTTAGTCTTTTGTAGCACAAGCCAGCAGAGCTGATCAAAAGGCATTATTTCTTTTTTTTGTGAAAACCTTAATAGACATCATAAGTGACATGATTTGTACATATGTCTTATTCTGTCCATTGCTTTTAAAAAGAGGGAAAATTTTGTGATGATAACCTTCTCCTGTTCTGAGGCTACTCCTGAATGACATCAGAACTGGATCCACTGTGCACCATGAGGAGCTAACAAAATTTGTCATTGTTGTTACAGCATGGAAACACTAACAAAGTAACTGTACATTACAGTGTACTCTCAGATATCAGAGGTTGTCCAGTCATGGATATGTTACTCTTATAGTGTGATTGCATTACATTAAAACGACATTAAATTAATACATCATAAACAGGACTAGTTGGAAACTGACAGACCAAATCATTTCCTAGATAAGAGAGAGGACAAAAAATAGTGCTTTTCTTTTTTAAACCTTCTCACTTCCATTAAAAACTTAAAGCACAACAAAGACTGCAATTCAGAGTTTAAAAGTAATTTTCCTCTAGCCTCTGACCAGCACAGAAATACTTTTTTAACAGTAAGAAAGTCAGCAAATGAGATAAACACTGAAGTTCTTCTTAAAGTTTAAATACGAGCATGCCCTCATGGCACCCAGCAGTAACTCTGCCAAATGCGTGTGAGTTTATTGTTAGGTCACTGACGGTACTTATGTATTGAAGGATCGTATCAGTGAAAGGTCAAAGCCTGAACTGCCCTCTGTTCCATCAGTATAGTCCATGAAGTCAATGTGATTACTCTAGTGTAATGTTATCTCTCTCAGAGCCTTGTAGATGAATTCCTGGTAACTTTTCAGTATACGCTAAACCATGCTCTGCAGCAGAGGAAGTCTTACTTTTTTCTTATGGGTAGAGAATAAGCCTACACAGATTGTGTGTCTCACACTCACATGCAAAGTGAGTGATGGTGGAATGAATCAGACTTAGGATTTCCCAGGCACAGTGAGAGCCTAGAGGGCAGAGATAGTCCCAGGCTGTGATGGACTGAAAGGCTAACCCCCAAAAAGCCCCATGCTAGGATATAAAGAATGGAGTCCGTCCAGCCAGAATGGACTCACAGACAGTTCTGTATTGCAGCATAGTGGTACAGAAATTAATTCTACTCTGGGCAGAATCTTTGAAGCTATTAATCCAGGACCCTTGTCCGGCCTGAGCTCTCATTAACTGTGATTCCCACTCAATTCAAGTCATTTGGAAATGAAGCTCAGGTTCCAGCAGGAAAGTGAGTCAAAATGTAGCCTTACCTCCTCCTTCCTGAGACACAGAAAATCACAAGCTTAGATCACCAAGGAAGACACAGTGGGTTTGAAACTACCTACCTTAATACAATGTATTTATAATTTTCACCCATTCCCGACATTCTTCTCTGAATTACCTAGCAAAATTTGGTACAGAGACTCTTTTTATACTGAGACAGAGACAGCCGATACCCCTTCACAACCACTGGGTCATAGTCCTCTTTCTTCTATGACTCTAAAGCAGCATTAAAGTTGAGAAAAGGGTGCAAAGGTATTTGCTTCACGACAAGATGCCAATAAGCAGTGGTCTGGAATAAAACATGTCATCTTGCATAGTGAAAAACGTGATAAATAAACCGTGGAATGTGGAAACAGCAGGTAGAGATGAAGTGAGTTATTACTCAGTGGTGAGCGGAAAAGGGAGATGAGAGGAATTAGCGGAGAAAGGACAGTGAGATGAGTACACTTAAACTGCAAGTGTCTAGCCTGAAAGATACCACATTTAGTGACTGAAGACAGGCAGTAATAGATCAGGAGAAAGAATGTAGCATGTTAGAGTAGCACAGTGAGAAATGGGAACACAAACACAGTTTTCATCATGGTTCAGAAAACATCACTCAGACCAGTCGCTCCCTACTGCAGTGTCACGAAGGCAGCAGATGGCAAAGTGCTAACTGCACCAGAAGGCTTTAAGAAATACTGGGGAAAAAGGAAAATAAGTTATATGCATTTGGGGACAATCCAAGATTGAGGCTAATGAGTTATTACTGGAGAAGGGAGGCCTTCAACTCTTGCGGTGCAGAAATTAAAACTACAATGGCGAAGAAACAAAGAGCTTTTAAGCTACAAGAGGCCCTTGACAGAGATAGTACTGTGACTGAGTTCATAAAGGAAACTGACAACTGTGCAATTAGCATGTTTTCAGAAAATTCGTCCATGCAAATAGGAAGCAGAGGAGGGTCCCTGAAGTCTGTAACAAATCAGCCCACATCAAAAGCAAACCTCAGGGCAGAGCGTGAGCCCCACAGAACAGCCACATTTGTCTCACCAGCTATTTCACTTCTGCTGTTGCTGCTTCATCTTAGCTTAAACTGGATGTTAAGCTAGGTGAAGTCAGAGCAGGTTATTTCTGGCAACATCACAGGAGAGTTAGAAGAAATCAGGATTGGGAGAATACCCCACTGCCCCATGCCCCCCAGCAGAATGTTCCTGATGGCAAGGCCAAGAAATGTATCACTCACCCTCTCTGTGCACCACTGATTTTCAGAAGCATTTCACATTCCCTTACGTAAAGGTCGTAAGTGATAAAGTGCTCGTATTTCTGGGCTGTGTTTCCTTACCCATTTTCTCCACCCAGTTTTAATGAACCACCACCATCTAACTTTTCTGGCAGATGTACCCAGCATCATATATTACCTACCTGTCATCATGATAGTAGCAGAGCCACCACAGAATGGACCTTAGAACAAACTATGCAGCCACAAAGCCTCAGATGAATTTTGCGGTCTATTTGATCACAAACTGAAAAACTATTATCAGAGCCAGAAGAAGCTAATTCCAAGTTAGGTGAAGTAGGTTTCTATAAGTCGTAGAGAGTTTTCTGGACTGCAGGGCAGAAATATCCCGAACGTCTACCAAAATTTACTTGTGGCTTTTGACAAGTTATTCACTTTTTAGCAAGAACATTTGGAACCACCATGGTTATTGCTCCAAGGGACAGAACAATGTGCCTGGGGAGCTGGTCAACGAGGAACAGAGATTTGTTTAAGGTAGATAGTGTGAGGAAATCTTCATTTGTGGGTCTGCTCTTGCGGGCAAAGACCAATAGCATATGCTGGCCACTTCTGCTGGTGAAGAATTAACCTTTTTGCAGGATTTGTTTCTTTCTCCCTCCACAGTGCTTGCTCAGCAAGGAAAAAAAAAAAAACGATCAGAAACAACAAGGACTTTTAGTCAAGAGTCCCACGTAACATTAAAAGGAATGTAGTTTCAATATTTGTCTGTCAGAGTCCCAGGACTTCCACTGATTTATCTATCAGAGCCCCAGCAAAGGACTTTTCACTGTCTCATATTCACAAAAATCGAAATTAGTTATTTTATTGAGAGCAACAGACCAGATTCAAGATTGCTGTTGAAAAATTCACTGACTACAACAGTGCTACTAATTAAGGTTAATATTACTAGCAAAAATAATAATAAAACAGCAGCCCAGGGGTAACACTCACCAGAGGGTTAAAGGTGCGATGCTTACCCAGAAAGGCATCGCTGCCTGGGGTGGAGGAGGAGAATGCAGCCCATGGGCTGGTCCATTGGGTGTTGAGATGCTTCTCTCCCAATTTAACAGTCATTTTCTCCTTCTTTTATCCCCAAAATTGCAAGGTTCCTCCCTCCCCCCCTCCCAGGTCACTTGTGGTATGATTTGGGTGGAGAGATGAGTGCTATAGTCATATATGTTTAGCATGATCTCTATAACCTTCATTAGCATATGCAGGGGTGTCAACTTTAATATGCATTTCACAGGTAAAGAGGCAGAGGTCAGTCATTGGGCATGATAGCCTTTCGAAGAAACAAAGAACTACCCCGTGTCTGTTATCTTGCCTGGGTTGCAACAAGAAACAGCAAGGCCAGTCTTCATCATTCTTCGAGCACAGAGACTTCACCTCATTATCCAGGCTCCACATCCCACCACAGCTTCTTGGGCAGTAATGACTAGAAATAGAAATAATTTCTTTATTTGGAATTGGGAAATTTAAAAAGAACTGAACAAACTGATTGATTTATTATGAAAGAGGGAGGATGGGATGGGATGGAGGAAGAATGGGAATGATTGCTCCATAAATTCTTCCTTTAGAAAGACGCTATGTCAGGTTTAAAAGTATAATGACACAAGGCTGTTTAAACAATAATGTAACATGTAAAAAATAAAATTTCATTACATATATTGCTGGATGCAACAGGTAAGGTTTTTAAGTGCTACAAATATTTGACATAAGTAATTTTCAATAGTGGCCATAGTTGACTAATCTGACCTTTAGAAAGAGATGACCAATTACTTTTGTGGATTTGTTGCTTCTAGGGCAAATCTTTTCATCTGAAAGACACTCCCCTTTTTTTACTGTCTATTCTCTTACTTTGCATCTGCAAGGATTTAGTGCACTGACAAAAATAAATTCCATATGTTTTGTTAATTTCCTTGTATTTTGTGATTTGCTAAATCTCGCACTAAAGGAAGAGGAGGAATCCAATTTGATCATGCCGATAATATAACTGGTTCATGCAGCTTTTCTCAGCAGAGGTCTTTATAAGCCATTTTAGTTGGCTTGGATAATCCAGGCACTTCTGAAGCTTCAAATGCTGGAGCTGGAGCTCTCCAAACCTTGACATTTGCATAGAAACTCCTTTTGATTTTAAGAGCTTAACTGAACACTGTGTAAAGGAAGGATCAGTACCTGTTATGAATTCCCCTTGGTCCAATTTTTTGCATATAAAATATGATGGAGAACTCAGTTTGCCATAAAGGAATACATTAGATAATTGTTGACCTCATATCACTGGTTTTAAAGGTGCAATCTCTTTTCTAAAATTAATTAAAGGCATAGAAGAAATTAGTGATAGAGTGACAAAGACTGGAGAAGAAACTCGGATACACAACAGAACATATTTGTACTATGAAATTCATACTATGTTGGGCTATGTAAGACATGAGTGAGTTATAAACATCAGCCTTCATTTTGAAGTATGAGTCCAGTTTGGCTTTTATACTACCTATGTTTATTTGAATAAAAATTTTACACAAATTTTAGTAGAGTATTTTGAATATTTGGGGGTAAAGTATACTTACCACCAATACGCTTCAAGAAATATGGGAATTTTGTGCCTTTTAATAAAGCCATGAATTTCTTTGGCTACAGTATAGCCTTTGAGTTTCAATAGTTTTAAGTGATATTTTAACTTCTGCAGATTTTGCACCTCTGTGGAACTACTTCGCTGTAAATGGCCAAGAACAGGTGTACTGTTTTACTAAGCAAGATGAAAGCTTCTTAGACTTTAGCTTTCCAAATGTTTTTCTTGCCTTTTTTTTTTCCACTTTTCAAGGTAGCGTGGCATTGAAAACCTAGAAATAGTACGAATAAGTTAGCAGATATTAATGCCATTCTTATTTTCTCTTACAAAATGTTGTTTGTATCATCAAGATCAAACATTTTAAGTTCGAGCAACATACATTTAATGTCATTTGCAGTGAATCCAAGAATCGGGTGCAAAACCTTTTATAGTTGATGGTAATACACACCAGAGACTCCTACATATTTTGTGTCAGGTCACTGCAGTGCAATTTTTCATGCCGTTCATTTACAGGAGTGAATCAGAAGTAAAGATAATATTTAAAAGTATGACGTTATTTAATTGTTACATTTTAATGGCTTGTCAGTTTAATAATAGTTTATGATAAGTAACTTTAATACAAGGAATGTTTTGTAAGATCACAAAGACTGAAAGGTTATCATGACAATCATTCCATACAGTTCCTACGCAGCCGACTCTGAGGACACTTCCTATAGTTTACCAGTAGTTATTATAAGAGAGTCTCAAAGCTGTAGAGGGGCTGTGCATTAGATGGTTGTTCATATTTCTTTGCTGTATGCTACAGTAAACTTTCTGAGTATAAAAAAAGATTTGGTAGTTACTCCACGTTGAAGGATACATTTACATATGTACTCTGCATCAAAAACAGATGTGCTGATCTCTGCTTCGCTTGGAGAGTTGTAGTGAGAACTGATGTTGTACCTAGCACCAAAGGTATTGACTGCTTGCAAATATATGTATATTAGATATCAGTAAACAGCATGGCAAGTCTTGCAGTGATTTAATTCTGTAATTTGATTTTTATTAAATTAGTGAGCAGAGTAAATCAGCAAAGATTTTAGAATCTTTGAACATGGTTGCAATAGGTGGTGCCAGGCTACCTGTGCCGCTACTAAATGCAAGATTCTGATGTGATTTAAGGACAACTCTGAATCTGAGTTTATAACTATAATGAGATGAATTAGCAAGTATTAGAAGAAAAATGTTAGGAGGGAGGGAGAAGGATCTGTATGTCATTGTTAGCCTGTTAGCCAGCTACTACAGACACTGGTCTTAATCAATGTGTTCCATGGCTTGTTATATTTCAACCTAATCCTTTTAAAGAAAATCTTCTTAAACAAATATAGATATGTGGTTTATAATATTGATCAATACTTCAAGTACTGTGTTTCTAGAAAAGATTTCAGAAAGACCAATAGCAACAGCTAAAAAGAATTGTGTCATTTATGGTAAAATATGAATGAGTAACGAGATCTCTTCACCAGATAACAAATATTTATTTTTTCTTGTTGGCATTTGAAAACATCAGAATACTTATTTTGTATTTTTGTTAGGTTTTGTGCCAGAAAACAATTATTTCACACAGGTCCTTTACTCCAGTATTATCCAAAAAGGGAGAGGGGAGGGGGGAATATAATTTCCCAAAATGGGACTTTTCCAGTCTAATTTTCACAGTCCATGCTTGCTGAAAAATGTGAAATTCTTCAACATAGGCATTGCTCTTTGTAACTTTTGTTGAGTTATTCAGTCAGAAGTTTTAAAAAGGCAGGAAGTATAATTGTTTTAGCTGTAAATACTGTATCAACAAAAGCTGCTCCTATAACTCAGAGTTTCATTTTTCAAATCGCTAGAAAAAGAAATACAACACCAACCTTTAAAGAGGCATACTCTTTTTTGACATATCCCTGAAGCTGCAGCAGCAGCAAATAGACAATATTTTTCATATTGTCTTGCACCAGAAGCAGTATCAGTAGAAGTGCTTACTGCATGTGCTTGGTCCCATGCCGATACACACAGTTTATATCCTAAGCCCCAAGGAAAAATATTGCTGAACAATCAGACATGCAGCTGTTGAGATCATGATAGCTCTTGTTAGTTTCATCCAGTGGTTGCTTGCACTTGTTTACGTGTGGGAGGGCAGCTGGTGAAGCAATTAGCACCCTAGAGCATTGCAAGTTCTGTTTTAACTACTTCTTTTACAAAGAAGAAAGAAATTCCTCAACATGATGGACACATTAGCTCTAAACTACAGGAGACCTCTAGGACAACGCTAGCTAAACGTGCTTCAGGAGAGGCACTAATGTTGGTGAACCTGTTTCCAGGCAAAGGAACTGCACAAGAAAATCTCTTGATTTGCCTGTTCCAGTACCGTCCACCACCTAGATTATTTAAAATAAAGACTTACAATGACATCTGCTCCCCAGACTTTTTCTAATGAGGGAAATACTCAAAGGCTCAAATACTCAAATTATTATTTTGCCGCAGTCTTCATGGGCAAGTGCTCTAGCCACACCACCCAAGTCTCAAAATGCAAAGGCAGGGACTGCGAGAATTCAGAACTGCCCACTGTAGGAGTTGCGGTCAATGGCTCAATGTCCAAGTGACGACCAGTGATGAGTGGCATTCCTCAGGGGTTGGTACTGGGACCAGTGCTGTTTAACATCTTTGTCAGTGACATGGACAGTGGGATTGAGTGCACCCTCAGCAAGTTTGCCGAGGACACCAAGCTGTATGGAGTGGTCAACACACTGGAGGGACCTGGCCAGGCTGGAGAGGTGGGCCTGCACAAACCTCATGAAGTTCAATAAGTGAAATGTCCTGCATGTGGGTGGGGCAATCCCAAGCATAAATACAGGCTGGGCAGAGAATGGATTGAGAGCAGCCCTGAGGAGATGGACTTAAGGGTGTTGGTTGATAAGCTCAACATGAGGCGGCAATGTGCAACTGCAGCCCAGAAAGCCAACCATACCCTGGGCTGCATCAGAAGTGTATGACCAGCAGGTTGAGAGAGGTGATTCTGCCCCTCTACTCTGCTCTGGTGAGACCCCACCTGGAGTACTGTGTCCAGCTCTGGAGGCCCCAACATAAGAAGAACATGGACCTGTTGGAACAAGTGCAGAGAACAACCATGAAGATGATCAGAGGGCTGGAGCACCTCTCCCACAAGGACAGTCTGAGAGAGTTGGGGTTGTTCAGCCTGGAGAAGAGAAGGCTTTGGGGATACCTGATAGCAGTCTCACTATTCTATGATTTTATGATTCTATGACATGAAGTGAGCTTTAGCACAGGTACCTCTCATGAAGAAAGTTAGTTCCTGCAGATGGTGCAAAGGCACAAGGTCTAATTAGAGTGCTAATCCGCCAGCAGTATGCTCCCCTGATTTCCCCCCTGAACATCTGGATTTCTGCTCCAGCAGCTGAGTATCCCTACTAGCACTGAGTGAGCATTTTTGGACTGCGTTTGTTACAGGTAGCTGGAATACACTACAAATGCAAACATAGCAATAGTTGTTACTTCCACAGTACAAGGCAGCATAGAAACTTCAGATGAGAAATCCCTCAATTTAAATGAGAATTTAATTTTGTTCTCTTTTTGCATTATCACTCAAACATACTGGAGACCTTCTTACAGATCATATTGGTGCTCCTGCTACAGATCATCTTTCTTCCAGCAGACAGGGAAGATGACCTTCCTGGCTAAATAGAGAACTTTGGCTGGACCTCAGGAAAAAAAGGAAAGTTTACATTCTCTGGACAAGGGGGTTCGCAACTTATGAGGACTATCAAGATATAACAAAGCTATATAGGGGGAAAATGAGAAGGGCCAAAGCTCAATCAGAACTCAGCTTGGCCACTGCAGTTAAAGACAATAAGAAGAGATTCTTTCAGTATATCAAAAGAAAAAGGAAGACTAGGGAAAATGTAGGCCCACTGGTGAATGAGACAGGTGCCCTAGTGGTGGAAGACACAAGAAGGCAGAGTTACTGAATGCCTTCTTTTCTTCGGTCTTCACTGCTAAAGCTGTCCCTCACGAATCCCATACTCTGAAGGCAAAGGGGAAGGTCTGGAGAGAGGAAGATTTTCCCTCAGTTGAGGAGGACGGTGTCAGAGACCACTTGGCCAAGCTGGACATTCATAAGTCCATGGGCCCTGATGGCATGCACCCGCGAGTGCTGAGAGAGCTGGCGGATATTATTGCTAGACCACTCTCTATTGCCTTTGAACGGTCATGGAGAACAGGAGAGGTGCCTGAGGACTGGAGGAAGGCTGACATCACTCAGATCTTCAAAAAAGGCAAGAAGGAGGACCCAGGGAACTACAGACCAGTTAGTCTCACCTCTGTTCCTGGGAAGGTAATGGAGCGACTCATTCTGGATGTCATCTCCAAACACGTTGAGGAACAGGAAGTTATTGGAAGTGGTCAACATGGATTTACCAAGGGTAAATCATGCTTGACCAATCTGATAGCTTTCTATGATGTTATAACTGGTTGGCTGGATGAGGGGAGAGTCGTAGATGTCATCTACCTTGACTTTAGCAAGGCTTTTGACACTGTCTCCCATAACATCCTCATTAGGAAGCTGAGGAAGTATGGGCTAGATGAGGTGACAGTGAGGAGGATTGAGAGTTGGCTGTGTGACAGAACTCAGAGGGTTGTGATGAGCGTCACAGATTCTAGTTGGAGGCCTGTAACCAGTGGTGTCCCCCAGGGGTCAATACTTGGTCCAATTTTGTTTAATATATTCATTAATGGCCTGGAGAGGGGACAGAGTGTATCCTCAGCAAGTTTGCTGATGATACCAAACTGGGTGGGGTGGCTGACACCCCAGAGGGCCGTGCTGCCATCCAGCGTGACCTGGACAGGCTGGAGAACTGGGCAGAGAAGAACCTAATGAGGTTCAACAAAAGCAAGTGCAAGGTCCTGCACCTGGGGAGGAAGAATGCTAGGCACCAGTACAGGTTAGGGGCGGACCTGCTGGGAAGTAGCTCGGAGGAGAAGGATCCAGGGGTTGTGGTAGACAGTAAATTATCCATGGCCCAGCAATGTGCCCTTGTTGCCAAAAAGGCCAATGGAATCCTGGGCTGCATAGGGAAGAGTGTGGCCAGTAGGTCAAGGGAGGTCATTCTCCCCCTCTACTCTGCACTGGTCAGGCCACAACTGGAATACTGTGTCCAGTTTTGGGCTCCCCAGTTCAAGAGGGACAGAGAACTGCTGGAGTGAGTCCAGCGAAGGACAACTAAGATGATTAAGGGCTTGGAGCATCTGCCTTATGAGGAAAGGCTGAGAGAGCTGGGACTCTTCAGCCTGGAGAAGAGAAGGCTGAGGGGAGACCTTATTATGGCGTACAAGTATCTAAAGGGTGGGCTGAAGGAGGATGGATCTAGGCTCTTTTCAATGGTTCCCAGTGACAGGACGAGGGGCAATGGGCACAAGTTAGAACACAGGAAGTTCCGTTCAAATACACAGAAACACTTCTTTACGGTGAGGGTGACAGAGCACTGGCACAGGCTGCCCAGGGAGGGTGTGGAGTCCCCTTCTCTGGAGGTTTTCAAGACCCGCCTGGATGCAGTCCTGAGTAATGTGCTCTGGGCGATCCTGCTTTAGCAGGGGAGTTGGACTAGATGATCTCTAGAGGTCCCTTCCAACTCTGAAAATTCTGTGATTCTGTGATTCTGTGTGAATCGCATTCCAGAGGTCTGTTTCTCTTCATTGATTATAAAAGGAGCCTAAATGTCTAAAGTTAGGGGAGATGGAGTCTATCCCTCAGGACCTTGCAGTAAAGGGTGGTGCCATGCAGGCACCACTCAGCAAGCTCCAGGATAGCTGCTTTGTCTACAAAGGCAGTTTCTAGCAGTTCTGGAAATAGTGCAATCATGTCAGTGTAGTTTCCTGAATACAATATTTTTTTTTACTTTGTAGCAGGAAGAGATTGGAAAAGATCTATTACAAACAGTAGTTTCTGTAAGTTGTGAAAGATCCCAAAGTTTCTAAAAGCATTTTTAGGTGGAAACAATGAAACAACATTTATACTGTCCTTTGTTCAATACTCGTCCTATTTGCAGTTTAACATCTACAGGCTTAAAATCCAAGTGCTAAAATAAAATGTAATTGGATAGCTTTTTTTCCTTATTTAATGCACTAAATCTTAAAGCATAGTTTCCCCTACAAACTAAGGAATGTCTTGACAAGTCCTAAAAAAGATCATTACTTATACATTGTTTTCTGTCATACATGTTCTAGGGCTACTCTATAGTGTAAATTTTTTAAAACATCACAATACCAGTATTCATCCTTCTCTAAAGGTCTTGACGTTTGTTCCTGTTTGACAACATATGAGCTAGAATTCTATGGAAAGAACATTATTAAATTAGATTTAATATTTATCAAAGTCCAATTAAATACCTCTCAAAACTTCCCTTCACAACTATATTTTATATATATTTTTTTCCTCACATAGAGGGAAAAGATTAATTATCTCTAATTAAGACAATTCATCCTGTATGTGAAAAAAATAGTCATATTTATAAATATAAGGTATTGCTATAGGCCATAGTGCTTGTTTCTCAGAAGATTATTAAACTAAGGAAAATAAAAGATGGAAACTCTGAAAATTCTGTGATTCTGTGATTCTGTGAAATAATATTTATATTCTAAAGGAAAATCCTAAACCCTAATCCTGTAAACACTTTGATATACAGTTAAACTTCATTAGACTTCATAGAGCTAGAGTTTGTTTGGTACATATCCAATATCCAAGTTATTAGAATGGGCAATATTTAAGTCCACAGTTAAAAGATAACCTTATATATGTGTGAGGTAATTGCCTGTTCCCAAAACTATTTATATATATCACAGCAGTCTGATAAGAGGAAAAGCGGCTTCCCTACAGTGTTCATGATTGCTATTGAAAAAATATGTCTCTTTTGTCATCCAAAATAATTGCTCAGTCACCTATAGGTTTCTTTTGTCCATGGCTACATTATTTATCTCTGCCTTTCCCAGACTTTCCTTATAACTTATATTTTTACTTAAAATGTATCTATTCCCTTTGAATGGGTAGAGAACAGAATATTTTCTACAAATAATTTTAAGAGAAATATAGATGATATATTTATTAATATTAATTTTATGCATAAAATACAATATGTAATTGTAATGATGAAAGATTTTATATGTCTATGCAAAAATGCAGCATAAAACTCAATGTTGAACCGCTATTGTTTAATTTTGACTTTGAAGGAGTGTGTAGGCTCCACCTCTCTGCAGACTTTAGCAGACGCTTTGTTTAGCAAGCCTTTCTTTGGCACAATCATGATAAGAAAGCATTTTGTATCCTGTTTTCTTCCCTCTGAAAGAACATTTGCTTAAGCAATGAACACTTTTTTTTTTTATTAGTATGGTTTGATACCTGATGAGTCTAATTCTATTTAAATGTACATTATTCCAAACCAGGTGAAGTAGAGTCCCAGTTTAAGGTACTACGAGCCTGAATTCAACACAGAAACAAAATAAATATAAAATTATTCACCCTTTTAACTTTGCAAAGTCTTTAGCTGTCAATAATTTAGATAAAATTTACTTTACAGCTTACATTCATTATGGTTTTAATACACAAACTAGTCCCGTGGTGATGACAGTGAAAACTTTTTTCTGTTTTACAAAGTAAAGGAAAAATTTATTAGCCTTACCCTATATATCAACATGGAAAAGAATATGAAGTTATTATTTCAAATAAATGTATAATGGGAGAAAATATATTTTTATTTGTTAATAGATTTCATACTCATTTCTATTTCTGCTGTTATTTTGAAAGCAGTTAACCAGTTAAATGTTTACATTAAAGCTAGAACTATTTGAAAAACTGTACACAAAACCTCAACCTTTTTGACAAATTTTAGTGTTTAGTTTTAATTTGAAATTGTAATGTAATACTTTATTGAAGAAAACTTTTTTGGCTAGCATTGACAAGCCAAGATGATGTGTAAAGAATTAGTTTCAGACTATAGTGAGTAATAATTACTTGTATTTTATGGTGCCAAAACCAGTTGAAAGAATTAATGCCGGAGTCAACAGTGTGACTCTAATCCTCCTTGCTTCTCAGTCTACGATCCAGCCACAACATGCAAACCAGAGGGAAAAGGTTTTAAATATATTAGGTGTCCAGTCAACAGTCTTTAAAACCATGGTTCCTATTCTGCTGCTGCAGTTCTGCAAAACATTCAGCTTAAAAATTACTCAATATCTGATCTTTGAGCTCCTTTCAACCTGGGGTATTCTATTTGAAAACTTGCAGCTATAATTATTAAAATGGGACTGACTATAAAGTTAATTCTGTTAAGTATCAGTGCTTTATATAACCAAAAAAAGATTATAAATTCTGTTTTTAGAAATGGTTGCAATCTACATTCAATAATGTATATGGTTTATATGTACCTCTGGTTTGAAATACAGGGATGAATTTTTAGCCACCTGAATGCATGACCCTTGTTGCCTTTGTAATTCAACACCCTGATGCTGTAATCATATAAAATTAGTAAAAAATCCATAACATTACCCAGTATTTAGCATTAAGTATACCTATCCAAGTATGTTTAATCTTTGATTCAGCTAGCCTATCGTGGAGCCTTCTATGCTAACTAATAAAGGATGCATTCCCATATGCAAGCAAATAAGTGACCTCAGGTAGATAACTCCTTTTGTAGTTGAACTTCTACATTATGAACTGAATGCCCAAACAAAAATATTGCAATATTTATTATTGTCCTTCGTTAAAAGCAATTCACAGAATGTACAGTTTCTACCTGTATTTTCAATACCAGGAGGGCATTCTGAATAAGCACTACCTTGAGGTCAGTGCCTCTATCAGCTCAGATAAGTTTGCAGGATCAGTGTTATCACCTCCGTAATGATATATGTATATCTGACCTGAGCAAAGTTGCTACTGAAACCAATGTAACTACCGAGTAATTCACACAACTGCCTGGGACTTGAACAAGCTTGTTTACTTCAGGGCTTCCCATATTCCTGTATTTTTCAAAACAAGCAAACAATCCCTCATCCTATTTGACTGGCAATTTCAGAGAGAAGTCAAAAGACCTGCTCAGCTGGTTTATGGTGATAATGGTTTCTTAGGAAATACCTATTTAAAATATGCGTGTCTCACTTGCTTCTCTCTTGAATTTCTGGCAAGAGAAATTGCCCAGAGTTTTATAGGGCTTTTAATAGATTGTAGGTTTTCTTTACAGAAATTTTTTAGGGGGGGGTTCAGCTGGCTGGCTACATTTGACAGACTTATCAGCACAACTAATCTGTTATTCCTTAGTGAGTATGAAAGTTTAGTTAAGTACGAAAGTTCTTTGGTTTTGAAAATATTTTCCAATTTTTTTTTTCATTAAATGATTACAAAATCACTCCCAGTAACCACACAATTTGGGTATCACGTATATTTAACAACCCTGTTTCAGCTGGTACAATTTTATTTTTCCCTTGTGTTTATGGATTAGTACAATAAATATTTGTTTACCTTGAATTACTTTCCTAAAGACTTATTAAAGAGGACAAAAACATATTCCTTGTCTGTGTCTGATATATGATGTAAGAATTTACATTATATTTCACAGCAACTTGAATTTAAGTTTTTTAGGGAGATAATTCCAAAAAAGAATTTGAGTTTTCAAGGCAGAAAATAGACAGCTAGTATCCATTGAAATAAAGGGAAAACTTCATGTACATCCTCTGGAATGCTTTGAAAAGCTCAGCTGCAGTAATTTTTATTGGACCAATATTTGCAAGAAGATAGTTGTCCTTTGTTAACAGGTCATAGCCATTACAGTCCCCATTTGGGGTACAAAACCTGGTTTTCATCCTTAAGATGGACTTCTTGAGGAACTTAACTTCAAATAGCATTTCCAAAAGGCACAGGTGGATGTTCCATTGTTGCTTCTGTATTTATATCTGTGGTATGAGAACTTCTTTATGAACCTGAGGCTCTGAGTTGGATCAAAGGGGCTAGAGAGTGCCCTAGCCAATCTGAACATTGTTTATGATTGTTTTGAGGCAGAAGCAACATCAGCTCTTGTTGCTGAATTAGGACTGTTGTTATTTTCTTTTTAGTTTGCTTGCAAAAGAAAAATGGCATCAATTTTATTTTTCTCTAAAGGCAGATATTGCACGGTTTTTACAGTAATACAGGCAGGCTGAGTAGTCTCAAAGGTCTGTGAAGGAAGGGATCTTGCTATTCAATTAACAGTTTAGATTTTTTTAAGCTCAATTACCTGCAGAACCACAAAACCACAAAACTAGCACAAGCTTAGAGACTGACTAATGACTGAGCTCATGTAAAGGATGACCCCAACGCAGATATTTTAAAAGTGCATTGAAGAAATAATAAAAAAGGAGTTGAGTCTTTCCCCCACCAGTGTGCAGAACCCACTGAGAACTGGCTGACTGCAACTGACCAGTGGGACATAACCCTCCAGTGATAGCATAAGAAGATGAGATTTCCGAGCTCCATCAATATAGCAGTTCAATGACCTGAGCATCCTAGTTGATTTCAGCAGCTGTTTTTCACAGTGGCCTGTACCTGATCACCCACAGGCAATTCCATGAACTAACATAGCACAAAGTTAAATGTGGTACTGTCCACAACATCTTTCTAATGTTGCTTACACTCTGAAACTTGAGGCAAGTTATTTATTCTGAAAATGCAACTTTAAAAGAATCCTAACTGTAGCAACGGACTGAGACACACAAAGCCTCATTACGTATATGCCACTGATGGATGTATTCTGTAAATCAGAGTGGATTTCTGTCCCACTGGAATTAAGACACTTTCAGGACTTTAAGCAATGTGAAAACTGAAATGGTCTGTGTTTCTGAATGAGTAATGACTGATCTTTTCTTCTTTTCTAATAAGGCTGAGTTACGGTTTATGTGGCTCAAATCAAATGTCACAAACCAAAGGTGAAGGAACCTTTGAGTCTTTTGGAATATATAGTAAGCACTGAAATACAGAGGAAAATATGACATGTGGAAAAAGTGTTGCAGTGTAGGCAGCTAAGTAGAATAATAACTTATTTTAAACCATTGTTTCCTTGCAAATTCCCTGAGATGGACAGGCACTGCTATGATCACTGATGATACATTCTTCTGTACTGTCATCCGACACTGGCACCCATTCAGCTTTCCCAGTGAAACGCTATAGTATCACAGTGCCCAGTTTTCTTCATAATTAAGACGCTATTCAGGATGTCAGTCATATGACACCGTTACCTGCTTCAGGCTAAAAGACAGGCCTTATAATGCTCTGTTCAGAAATGTCAGAATCAAGTTATTAGCCATAAAAATTAACTGCAGCAGCATGTCTGAATCTTTGCAGAGATGTGCACACTTTTAACACAAGTAGACAATGGCAGAGGCACCGTACAGAAGACAAGCAAAGGTTTATTGTTCCCTACCCTCTCAAAGCATATAGAAAAACCTTGCAAAATTAACTGATGCAGAAGGGAAGTGGGACTGTCACTCTCATATTATTTTACTGCCATAGTAATGGATAATCCCACTGAACTCAATACAAACAACACCCTTAAAGATGGGTTGTGCTATTACATTACAACATTGAGGAGGAATGACAGTGTGGTGGGAATGTACCTTTCCACCCATTTCCTCCTCAAGCATCCAGTCTCCAATGCCCTAATCCTGCTCTGTATCCTGTTCAGTGTTGGAGAAAAAGGGAAACATAATAGGAGGCATACTAGTAGTAGTGATAGTTGTATAAATCCAATTCTGATAATTATAGCTGATCTGGAAGACAAAGTTAGCTTAGGTATTTCCAAAATCCCTATTCTTTACACAGTAATTTTTTAAAAGACAAACGCCAGAAAGAATCAGCTCAACATGAACTTCTAAAGGTAGGACCCTGTCACTTCTATTGGCTATTACAGCAACTATCACAAGCTACAGAATAAATATTACTAATCTTGACTGTCAGTATTTTTGTAGACTGTATTTGTCCCACAAGTTTTAACATGAAGAGATTCATGGCTTCAGTACTTCCCTGCCATTGCACTGAAAAATTCACAGATTCACGGAATCATGGAATTTTCAGAGTTGGAAGGGACCTCTAGAGATCATCTAGTCCAACTCCCCTGCTAAAGCAGGATCACCCAGAGCACATTACTCAGGACTGCATCCAGGCGGGTCTTGAAAATCTCCAGGGAAGGGGACTCCACAACCTCCCTGGGCAGCCTGTGCCAGTGCTCTCTCACCCTCACTGTAAAGAAGTTTTTCCGTGTATTTGAATGGAACTTTCTGTGTTCTAACTTGTGCCCATTGCCCCTTGTCCTGTCACTGGGAACCGTTGAAAAGAGCCTGGCTCCATCCTCCTTCAGCCCACCCTTTAGATACTTGTATGCCATAATAAGGTCTCCCCTCAGCCTTCTCTTCTCCAGGCTAAAGAGTCCCAGCTCTCTCAGCCTTTCCTCATAAGGCAGATGCTCCAAGCCCTTAATCATCTTAGTTGCCCTTCGCTGGACTCTCTCCAGCAGTTCCCTGTCCCTCTTGAACTGGGGAGCCCAAAACTGGACACAGTATTCCAGTTGTGGCCTCACCAGTGCAGAGTAGAGGGGGAGAATGACCTCCCTCGACCTACTGGCCACACTCTTCCCTATGCAGCCCAGGATTCCATTGGCCTTTTTGGCAACAAGGGCACATTGCTGGATCATGGATAATTTACTGTCTACTAGGACCCCCAGATCCTTCTCCTCCGAGCTACTTCCCAGCAGGTCAGCCCCTAACCTGTACTGGTGCCTAGCATTCTTCCTCCCCAGGTGCAGGACCTTGCACTTGCTTTTGTTGAACCTCATTAGGTTCTTCTCTGCCCAGCTCTCCAGTCTGTCCAGGTCACGCTGGATGGCAGCACGGCCCTCTGGGGTGTCAGCCACCCCACCCAGTTTGGTATCATCAGCAAACTTGCTGAGGATACACTCTGTCCCCTCTCCAGGCCATTAATGAATATATTAAACAAAATTGGACCAAGTATTGACCCCTGGGGGACACCACTGGTTACAGGCCTCCAACTAGACTCTGTGACGCTCATCACAACCCTCTGAGTTCTGTCACACAGCCAACTCTCAATCCACCTCACTGTCACCTCATCTAGCCCATACTTCCTCAGCTTCCTAAAGAGGATGTTGTGGGAGACAGTGTCAAAAGCCTTGCTAAAGTCAAGGTAGATGACATCTACGACTCCCCTCATCCAGCCAAACAGTTATAACATCATAGAAAGCTATCAGATTGGTCAAGCATGATTTACCCTTGGTAAATCCATGTTGACCACTTCCAATAACTTCCTGTTCCTCAACGTGTTTGGAGATGACATCCAGAATGAGTTGCTCCATTACCTTCCCAGGGACAGAGGTGAGACCAACCGGTCTGTAGTTCCCTGGGTCCTCCTTCTTGCCTTTTTTGAAGATCTGAGTGATGTCAGCCTTCCTCCAGTCCTCAGGCACCTCTCCTGTTCTCCATGACCGTTCAAAGGCAATAGAGAGTGGTCTAGCAATAACATCCGCCAGTTCTCTCAGCACTCGCAGATGCATGCCATCAGGGCCCATGGACTTGTGAATGTCCAGCTTGGCCAAGTGGTCTCTGACACCGTCCTCCTCAACTGAGGGAAAATCTTCCTCTCTCCAGACCTTCCCCTTTGCCTTCAGAGTATGGGATTCGTGAGGGACAGCTTTAGCAGTGAAGACCGAAGAAAAGAAGGCATTCAGTAACTCTGCCTTCTCTGTGTCTTCCACCACTAGGGCACCTGTCTCATTCACCAGTGGGCCTACATTTTCCCTAGTCTTCCTTTTTCTATTGATATACTGAAAGAATCTCTTCTTATTGTCTTTAACTGCAGTGGCCAAGCTGAGTTCTGATTGAGCTTTGCCCCTTCTCATTTCCCCCCTACATAGCTTTGTTATATCTTGATAGTCCTCATAAGTTGCGAACCCCCTTTTCCAGAGAATGTAAACTTTCCTTTTTTTCCTGAGGTCCAGCCAAAGTTCTCTATTTAGCCAGGCTGGTCTTCTTCCCCGTCTGCTCGTTTTTTGAGACACGGGGATGGCCTTCTCCTGTGCTTCTAAGAGCACCTGCTTGAAGCCTTCCTGGGCACCTTTGTTCTTCAAAACTGCCTCCCAAGGGACACTTTCAACCATGCTCCTAAACAGGCTAAAGTCTCCCTTCGGAAGTCCAAGGTGGCAGTTTTGCTGGCTCCCCACCTTACTTGATCAAGAATTGAAATTTCTGTCATTTCATGATCACTCTGCCCAACAGAACATATTTTGTCTCAAGACTTTCTTCAGACAGTATTCCTGGAACAAGAACTTGACTTTACGTCCCGTTACAGAAAAAAATATGCTCTTAAGCCATCTGTGAGAAACATATGCTTGCTTAAGTCCATCTCTATTCATTTACCACCCTTTAATATGACTTGTAGTTAAGTGTCACCCTGACTACATTTCCTTTTCGTGAAGTAAGGCTACCTTCTGATAAGAACAATATGGGAAGAATTATTGATATAGATTAAGTGTATCTTGTGAAACTCACTTTGCTTTAATTTTGAATTCAATGCTGTATCATTTATTACTATCATTTGAGCTCTTAATCAAGGCACTATCAGATTAAAAAAAATCAAATCATTCCCTTTTCACTTGTCCTCTCTTTTTTTATCTTTAATCAAATGTGAACAATAGCACTAATTCCCTGCATGTTCTCTTCTATTTCTTCATCTAAGGGTTTTAAGTCACATTGTTTAGGAAAGACAAGACATTTCACTCTGAATTTTGCTAGTCAGGTTGTTACAAATCCTATAGCTTGTCATGAATTACCACTCCAAATATTCACTTGAAACAAAATCATGTAATTTCACAAATACAGGCTGATTGTGCCATCATCTACAAATCTTCCAGACACCTGGTCCTGATTCTCCATCACTTTGTACCTTGAGTGATCATCCCCAGTGACATCGAAAGAAAAGTGCATAACATACAGCCATGGAGAACTGACCCAGAATATCCATTATTCCCTCTTCTGAGGTATAAATAGGAATCAGAAAAAGTGGCCTGCCAGTCATATTGACCTAGGACAGGGAAGAGGGGATCAACAGAGAAAGTGGAGAGAGGTTTCCAACAGAAACCTTTTGCAGAATGTGTCTGCATGGACTGTTTTTCACATTGTATACAAAGATGTGAAGGTTTTGGTTAGGAATGAATGAGAGCATGCTTACACAAACTCACCATGAACCTCGATTCACCGCTGAAGGGTTTTTCATGAGTTTTTTCTCTATTTTTGATGGAAACATCAAAGGTCCTCTATTCATTATCATCATGTATGATACAGTAAATTAAATTTACTTGAATTAGAAGCAAATACAGTACAGACCAGAAAGATCAAATGATCAAATGTGTATACCAAGGGGAAGTCATGTCTGACTAATCTGATAGCCTTCTATGATGGGGTGACTGGATGGGTGGATGAGGGGAGGGCAGTGGATGCTGTCTACCTTGACTTCGTCAAGGCTTTCAACACCATCTCCCACATCATCTTCACAGGCAAGCTTAGGAAGTGTGGGTGACAGATAGAGGTCAGAGGGTGGTGGTTAGTGGTGCAGAGTCTAGTTGGAGGTCAGTAATGAGTGGTGTCCCTCAAGGGTCAGTACTGGGTCCAGTCCTGTTCAATATATCCATCAATGACCTGGATGAAGGGATAGAGTGTACCATCAGCAAGTTACCTGATGACACGAAACTGGGAGGAGCAGCTGACATGCCAGAAGGCTGTACTGACTTACAGTATGACCTGGACAGGCTGGAGAGATGGGCAGAATGAAACCTTATGAAATTCAACAAGGGCAAGCGTAGGGTCCTGCACCTGGGGAGGAATAACTCCATGCACCATTACAGGTTGGGGGCTGACCTCCTGGAGAGCAGCTCTGTGGAAAGGTACCTGGGAGTCCTGGTGGATAACAGGATGAGCACGAGCCAGCAGTGTGCCCTGGTGGCCTGGTGCATCAAGAAGAGTGTGGCCAGCAGGTCGAGGGAGGTCATTCTCTCCCTCTACTCTTCACTGGTGAGGCCATAGCTGGAGTACTGTGTCCAGTTCTGGGGTCCCCAGTTCAAGAGAGACAGGAAACTGCTGGAGAGGGTCCAGCAAAAGGCTACAAAGATGATTAGGGGATTAGAACATCTCTCTTATGAGGAAAGGCTGAGGGACTTGGGTCTTTTTAGTCTAGAGAAGAGAAGATTGAGGGGGGATCTTATTAATGCTTACAAATACTTAAAGAGTATTTGTAAGGGTGCCAGGGGGATAGGAACAGTCTTTTTTCAGTGGTGCCCAGTGATACGACAAGAGGGAACGGCCACAAACTTGAACATAGGAAGTTCCATCTTAACATGAGTAGGAACCTCTTTCCTTTGAGGGTGGCAGAGCACTGGAACAGGCTGCCCAGAGAGGTTGTGGAGTCTCCGACTCTGGAAACATTCAAAACCCGCCTGGACTTCGTCCTGTGCAACCTGCTGTAGGTGACCCTGCTCTAGCAGGGGGGTTGGACCAGATGATCTCCAGAGGTCCCTTCCAACCCTGACCATTCTGTGATTCTGTGATTCTATGGCGACTACAGCACAACTTTTGGAGGCACTTAGATGTGTGTGTGATTTGACTTCATATTTCCATATACATAAACTTCAGTGGAAATATTCAGTAAATATGATTATACACCTCTTTAAGCCTCTGCATTTTGAATCAGGTATTTGTGGTTGTGGTTGTGTGTATGTTTCTAAATAGAGTTTTATTTATTTGATTTGGTTTAGTATACGTAATATATATAGGTCATATTATTTGTGTTTATCCATATTTAGATATAAAATACATAAGGTAGTAAACATTAGTGTAAATATTATTTGTGTATATCATTTATCTTTCAGTGAACAAATATTTTTTCCACTGCCCATTCTGTTTCAAAGTTTTACTTTGCTTTTTAACCAGAACCAGAGATATTATGGCCCACAGAATTCCTCATTAGGCCCACCAGAAGCATGGAATTTAAGGACTAATTTAACTCTGGTCATGACTCTGTGAACTGAAGCTCCGTTCCGCCAGAAAAGGAGACTGAAAAGAAAGAATCACTGCACAGTGCTGCCCCTCATCTGACAGACTGTCACATTGGAAGTGGATTTGCCTACACCTCTTCAGTGTCCTTATAGCAAGCCAATCCTACATCAAGCTCCTTCACATACCTGTAGACCCAGAGGCCAAGAGGATAATACACCAATTTCTGCGTGGCAGAAATTTTATCTTGACATTTCACCCCCATGGTTTTCTGGGAAGAAGTTAAATTGGTCTTAGCATTTAAGATCAGGAAATGATTGGCTCTGGTTCTTCAGCAATGTTATAGCAAGTCTGTCGTTAAGAAGTGGGAGAAATGCACTATTTCATATTGCATTAATAGGTCACATTTCATCATCCCTTAGGATTTTTTATTCAGTCCATTAAACATTTCCAGTTTTGTTCTGGCCTTTCTTTTATCAATCCCTTACTTCTGTGGACTGTTCTGTATGAGGAAAGCATTCAGCTCCATAACTACTGAACACTTTTTTTGATTTGGGGAAATATTGCCATTCCTTTAAACTCACAGGATTGAGGTAAAGACTGACTCAGGAGAACATTTTAAGACAGGTCATCATGGTACTTTCTTACAAGGCCCAATTTTACTCTTTGTAATTTATAATATATTTATAATTATAACTGTGTTTTCATATGTAGTATACGTTTGTGTAGTGTAGTATGAAACTACTATACCTGGAGTGTGTGCATGGACGTGTATATTTTTATATATGAATGAATGTAGATATAAATACATTTCAAAAGCAGTAAACTTTGAAACAAAAGCTGTTGATCCAGTATCTGTTAACTTTATGAGTCAAGAAGCACAACTTTTCATTTTTACATACCAAGTATGTATTATAGGCTTTACTAAAAAAGGAAAAACAGAAGGAATAGATAATAGCATAGCAGAATTTGTAACAAAAATTGGAGTAAAGATGGATGTAGAAGTGTGATGCAGACCACAAATTATGCTGGAATTTAGACCATATTTTTGTGGAGCTTAATGCTTATACATGCATATACATGCTTGGCTATTATAAAGTCTCATTGGCACAATGTGTAAGCAGAGGCTGGGATGTTTTCTTTTGTTTGGTTTTTTTTTTTTTTATTATTATTTTCATGGTTGTGGTCTTAATATCTTTAACCATTATGCTGCCAGGAAGTACATTGCCTTAATAATTCATAGTTAACAAAAGCTTTCTCAGGTGGTTTGATGATAAACATACCTGTCTGCATTTTACACTTTCTTTAAATAAGTAAACTTTTGTGTCAATTATATTGCTAGAGTAAATCAGGGAAAGTAAATCTGATCATAGGAGTTGTAAATTTTGAGCCTTCTCAGGCAGAATAGGCCTGAATCTCATACCAGTGACACTTCCCTACTGTGGCTTCTTATCGTATTTGGATATAAATTTGAAACAGTGGAGTCAATCCTTTGGGTGACAGTTTAAATTATAACAGCATGGCTTTTCCTTAATATGAATATAAGAAATCATATTTTTGGTGCAGCTTGGAGCAGAAACTCGGGGCTCTTTCTTCTTGATTCAAGATGCCTTTGTATTTTGCCATGTGCCTCCAACAGCATCACATTTCTTGCAGAGCCACAGAAGCAGCTTGTCTCATATGGCTGGAAGGCAGTCTCAAATGGTTGGCACTGTTGCCATTTCTTTAGTACCTCCAAAACCACTCATAGGGTTCAGACTGAAGTAAAAAGTCTGGTTTGTCACTGTCATAAGGACAATTTTCTAGACCCTTGAAAAACATGGACTACTAGACACTGTGTTTTCACAACTTTCATTCTGACAAATGGAAAATGAAACTTCCAGAAATGTTGCTGGTTAAGGATTTGCAGTCTACGGATTCTGCTGAAAGAAGAAGAGTTTTACAGGTACAAATATGAAAAGGAAAGGCTGCTTGAAGCATTACTTGCTGTACACTGGCATAGGACCACTGTAGTTGATTGCACCATGCCATTTACACCACTTGAGCATCTGACCAGTGGGAAATTTACTATAATGGAAGCTGTTGATGGACAACCACTGATGTACTTGCATCATGGTAAATCCAAATGGTACTATAATAAAAGGAACTTACAGTTTTTCATGAGATGAGCTTTTCCCTATTTGAATCCCAAATGGATTTCAAAGGAGGTCGCAAGGAATGTATGTCCTCGTTTCCATTTGCGGTATACATGCATACATGTACACCACAGAAACATCATAGACTTATCGGTTTGGAAACTGTTTTCTTTTGCAAGCCACACTGCAAGCAAATTACTTCCTCTTAATTAATAGCTGTGCAGTATTACACAGTATTATCATATGAGCAACTCACCATCTCCCCCAAGTGGATGATTACATTGTATTACCAGTAGACTGTTCCAGGCCTATTTTTAATCTTCTTATGTCTTCTATGTTCTGATTCAATATGAAGCCTGCATTAATGAAACTGTTACTTGTCAAAAACAAGCAATCAAAATACGCAAATGAACTTATCACTGAAGAGAAAGTGGTTCATTTGCAGCTTTTTTCCATACAGCAAATATTATCTGTGCTCATGTATATGCACATATATATACGATATGAATTAAATGGAGGACAAGAAAACAAGTAAGGATAATTCTTTATCTGAAAGTTTTCTTCATAAAATATCTTAGCTTTTACTATAATCAAACACAAGAAAAGGCACAAATCGGAAACACCGGAGGTTCCTTGCAAATATAAGGCACCACTTAATCCTGTGAGGGTGACCAAGCAATGGCACAGGTTTCCCAGAGAGCCTGTGGAGTCTCCAACCCTGAAGATATGCAAAAGCCTTCTGGACATGGTCCTGGGAAACCAGCTGCAGGCGGCCCTCCTTGAGCAGGGGCATTGCACCGGATGACCTCTAGAGGTCCCTTCCATCCTCAACCATTCTGTGATTCTTTTATTCTACGAATGCCCAACCCAGCTCCTTTAGCTTATAATAATGTGTATAATTTATCCTAGAAGGACATGTCACTGTTAATAGAAAGTGACACAGTCTTAACTGCACCACATTAATACATCACCCCTCTGCTACCTCTTTCTCACAGAGCTATAGAAAAGTTTGTGTCAGCTAACAGAAACATATCCTTCTGATATTCCCTTCTTTCCATCTGCCAGTGCCCTTTGGCTTGGAAAGTGCTTCAGCCAGCACTGAGCTCCCTCTGTTGTATTTTATCCATCTCTCCACTACTTTTCAGGATAATTTTCTGGCTGCTCTCAGAGGAAACTAATACATGTATCTTTTTCATTGCACAAGACTTCAAACCAGGAAGGCTGAAGAATAATACAGGTAGGACAGCCATTGAGACATAAAAAAGCCATCAGCA
The DNA here is from genome assembly GCF_965231255.1 of Vanellus vanellus. Classification (NCBI taxonomy): domain Eukaryota; kingdom Metazoa; phylum Chordata; class Aves; order Charadriiformes; family Charadriidae; genus Vanellus; species Vanellus vanellus. Next base: position 14,377,186 of record NC_138908.1, on the reverse strand, counting down.
AAGCACAACTCTACTGTGATTAACTGTCAGATGGATGAAACTTTCAGGGGAAAGGAACTGGGATGCTCTTAGTAAAAAATAATATATTAGGATTACACGTTTTACAACACCAGGCATTATTGGCAAGTAAAGATACTGCAGTGATTAAGAATCTTCTTCTAAAGAGATCTTAGATGTGTCAACAAACATGCTCTTCATGTAGATCTAAAATTGTATTTAACAATGAGCTACCAACATTATTTCCATGTGAAAATGGCACCTGAGAACATTAGCTTTAATCCTGGAAAATGATTAAGAAATGTTAATAGTAAAAAGTAGGCAAAATGTAGGAGTAGAAGCTTGTTAGTTTGGAAACAGACAGAGGGAGATGGGTGGTATGCAGAAAGTATGACAGTGCTGGAGCCAAAGCCTGTTGAAGTGTATGGAAAAAATAATTCTTCTTAATCAATTTTGGATTAGACTGCTGTTGGCTCAGCATGTCATGGTAAAAAATTCAGTGTCAGCCCTTACTCCTCCTGAAATTGAAGTACCCCTCACTTATAAGTGGACCTTACAGGCTGAAGCTGTAAGTGGCCCTTAAAGACTGCAGATAATCTTGTGTTACCTCACTCTATGTACTACATTTTTTCCCAGAGTGGCAATCTAGCACTTGTTCTGTGGTTTCACATTCGTATGTAATTCTGCACTCGCAGAAAGGGTTTGGAATAGCAAATAGCAAATCGGAGCAGCAGAATTTGCATGCGCTTTGCTCGGCTGTAAACGATGACACAAGGCAGTAAAGACTTAAAAGCTTTGTTTGAATACTGCTGGGAAAAGAAGGAAAGGAATATAATCTTCAGTTTTGTGTATGACAAGTGTAAATGAAGTATTATGTAAATAAACCCTTGCTTCCCTAACCTACAAAAAATAAGGAGATTACATTTCCTACTGCAAGTTACTAAAAAGTCTTTTCACTTCTGGCAGACAAGGAATACCCAATTCAAATCTAGAGGCTTTTTGTTGAAAGCTTTTTGTTCCAGTGTAGTTAAGGATGTGAGTGATCAGGTGAAAATGTTTCCATGGCTTTTTCTGGAGGCAAAGAAGTCCATTGTCTCAGTGGATACAACAGGACACAGCGAGAGAGGGTTCAGTGGGTTTTTTTCTGCAGTGGAAGCTACCCTGTTCATCTCTCAGTACTCAGCGTTACCATCAGTTTTGCAAGGATGACAGACGTAACAGATTGAGAGGCAAAATAAATAAATCTACGCCGGTGTCCAGATTGCTATATCTGGCTTAATTAATTATCTCAGGGAAATGGATAGCTCTGCATTACATCACAGATATGGCAGTATCTGGAAAATTGACAAAGCCCTTGTATTCCTTACAGCAAGTCCAGGAGTCCCTTGTATGTTTGTATTTATTCATTTATTAGTTAGAGAATGGTCATTCCATTCACTAAGACCAAATATCAGAACTCATTATTTATATTCAAATTGCTGTGTTTTACAGTGTCTGTGATGCATGTTCCCATTGCCCCATAGTTACTGAGATATCAGTCCAGCCTACGTTTGCCATAGCACAAGGCTTTCTTCCTTCTCACTGTAGCAAGGACTGTTTGCTCAATTACAGTACATATTTCCATAGACAGCCCAAAAGAAGAAAATGGTTGACTAAAATCCATGGACCTCTGCAGCACTGTTTTGAAATAAAACGCATGGTTTTATGGGGTAATCTTTAGGTTGGGATTTCTGTTATTCAGTGGTATACTAGAATATATTCATACAAAATAGATATATTGTAGAAACAGCGTACAGTCTGTTACTAAAAAAGAAATTTTTCATCAAAACATTGTTGATAAAAAAAAGACAACCTACCCTAGTATTACAGGCTCCTCAAACACTGCTTTAAAACCATTTTGGAAAAAAAAAATATTGTAGCAGAAAATGGATAAAACAGATACAGATTTTCTTTTTAAATTTTATCTTTAATAGTAAGAAGGCAGGCAATGCATCATTTGTTCTTGAAGGGAGAAAGAAATAATGAACATATTATTTTAAAGTCTGTATCCACAAACAACTGAAGATAAAAGTCAGACTCATAGTTTTGGGGGATTTTTTTTTCTTTTCAACGTATAATGTCAGGCCATCTGTCAGACACATAAAATGGAATATTAGCACGAGTTCTTTACATCCAGAAGGGATACCTTTCATAGCATTCAGTATTTCTTAAAGGGCAGAATGACATGGTTGCTGTGGTCAGAAAAGTAATAATGACACTTCTGTGCAGAACAGATTGACTCTCTGGGTTAGATCTTCCTCTGGGGAAAATTTATGTAGTTAACTTGACTTAAATTGAGTTATATTGATTTATGTAAGTATTAGGCTCTCTGTGTATTCAAGTTATATCAATTTCTTTTACTGACAAAACCAAGTGTACTTTGTACACCACAAAATAAACTGGGCACAAATTCATGTGAGAATGATGCTGAAAATCATTACAGGTTTTGTAATTAACCTACTTTTCTTCAGCAAGATAAGACTGAAAGATCTTGAATTTATTTTCTGAGGAGTGAGAAAGAAGAAAAGGGCCAGACTTTTCTACAGCTGAAACAGTAACTGCTGCACCGACAAGATAGCATGGGGATTTCTGAATGGGGCTTAAACTATCTTGCCTATTGAACAGTGTTGTGGGTTTTTTTTTTTAAACTGAGATTGATGTAACTAGAATGTTCTTGCTACCAAAGATAGTTCTTGACTGATTTGAGTCGTACATAAAGATATGTCAATATGATACGCTATCATCTTATAGCAATAGCATTATACACAGAGGAAAACTGTACAACTAGGAATAATCAAGTCAGATGCTGAAAGTTTTATTGGGCATCACTAATAAACATACAATTTTTAAAACTTCTGCACCTGTAAAATATCTGTGTATGACAAGTATAAATGAAGAATTATGTACATACTTAAATACATTTTAGAATTTTTCTAGAATCCGTATGAGATTATAGGGAAAAGTTTATGTCAGCTTTACTGTGGAAGAGTATATTAGTATATTCCTAACTGCAGCTCATTTTCAGAGTCTTTCCTTTACCTTTACGTAGGAAAAGTTTCTTCCTTCATCTAGCAGAAAATATACTTTCAAATACACAGAGATAACTTTCTACTATGAAAATCAAAGTAATCTGCTATTCCCTTAACTTTAAATCAGCAAAAACAATCCAGTAGGCAGTGGAGTTGTGCCATGGTGAAAAAAAATCTTACAACCACTTTCTAATGAATATGTAAATGTTCATGTGCAAGCAGTTTTGCTAAGACATGCTTTGTAACATAAGTGGAAGCTTGATAGTGCCAAAGCACAAAGAACTCCATATGAAAGTCAGAAATTGTAGATGTGGGGGTTGGGGTTCTTTTTATTATAAAAATATTTAGTGAGTGAGGCAGACATTTGAAAATATAAGATTAAATTCCCAAGGTATAACATAAGCAGATGTTTCCAAATTCCTGACTACCTTCAAATTTGTCCTTAAGTTACAATTCTATACATTTTACCTTATGTGACAGTTCATACTTCCACTCAACCACTTGGTTCCCAAACAGCTCCCAGCATTGTCGTGGTTCTTTCATGATATTCCTTCATGACCAAGATCTATGTTGCCCAGAAATCATTCCTTGGGAACTATCCATGCAAAGACAAGCAGCTGGCAAGGAACAGGGTGACCCATTTAATTTCATTGTTGTTAGGATCCACAGAACAGATTTAGACCTTCCTTCCTACAAATGGATCATTTATTTTGTTTAGTTGTTGGAATTTCTTCCCTTCTGTTTGACACCACACATTTCTTTTTCTAGAAATGTAAATATTGTCTTCATTAGAGAATCTGGGGAAAAGTTCTAATAAATCCACCCCAAAATGCTGGCAACATTCAACAAAATTCAGCAGAAATGGGTAAAGTTTTACTCAGGGACTCCTCAGCAGATAGTTCACTCTGAAAGAAGCTGAGAGGGACACTAGCCATGATAAAAGAAGTGCTCCATGAGCCCCATCATCCATGTAAAACTGTGAATAATTCAGTTTATCATGCTCTCTAGAGGAAAGGGAACAGAAGTGGAAAAGCAGCATCCAGACTATAAGACACACAGAGATAATATGGGGGGAGAAAAAGACTACCCATGATTTGAGACCTCTGTACGCCTGAGACAGAGATGTTGAATCCACTTTTCTCTCTTGCTTGGGAAGGAAAATTAGTTTCATGTGTTTCTAAGTGCTTTATTATTTTTAAGAATTTCCACATTGGGGTTCCTCTGAGAATTTTTTTTTTATTAAGGTTCTATATGCATGCTGAATAAAAGTTTTTCTTTTTCTTGGCTCCTATACTTGATGGAGCTCTATTAATTTCTGCAATTAGGAGCCATTTTGCAGGATTATTTGGAAAACCAGTATATAGCAGCAAACAGCCAAGGAGAATTCTAGGTGAGTAGAAGACAAATTCAGTCATTTATCCAGCTTGTAAGTTCCAACAATTTCAGTCACATTTGTTTGCTGTCACGGAAATGAATCACAAAGCATGCTTCTTTGAGAAGGTACCATGTGTGATGTAGCATCTGCTATAGTAAACATGTTTTTTGTTGACTATTGAAACTGACACACTTGGTACATAAAATACACATAAAATGACTGTCTTTACCCCCAGTAATGCCCAGGGGCTGCGATTGCACCTCATTCCCCCCATTTTCCAAAGCTTGCCAGATAGTTTTGTTTGTTTTCTTATTTTTATTTTTTTAATTAAAGATGTACATATTCATAAACTGGTTTACACAATATAGTATTGGTAACTCGTAAGGTGATTAGCTGTGAAATTCTATATATCTTATTGTTCCTAATGTCTCACAAGTTTTTATAGTGTCATTCTGGGATACTATGAGAAGATATCGTTCTCTCGCTGGTTTTATTTTTAACCCGGCAACTGAAATCGCCAGATTTTAAAGTCCTTTCAGGAATTAAGAAAATTAAGCAGCTCTGCTTTGTGGAAAAACAGTAATGAAGAGTTGTGAGTTAGGTCAAAAGTAAAAGTCCTACACAAAGAACTGGGAACACATGCAACACTGGTAAATTTGAAATTACCTAGTAGGACACTTCATGAAGAATTGAATACATGGATTTTCCTCAGAACAGATGTGGCAGAAGGACTTAATGTTTTGGATTCAGAGGACTTCCTTTTCTCTTTTTTTTTATACCTTTTGATTAACATTTTCTTTTTGTTTATTTACCTGTAACAGCTTTATACTAAAAGATTGTTGACCTTTGTGCCTGAAGGAGTAGTTTATTACTTCATCTTCAGCTAGAAAAGATGAGAAAGAGGACAGAAGGTCTTAACACAATAGCCACATCATCTCCTTCCATCCCTGGGATGGTCTTTAGCACTTCATGAATTCTCATTGGACACTGAACAGGTCTAGTGCTAAAAAAAAAATGGCAAAGGGAAGACTAGACAGAAACTAAAAGTTTCAATGGTAGTCTCAAATCAAATTACTTTTTGCTTACTATGATAACCCAGGTGGAAATATGACAAGTTGCTGTTAGTTTCATTAAAAACTATATGAAAATATTAGATAAAAGTATATTGTAACTATATAACTAGAAGGATGTATTAGATCAAGGCATGAAACAAACACCATAAGGTACAACAAGCACCACTAGGCACAGTGCAAAAGTATTACAACCAGCCGTGAAACTAATATTTGAATAAGTAATTGGGAAATGAAGAAGATAACAAATGAAGATAACAAGAAGACTGGAAAAAATGAGCTATGAAAAACGACTGAAAGAATTTCAGGGTTTTTTTTAAGTTACAGACCAAAAAAAATAGTAGGAGTTAAGATGATCTATTTGACTGTGTAAAACATTCTCACAAGCAAGAAGGAACTGTGCTGTTCTCTATGCACCATATAAATCTTGAGGACCTATGGGCTCAAGCAGAAGCAAAGGAAGCCTAGGATCAGTACAAGAAGAGTGTCATAGCTAAGGATTCTTATAAGTAACTGTAGATTTTGCACAATCAAAGACAAACATTTAAGGAGAACCTGACTCCACCTTGAGATAGCAAGGTCAACCTTCAAGGGTGTTTCAAACAAACCATATTTTTTATTATTCTTTAACTGCTGAACTACAAATAATGTTTTAAAAACTTCAGTGCATTGTGCCATTAAATCTTGTCTAGACCAGTTACATTTGATTTTGCTAAGCCTAAAATAAATGAACATTATAAATCTTTCTAGTATAGTTTAGCAGCTCAGGGAAATTTGCTCTAGATGATGTTTAGTTTAACAACAAATGTGAACTTTCTGTTCAAGTTTTATCAGGATCACAGTATCTCTGCTGTTTACTTGAGAGATTAAGCTGAGGTTAACACTCATTTTCTTTAAATGACACACTTTATATGATGCATATTTTCAGGGAATTTCTCCAAAATGGAAGCTTTTACAATAGAATGCATTATAGTATTTTGACAGAGTGGATGCAAGGGCTTCTAATAGTCTTATAAATGTGCCTTTATATCACATACTGTGATACAAAGTCTTACTTATACCTTTGAGGGAGGTATTGTGGTATTTCTAGGAATGCTAAAGGGTATAACTTCTAAAATGTTTTCAGATATTTGTTACTAAGAGAAATACAAATCTATATATGAATAAAAGTAAGTTGAAGGCATTTATCCTTTGTCCCTAACAAAGAGCAAACTAAAGACAATAAGCAAGCAAGCTGCTCTGTAGAGGATGGCGGGTATAGGAAAGATAGGAAGAGTCGGACCGATTCCCAGAAGTAATACCAATCCATACTTAGTTGGATGAGAAAAATATATACCTTGCTTATTTCCAAAAATATTTGACAGAACTCTTTTTTGAAAATTTATTTCACTATCATCTACTGAACATTTAAATATCTCTTTGGTTTTATAGAAACAGGATATAGTTATCTAGAAAGACTTTGTAGCTGAAATTCATCACATAAAAAAATGATTTTTTTATGGCAGCAAACTATGAATTCTTGAGGAAAATTAATCTCGTGTTGTGTGCTTAAGCACAGCACAGACACAAACCATTAAGTGGAAAAAAGATGCCACAGTACAAAAGTTAGCTTTGGAGGTCCTGGTGTCTTAGAAATACCCCCATGGTTCACTTGCTGTTCAGTCCTCAGCAATCAATGTCTCAAAGGATGCCAGAAAGGCCTCCAGTGCCTTTTCTTTTCCAGCTATATGCTCCAATGCTACTTATCAGTGCATGATCGCATTTGTACTCTGTAGTCACCTTCAAGATCTTTGATAGACCATTGATAGCTTAGTGATTGCAAGTGAAAGCTCGAAAAGATGAGCAAATATGGCAGTTGAGAAACATGGAGACACCATATGCAGCACTGCAGCATGTAAGAAAATAATATATACATGCTTCTGATCCTGTTGTGGATGATTCTGATTGAATTTACCTGGCTTGTGGTCAAGGAGAAGAAACCATATTCCAGAGGCTATTTACTGCTAGCTTTTTGCTGCCTAATTTTATTAGAGTTTCTTTTGCAAGATCAAATTATTTCTAAATGTAGGCATGAAGATCTCTTCAGCAATGGATAAAAGTATCCTAATGAATACCAGGCACTTAATTAAGAGAAAGGTTTTATTTGTTTGTTTGTTTGTTTGTTCATTTATTTTCATAAAGAGAATCTACTTCAAAGACACACACAAGAAAAAATGAAGCAGAACACTAAATACATATACACAAGGGAATTAATAGAGTAACCCTTTCAGTGACAGGTACAGATTTTTCTCTTTTACATATGAGGAAACACACGCATCAAAGCAGAGATTTTCACGGATACTAGGTATGTATGTGCATGTGTTTGCAGGGAAGGGGTAAGGCAATTAGGGAATAACTTTTGACTCTTGTTTGTCCTGCAGTAATTGATAATTAGAGACATGGGTTCCTAATGAATTCAGTTATGGCATTAGCACTTACTTCTCATTGGCCAACCAAGTAAATTAGAATAGGTTTCATTTTATCATTCTGCAGGTTATTCACTCATACATTACCCATTCATATCTACTCTTCAGTGATTTAGATATACTACAGTGACGTACAGAAAACCAGAAAGATATCTTGCTGTTAAATTCCATGTCTGAACACAATGCGGAAGGGAGGCTAGTAAACCAAATTCACCACAGAAAAATTAAAAGTAATTTGATTGTAGTTGAAAAAAGAACATGAGATATCAGAATACTGATCTCTTATAAAAACTGTTTTAGACCATGACTCACTAATGAAGTAATATTTATGCCCTTTGTGTCAAACACCTGGAAAGAAATTTGAAATATCATGCAAAATAATATTAATTAAGCAACTATTAGTAAAATTGCCTGAGTGTGAACTTTATATTTTAAGAGAAGAACTTCTAAGCAAGTGAGTTTGTGAGTTTCACCACCTCTGTATCTGAACCAAGAGCTGAGTTTAAGCAGTTCATTTATGCACTTTGCATGACAACTTCTTATCTTCCTTACAAGGTAAAATGTATAAGTGGTTCTTCAGTATGATCTTCAACCTGATCTTCAACCCTGTCTGTGCTATGTGGCCCCCACCATGTGTAATCTTGGATAAGGGATGTTAAATGTATGTTCCTGTCTATTCCTTTTTGTATTTGCTTACAAATGCAATGAATTTGTCTAATCCTTTTCAAAGTTTCTGACACTTTGTCTCTCCACAGTGTCCAGTCTAAAAAGTTACAAATTCACTATCCACTGTAAAAAAAAAAAGTTCTTTTTTTCCGTTTTAACAGGATTTCATGCGGCAGTAAGTGCTGCGTCATTTTAGCTTTGTGAAATTTGATGAAAAGCAGGTATGAATTCATATCATTCACTGCTTTCATAATTTTGTTAGAAGTCTGTTTCATGGTCCCTCAATGGGATTACACTTGTTTCCAGGTAGGATGATGAACTAGGGCTCTTGAGAAGGCTGTTAGACATCAGCTGAAGAATATTAATGGCAACTAGTGGAGTTTCCTCTACCTATACGAGTGTAATTGTATACAGATAACAGATTTTGTGCCCCAACACTCATCTAAGGGGCAAATTGGAAGTTGTTATTGCTGAAGGTGACAAAGGTGTTTATTGAGATTCTTTTTAAAGCAAAGCAGGAGACATTGAAGGAATGGTAGGACCTACCTGCTTTACTGTTGTAGTTGGTTTCAAACCTCCAGGTAGATATGAAAGAGGATATTCACATTCAGCTTTTCACACAGCATAGAAGAGAACAGGCTGCAGTTGTTCCATACTTTACAGAACTAGTATGGTTACTACCAAGTCTTTCTTCTTTAGCTACATGAAGCTTTACACATGCGTGTCGTACTGTGGTACTGAATATGGATCCAGTACTGCAAATCTGGGCTTGTACACCTTTTTATATTACTGTAGGCATCAGTGATGTTCATTGTTTCAATTCTGCAATGAGCAGATACGTAAGAAAAATGAGAGTGCTGTGATACTTTCTGGTGGAAAGAAACATCATGGTCTGTTGGGTTTTTTTATTAAAGAATGTCACCAAAAAGGCATGGGAAATATATTTTGGATATTGTTACTCTCGGCTACAAATCTGCTGAGTTATTACCAAAGGGTTTCCTCCACAGTTGCTTCTGGCTGTTAGGAAATGAATAGAGAGCTAGTATGGTGACAGTGGTGATAGAAAAGACAGAGGTGTAAAAATTAGGCTATATACAGATATCTTGCTTCTTTGGTATCAAGCACCAGAGTTTTGATTCAGAGGCAGGACACTGTGGCTGCAGATTTGTTATAAGTGCCAATACCTGCAAAAAAAAAAAAAAAAAAGAAAAGAAAGGAGTGGCTGTAAGCCCTCTCTCCAAAGAAAGACAATGAATGCCTGAGAAATGCCATGTATTATAAATATGTATTTTGCAGTCTTTTAATCAAATTTTTACTACTTCTTAGGTTCCACTTCCTTCCATGTACTGTTTTTTTTTTTATATATACACCTGAACGGTTTATTTGGTTGAGAAATGAGTTTGTTTTCTCATTCATGTGGATGTTAACAGCTTAGTACTCTCCTACAGTCAAAAGACAAAAGAGATTAAGGGTACTGTGATCTTAAGAATGTTATTCAAACACATATGTATGAAGTTTTATGTTAACCTCTATCAAATGCACGAGTATCCATAATGTGAATTTACACGAAGTTACAATCTTCAGGGCAATCCAAACATAACCAACCAATGACTTGGAGCAACACAGGCAGGGAAGTAATTTTTTTTTAATTCTTGCTGGAACACACCCCAGGCTGTCCCTGACACTAATAACTAATAGTCCATAACAGAATTTGAAGGTATAGTAATTTGCTGGGATTCTTCATGAAAGCATAGTTCACTGAATGTTTAATATGACATAAACATCATAATTGAAGAATCTGGGTGTTGATCTCATTTTACCTGCATGAATGAGAATCAAAGTATTTGGAAAAAAAAACAAAACAAAACAAAACAAAACAAAAAAACCCAACAACTGATTACATCAGACACATGTATATACACATACACACACACACTCTCATGCACACATATATCTAGTTAGTTACAAGCATACAAATATAGATTCTTGTCACAAGAATTTTGTCATCTGCAAGGGAAGACCTTTACTGTTTGCAGTAGATTTATGCAAGATATATAGACTGGAGAAACAACAGAATTGTTTTACTGTCATTTTCTTTTCTGAAAATTCATCCTGAATTAAGTTCTGAATTCTAGAGTTAACATTATTAGAGTTTCCTCTTTCAGTTTTGTTAACCTAAAAGGTGGCCCGAAATTCTCTTAATTCAGTTTTCTTTCTTGTGAGATTTCTAGAATCTCCTTATTTTCATATATTTATTTTATGTTTAAAATGAAGAGAAAATATATGTTCTTAAGTCACAACCAAATTAAACTTCATTCTGGAATGATAATTTGTCCCAGTAAAAAAAAGTATGACATGGTAAGCGTTCTACTCCTCGTTCCATTTGGATTTTCTAAATATATTCTTCTGTGTAATCTTTTCAAACTACCTTCTGTAAACTAACTTCTGTTTTATCCATATGTCAGTTGTACTACAGTTAACTTCTCTTTAGCTCTACCACTTAGGCTATATATTCATGGTAATCCCTGTAATTTCTCATCTTTTTATGAAATCACTGACAATAGACAAAGAAACTTGAGACTTAATTCAAGAAAATTACAGTATGTATGGTTGAGAGTGGTCTGCTTGCATTCTTCTTCCTCTGCTAATGCAAGTCTCTGGGTACTCCTGGTGGGCCATATATTGGGAAAAGGGAAGATTTAATTACTTGAAGACTGGACAGCATTGGTATAAACCACTTCAACTTCACCTATAAACCACTTAAACTTCACCTATCCAAGTATCTCTTGACCTATCCAGCCAATTGCCAAAGGCTGGTATAAGCGCGATTAGATGCGTGCTGAGTCACGGAATCAGGGAGTTTTCAGAGTTGGAAGGGACCTCTAGAGAACATCTAGCCCAACTCCCCTGCCAAAGCAGGATTGCCCAGAACACATTACTCAGGACTGCATCCAGGTGGGTCTTGAAAATCTCCAGAGAAGGGGACTCCACACCCTCCCTGGGCAGCCTGTGCCAGCGCTCTGTCACCCTCACCGTAAAGAAGTGTTTCCGTGTATTTGAACGGAACTTCCTGTGTTCTAACTTGTGCCCATTGCCCCTCGTCCTGTCACTGGGAACCGTTGAAAAGAGTCTGGCTCCATCCTCCTTCAGCCCACCCTTTAGATACTTGTACGCCATAATAAGGTCTCCCCTCAGCCTTCTCTTCTCCAGGCTAAAGAGTCCCAGCTCTCTCAGCCTTTCCTCATAAGGCAGATGCTCCAAGCCCTTAATCATCTTAGTTGCCCTTTGCTGGACTCGCTCCAGCAGTTCCCTGTCCCTCTTGAACTGGGGAGCCCAAAACTGGACACAGTATCCCGGTTGTGGCCTCACCAGTGCAGAGTAGAGGGGGAGAATGACCTCCCTCGACCTACTGGCCACACTCTTCCCTATGCAGCCCAGGATTCCATTGGCCTTTTTGACAACAACGGCACATTGCTGGGCCATGGATAATTTACTGTCTACCACAACCCCCAGATCCTTCTCCTCTGAGCTACTTCCCAGCAGGTCCGCCCCTAACCTGTACTGGTGCCTAGCATTCTTCCTCCCCAGGTGCAGGACCCTGTACTTGCTTTTGTTGAACCTCATTAGGTTCTTCTCTACCCAGCTCTCCAGCCTGTCCAGGTCACGCTGGATGGCAGCACGGCCCTCTGGGGTGTCAGCCACCCCACCCAGTTTGGTATCATCAGCAAACTTGCTGAGGATACACTCTGTCCCCTCTCCAGGTCATTAATGAATATATTAAACAAAATTGGACCAAGTATTGACCCCTGGGGGACACCACTGGTTACAGACCTCCAACTAGACTCTGTGATGCTCATCACAACCCTCTGAGTTCTGTCACACAGCCAACTCTCAATCCACCTCACTGTCACCTCATCTAGCCCATACTTCCTCAGCTTCCTAAAGAGGATGTTGTGGGAGACAGTGTCAAAAGCCTTGCTAAAGTCAAGGTAGATGACATCTGCGACTCTCCCCTCATCCAGGCAACCAGTTATAACAGCATAGAAAGCTATCAGATTGGTCAAGCATGATTTACCTTTGGTAAATCCATGTTGACCACTTCCAATAACTTCCTGTTCCTCAACGTGTTTGGAGATGACATCCAGAATGAGTCGCTCCATTACCCTCCCAGGGACAGAGGTGAGACTAACCAGTCTTTAGTTCCCTGGGTCCTCCTTCTTGCCTTTTTTGAAGATTGGAGTGAGCACGTGTTTTCTCTGTGAGTTCTGCATATTTTTCTCCTCCATCTTTGTCTGCTGTACTGCTTAAAAGCTGAATTGAATGTGAATTGTGTCTAACTAGTTACTCCCTTGGGGATTAGTTTAATTTTAAAAAGCTGTGCTTCTCCTTTGAGACTCTCATAACACAGGAACACACTGAAGCTTTTTTTAAAAAGAGATATCTGAATTAATATAAACCTTAAGCCAGGATTCAAATTGCATCTGCCTTTCCCTCCCTTTTTTAATCTAGAAAAGGCTTACATATAGGCATTGAAATTCTGGTGTCTGTAGGGTTTCGCTACGTTGTGGGTTTTTTTTTACACTTTATAATCTGCTGTCTTCTAAAATCCCATGTGGATACTTTGAATATTCCACTGTGTTTGTCTGTGCCCTTGCACAATTTGAGGGTCTATCCTCAGTGCCACCAGAAAGAGACAAATCCATGTATCTGTTGATTTCACTCAGATAAATCAGTCATGTACAAGGCATCATGTTCTGTTACTGCTGAGGTTCATGGGTTTTAATCCTTTCTTGAAATGTAAATATGTTGCTTTTGGAGTGCATGCTTTGTGCCCTCTGCATGTGGATTAAGTCCCCTTGATGAGTAGGTAGAAATGTATGTACTTCAAAAACTGCAGTGTTTAAATTGTAATGTAAATTACAAGGAATGACAGTTTTAAATTGAGTCATCTTGCTTTTTGACTGCTTAAAGTCAGCTACTGTAGGTCATCTGAAAAGATTATTTTTTTCCCTCTTTGGATCACACAAAATGTCTTCTTACTGCCTGAATTCAGATAATATATTTTGTCATTTTACCTAGAGAAATTTTGCTTTCTGAGAAGACTAAAAATACTTGGACATTGGAGTGTCCAGATAATATTATAGTTATTGGTTTTAAAGAATTAGACACTTGTTTATGTTTGGAAGTGTCCAAAGCATTGTTGCTAGATCACTATTTCCTACTGACTATTCTTATTCTAAGACCTTTTTCTTTTAAAGCTACACTTTCATCAAATTGAATTGCATCCCAAGTGTAAAATGTACTTGCACAACTGTTTGAAATGCTAGACACCTCACTTAAAAAAATGTTTCACTTTGTTTCTTTTAATTTATAACATGTGTACTTTATCTTCTCCTCAGCAATATTTCATTGACACCATATTTGTTCTGCCAGTAAGCTTACTGTCAAACATTTGAAAAGAGACACTTGCCAGTAATGAGATTTCATTATTAAAGCTCTAATTTTTTTGTGCTGAGAGGCATTGTCTCTGATATGCGGAAACCTGAAAACGCTTATGTATGTATGAGGTAATTATATTCATGTCAGCAGTCCCATTGAGTTAATGAGATTATTAACAAGAGAAAAGTTGCTCCTATTTAGGTGTTTTCAGAATTAGACCATATTCTCTGTTTCTGTGTTTTCAAAATCTAAGAAGCTGTCTAAGCAGTTCTTTCCCCCCTGGATTTGCTCATTCCTAACTGTTATACCTATATGTTACTGAGAAGTGGTATCCAAGTCCTTTAAGCAGCTTTAAAGATCTAAGCCTAATACACTTGGTATATTCCTATGGTATATGCCTATGTTAATGTCATCACTTTCCCTGTCTCTGTACTGATTTTCATAAGCGTTGCTAATCAGTACAACAGAACAATACAATTTTTTTTAATCTCAGGAGTTCTTAGCTTATCTTATATGTGGTCCCACATTGTAAGACATAAAAAAAAAACCACCACAATTATCTCCCTTCTTTCACAAAAATATTTCTTATATTTGTATGATTTTTTTTTTCTTAGGTGTCTGCTGCTGGCAGAAGTGGGACTGTGTGGTTCCTGCTGTGAACCAAATCTCCCTTTATTATTTAAGGAAGCCTTGAATTTCCAAATTGTTCTGAAATTCTGTGTTCCTTTTGCTGTCTGGATACCCATTCAGCACAAAATGCCCTAATTATGAATTCAAGGTGAAAGTACTTCATGGTGAATTCGCAAATTAGAAACAATACCCAGTATTCTGCAATTACCAGATTGTGGAAGATCAATGCTTCAAATACCCACAGATATTCTGAAAATCACACTTTTATTATTGGTGATAAAACAGTGGATTTTTTCCCCATGCAGAAATTTGGCACATGATTGCAACTTACACAACAGATAAGAGAATGGTGTCTCACTCTGATACATTAGCTTGCATCCCTCAATGCTTTAAAGATCAATGTTGGATACTCTTTTATTTACTGCTTACAGAAAGACTCTTTGGTACAATTTTATTTTTTTCTGCCTTCACAGAGGACTATATCTGACGATGCACAGAGAACTGGCCAATGTCCTCGCAAGGCCACAATCTCTATCATCTCTGAGAGGTCATGGAGGTTGGGGGAAATGTGTAACGACTGGAGAACGGGAAATGTCACATCCATATTCAAAAAAGTCCAAAAGGATCACGCTGGGAAGTGCAGACCAGTCAGCCTCATTTGGGTGTCAGTCAAAATCATGAAGGAAATCCTCTTGGAGCAATTTCTGGGCACATGAAGAACAAGAAGGTGATGAGAAACAGTCTATGAGGATTTACCAAGGATGTATCATGCTTGACCCTGTGACAAAATGGCTGGATTTGTGAATGAAACCATTGGATATAATCTACCCCTCTGGGATGTAGAAGTTTGGGATGTTATGTTGTAGGTGAGTGTACAAACAGAAGAGTCAAAATTAGCTGGATCATTGTAGCAGTTACTGGTTCATATTCCACCTGGCTGGTAGTTACAGCTGAGGTCCCTCACTTCTTTGTCCTGGAATATATACTGTTTAAAAACCTTAATCAGCGTGAATGAGCTGAAAGAGTACACTCTCACCAAGTTTATGTATGACCCCAACCTGGAGGAACCAGTCAATACACCAGAGGGCAGGGCTACCATCCAGAAGGACGTGACAGGCAAGGCAGAACAGGCCAACAGGAAGCCCATGAAATTCATCAAGGACAAATGCAAAATCATGCAATTGAGGTAGATTAGCCTCCCGGAATAGCACAGAACAGGGTCTCACCAGCCAAGGACCAGCTCTGCAGCTCTCGGGGTGAGAAAACATCAGCCAGGAGTGTCTCTGGATAGCAATTAAGACCATTGCTGTCTTGGACTGTATGAACAGAAGCATAAGGGAGGACTGAAGGAAGTGATTATACCCCATTGCTCAGCACTTGCTAGATCCTAACTGGTTATTAAATTCAGTGTTCAGTCTCCCAGTATGAGAAAGATGTCTATAAACTAGACAAGTTCAGGGATGGGCACCGGGCAGTGGGGCTGAAGCACTCACACTGTGAGGAGAGGCTGTGGAGCTGGGACTGGTTCAGCCTGGAGCCGAGAGGACTTCTGAGCACCTAAGAGCAGTTCACTGCCTATGGGGAGGCGATCGAGGGGATGGGGACAGGATCTTCACAGTTGTGCCTGCAGGGAAGAAGAGAGACAGTGGAAATAAAATGGGGAAGATCTCAAGTAGACATACGGGAAAAAATCGCTCTAAATAGAAATAAGTTTGAAGCTGGTTTCCAAGGTAAGTTTGAAGCTGGTTTCCAAGAGTCATTGCAGACTGTCTGTTCTTGAAGATTTTCAGGAATGGATGTACCTCGGTACCCTGAGTACCCTGGTCTGAATTTTCATTGTTCAACCTTCTTTAAGCAAGAGGCTCTCTTGCTTAGTCTCTGGTTCTCAGATTAAATAAATGTGTGCATTGAAGTGGGGAGAGGAGGGAAAAAGTATATGACAGAGCATAATATTCTGGGTGAGTGTTGGCTGATTCATTGATGTATAATGAGACTAACATAAAGTAGAACAGTGTAAGTTGTAAGGGACTTCTGGAGTTCACACAGTTCCATTCTCAGCTCAGAGCAGGTCCAGCTGGACCAAGTTGTTCAGGATATTTTTGAGTCATAAAATTGACTGACACAAGATGCCAAATCTGTAGTTTAAGCTATGAATGCTGTACCACTACCTACAAATGTTAAATACGAAATAAGAATTCTGACTGCAGGTGATGACAGTGAGTCATCATGGCCCAGTTTTGAAAATCTATTTTGAGAATTAGCAATTGTGGTCATAATGAGTCTGCATGGGACCCCACTGAAATCAATTCATCAATCAAAACCTCTTGGCAGGTTGGAAATACAACATCTAAGAAGGGCCTTTAGTCACAGATAAATAAGTCAAACAAGCCGTACCTGTCTCTAAAACACAAGTGCTCACTCACCGAAATGCAGCAGCAATCCTGATGCTTTATATGTTCTTATAAAACTTTGCTTTCAAAATGTATCCTGTTCACACTGCTGTCATGCTTTTTGTATATTTTGCTTCCTAAGAAGGCCCTGGACCAAATTTTTATTAAGTGGAAAAGTGGCAGGCACAATTTATTCTACCAACTGTAGTATAGATAGTCTATATTTCTCTGGAAGGTTTTAGAGCCAACAAAAGAAAGTACAGAAATGATCTTTATTTGCCTTTGCAGTAAATCAGACACACCCACAAAAACAGCCAAAGAGATACAGGGCTAGATTAAAAATCAACTTTAAATGATACTTTTCCTTTCTGGTCAGGAAAGCACTGGGCTTCAGGAGACTGTAGGGAAAGATCCAGTCTAGACCTGGAAGAGCCAGACAAAGGATGTTTTTTGAACAGCTACAGCAAGAAAGCAATTTGGTCCATGAGAAGTGAGGAAGAAGTCATGTTGTTGAGCGTGTGCAAAAAAATGTCATGGTTTGGGCCAGACTGGCCATGGAAATGAACAACAGATGCTTTACCTCACCTCTTCCCAGAAGGGAGAGGAGGAAGAGAGAGAAAGACACTTATGAGTTTAGAAAAACTAAACTACTTTAATGAAATATTAATAGTAAAATAAAAAGAAAATAATGAAATATATACAATATATACAAAACTGTATCAAGCTCCCAGAATGGCAGTTACATCACCTGCTGGCACTGCAAAAGTCCCAGACTGGACTCAGTGATGGATAGTAACTGGATTCCAGATCTGGATTCAGGATTGGGATCAAAGGCAAATGAGCAGAGTCTTCCTCAGACACCCGCCACTGGAGAAAGAGAGCTGACCCTTTGATCCCTCAGTGTTTATACTGAGCATGAGGCAGATGGGATGGAATAACCTGTTGGTCAGTTTTAGATCACCTGTCCTGTCCACTCCTCCCTGAAGGTGCGATCCCTCTGCGCTTTTCCGCTTCCGACCCTCCAATAGGGAAAATAACAAAGTGAGCTGACCTTGGTTGTTATAGCAATAAGTATAAGCAAGAGCCTCTCTGTATGCCGTTCCTTGGCATAAATTATAAATTATCAGGTCTTATCACTCTGGGAGCGAACAGTCTCTGGACAATACGCTGTTAATTTCTGAGAGTTCAGTTAGAAGAGGCTTAGCTGCAAAGTAAAATTACTGATCAGAAACTTGGTTTTGTTTTACCTCAAAGGTAAACAGGACAACAAAGAGCAATATTTCTTCTGTGGAATTCAAGGCACTTTTATACTGCCCAGTAAGAAATTTGCACTTCTTTATGTATAAAAACTAGTATCTTTATGGTATTTAGCATGCATTCTGAGCTAGCTTGGATATCTTTAACGTTGTACCGCATTGCATATTTTAACCTTAACCTAGTCATTTAAAATTGATCTACTGAGATCAGGCTAGATTGTTTGGCTAACTTCCATCTCTGCCTTTTAGTTTACACAGTTATCCTGAAATATCTGTAAGGGGTTAATCGAGACAACACTGTGCAGCACTACAGGAGCTGATTGTTTGGGCTGCTTTAGAAACAATATATGAAAGATTTCCCCAAAGGCTGTGGCTTTCAGTTTGAAGCCCGGAAGAATGGAACTGCTGCTGTGAAGCAATGAGGACTGTGTGAAAAGACACTCTAGAATTGCCAGCCCCTCTTGAAACAGCTTCTTATTCCTGATGGACAGATACATTTTTCAGCCTGCTTATGTCTGGAAATCACTGCATTATCATACTGTCTGATTTACCGGCTACTTGGGAAATAGAGGAATTAGGACCATTATAACAATTTTGTTTTTTTTTCAAGTTGGGGGTCTGAATCTTACTAAATAGCATTTAAATTTAGCTCTGCTATTATGTTACCATTGCTTTATATGTAGTTTGGGGAAAACAAAGAAAAAACAAACTAAACCAGAAATGACTGTTTTGATAATTTACCCTGAACAGTAAAAGTCCTAAGTGCTCTATGCCATCCTCTAGCCAAAAATCAAGCATTCCTGCAATTTATTTCTTTAGCTTTATCCCCACTTCAAGTCATGGTCTTATCTTGTCAAAACATCGCAATCCTTGGGTGCATACCAAGTACATTTTTCCCCATAAGAGTATCCATTTCTAAGTGGCCTTTAGCCTCTGTGGCAAAGATTAATAATTATGTGATGAAAAATAGGTCGGATTTCTTCAATCTAGAATTTCCTAGTGACAGAATTTTTTTTATCCTCCTCCTCAGAATAAAAGAAATTTTGACTAGCAATTAAAAAAAAAAGAAAGAAAAAAATATCATCTCAGCCTAAAGCTGTTCCCAAAGATTGAAGTACAGTCCAAATTCATTATCTTGCCTTTCCCCTAACATCTCTCCAAGCGCAGCTCAACAATAAAGTTACCTGACTTTGGCAAACTAGGGAGTCAAAGTCTTAGTTTAATGGAAACAGTGACTTGTCTTGCACTAGCCTCTAATGAATGAGCAACATTACCAGTGACTTATGACAAATTTAGGGATGAGGTATGGTGAAGGACCCAAACCAATAACAATTACCAGTCTGGTTCACACTGAAGTCATCAGCACGAGGGATGAGGAGAGCAAAAAGACCATAGCAAAGTTAAGAAAAGAAGAAGAAGAAAAAAATAGCAGTAGAGGGCTAGGGAGTGAGTCTTCAGGAACTGGGAAGGAAGGTATAAAATAAAAAGGGCAAAGAGGAGCACAATAAAGCAGTAGTTGCAGAAGAAGCTCTCAAACCTGTAGGAAGTTTGTGATCCACCAATTTAAGAGAACTTAGAAATGTGTTTGAAGGGGGTTTACTATTTATTGTGGCTGCGTGCCTTGCAAGGATGAATGTGCTTTTTGTAGTTACGGCTAACTATAGCTCAGGCAGTAGAATGTTGAGTTTTAAAATCTCCGCTACCCATGATGCAATGATCAGTAAAAATTCAAGATCTACAGGTACCACATGATTTTGCTCTTTTTTCAAGGATGACAAAACAGTCATGTCTCACATCAGTTTCACCTTTCAGACAATTTTGTGGGATTTCAAGCACATCTCTTCAACATTGATGTGAAAACGAGGCGTTACAGTGAACTTTTTCAGTTCACAGCCTGTGTTCAGGCTTTGCTTTAACAAAAAAAAAAAAAAAAAATTCATGCAGACTTCTAACATCCTGTTTCTAAATGTTACGGAACACCACAAAAATCTGACATCTGTCCTGCACAGGTTCATCTGAAAGAGATTTGCAGCAAATAGGAAAGGAAATATTTCTTCCTCTCTTTGCAGTCAGACCTAAGAAGCATCTTCAGAAAACCCCAAGGATTAGTTTTTCTATTGTTTCTAGTGTTAAGGCAATGTTGTGATTTAGGCCAAATTGGCCGCTGGGGATGTGGGGCACCCCAGATGGGACCGATAGATGCTCCCCCCCACCTCTCTTCAAAAAGAAAGGCAGAGGAGGGAAAAAGAGACTTAGGAGTTTAGAAGAAACTAAACTACTTTAATGAAATATTAATAATAAAATAAAAAGAAAATAATGAAGTATATACTAAACCATATTAAGCTCCCAGAATGACGATCACATCACCAGCTGGCAGTGGGGAAGGCCCAGATTGGACTCAGTGATGGACGGTAACTGGATTCCGGATCTGGATTCAGAATCAGGATTAAAGGCAAATGAACAGAATCCTCCTGGGACACTGGTCATTGGAGAAAGAGGGCTGACTCTTTGATCCCTCAGCTTTTATACTGAGCATGAGGCAGATGGGATGAAATACCCTGTTGGTCATTTTTGGGTCACCTGTCCTGTCCGCTCCTCCCTGCAGGTGGGACCCCACTGCGCTTTTCCACTTCCGACCCTCCAACGGGGCAAATAACAAAGTTGGTCGGCCTTGGGGGTTATAGCAATAAGTATAAGCAGGAGCCTCTCTGCATACCGTGCCTGGGCATCAGCTATAAACATAGGTTTTACCACTCTAGGAGCAAATGGTGTCTGCACAATATGCTGTTAATTACAGGACTTAGAAAAGGCCCGGCTACAACGCAAAGTTACTGAGCAAAAATTGGTCCTGTTTTACCTCAAACCAGGACAGGCAAGAGGTCCTTATTAAGCAAAAAGCAAGTGACCAACAAAAAAACTGTATCTTCTTCATGACCTGGTACTGAGAGGTAACTGAAATGAAGGAAAAGATACAACTGGTCTAATTTATTTCCTACGGTGTATTTGGCAAGATTTTCCTTCCTTTCCTTTTGCAGCAACTGTGCCACCAGCCACAGGTAAGAGGTAGCACGCACACACTAGGGAACCACCAAAGTTTCTTGAGCAACCATATGGTATGAATAACAGGGGTTTGCTTCTTCAGCCTTTCTTTCATATTCACCAACAACAGCTGACCCCGCCGAGCTGCACTCTCTGCTCTCCCGCTGCCACTTATTTCCAGGGCTCTGCTTGCCACTGCAACTGCAAGTTCAAGCCTGTGATGCTTCTGCTGTGATTTTCTTTGCTTCCTGACCTGGACAGAGAAAGAAGCTCATTAAGACTGCCATGCAACACATCAGAAGGTAAAAGCACTTACCGTGTGTCTTTGCAATATTGTGAGGGAAGATGACTCTTAGAGATGAAATATACAAATAATATGGCTGCAGAACCATAGTCCAGCTTTCTCTTCCTTTTTCTTCCCACACAGTCACATGGGGTAAACTTGTCCACTTTCATGTATGCAGTAGGTTGAACTTAGAAGGAAAAATGTCCTATTTAGAGGAATTTAGAATTGGAATGAAAATAAGTTTGTCATCATTGTATCATCCATCATCTATATGCCCTTGGCAATTTTGTTTAGTCATATGTCAAAACTAAGTGAACCAGAAGCAAACTGAGCTGAACGAATAATAAACTGGAATGAGAACAACAAAACAAAAGGAACAAAAAAGCTAAAAGGCTCAAAAAAACTTGCATGGGACTTCTCATTCCACAATAAATTGTTCCAGTGTCACTCTACTGTTTTTAATTTGATTTGGTTTTCTATTCAGTTCTTTCATCTCTGCTGTTGAAATACTCTGAAAAAGGCTAGACCACACCACCATCCCTAGTCTCACGTTCATAGTTGTTAACATAGGAGATTGTAGATACATTGAATTTATCCACTACAACACTCAACAGTGAAGCTGAGCTTTCAGGATCTTATCATGTGTAATTAAACGTTGTATCAACACAAATGTTGCTTCTCCCTCACTCTGCATGACTATGTGGTAAAGGTTTGAAAGTACAAAAGAGACAGTTTGACCAGATCCGTATTTTATTTCCAGCATCACTAGACTTCCTGTAAAGAAGAAACTGTAAAGGGAAACCCTCTCAATCTCTCACCATTTTGTATAACTGTCCTTAAATGCTAGATTTCCAGTGCCTTTTTTTCCTTCCTGCTTTGATCTTGAAAGGTGATCTGGGTCCTTAGATCAAGATAGCTGTCTAGTGACACATGATCTGAAGGATGACCAAGTTCTACCAAAGGTGATTCACTCCTCGGGAAGTTTCATGCATTCTTCTTACTACCACATCTTTGCTGCTGCCTCCAGCTATCAATATCAATTCTGTTTTGCGGTAGTAATCCCAGTACTACCCACCACAGTCTCTTTTGGTGCACAGGCCAGATTCTTACTGCTGTGTCCTACCCCAGACAGGTTCTTGATTAAAGAATGAGGGCCTTCAGGTCCTCTTAGGCTGCAAAAGAAAGCCCTCCTTGGAAGAAAAGGATGCCTGTCTACTCCTTCCTGGTAATGAGTGACATATGTGCCAGGGTGGAGCCTTCCCCTCAGCAACCAAGAGAGCAGTGTAGAGAAGATAGAGCTGCCATCCTGCCTTGCGATGACCTGAAATGAGGAGCAGCCTTCCTAATCTCCTGCCTTCATGGCTTTTGGCAAGAGCTGTGTGTGGTTCCTGAGCTGCTCTCTCTCTCTGCGGTCCTTTAACAATAAGTGCAGTTATCTTGACAATTTTGCCTCTTCTGGGGAGGTTTAAGTTTGGAAAAAGCAGTTGTTTCACTCTGGGTTTTCTGTGACAAGGTCCATTGGTGTTTGTTGCTGCAAGGCTGCATTTGATGTGGAGATGTAGACTGCTGATGCTAAAAGGAGACGGGTGAGCAGGCTGAAATGCCGTCGTGTTGAAATCTCTTACTAACTGCTCTCAACTTTCCTTTAAAATCTTCAGCAAACACATTTAATTTCATGTAAGTGCGTACAAATGTGTGCATTGCAGAAATATGTTGTTGGCCTGAGGGTGTTCAGATGGTTAATTAGAGGTCTTTTTTGTGTGACTGTTGGTACCCCACTGCATAGACACCTGATGCAGTCTTCTGTTAGTGAACCAACAAAATAAACATGAGTAAAGAAGAGTTCTTAAAAGCAGTAACTGAGTAATTCAAGAATTGGCATGAAAAGTTCTAGAAGAGCAACAGGTGTGAAACCTCTTCCAGTCAAGGCAGCAGAGGACTGGGAATCTAGTTTTAGCCCCTAACTCTGACAGAGAACCCACAGCAATCGGCACATGCCATAGATTCCCCCAGGCCCAACCTTTTTTGTTTCTAGTGCAAAAAAGAGTTTCTGTATCTTTCCACCTGTATTGTTCTCTCCTATGTAATTTCAAATTCTTTGGGACAAAGGCTTGTGTTTACCGTATGTCTGTACACTGCCTAGAACAATTGGATCCTGGTCTAGATTTGCCCTGTAGACATTCCCATCATTTGAACAATTCGAGTATTGCTATTTTTTTAATAATTATTTTAATGTGATGTGTTCCCTTAAGGGAATTTATACTGTTCTTGTATTTCTCCTTCCCATTGTCGTTCATTCTTAATCCACTTGAGTTTCACTCCCATCAGCAGTGCATTCAAAGACAGAAATAATTACACCTAACAATGATGTCCTCTTTTGCCTACATTTTTCCTGTTCATTCTTTTTTTTTTTTTTCTTTTTTGAGACTGTGATCATGTCGAAAAGAAACTAATAGCTAGAAGTCAGTCACTGTTAGCAGGAGATACATGCCCACCCTTCTCTGCAGTGGATGAAAACCATATACCTGTGTTAACTGTTGCTTAGGGACTTGTATGCTTATAGCAGAGAAAAATGCAGTACTCTGGAGCCTGCAAGTAAATAGATTTACATATTATAGTGTCAGGTTATAGGGTTTTCAGTTGTTCTCTGCCTGCACCTGGATGCAGTTACTAAACAGGAAGTAATTATATGGCCAATAAGCCTTAAAATATATGGGGTCCTTGCATAGCAAGTACCTTTCCCTCCAAATATAGAAAAAGGTATTCCCCATAATGAGGACACGTTCTGAACGAACCGATACATGATTTGCATGGAGACCTTTAAGCAACAGCAAACTGGCTTTGCCTCTGGAGCACCAGAAGCAGCTGAACTCAGTATCAGTAGCTGGTACGGTGCTTTCACCTTCTGGGCTGACACAATCCTGGAGGGAGGGATCAGTCGTTTGCTGAGGTTAGTACCTTGCAACAACTCATAAAAGGTAAGACATCCACACGTGGTGTGGTACGTTTTCAAGGCTCACAGGTTTTTCTTGCCTTGCCCCAAATAGTAAATTCTCAGCATTGCTTAAAGAGTGAGTGTGTAGATTTCAGTGCAAACTAGCAGAAAACTAAAAGAGACTAATACTTCAAAACCAGTACCACTCCTTAGCTGAAATCTCTTTCTGAGGTGTGAGGAACATTTCTGTCTCTTACTAGCAGATGTTGTTGTTTCAGATGAATAAACACAAATGACACCAACTAGGCCTCACGGATGGTGCTTTCATTTCCAGTTGGTCTGGTTTTAACCAAGTGCCTGACATGACGCAGCCTGGTCCACACAGAAGACATGGTGTCTCGTGTGGGTCAGCTTGTGCTGGCGAGGCAGGTTTACTTGTTGGTTCCAGCAGGATGTACAGGTGAGAATGTGGGGTCAGGGTCACTGTTTCAGACCCTTTCTTAGCTGCCAAAACTAACTCCTAAAGTTCACAAGCAGGACACATTCTGCAAGCTCACCCTCCTTGAGCAAATGCAGATTTTTTTCTCATTATTTTGCTAAGGGAGTAGTATTATGATGAAGGTGACAGTTCCCAGAATTTTTCTAGAGAAAGCAGAAAATGGCAGTGATGATGGGGATTATTTTCCATCATGTTTGATTTCCTTGTTATATTATAAGTTGTAGATGTATTTGAACTCCTTTAAAGAGAATAAGGCTAGACATTACACGGTTCCAAACGCCAAAGCAGGCACTAGAAATAAAAAAAAAAAAAAAGAAAGCATTTGGGTTTGTTATATGATGCAATATTTCACCTGAATATTCCTGTTATCTTTCTTACCAGTAAAATATAAACAATGTGCGTCTGTTCTAGGAGAAATTATGTAATGTTGTCTTTTTTCCCCCTTTCATAAACTATTATTTTCCAGTGGTGCAGAATGATCCCTGTATACAATTTTACCTGGTTGCCACATATGGATAGAAGCTATTGTTTGTTTAAAACTATTACAAAAAACAGGTGGTGATTATTTCCCACCCTGCTTATCAGTAATTTTCATAGGCTATCAAAAGCCACCAGATAATTCAGAGTCCATGGTACTTTTGAGGAGACAAATATACCACTTTCATGACACATGCAATTACTTCTTTAGCAAGCTTGTGTATTTTTTTTTCTCTGATACTTGCTATTAGCACGCTTACTCCAAATGAGAAGCAGCCAGTTACCAGTCTAATAGCGTCGGTACTGAAGTATAATTTGTAATACATTGATGACTACTTTGTTTGAGGAGGTAGGACAAATTAGCCAAAGGGGTGAAGTCAATATGAATAAGTTACAGCTTATTAAGGCTCCATGTGAATTCTCTCATTCAGAAGGAAAGCAACCATCACTATAGCCTAATCCCTAAGAGTTTTCAGCTCTACTGATCTGAAGCCATGGAACTTCCAAGTTAAAGCATCTACAGAGGGATTCAATAAATGTCTTACAGTGGGATTAACCTGTGGTGAAATAAAGCATTAACTTCACTCTTTTCCAGAGTATTTCCATGTAGAAAAACCCTATTATAATTGTATACAAAACCAAACACGGCAGCAGAATTAGGCTTTCAAATGACTGCTGACATAAATGTGGTCAGACCCTGTCAGTCAGCAAATTGACAATGAGTCCCATTCCTCCATATCTAATTTTTCTAAATTTGAAGTTTCCACAGAAAATAAAACTCAGCAAAGAGGGCTTTGCATTGCTTAAAATCATTCAGTTAAATTTGGCTGAAATCAGTCATTTTGAAAATTATTTGGGCACTTTTTATGTATCCGGATGGAATGAGGCCATGAGGGACGGCAGAGGCCTACTCTCTTGAACACACAAGAGCAATAAAAATCACAAAACTATAGGGATAAGGTAACAAAAAGTATAAACTCTGTGAATTGTAAAAGCTGTAGGCAATAAGTGTAGTGCTGTGTTTGCCATCACAATTTAAAATATAAACTAGAAGCAATGCAAGTAGCAAAATACACTAAATATTACTACTTGCTGACTGAGGTTCTGAGATACTGAATTTTGTGTTGGGTCGCTATAGCTTGCAATTAATTACAAATCTGCACATTCAGAGTAACTTTTACTGGAAAAAGATAAGGCGTGTGAAATCATCAACAGGAGTTGCTTTTAAAAGTTAAATAGCTACATTCTAGGTTAAAAAAATAAGTACTCTTTGTAACAATATGCAGTGTAATCTCTACTCAGACTCATTGCCAATGTGTAGTCCTTTGGCATTTGTTTAGAGATGATGATTTTTGTGTCATTACAAGTGCAAATAAAAATGTGTCTATGCATATAAATAAATAATTTATCTGATGTTAAACTGAAAAGTCTTTAAAGCCACAGAAACTTTCTTATTGCATCCACGTGCATGCTATAACAGAAATAAACTAAAAATGAAACCTCAAACAAAAATCTGAGTGAAGTAACATACTTTATACATGATCTTTCTCATAAAACAGAAAATCAAGTTTAAGCATTTGGAATTCTGACCTAACAAAACAGACTTACTTTTGCCTCATTTGCATAGTAATGTATGTTATTGGGATATCCCACGGTGTTTTTTCCATTGTTAAAACATTGCCAATAAGTTTTGTATGCTTTAGGACTGATTGAGCTATGAAATGCTAGCAGCACCATGTTCCAAAAAGTGATCAAGTGCTAGGAAAAATCATTTAAACAACAGTTTGGTTTATTGCACTTGCTAACATTATTGAGTCTTCATATGAGCAGTAGACTGCTTCAACTTTGTTTAGGTAAACCGGACATATGTTTTGGGCAGATCACCCCCTAAACATAGAAGATAAATGTTTTCTAAATTTATGTATATTAGAATTGGAGCTGAACTGTCTTGTAAAATTGTGAACTTACTAGTCTTTCTGACACCATTCAGAGCAGCTGGAGCTCAAGACGTGGAATTTGTGAGTATTCCAGCAAAAATACAATTTATTTGTCAAAAGTCCTTTACAATACCACATCAGGAACGACTAATTGTGGGTGTCCAAGCAGGAATCTGCAATGATTTGCATGCAGCTCTGTTATCCCAGCCAGTTCAGAAAGCTAGAGGAAATAATCAGCCTTTGGCAGACCACAGGACGTGGTGGTCTGTGACGGAGATGCCAGTCCATCAGTTTCACACACCTGTGTGTTGAAACTGCAGCATGCCAGGAGCAGAGAGAGAGGCTCCAGCTATGAAATCATTCACCATGCACTGTGTGTCTCCCTCGAGATGTTACAAGATGTCTGCAGTTCACTTTGGTGGAAACAAATCTGCACCATCAGTTGACCATATCGAACTTGAGTATAATCAGCCAAAGGCATTTTTGTGCTGCCCAGTACCGCTCCATGGAGAGATTCTGTACCCAGCTGGCATGAAGCTGGTGGCAGAAGGAAGAGACTAGCACCCTGAAGCATCATTCCCATGATAACCAGTGCTGAGGTGTCACACTGGCACGGTTGCTCTCCCTCAGGGTGGCCTTTCTGCGTGGCACCTACCAGCCATGTGTGGAACCTGTCTTGCCTAGAGTCAGCTGAGGGATTTCTGCACCATCTCCCATCTTCCAGGTGCCACCTGAGAGTGCTTTGCAGGTCCTTATAGCTCATGCAGACATGGATGACACAAGCCAAGTTGATAGCCCAAAATCTGCCTCCAGCTATTCCTGAAGCAAGGCTCAGCTAAGGAGTTTAGGGCAGCACCAGCGCTGTTGACTGACCTGTGCATTGTTGAGGGGAGAAGGTTATCACATTCTTCCCAGCACCTCTGTGATGCTCTTCATCCTGCTGGATTGTAAGTTTTGAAGTAATGAGTTTTAGTAACATTTATTCAGTCACAAAGCACGCTCTGCCTAACCTCTGACAATGTCTTTCTCTGACAGTAATGTTTTCCTGCACACTTAATAGGAAAAGGTAACATGAATTGCTGAGTTACATGCTAAAAATATGTGAAAATTCAAATTGCTGTAGTCAAGAGGGGGGGATGAATGTGGTCTGATTCAAATGCATATGTAGGCTTATTTTTCAGCCAATTTACTGGGTTGGACAGAACTCAACAAATAGGAAATTTGGATGTAACTCAACACATGGCATCATATGGCCAGAATTGTCAAGTTTATATTACCAATATTTAAATGATTCCCTTAATCATAAAAATACTTAAATTTCAGAACTACTGAGCATTTTATCGACGGTTCTGCTGATTGAAGTCTGCATCATGTTTAAAATTTATGTATCTGAAAGGTGGCTGGATAGAAGTATGAAAGAATGAACATTTACCAAGTAGGTAAGGCATGCCCACATAACAAAGTAAGAGTTAGCTGCATTCTGCAAAGTCCACCTAATGCTCTAAACCTTATAACACTGTAATATTGTTAGAAGTTAAAATTGAAATGTACAGCAGAATATGTTTCTGTAAAAGTTTACAGACAAAGCTATAAGAAACTTATTCAAGCTGATTTTTGCTACTATTGTGGTAACTCAAAACATTCTTCAATTTTTCATTGTTTATTTTTTGGATAATGTATTGAGTCTCTTGAAATTGGGGCATTTATGACCCTCTTGCAACTAATATTTCTTTTAGTAAGGGTTGGGTTCTTTTCTTTATTCTAAAACAATGCTATTACTTTTGATCTTTTTATACAATATTTGCAGATCTTTTTGTTGCTGTGTGAAAATTTCAGTTGAACTGACAGTAAGAAAATTATACTTTTTTAGTTGTATCTCAGTCAGGATCAGGAATCTCCTCCCTGAGAGAAGATCTCTTCTCTTTCCAATTTTAAGATAAACTATACTTCTGTACCATCTACTATACCATCTGTACAAGGAAATCCTTCTTCAGAAATTAAGGAATTTGTACTAACAAATTTTGGCCATCAGCAACTTAAAAGTCATCCTACTGAAAAAGAATCTCAAAAATATCATCTTTTTATGTTCCAGGAGGTACAGACCCAAAAATTACTGAAGTTTGTCTCCTGTATATCCCGTTACCCTCAAACATTGAAGATCTCACTAGGAATACCTGTATCATGCAAATGTGTATTTAATAGCTTCTTTGAAGCCTAGTATCAAAAAAGTTTCATCATCAGAGTTGATTGGCTGTCCACTTGAGCACAGAATTATGTGGCTTAGCATTGCACGGAATAAATATAATGAGCCTTGAAACTGGAGGACAGTACCAGAAACAAACTGCTTTAGACACAGTTTCAGTGATAAATTGAGGCTAAACTGGGTCTGTTGGAAGAGCAACCAAGCTACAAGGAGAGGAATTATCTATTAACACTCTCACAAGAAAAACTGCTTGGGGTAGAAGATTAAATACAGTGTAGTACATGATATGACAACAATTCATAACACAAACTGAAAGGCTGATAAGTATTGTTGCATTGGCATTTGGCATTTTGCATTAGATAAATACTATTAATTGATTTGGATTTGATATGGTCATTAGCATGTAGCCTAATTCTACTTTTACATCCTTATTCATCAGGATTAAATCTAGGCAAGTCAGTATCAGCACACTGCATTTTCAGTGCAAAAAACATTGAATTACAAAAGGTGAGTTATTAACAGGAAAGAAAGCAAGCAAATGATTAATTTTTATTACTGGAGCCTCTGTCCTGAAGAACATGAAATGTGTGAAAAACCACTTGCATATGGTTTCCCCAAGAAAAGGGTTAGACATTTGCCATTGAAAATTGAAGATGTGAAACCTTCTGCAGAGTCTGCCATGGACTGGACCTTAGTTCTGCAGCCACAATTGTGATTCTTGAAGCAGGTGACTCATATGTCACCAGAGATAACGGATGGGAAAATGCACGAAATTAAGATTATGTGGTTTTAATGGAAGTCTTTATCAAATTAGTATAAAATTATCTTAAGTTTTTCTGTTTTAGAATTACTCTAGATTTTGGTTTTCAAAATATACCATTGTTTCCCAAAGCTAGCAGAGTGGGGAAGTCATACGCAAAAGTGAGATTTTATTCCCTTGTGACTAATGGAGTTGGCTGCTATTTTAAGGAGAACCTGTTATCTTGATATTAAGGGGAGGGGAAAAGTAAATTAGCATAAATATTAGAAATCACTGTAATTATGTTTAAGAGTTAAAAAAAATCGTTTAAACAGACAAAATAGCTGAATTTCGCAAGCTTTCAGCCTGTGTGCATATTCTGGAAGTCTGGTTATGTTGATTTTGTTTATTTCATGAGTTGTGAAGAAACACTTATCAAACTAAAAACCAGTTTTTACTGGAAGATCTTGCTACAGAACTAATGCCTCCCAAGAAGGGAATAATAGAATAAATGTGTCACTAAAAGTATAGACGTCTGCTTCCTGTTGTTTCAGAACAGCCGGTCATTCTGCAGTGCACTCACCAAAATATAGTTCTACAGATAACTACAATTATTGTCAGAACCTGCCACCATCACTCACCATGTAGTTCTTTACTCAAGGGATACCCCTTCTGTTGATGATCATCGCTGCTGAGGATCACTGGCAGAGCCTGGGTCTAATTAACAGGAGAAAAAATCCCGGTGGGGGTGGGAAGTCAGTAAATCGATGCATAAAATGTACAACTTTAAACACAGACGCAATCTGAGAAATAGTAGAAACCTTTATTTCACCAGCATGGTAAAGACTGATGAAGAGTACAAGTTCCAGTGGTAAACTGTGAATAAATATGAAATAGAAAGAAGTCAAGCCCACACAGTACAGAGGCAGTGTAGATTGTTTTGCAATCCCTGCACTTCCTGTGATAGTCAGAAAGTTAATATCCCAGAAGCCTTTATGAATAATACTACAAAAATAAATCCCTCATGATAATCTAACGTACCTGTTTCCAAACTTTCTGCTACCTTTTGTTTCCCCCACTGTTTCAACATTTTCAGCGAAGTCAGTCCACCGTAAGACATATGATCTCAGTATATCTGTTTTCTATACACTGTCATTTCAAAGCAACAAAATATAGCAGTATTTAGGGAAAATGTCTGTGGGGTTTTTTTTCATTATTTTATATCTTCTTTCAAAGTGCTTTTACTAGATTTGACATACTGGAGCAAGCAGCACTTTTGTTTTCCTCTCCTAATACACTAACTGTTTTCTTTCTCACTTTTAAAAGTATTATTTACATTTCAATAGCTGTCTGATAGGAGGGCAGCCAGAGAGATATTTTGGCTCTAGTCCTATAAGAGGCTTTTACTACCTTTTTGTAGAGAACACTGGATATTTGTAAATTTTCTGTGGGGCAGCTTGCTTGCGTAGTCTGGAATTGCATTAATGTCTAGTTTTCCTGGCCCACTCACAGCTTGTCAGCTGTGTGTGTAGTTACACCTCGACTCACTCTAGGACCACTTGGCTGTAGCCTTGTGAAGCAACGAGGTGGCAGCTGATGTCTGCATCCAGGTTTGAAAGCATCTGGATGAGTCTGGTGAATACGCTTGGCGTCACTTGATATGGTGGGGCAGTTTGGGGAAAGTAGCAGTGTGGAAGCGTGCCCCCCACCCCCACCTTCCCAAGTTTTTTTGTGTTACGGAGCTAAGAAGTGCTTTGGCTGTGTGCAGCTCATTTTCACTGGTGCTTGTGAGGTGGTAAGTTGGTAAGTTGTCATGCTGCTCTGGGGTGGTTGTGAAGCACAGTTTCGTGACCACCCACACTGCCTTCACCTTTACTCTTAGAGACAACGTGAAAGTCTCAGCAAGAGACTGGGGAATGGGGAGATACCTCAGCTTCAGCTGGTGCTTCCAGGACCCTCCAGTACCTGCGCATGAGTAGCTCTGGGCTCCTCGCATGGGACAGTGGGATTTTCCAACACACAGTTGCTGCCACACACAGCCTCCTGTGAATAATACTTCTGCCTTGTACTCTTCAGCCTAGGCACCCTTTCCAGACCTCAGGGGCTGGTGGGTTAACTGTATTATTGCTGTGGCACAAGGGTGGTTACCAAATAGGAGGTCTGCAGTACTGCAGAGGGATCTTCTGCAGAGGACGATTACACAGAATTCCATAATTCGTTCTGGGACTGTCTCATCTGTTTAGTCTTCAGCTTGGATGTGCACCTGTTTCCTCCTCTTCTCTCCTACCAGACCCAGTAAGTCCACGCTTCCTTCTACACTGTTACTGGCTAGTAAGAATAAATTTGCAGCTGATCAATGGAGGAGACGGTGATGTAAGTGCCTGGCCAGCCATGGCTCTTCAGAATGCTTAGATGTCCTATGTCACATGCAAATGTGCTTCATTTTCCCTCTCAGCTGCAGGTGGCATCTGATTGTGTGTACTTTGCTTTTCTGTCACCAGCTGCCTGTCACCTGTGCAGCCACTGCTTTTCCTAACGAGCAACAGAACCTACAGCCAGAATGCGCCGATGCACAGGTGCATGTAGGGGGAAGGAAAGTTAAATAGAAATATTTTCATTTGTGCACTTTGCACAGCCTGCAATGCAGAGTGGTGTGTGGCCGTATGCAGTCCATACATGCCTCTCCAAGCAGTGCCTTGTTGCAGGGGCTCAGCAGCGTCTGAATAGTTACAGCAGGACTTGGCTGATTCCCGGAAGAAAAAACAGCAAAAAAAAATGGTCAGGTTTTGTCCTATGATTGCAGGTGGTCCTTATATTCTTCACCTATTTCACCACTTTTTTACTGGTGAAGTGTCATGTTGCCGGTATTTGACCTCCTCGCTGTCTTGTTTGGCTTTTGTATTTTCAGTGCAAAGACAGCTTCTCAGGAAAGCAGAGCTGTTCAGGAAGACATTTCAGTGTCCAGTGCATTTGCATACTAAACTTTGAGGAGTCTTCTGCAAAGGTGAACCAAGGAGAATTTAGAAAAGAGGACAGGCTTGGTCCATATCAGACACTCTACAAGACTTCTTCACTGTCCCCCATGAAGTTCAATGTCAATACTTGGGCTGGTAGTGCCCTTGCTGTTGGCTTTTTGTAGTGTGGTTCTGCTGTAAAAGTTGTTTCCTTCTATTGAGGGAGTTGCCCGTTTGAATCCCAGGGTAACCACAGCCTCCTCAGCCCAGCCCTGACACTTTGGGGGAGCAAAAGGCGTCACAGAGGTGTTGCTGCACCAAAGTAGGTGCATGCAAGAAATCACCTGCCACTTGGTTTCTTGGAGACATTCAAAAATGTACCTTACAGCTGAAGAGAAGAACAACAGATCTCCTCTGGCTGGTTTTCTGAGACTTTCTGTCCTGAACAAATACTATTTCTCAATCAAATACCAAAGTTTTGCTTTGGAGGTTGAAGTGCCAGGACACAGTAGTAACGTGTCTTGTCCTGTGTGAAACTGTGATGTTAATGACCCAATACAATTGGCATGGACAATTAAGGGTTATCGGCCAAAGACCCTGGGCAGACACTCTTGACCTTGCTTGTCTTTCAAAGAACCAGTATCTTAGGTTTGGCCTACATGGGTGTTATTAGGTGCCTGGTTTCAGAGTGGAGCAAGAGGCAGCATCCCCTTAGCCCAGGTTTCGCGTGGCTTTCAGAGCTGCTGTGGTTGCAGGGACTGGAATGCTGCTTGTGGCATGTGCAAGCATTTTAGCTTCGGTAGTTATAAGGACGTTCAGCTCTTATTATGGGCATAACAGTTTTCTTCTGATGATCTATTTTACTTCCTAGTCTGGTGTTTGAAGGAAACCCCTCTGCTGCCTAGTTTATTCTTTGTGTTTCTGTTACATAAGAATATGCTGATGTTTGCATGGAATATGCAAGAAAAATCTAGAAACACACAGACAGATGACTTGTGTAAGTACTAGAAAAAGATAAACTTACTAATAATACAAATTGAGTGAAGTATTATGTTACACAGTTCTGTCTGAAATTGACATGAATCACTTGAAGCTACTGCCATCATACTCTGTTTAAGGAATTTTTACTTGAAAATTTCAAAAATATATTTGGACAGAGTTACCTTTTCAATGTTCAGCTCTTTAGATTGCTGCTTGGACTACTTAATGCAGTCTCAGCTACATTGAAACTAATGTTTTGATGCATGAAAATTGGACAATGTATAAAGAACTTCATCCTTTGTTTTCCCTCTGAATAAAGGCAGCATGTAATCCTGTCTTTGTGCAACTGTGGAGCAAATAATTGGGCATCTGCCAATACACAAAAGGGAACAAACCCAGTATTGCTATTTTATATTGGCCAGAAACAATCTTGCATTTGTAATAGCAATGATGCATTTTAAATTGATTAAATAGAAGTTGTCCTATGCAGAATTAGGAAACATTTTTGTGATTATGTCTTTTGCATTACCTCAGTAAACTCAGGATTTGACACTGCACCTTCCTGCACAGCTTTTACATGTTCTACTCGTAAAAGCCTTATTTTTAAACTGAAGGGTACAAGGGTTTAACCAGCTAAAAAGACTACAGAACTTCTTCTTCCAAGGAAGTAATGCTTATTGCTCCAGACAAGCAAAACATTTCAGAAAATGTGTGCTTTAAACACAAAAGAAATGTTTGTTCTCCTAAATAAATAAAAGGGTACTCTCTCTTGAGTAAGTGCTGAACTGTTTTGTTGGACTGGGACGCTAAATGCTAGTTTCTCTGAATGATTTGTTTAAGTTTTATCGTGTCACCACAACTGCTCTACTTTCATTAGTTTGTGGGTACAATGCAACTGCCCAACACATCAATGACAAGCACTTCCGTTAGATTACAGAAAAGATATCAGGTCTTTCCAAGCTTTGTGATGTTCCAAGAGAACATGAGTTTTAAATCTATTTGGTCAAGTGACTAATTAGGCTAATTGATTTAACACACACAAAAAAAAGAAAAAAAAAAAAAAAACAGAGTCTTTCAAACAGTCAGGAAAAAGACATATGTGTGGAATAGAACAAGTTCAAAATCACAATTTATGGCACAGAAGGAAGAGGTTATTGATCCCATGCTAGATGCACTGATACAAGCAGGCATCTTTGTCTCAACTAGAGCATCAGACAGAAGACTATGGAAGTAAGTGTACAATTTTACCAAAAGCTGTAACTAGTTCTCAAGCAGATAGCCAGAAATGAAGGCTTTGAAAACTCATGGGAAAATAATTCAGTTTCCTTAGACTGATAAGATTGATACAGGATTCCTTAACTATACCCACTTATAAATAATCTTTCTTCAAGGAGCTTGCCTTCCATTTTTTAAAATGTTGTATAGAAAAGTGTGTAAGTACAGCTTTTAGTGTCCATTTGAATAAAGCCACAACATAATTAGGGACATTAAGACAAAGAAAAAATCCTTCTTTAAGTATGTCAGTGAGAAAAGAAAGACTAGGGAAACTGTGGGCCCTCTCCGGAAGGAAACGGAAGAACTGGTTACCCGGGACAGAGACAGAGCTGAGGTACTCAATGACTTTTGCCTCAGTCTTCACTGGCAAGGACTCCAGCCACAATGCCCATGACGCAGAATGCAAAGATGAGGATTGGGAAAATGGAGAACCGCCCACTGTAGGTGAAAATCAAGTGCGAGACCACCTGAGAAATCTGAAGGTGCACAGGTCCATGGGACCTGATGAGATACATCCGTGGGTCCTGAGGGAACTGGCAGATCAAGTCGCTAAGCCACTAGCCATCATATTTGATAAGTCATGGAGGTCTGGCGAGGTTTCTGCCAACTGGAAAAGTGGAAACATAACCTCAATTCTCAAAAAGGGAAACAAGGAAGACCCGGTGAACTACAGTCCAGTCAGTCTCACCTCTGTGCCTGGCAAGATCATGGAGCAGATCCTCCTGGAAACTCTGCTGAGGCACATAGAAAACAAGGAGGTGATTGGCGACAGCCAGCACGGCTTCACCAAGGGCAAGTCATGCCTGACAAATTTGGTGGCCTTCTATGAAGGGGTTACAGTGGCAGTGGACAAGGGAAGACCAACCAATGTCATCTACTTGGACTTGTGCAAAGCATTTGACACTGTCCCACACGATATCCTGGCCTCTAAA
The DNA here is from genome assembly GCF_965231255.1 of Vanellus vanellus. Lineage (NCBI taxonomy): Eukaryota > Metazoa > Chordata > Aves > Charadriiformes > Charadriidae > Vanellus > Vanellus vanellus. The sequence goes on along the minus strand of NC_138908.1, from coordinate 14,340,573 downwards.
ATGAAGAGACATGAATTCGACAAATGGACCACTTGGTGGATAAAGAACTGGCTGGACAGTCACACTCAAAGAGTTGCAGTCAACGGCTCAATGTCCAATTGGAGATCAGTGATGAGCGGAGTTCCTCAGGGGTTGGTACTGGGGCCTGTACTGTTCAACATCTTTGTCAGCAACGTGGACAGTGGGGTCTAGGGCACCATCAGCAAGTTTGCCGATGATACCAAGCTGGAGGGAAGGGATGCCATCCAGAGAGACCTGGACAGGCTGGAGAAGTGGGTCAATGCCAACCTCATGCAGTTCAACAAGGCCAAGTCCAAAGTCCTACATCTGGGTCCAGGCAATCCCAAGCACAAATACAGGCTCGGTGGGGAATGGGTGCGGAGCAGCCCTGAGGAGAAGGACCTGGGTGTGTTGATTGAACAGAAGCTCAACATGAGCCAGCAATGGGCGATCGCAGCCCAGAAAGCCAACCGTACCCTGGGCTGCATCAGAAGAAGTGTGGCCAGCAGGTCAAAGGAGGTGATTCTGCCCCTCTTCTCCACTCTCATGAGACCCCACCTGAAGTACTGCATCCAGCTCTGGAGTCCCCAACAGAAGAAGGACATGGACCTGTTGAAGCGTGTCCAGAGGAGGGTCACGAGGATGATGCGAGGGCTGGAGCACCTCTCCTGTGAGTAGAGGCTGAAAGAGTTGGGGCTGTTCAGCCTGGAGAAGAGAAGGCTCTGGGGAGATCTTATTGCGGCCTTCCAGTACCTAAAGGGGGCCTACAGGAGAGCTGGGGAAGGACTTTTTCCTGGGGCATGTAGCGATAGGACGAGGGGGAATGGCTTTAAACTGGAAGAGGGCAGGTTCAGATTAAACATTAGGAAGAAGTTTTTCACTTTGAGGGTGGTAAGGCACTGGAACAGGTTGCCCAGAGAGGTTGTTGAGGCCCCATCCCTGGAGGTGTTCAAGGCCAGGCTGGATGTGGCCTTGGGCAACCTGGTCTCATGGGAGGTGTCCCTGCCTATGGCAGGGGGTTGGAACTCGATGATCTTCAAGGTCCTTTCCAACCTAAACCATTCTATGATTTTATGATAATAGATTTTAATGAATAAGATACTTGGCTAGAAAAAAGTACAATAATCTTAAGGATCTACATTTGTGCAAAAATTTATAAATTGCATGTACCATATGCTCATTAAATAGTTTGTCTTTTGTTAAAAATAATTCCAAATATTTGCCAGAATATTAAAATGGTGTGTCATTCTGGTAAGGCTTCTGCACAGTGCCTTCAAGGATTTTCATCATTCTACAGGATAAAGTACAATTAATCAAAACTTGCACTTCTAAAACAATATATATTTATTCAGTTAATTTGAGAGGTGAAAGGCAATTTACATTTCTATTAATCAGTTAATCTGCTTTCTAAATAAAATGACGAGAAAATGTAGCGTGGAACAGTTTTTTTTTTTTCTTAGTATTCAGACAGGTTTAAATCTGTGAATGGAATAAAAAGCCACTGTTCTTCTGAAATAGGTTAACATACAGTGCTCACAAAATTGTGAAGAACACAAACCATAGCTCTTGTCACTCTCAGAGTTACTTATTTGACAGGGAGGAGATGTAACTGATGAAAACAGTTTTATTTCAGTAGGTTTCTGATTGCGAATCTATATGCATGATTCTATTTCCAATTAAGGGCCTAATCTCAAACCAGTGACAATCAGTGAGCCTATTTCTGTCTCATACCTGGAGTTTAGGACCCGATGCACCGCAGAAAACCGAATCCTTGCACGTAAAACATCTAAACTCTCTTTGATGAGCAAGAGACTGAGGAACGGCGGAACAAAAGAGTGCAAAGGATTCCCCTAAGCACAAGACCCTGTCTGCAGTCAGTTTATCAGAGATTAAGTGGGCCCAAGCCAACCTCATGAAGTTCAACAAGGCCAAGTGCAAGGTCTTGCATCTGGGTCAGGACAATCCCAAGCACAAATACAGTCTGGGCAGAGAATGGATTGAGAGCAGCCCTGAGGAGAAAGACCTGGGAGTGCTGGTTGATGAGAAGCTCAACATGAGCCAGCAATGCATGATCACAGCCCAGAAAGCCGACAGTATCCTGGGCTGCATCAAAATAAGCCTGGCCAGCAGGTCAAAGGAGGTGATTCTGGCCCTCTGCTCCGCTCTGGTGAGACCCCACCTGGAGCATTGTATCCATCTCTGGAGCCCCCAACTTAGGAAAGACATGGACCCATTGGAGCGGGTTCAGAGGAGAGCCACAAAGATGATCAGAGGGCTAGAGCACCTCTCTTATGAGGCAGGCTGAGAGAGTTGGGGCTGTTCAGCCTGGAGAAGAGAAGGGTCTGAGGAGATCTTATTGCGGCCTTCCAGTACCTAAAGGGGGCCTACAAGAGATCTGGGGAGGGACTTTTTATAAGGGCATGTAGTGATAGGGTGAAGGGGAATGGCTTTGAACTGGAAGAGAGTAGATTTAGATAAGAAATTAGGATGAAATTTTTCACTCTGTGCATGGTAAGGCACAGGAGCATGTTGCCCAGGGAAGTTGTGGAAGCTCCATCCCTGGAGGTGTTCACGGCCAGGCTGAATGGGGCTTTAGGCAATCTGGTCTAGTGGGAGGTGTCCCTGCCTATGGCAGGAGGACTGAAACGCAATGATCTTCAAGGTCTCTTCCAACCTAAGCCATTCTATGATTCAGCCATTCAGCCATTCAGGGCTGCCTCCCGAGGGACTCTGTCAACCAGGCCAAAGTCTGCCCTCTATAAGTCCATGGAACTTTAATAAAACCGTCATAGGAGAAGCAAATATTTTGTCAGTAGTCCTGTGAAGGACCATTCCTAATGGCACCAATGGGTTCAATCTATAATTCTGTCTGTCTCACATTCTTAACTTACTCCATATTTTTATACTTTCTTCCTCATTACCTATTTCATTTGCACTTCCCTCAGATTTTAATACAATCTTTTATAGGTAAAAGGGCTGAAGAAGTGCTGTTGTTGAGGGATTCCTCTTCCCTTGAACAAGTTTCATGACTGTGAACTACAGAATTAATTGTTTCTGTCTGTAGGAGAACTATTTTTAACCATAGTAATAAGCATAATAGTTAAAAAGGAATAGGACTGTTAAGGTTTGCAGCAGAGTCAAGAGCATGGCTTGCTGACCTTTTGAACAAATAAACTTAAATTTGCAGGAAAAAAATAAAAAAAAAATATATCAGAGCATCGTTCAGCTGCTTCAAGTTAGAGGTTTCTTACAGTAAACCAGATAAACAGTTGTGGCACAAAAGCAAGTGTTTAATTTTACAGATTATTCCTTTCTTAACTAGCTGAAGGTAGATATTTGATCCTTATGAAAGGAAACTATTTTTTGAAACAGGGAGTGAAGCAGAGTTACATAATCCATCATTTCTTTGAATTTGTCCTTTTAAACAAAGCTTTTGCTCTTCATAATGTAGGAAGCAGCTTTGTAAAATTCAAAGGTACATATATAGGTTTAATTGTCTGACATATATGCATTTTAATAATAACAAGTCTTGAATCTGAGTAGCTATCATGAATTTAAAATGGAAGGATGAATCTAGAACTTTTTAACGCTGCTGTGCTAATCCATAATTGGGTGGATAGTATTGCTTCTCTACAAACATGTATTTATTAACTGCAAACTGCAAACATTCCTGCAAGATGAAAACCATGAAATACCAAAAAGTATGCATAACTAGGTACAGATCGGGTAATATAAAAGCTAAAAAAATTTCTCTTAGTAAAATGTCCTAAAAATGTACTAAATCACCCTTTAAATAAGTCTGTATTAGCTTTCGAGCCTGTGTGCATACAACAGCATCATGACAGATGTCTCATCCATTAAGGAGTTGTCTCAGGTGCAATGCCATTGATAAGTGATTGTATTTGAATTACAGTATTGCTTGGTGATGTCTTTCTTTGCCACTCTTGCACAAACTGAAAATATTTCCCATACAATGGTTTGCTACATGACTGACAACTATGTCCACTTTTAAGACACCCAGCATCGTGCCGGGCAGGTGTGGGTGTTGGTCTATGTGTTTCTCTTACCTAGTAATCACTGACAAATCTCTACCAATTCTAGTAACTAGGGCAAATCTCCACAGGAGGAACAGGGCACAAGTAATTCCTCTGCCTGAAGTCCCATATCAAGTCATATTCCCTGAGCAGTTCTACCACAGCTGCAACTTTCTTCTTCATCGCTACATGGCATTCAGATTTATCGCTTCTAATGCTGTTCTACATTAACCGCAGACTTGAAAGCATCTGCTTAAAATCTTGCTATAGCTACAAAATACCTGGTGGTGATAAGGGTAGCATGTGTTCAGTGTTGTGCTTGTTTAGGGCTTTTGCCTTGTGAAAACTATAAAAGCTTAATCTTTGGAAGTTCTAATTTAATTACACTTTGCATAAAGAAATTATTTCTGAAATGCTTATATGCTAATCTCTTCCTCAATGTCAATAGCATTATTATTTTTTTAATTAGCTACTGTATATAAAATTGCTTATTTGCAAGTCTGTTTCTTTGTTTCCAGGTTCCTTGTATCTGATAGGCAGGTCATGTTTGTTGCTTGTGGTTTTGTTTAAAAAAAAAAAAAAAGTAAAAACTGTTCTTTCAAGCTTTAATTTTTCCTCATATGATGTGAAATTAACAAAGCACAGAAAGTATACGTATATTGTGTATTGTATTTGCTGGAAGTTTAAATTCTTGCTTAAATCTAAACTATTACTGAAACCTTAAAGGCTTTATATCCAGTGTGAATATATATTCTTACTAAAAGTATGACTTATTGCTTTATGTTACCAACTCAAACAGACAGCGCACTATGTCAGACAGCTGAAAAGAAAAAAACTGGCAAAACCAAATCGTATATGGGTATCCTTGCCAACAGTTGTGTAGCTGTCATCCATTATCTAAGAATAGCAGTCTGATACAGCTGATAAGATCATGCGTGAATATAATTATCATTTCACTGAGTGTTTGAATTGAAGGAAAACTGTTAATGGAAAAGCAAAGTGACTAAACAGTTTCAGGATGATATATCTACTGGAGTTCTCGTATAGCAAAAGATTACACAGTGGATAATTTTAGATATTTACATAGACTATTTCATTTTTTTGGACACTGGTCAGGTTCTTTCTTTCTAGATAAATAATATTGCGCTTTAAGATTATTTTGCGTTTGTCTATTGCACCATTTGCACCATTTGTTCCTGCAAGAAAAGAAGAGCAGGTAATGAAGGTAAGTCAGGCCACATAAGCTAACTGGTATTGATCTCCAAATATACCGTCAGGCAATCAGAATGGATCAAAAGTACAATTAGCCCAGGGACTCTCGTATATGCACTGACATAATTTGCAGCTTGAGGAGGAAAGCAGAAATGAACATCTCCACTTTCTCAGCTGCAAAATAAAGATAGCACTTTCATATGCCTACGTCTCTAGGGATATTGCTGATGGATTATGATAGTATAATTAATTTGCAGCAGTGTATGTTGTGCTGTATTATTTTTTTCAGGGGCTTCTATAAAACATCAGTCTGCTTCTTCATACAAAAAGCTGTAGCTAGTAAGACCACATTATGTGACTCCTTATATGAACAGTCAACTGAAGCTGCAGGCTTGCACAAAAACTTCTATTGCGAAATTCTGGGCTAGTCATCATAGCCTTGACAGTCATGAGTCTCTTCTATGCTTTAAAGTGAAAGACAGGGGAAAATACTTTCAACATAACAAAGTATATTCAGTGTCACGTGATCATCTTAGAAAGTGGTGCACAAATATTCTTCCATTAGAGGATGCTTTTTTTTTCAGAGAATCTCTTGTATTACACTTAATCATTAATCATGAATTAATTAATCGTTAATGATAAAGCTAAAGTGCCATTTATTCTATTCAAAAGCCTATTTGAGTGAACACCTTCCAGAGATGTTCTATGCTTATATTTCTTAATACACGTTTTATGTTAAAAGATGTATTGAAGCATTAAAACTGGAGTCTTAAAATGAACCATAGTTTGTTTTAAGAATTGTGATTGTATTAAGAAATTCTTGTCAGGAGCCAGAAGTAGGAATTAATTATCTGTGCTTGGCAGAGATCCAAAATGACAAAACTGCTATAGCAAGAGGGGGGATTTCAGCATCCTTACACATAGACTTTAGTCTTTGCAAAGCCATGCTTCAAAAAAAGAAGACTAATATGTCTCATGCATTAAAGAGGGTGCATACTAAACCAGCAAGAATGATGTAGATCCACAGCCTTGATGTCATCAGGGTTGTGGAGTTAATGATTACTGCATTTTCTTCCTAGCACTTTTCTGTAATTTTATGTAGGGTTTCTATCCTTGCTTTAGTTAAGTCTATTATTTCTGGGAAGTTGAAAATTTTATGGTGATCAGATCCTTTAAGACAGTTTTAATGGGATATAAGCATGTGAAAGTGGCAAAACGTCTGGCTCAGACTACTCTCCTGAGGCTGTTATGAAACGCTCAGTCTGAATTAATTTCTACCACACTGTTATTCAGATGGGCCACTTCTTATCCTACACCTGGCAGTAAAAACTCAACATCTACAGAATGCTGATATATCTGCATCTATAGATGCTTCCAAATTAAAAATATTTCACAGCAATTCAGTCTTTAATTATTTTAGATAGGGAAGAAGGCAAGGAATCTTAGGTAAGGACTGCTAGAAGTTCACCTAAACATGTGAAGAAAGACAGTGAAGTAACATGAAAAGCTAATTTTGAAAAACTGCTTTCATACAGACCGAGTTACTTACATTTTCACGTAAAACCTTAGAGTTGAGTTGCCCTTTGTACAGATTTTAAGTCAAGTCAAAGTGCTAAACTTTCTGATTTCTCATCTTCGATTTTGGTTCTTTTTGGATGTAGACTCTGGGCTCAAAAATCTATTGAAGTCGAGACTGGCCTTGTGCACACACATACATGTTACCTATGTTTCAGAAAATCTTCTGCATTGACTTATATTTGTCTGTCCAGTTTTATTAGGATATCGACATCTTGTGAAAACTTATGTTGTTATCAGTTTGTGGCTATTTGTCTGCAGAATACTCAACTGGAGCACTCATCTGGAAAACTGGACAGTATCAGGGTTCCCAAGTCTGAAGGTGAGAAAATTTATGAAACAACACTGAAAGTCAGTGCATCTGTATGCAGCTCAGAGACAAGTGGTTTCCTAAATTTGAAACTATTACGATTGACTGTCATGGTTTAACCCCAGCTGGCGACTAAGCACCACACAGCTGCTCGCTCACTCCCCCCCAGTGGGATGGGGAAGACAAATGGAAGAGGAAAAGTGAGAAAACTCGGGGTCTGAGATAAAGACAGTTTAATAAGTAAAACAAAAGCTGCACACGCAAGCAAAGCAAAATGGAATTAATTCATTTCCCATCAGCAAACGGGTGTTCAGCCATCTCTAGGAAAGCAGGACTCCATCACACCTAACAGTTAGTTGGGAAAACAAAAGAGCATAACTGCAAACGTCTTCCTTCTTCTTCCCCCAGTTTTACTTTGCTGAGCATGACATCATACGGTACGGAATATCCCTTTGGTCAGTTGGGGTCAGCTGTCCCGGCTGTGTCCCCTCCCAAATTCTCATTCACCCCCAGCCTGGTCGCCCGTGAGGCAGTGAGAGGAGCAGAGAAGGCCTTGACTGTAAGCACTGCAATAATGAAAACATCTCTATATTATCAACACTGTTTCCAGCACAAATCCAAAACATAGTGACATACTAGCTGTTATGAAGAAAATTAACTCTACCCTGGCCAAAACCAGCACAGTGACTTATGATATATTGCTCTCTGTGTTCTACAAATCAGTCTTTCATTCACAGGTACATTTGTACAGCCAGAGCACAGGAGGAAGTAATGAACTTGCAAATTCAAGTCCCGCTGTATGACACAGAAGAGCGGAGAATATTTTTTTTTAAACTAATGCAGACCTCATATGTTGCCTTGACTATCATGATTAATTCCTTGGTGTCACAGTACCCATGTATAAAATAATCCTCCCCTCTTCACAGGGATGCTAGACTGAATTCATTACATGAGGCACTTAGCTAGAACACCTGTGAGTGTGCTCTTTAATGAAATGGAAACTGGATAATATCTGATTAAAGTTCTGCAGAGGGTCAGAAAATGTCCTCTGCAGCTTAGGCTCCTTATATCAAGCTGAAACTAGAATGATGCGAAACTTCTTTAAATTCTATTCAAAACTCCATCCACAAGAACTGGAATTTAATTTTTTAGCCTCAACCATTAAATAGTTTTGTTGTATTTTTTTTTTCCTTAAAGTGTTAGGTGCACTGGGTGAAAGCATAGCTATTCACAGTGAGAGGTTTAAGATTTGAGGTACTGCCCTTTTGAGGTACACTGCTATAGTACGTCACACTGGCATAAACAGAAATAAAAGACATAAAGAAATAAAATACCCCTTATGTATTACATAGCAAGTAACTGCATTTCTGAAAATGATAATCAAGAGCAGGGATGATTTTGATTCCGATGGACTGAAAAGCTGCAGTGGCACATAACACTCATCTATTGTAGCTGAAATTTAGGCTGAGCCATCTGGAATTCCTCCTCTTTACACGTATATGAACATGTCTTCCTCTGGAGAGGTTGAATGATGCTCTCCGCCTCCATAGGGGTCAGTTTTGCAGATGGTGATGGAGCCATGACTTCGCACTTTCACTTGATGTCCTCAGGCTCAGTCTACACCTCAGCACTGTACTGGAGTGAAGATGCCAAGGTTCATTCACATCCTGAAACATTCACGTAGACGCACAAGAAACAGTGAAACTCTGTGGTCTCTACATTTTGGCCAGCTTCTACTTGTATTTAGGTTTGTTCAATGGGTAGGTAAGTGATCTTTTCAGATTGTTCAAATGTAGCCTCTAAAATATGATTTACTGAAAATTGACATACTGGTTCACATCCATCATGCTTTGAAATACAACTGGCAGGCACAGAAAATTTTTAGACGAGTGGTAAATTTATGGTTTCTTTAGCTACTAACATTGCAAAATCAGGAGGATAAATTCTGGTTCAAATATCACCATCCACAGCAAGGATTTTTGTGGCTGTAACTAAGGTAACAATATTGATGATGTGTAGCCACAACGGAGTCCAATATGTCTCCCAAGCCTCTGCTCTTAAAATCTTGCACAGAAATAGTTTGAATTTGCTTGTGTCAGGGAAATAAGCATGACTAAATGCAAAGTATCACTGTGGTGCCTTGCTTCTCGACCATCTAGGGCCTCCTGTGTGTAATGCTGCATGCAACAGACTCAAAATGAAGGCCACATGGAAAACTTTAACAGCTTCAAGATTTGTCCCTTTTGTAGATAACTTGTTTTATAATATGCTTCTTTATCCTGCAATTCTGACATACTACTCAATATGGCTTCTATTGCTTTGATTATTATTAATTCTTATTTCTCATAGCTTTTATTCTCTCATAGGGAGAAAAGCCATCCTGAAAGAGCATACAAAAAGTGTATAATTATTTAAAAACGCAAGTTACTGTTGTCCTTTCCATCTTCAAACTGTATTTTTAACTTAGCTCTGCTTTGAAAATAATTTTTTATAATGTTACTGCTTTTTTATACATTTCATTAACCTGGGGCCTCACTGAAAAAAAAAGTAGCAAAGCAAAAGTGCAAAATGTACAGGGTTCTCTCCTATGCTATGCTGTTGTAAGATAAAAGCTGCTCAACCCTAGGGCTCCTAGAGTCAATATAAATGATTGCTCTAGAGGAATTCCTATGAACCTTTTCTCAAAGTCACAGAACAGAAGTAAAAGAAGTGTTCGAGTGATTTCTACGCTTTTGCTGTGACAGATCCCTTTTCAGATAGCGGTAAGTCAGTCCTGCTAGGTATTAGTTTCTCCAGTGCTCCTCAAAAGAACTTTTTCATAAGCCAGAGCTTGTGATTTGGGGGTTTTAGGTTGGTGGCTTGGGTTTTTTCTGAATGGATGACATTGCAGATACTGTCTTATTTTTCAAAACATTTTCAGATGGCAGTTTGGCCCCACAACCTCTCCTCATCTTGTGCAGTCTCCTTTCAGCCAGTGCAGACCGACATTACTTTATTCAGTCTGCTTGCCAGGCATAAAGAACAGAGATTTCTGTTAAAAGCTTGTTAGAAGTTGATTTGTCAAGTAGTATTGCTTTCCTCCTCGATTACTATTTCAGTGATATTTAGCACATAGTTTCCTTCATGGAATTTCCTTGTTCTCATCTTTTAAAAGAAATCCTATACTCAGCTGAGCTCCTGTAAGGCAGGCAGAGGACCTGCAAACTTCTTGGTCAAGTGCTCATCCACATACCCAAGACCTGGTTGTGCCCAGTGCTCCCGTTCATGCTGTAACTGTGCATGTGTGTTTGTGTGTCTGTGTGGGCGAGTGTTAAAAGTATATTGCTGCCTGATTGTTCTGAAGTGAAAGCAAACAATAACGCAGTACGCTAATTCAAACTCATGGTTACAAATTACAGGTCTCTGGGCAAATGAGCAAGAAGACAAACCAACTCTGTGAAGACAAGTATGCATAAAAATGAGTGTAAAGCAATTTAAATTGGTTCATTATCCCCTGACTGAGCAGAATCATTTCAGTTAAAATAGAAAAAAAATCAACCAGAAGACGTTTTGTTTTGATCAAATATGGAAAAATCAAAGAAAATGGTTGAAATTAGATCTAGTGCCATTCAAAGCCAGTATCACTAAACATAAATATTCTTTTTTAAAACTTAACAAAAGAAATTTCTTATATTTTGGGGCGAAAAAGATTTTAATTCTGAAATTTCAAACTGTGAGCTTTCTTGTATTAAAGGTGTGCCTTGATTACAAAATAACACAAGTTAATCAGAAGACTTCAGAATTGGAACACCTGGACAACAGAGAATTTTTTTCCAGAAGAAAAAAAACAGCTATTAACATCTCCTAGAAGTGCTGTGTCCTTCCAAAAAAAACCATAACATCTTATAGCACCCATTTTTTGCAAGTTTAAAATTAGTGACTTGGGAGTATTGCACTGGCAACTCAGTTTGGTTTTACCTTTTCATCATCATTGCAGCAAGTCCCACATTTCCTTACATTTGTTTTAAATTCCTAACACTTAACAGTATTGCTGTGATGTAGGTATTTTTCTCAAACGCTCAATGGCTACTTCTACACATACGTCAAAACTTCACATACGTGTTTTCCGAATGTGAATGAAGAAGCAGTTTCTGCAATATTGAAAATATTGTCTGTTGTCCCTATGTAGTCCCTATGTTGTTAGCTCTATGATTTCTTTATTGCTGTGATGAAAATGCTGAAAAGCAATGCTTCATGCTGTATTTAAGAAATATGCACACTTACAGTCAAACCACTCTTCCCACAGCAAAAGGCTCTGATATCAGTATCAGCATATCCCTGTGTGGGTGGAGGACTGTGGGTAGAGACCTGTCCAGTTCTACTGTTTCCAGAACTTCCTGTAGATACAGTGTTGAAAAACAGGTGATATCCTGAACTAGTACTTATTCTTCATGAAACTACATGCAGCCAGGAAGAAACAAACCTCTTGTTCTCTCAACTACTTAACAAAGCAGAAGTACTGGTAAAGTACTGAAGTATGGCACTTGACACGATCCCGCCTTATTTTTCCAAGGACCGGGCATCCACTATGCAATCTTATTAGCGTTGTATGAAATAGAATGGGATTTTTAACATAAATATCATACCAAAAGATTTACAGTGAGCAGAATGGCCTTGTTGCAGATTCTTGTTCTATTTGCGCTTATTGAGAGAGGCTAGTACAAGTCCCGGCGTACAGACCTTCAATCCAAAAAGACGGGGCAAACACAATTGTTACTGAGTTCAATGACAGAGAAAAACAGGAACTAAATAACAAGTGCCATTCAAGTAGGGTTTTTTTTTGTAGTGGCCAAATGGATTTACAAGACATTTACTTACTTGTATGCCTGCAACCTCTGACAATGACAGATAAAATATTAACAAAAAAATGCCCTTCTAAAATGCTTGAAATTGCTGTCATATCTCAAAAAAGTTAAAACCTTCTGCTCTCTTCTCTTCCAAGTATTATTTTGAATTTTGCTTATAAGTTTTCAAACCCTACTTAAAGAAATTTCAATATACCTGGTGTGATATCCAATTATTTTTCCAGAAATCTAAGGGCTGGCCAATACGATGAACTCAGTGTGTGGTAGTTTGCATTCTGAATTTACAGTCTTGCACCACACTAAACCACTAAAGACAACCTTAATTTGCTGGAAGAATGTGGCTAAGAATAAAGCATGGTGCAATGTGAAGCTGGAGTCAACATCTTTGTGGAGTGCAACAAGGAGGAGCTCCTGAAGCTCAATGTACAACACTGTAATTCATGTGTAATCAGTCCCACTAATGAGTAACACCGTGTAACGGACAGAGCTGTTGCGTCACATGGTGGCTGTTGAATCAGGGACTCTATACAGTTTACACTCTGCTTTCTTTTCTTTACAAATGCTGGTATTTATCCATTTTTTCTCTCTACCCAAAGGTCAGCATTTTAAACGTAGCAGTATAAATACTCCTCTATCTTTTTCTTGAGAACGTGGAATGCTCAGCACCTATTCCCACTTTTGTCTTGGCCCCATTTTCAATCAGCTCTAAAATTCAAGTCTCTATACGCTGTTTTGCAAAGATGGTCTAGATGTTTCTACATGAACCAAGAGCAGAACAGGACTGAGGCTGTATTCCCTGCAAGTTAATCAGCTCTGTTAAAAAGCTGATGGCTTTAACTCTGCCTGGGATAACATGGCTGTACTGCTTCTGAGACCTACAGTACTGTTCTCTGCCGCAGACATTTATTGGCTCATTAGGAGCTTGCTCTGAAGCCTCAGCATGTGCTATGTAACATAGCATAGGCATCTTTTGAGTGTCTGCCACAGAAAAGAATTGCTAACATGCAGTAAGAAAATACTGGGAAATCCCACAGTTTTTTCCCCATTAGCTTTCCTTTTGGCATGACAGTGGTGAAGTGATGTAAAGAAGTTTAACTGTAGCCTTTCTTTGTTTTCAAGTTCTTCAGAAAGTGCAGTCTTGCTACAAGGAACTGTCACCCTGGTTTTACTATTCAATTCAGTAGAGATACGATGAAATCTGCTTTTGTACCAGACTCTCTCTAGTGTCACCTCTTTCAGGAGCTCTCCTTACGCAACAACCTGTTTCTCAGTGAATGGAAAGCAATGTTGAGCTCCAAATGTCTTCTAACATGGGCCAACTTGCAAACCTGCCAAATATTTGTGAATAGCTCATTGCCACAGATTGCAGTAAGAGGTAATATGCACTTACACTACTTGTTCAGCAATTTCTTCCAAAATTTGTGCTGAATGGCTCCACTACACCTTTTGTCCCTCATTGCATTTAGCAACTCTTCTACCACATGTAATTAAGAAATATCATTAAAATAATGTCTACATAAAAGTCACACAAGTAATGGCAAATAAAATTAACACCATTATCTGACAGAAAAGACCAGATCATTTTTTTTTAAATGTCCTTACTTGAAGAAAATAATTATTCCCCCTCCAGAAAATTAAAGCTAAGAAAGCAGAAAAATAAACAGAAAATTAGCAGAAAGTGCAACAGACACTGTTTTCATCGCTCTTCAGAGCCTAAGATATCAATTGATTTTCTGAAGTCCTCATACCTTTTAATGTCAAACGTTTTAAAAAAGATTACTAGATTTTTAAAGGTTAAAGTCTGCTGAGACACAGAAGCTCACACTCAGGCCCAGAAACAGAGTCCCTAACTTGTGCCTGGCTTATAGCTTTAGACAAAGAGTTCAGTGGCTAATAATGTGTACAGTTAAAAATATCCATATTAGTTTATTTTCCTAGATTTTAGCTTTTGGTTCTAGCTTCTAAATAATTTGTATCTTTCTTTTCTTTCTGTATCTATATTATCAAACTCTTTTAGAAATAAGATTTTGGACCAATAGAGTAGGAGGAAAGACTCTACCATTGATGCTTCTCCACCTCTGCCCCCTATCAGGAAAAAAAAAAAAAAAACAACCCAAAACTAAATTCTTCCCAGCAATTCAGGTATTGCCTTTGATGAGAACAGGGGAGTCTGGAAGGTGCTAACAAAAGTCTTGGGTTTAGATGCTTATTATTAGCCCTTTACTTTTATTAGTAAAATATAATGAGAAACTGAAATTAGCTGATCCTAAAATGCTGGGATTTTATCAGTGTTATGTATGATGCTGCCCTAAAACTCCAATATCATACAGAACAGTGGGTTTTGGTGTTATGATACTGATGTGGGAGTTACTGACACACGAACAATCTCTCTTCAGGAGAATATATACTGTCACATGTATAGATTTGAAGATCCAGAAAAATAATATGTAAATCATATTGAGATCAATAATCTAAATGGTAAATCATGATGGACACTGTGTTTTTGAAGGATTATGCTGTTAGTAAACCAAAGACCTTATTCAAAATCCTATAAGGCTTCAATCATTCAACCACTGTATTACAGATCAGACATTCAATTTGTCTGAATAAGGAAAAAATAGGTTTAACTTTTGCCTAGAACTTCAGACTTTTTGTAGAAGCTCACCTATCTTCCTCAGAAACCATGAGTCCAACTTCTGCTAGGATAGCATGCAATTCATAGTGAAGAATTATTTTCATATTTTGCAACGCAAACAGTGATAACTACTCTGTTTTTTATATTAATTGGTCATAAAGGGAGGTACCTGGTTCATTTTTTTTTAAGATACAGCCCTTTAGATGTTTCGGGTCGCACACAGGTGAAAACTTAGTTCAAGGCCAAGTTACAAGTTCTGTAACCTTGAAGTTACAGAATCTTCTTGCTTATGATGACTTTGTATGTAATGACACAAACGACAATTTTTGTACTAGTGTATGACTTGTCTTGCTGTATACCTCACCAAAGAAAACCAGCAGGAGTGGAAACTGGATGCAGCACATGCAAACACTCACTATGAAAAACAAGATTTAATATTACTGGGCCTGGAACTGGAATATGAGTAAAACAATCCCTCTGGTCATATTCTAAACAGGTAAATAGCAAAATTTGCCCTGACACCACAGTAACAAATACTACAAAAGTAAAGAAGGGAGAGTTTCAGCACATACCCTTGTGACAGCCAGACAACAAATGCTTGATCTACCAGGTTTGGCTTAAACTCTCTTAGGAGGAGGAGGCCAAGTACACCCTCTGGCCAGAGTGTGCTCTTTGCCATCGGTCTGCCCCAGCAGAGATGTTTTGTGGAGCACTGTACATAGAGCCAGATCCAGGGTGGAGAAGAGCCTTTCTTTGAGAAAGCCTGAGAAACCCTGGGGAGAAGCCAGCCAGGCTTTTGAAGAGGATGAAAAAAAAACCTTCCTGATGGCCAGACATGACTGGACAAAGTTTGCTTGCCACTTAGGGAAGCTGGTCATCCTGAATCAAGCCTGCAAGAATAGACCTGCATGGGAGGGCTACAGGGGCAGGGGAAGAATTGTGAATAACACTTTTCTGTCCGACCTAGTAGTCAACACGTGTGTTGTCTCTGTGAAGGGTGTGTCAAACATGACTTTTGGACTTTCAAAGCTTTTCAGTCTGCTTTGGAAAATTCAGTACAGAAAAAGCAAGTGAGTTCACCTCCAGGTTTTGGATGATTTGAAATCATGTGAAAATATTCTTTATTCATAATCTTTTCATAATCTATTCATAAGAGCACTTCCAAATCTCATCAACTGCATGTCCAGTGCGTACTCGTCTAGCGCTCAGAAGCAAGAAGGCCTTCGAGCCAAGGGATGTTGTTTTCTGTTTTCATAATTTATTCTTCACTGACTGAAAGTCTCTGAGACTACATGTGGCACTGCATAAGTAATAACAAGATTTTCATACCCTTCCATAAATTTGTCTGACCTCTTGTTCAAACATGTTCTCAGTGGCTCTGTTGAATGAGAATGTAGGTCTGTAAGGAACAACACAGCAACAGCCTCATATGAGTGGAATATCTGCATTTTCATTTGTTGGCAAAGTGTCATGAATAACTGGCTATTATAAATTAATGTACTATCATTGACTCTAGTACAGCTACAGCAGTGTTCCCCAGTGGAAAGTCTTGTCCTTAATGTTAAGAGCAAGAAGATGCTGTTCTTCAAGTATTCTTGGAGGATTTTTTTTTTAACAGTTTTTCCCTTTCTTTGCAAAATCCAACAAAATTCAATCTTTAACACCAGCCATTCTCTGAATCATAGAGGCATGTAAATTTACATTGCTTTGTTTCTTCTCTGCTTGTTCATATAACAATACTTTACAGTCATTCTCCAGAACGCATCATGCTGGTTTTATCACCTGCTAAATATGCTGCCTAGAGAATTTCCTTTCCAAACAGCTATGTGGAATATTCCCATCCTTAGCAGCTAGTCAACATACAAATAAGCTGTACCTCCTTTTCTTGTAATTTTCTACTTTGAAAGCTACTTCTGACATACACCTCTTTTTCTTGCATAGTACAAACACCTTTAACCTTTTCTTTCCTCAGGACAGTACCACTTCTGAAATTTTAGTCAAGAAATTGTTACTAAGTTGACCGTATCAAAAGAAGGTAAGATAATAATTATAATCATATAACTATATTGCACTATGAGTTATGTAAAAGTTCTAATATAAATTATGAATAATTATTATGAATATCATCATCAACATAATTTTCATTATTTTACCAATGCAATTGCTGTTTTAATCTAAAGCTCTACCTACATATATTCTTACCAGTCTGAGGCAGAAATGGCTATAAATCAAGATGGAATCCTTTTACGTTTTATGAAAAGGTGTAGTCATCATGTGTGCCATTTTCGATGGAAAATATCTGTTTCAGTGTTAGAATTTTAGAAATGTAATACAACTCTTAGTATTTATTTGGTTTATACACACTTTCCCAGTGAGATGAAGGTACCTGTGCTCATGCTCAATATGGTCTCACTAATGAGCAGTGAACAGGGGTGAAGGAGTGAAAACTCCCACAGTTGTTGGTAGCAAACCACTGGATGAGTTTCAGCTATATTGTGTAAGCCATCATACACTATTCACCTTTGGGTTGATATTATGAGTGAACTGAAATACTGCATGCTTTCTGTTCCCTGTTAAGTTTATTTGCATGCACAAGCAATCACACACGTATCCAGGTGAGTGCTTATACACACATGCATAATATATTCAGAAGTTCCAGATTGCAGTGCATCAAATTAATATCTGATAATTTGACGTGTTGGTGCTCTATTAAAATAGCTTGATGCTAAAGCAAGCCGTGAGTGAAATTCCACATTAATTCTGAAATGAGCCACTCAAATGGCATAAACTGGGCAGGTTATTGTCCAGAAGCAGTGGGAGATGTCTGCTCCCTCAGGGATGGAGATCTGGGACCCAGGGAGATCCCCTTGCCAGCCATGGCCACCCCAACATGCAGTCCCAAAGGGTGCTGAAAGGCGGCTCCTGGGCCATGGGCAAGGTTGGTGGGAGGTCCCATGGGAAGCTAGTGAGATCCATTAAGGCTTGAGAGTGCTCTCAGGGCCCTGACGATTATATGTCTCAAGGACAAATTTGTTCTGATACCCCTGAAATAATGGGACCATTCGAGCAATTAGGTAGTGTTGCTGTTTCTCCTCCAAGGAAATATTTGTGTTAAGCTAACAATAGCAAGATTCTGCCATGCTGATTCTTCTCGTCATGTTGATGGTGAAATAGTTTGGACGTGTGTACTCACAGTGAAGGGAAAGCTGTAGAAAATAGACAGTTGCAGCTGGAAGTAATTTTTTTTTGTTCCCCCCAGTTTAATTTCTCTTCAGATGGAGAGGTCCTGGATTTAGGATGGTGGATTAAGGTTTTGGAGCTAGTCCATGACATTGTTACCAAAAGAAAATTAAAGACAATCTTTCACCAGGCTAAGAATAGGGTATGCATTTTCAGCCAGATGTTGAGTACTAGTGTGTATGACAAAATAAGACAGAGAACTTTCCGGTCTCTGGGTCCACATTGATCTGGCAGATCACTGAAGACTTGAAAAAATGGGTCCAGAATGGGTTCTGCTAATGATGCTAATATATGCTTTTCTGCATATGAAGCCTCATGACTGAGTTTGAACTAGCTCCAGCTTTTGAATTTCCCATCATGCTTTCATTGCAAAAGAATATTACCCAGTTTTGCAGCAACAAAAGCAAAGATATGCCAGGGCTACTATGGCGCAGGAATAGAGCTGTTTAAGTATTTAGACAGAGCTGTGTGTCTGTTTTTTAGCTACTGTACACTCTCTTGAAAATCATACAGTGTCTGGTTTAAAAAAAGAATAGAAACACAGCTACCTGTGACAGTCCTTTTTTCCTCTTCTGTCATTATTGCCTCCACAAGCAGGATACAACCCAGCTATTTTTATCCAGAAGATTACTTGCCTCAAACTCTGGGTTCAGTTGTCTACATTTTGTTTAGCTTTTTTGACATTTCTGAGAGAGACCGATCTCCAAAGGGTGAATGCAGCAGACCGGAGAATCAAGCACTAATAATGGATATGACATAGAAATGATTTAAGATGAAAGGTGCGTTTGAATTTGTAGGAAACCAGAATAACCTAAGAATGAGGATTTTGCTCATCCTCTGCTGTTAGTGTTCATGGTTCCCACTGAAGATAAGATTTTCCAAAGATTGAAGAGTGTTTTTTTTCAGGGTCTTAGTTATTTTATTTTTACTACTTCATTTTTTTTCCTTAAAAAAGAAGTTCAACTTCAATTTATCATTTAGATAAAACAAATGTAGCTACGTTTTCAAAAGACCTAGACTCTGGCATGCTTTACAATGTTATGAATGATGGTGTCATTATTTTGATATCTAAAATGGGAAATGAACTGCTTCGGAAGTCTGTCTGCCATTGTTGCTGCTGAGCTCTTCAGCGATTCTGACCCTCTGGGAATAACCTGAGTACTCCCAGCTTAAAAAAGATAAAATATACTTACAGAAAACATTCACAGAATGCCTCTTACACTTTTTTTTTTATTATTATTTGTTCCAGTAGATCTGGGAGTTCTTCAAATTCCAGAGAGCTAAATATTTCCAAGCAGGTTTGTGTATTAGCATAATTCTGCAGAAAAAAAAAAAAAAAAAAAAAGGATCTCTTAATATTCCCTATGACAAATACGCAAATTAATCCAAGGCCAACAGAGGAAAATCTGAGGCGCAAGGCATCCGTTAAAGCCTGGACTGCTTCAGGCATGACAGTACATTCTTGTTGGATCAATTAACTGGACTAGCCATGTGAAAACACTTGGTAGGATGTACACAGATGAATAAGTTCTTTAATTTTTCATACAGCTACAAGCAGGAAAATAGTCATAAGAGACAGAGTATACAGCCAAGCTTGGCTACATAGCAGACTTTAAGGAGAAGAACAAAGGTTTCTGCCAACCCAAGCAGAGGCGCTACAGGAATGAGCAGATCTGGGGAAATTAGTCCAGGTTTTGTTCCACTTCACAAATGAACAATTAATCACCAAAATGGCTCATTCTTTAGTTTTTCTTCTTCCTTTGCATTAAGTACCATACACCAGAAATGGACGTACTCACAGATTTTGGGGCAGGTAAACATCAATTTCCTTCCAAAATGACTGGGGTCCTTTTCCTCAAAGTCAGCTTTGGCAAGCAAAGTGGCCGGAGGCATGCTTATTTCATCAGAAGTTTATTTAAACAGGTAAGCCAGAGCAGTAGTTTTGATAAATCTGTGCTTGTATAGAACGCCTGCATTGTTTGTTTCTTTTTGTTTACTTCCCTTGCTGGTATAAAAAACAATACACTGTTGTTACCACCTCACACAAAAGACCTTTCAAAAGTGGCTACAGATCTCTGGTGCTCCAGATGCTGAGCAGCATGACCCACAGAGACCAAGAGCCTGTTTTTAAAGATTTATTCCTAAAGCTTTTTTTATGTTTTTATTTTAACTTTGCCTTAGCTTATGAATGCTCAGCATCTCCGTAAGTCAGGCTACAGGTAATTCAATGTAAAATCTGAAGTGCAAAGAGTTAATTGAAATTCTTAAACCTTATATATAAGGGCTATGCACAGGACTGTACAGCAAGTTAGGGTCAACAGCTAGTTTAAAAATCAGGAGAGCCTGGTTTTTATTCTTGGCGTCTGACCAAGTACCACACAGCTTTAGAGTTTTCTGTGGATGAGTTAAGTGAACCTACTGCTCCTCAGCCCAAGGAGGAACATATATACGGAAAGGCATGCTTAATGTCACGGACTATAAATACCTGAGGCCAAAAGCAACAATAGCTTTTTTCCCTGCTGTTACAGAGTAGAGGTAAAAGAATATTACTGGCTTTCAGCGATTTGCAACACTCATGGTATTTGAAAGACCCTGTAACCCATACTTCCCTCTCTCATGCACCTTGTGAACATGAGAAGATGGTCATCAACGCTAACCAGCCCAAAGACAAGTTCTGAGCAACAACTGGCTACACAGTTAATATATGGAAGAACATCATGACAGAGCTGACCCTGGTGACCCAGTCATTAGCCTGTCCCAGACTGAGGAAAGAAATTTGTATTTCAGCCACATCCCAGTATCTGGATCCACCTGTTTGAATTTTTATTAAAGCCAATGTAAAGCTAATACAAGTTCATTGGCTGTCCTAAGAGGTGAATATCGTAGCCTTAAGATTTTTAGTTTTGAACTGAATGTTGAATTTTATATGATTTAATTTAATGTAAATCAGCTTTGGTCCACTGCTGTTTAGTTATCAACAGGGAAGCATGAGATTTATATAGCATTTGTGCTGCACATTTGAATACACAAACCCTTTATTTGTATTTTATATGTATAGACATAAATATTTAAAGAGTATAAACATTTTAGCTATTAAAGAAAAAACAATACATAAGCTGAATTTAGGTCGAAGAAAAATGAGGTTTAAGTTCAACACAAGTTCTGAGCTATCTGAAGGCTTGCTGTTGCACAAAAAGAAATACAAGTGTTTTGCCGGTTAAACATTTGGTGGTATATTTGCAGCTGTAATTTCTTGAGGGAATGTATCATGCACTCTACTATTAATATCAGCCTGGAAGGTTGCACATTCTACTTGAATACAGCTTTATGTGATGCTTACAAGAATTTCTGCAAATTACAATCATCAACAAGAGAGATCCTTACCTGCTACAAAGAAAAAAAGACCACCTCTTTCTACATATCACCAACATGGATCAGGGCCCACTCACAGCGCAGCGAAATGAGATGGCTGTTCACCCTCCTGTGTCACCTACTCCAAACCATGAATCAAAAGGGCACTTGAGTGGATCCTGACACAAGGACGCAAAGCAGTGAGTCTGTAGGTCCTCCTACATTGGCTTTCCAATTGAATTGACTCCTGAAAATTAGGCATTTGCCTGGAGACATGTGACTTAGAGGAAAGCCTGTCAGACGAGTGAAAAGGACCAACAGCCTAAATGCTGACCTGAAGGAAGAGGGGAATGGCGGCACAGGCATAAGATCAGAGATGGCACCTGGAGGGATGGTGGTGAGAAGCTGGTCATGCTGCTGGAAATTTCTTCCAGTGATGCCACCTCCTGAGGCTATGAGGACTCACAAACAGTAATATTCTTTGAAAGGAGGATGTGTTCCAGCATGAGCAGAAAGACAGGGCTCGAGACAGGGCTCACCACTTGGACCAGTATGATGCTGTCACCCGTCCTCAGTGACCACCAGAGCTCCTTCTGGTGTCATGCTCCAGAAAGGCAGATAGCTTCAGCCTGCAGAAAGATGAGGATGCAAACCCCATTCTGTGACCGTCCAAGAACAAGGGCAACACGGTCATGTTTACTGTCCTTAGAAAAAGTATTATTTGTGGCCAATAACAGAGAAAGCAGGGCAGGAAGCTTCATTCTTGTTCCACTGGCCCTGCAGAAGGAACAGGGAATTTGAGAAGTGTTAAACTCATGCCTACGGCGGCGATGATACCACCTCCACACCATGCTCAGTTGCCATTGCAAGTGTTTTCCAGTCATGTCAGGCATGAACTACACCGCACAGAACTTTGTAATAAATCGGTAACATTGTACACAAGTTCTGCAGTATTTTCTGTTAGAAATCCTGAAATGTCTATCCACAAAAAGGTGCAAATATTGTACCGAGGACGTTTCATGGACTCAATAATACAATGGCATCAGTATTTGCAGACTCATGATACTTCTGTGAATACTGTATTATGACAGGTAACTGGAGGAAGATACTTTGGGTTATTAGCCTCTTGAACAGGCATGTGCCCAAACTGTATTCCTGGAAAACAACTGAATTCCTGAGACAAATATTAACTAAGATGTTTTATTAATTATTTGACGATCTCCATCTGTTATCTTTACACTGCTGTGTTATTCCACAAATGGTATTTACACAAGATATTTGAGGATTTTAAGCCAAGTCAAGTCTAGATAAGCCTTACTGACTATGATACCCCAAATGAAACAGATTCTTCACGTAGATATAGTAAGTAGTTTGGATACATTTGGCCAGATGGTTTTTGTTTGATTGTGGGATCTGTTGGTTTGGGTAATGCTGGGGGTAGGCGGCTCATTGTTCCTCAGCTACCAATTATTGATCACAAACCATACATGTTCTCTGAGCAGTGAGTCATCGTATTCCGAATATTGGTCATATTGTGTTTCAGGTCTGGAAACGCAAGATTTTTTACACAAATTTACTAGATTTATGTTTGATTTTGCTTCTTTTAAAGCAATTTTTCACAGTCTTATAAAGCGTCTTTCAGTTCTATAGAAAGAAGATGTTCTTTATGTTCTTGAGTGGCTTGCAGTTTTTATTTTTATTTTAATGTTATTTTTTCAGCCCATATTTAGTAAAAACTCTGAGTCCTATGGATGGTTAGTCATACATGTCTACTATTTACTCACAATACTCTTTTATGTGCATTTAGGATGCAATTTACCCCTGCAAAGAGAATCAGTAAGAGTTTTATACAGTCCTTCAACGATGAATGAACCTTACGCATTTCTCTTCAAAGTTTTCATTTCAAAGACACAGAATAGAAAGCAAGATATGTTGAAACTTGGAATTATTTTCTGGAACACAATAAAACCATCCAGCATTGAAAAGTAAAGTAATTATTTTGCAAATTGTGGTGCTTGTGTAAGTCTATAATTACTCTGTTAACATGATGTGTTTATAAGTCAGTTGCAGCATAAGCACATCATTCCTCGTGTGTGGAAATCTGCCAACTGAAATACAGACTACTGTTGGCAGCAAAACTACTGCATGCTAAAGACATAAATTTGTCAGATTAAACAGGTGCTGGAGCCCGCGACCTTGACATCTAATTTATACTCTTTGTCAGATGTATTAGATGTCACAGGCAAAGTGTGTATGTAGATCAGCTGTCTTCATATGGCGTTTTAAGTGAGCTCCATCTCTTGAAAGTAGGCATTCTGCACTTAAATGCCAACAAATAAAACTGTACCTGTAGCCTTTAATTTCTTTCTGTGTGTGTTGGGGAGTGAGGAATTCCCTTTGATATTTTTGAGGATACTGAAGGAAGGGCATTCGTGAAAAGCGTTGACTGTATGGGCACTTTGTATCATCACATAGAGATACACTACTGTTGCCACAAGACGAGTATAACAGAAACCTTTACGTTCCACTGTGCCTCAGACTGAAATCACATGCGATTATTGCTATTAATTTTCTCTTTTCTGGGCTCCTGAGAAAAGATTAAAGTAATTCAGCTCTGTCTTGTTTTTTGGGAGGGGACTACAGGCTGCTATTCATGCAGACAGAAAAGCTGCCAAACTGCCTGATTCTTTTCAGGATGCTGGATTCCTAATTGACTTTGTTGAGCTTTGGAAATCTAGTCAGTCCTTCTCAGCTGACAGTGCTATCAGTAACTTTTAAGTTAGAAATAATGCAGATTTGGACGCTGCCATGACTGGGAATGAGATGCTGGACAGAATAGCCCTCCCATGCCAGGTACCTGAAAGTGCGTTTTTTCTCTTCATTAGCTAAACAAGTGAGATACTGAGACAACAAAAGCTGTAATCAATCCAGGAAATTTTAACCTAGATAGTTAGAATATAGCCAAGATTGAAGCAACTAAAATAAGATTCTCAAGCCTCCTCTGAGAATTTAAAACTTAGATCTAAGAGTGGGAATCTTGCAAAAATATGGAGAAGCAATGGAAAAGGGACAATGTCCCGCTGGTGAAGATGACCGAGTATCTTACCTGTGAAAACACATTCACTCCTTTCCTCACAGCTTCTTAATCCTCTAAGGAATCATCGAAAAATAAATAAAGGAAATTTTTATTCCAAACCTATATAATAAGCTTATAATAAACATATATATGGCAGTTTTCTGGATGTTTCCTGCGCTCATATCACACTCCAAATGCACGATTCCAGGACTGCTGCAAAGAGCATGCACTACCAGTTGCACATGAGTAACCTCCTTTTCCACTGCAAAGAATGTATGGGAAGTGCAGTATCAGGAAAACTGCAGTTTGTGATAAAAGAAGAAATTCAGCAGTGAGATGCCAATGGTTTGTCATTTGATCTAACCTTCACACTACAGTTACTTCGTTTTTCATGTATCAGTTGCTATTTAAGTCATAATGGCTGGCTAAAAGCTATTTAAGGGGGAGAGAAAAGCCAACCATTAAAATAGCATTTTGAGGAATAGAGGGGGAGAGCGGCTGATGACCTGTGTCAGAATCTGCTGTGTGGAAGGAATCTTTCGTGACAAAAGAAGTGTGGATATTTACTGAATATTAATTTGCTCTGCGCCTAACCAGCTAAGCAAAGCTAACTGGGTATTTCGATTGTTCCTTTGATCAAAAAAAGTGAAGATTAATTATGCCTTTTCCTGAAATGTCCCTCATTCCATTCACCATGTGACCTATTCGCCATGCAAGTTTGTGGTTGAATATTTCGACATCTGAATATTACATGAAAGATAAAGACTAGGGATTTGAGATGATTTTTTTTTTTATGCCGAGAGTTAGATTTACATAGTAGTTTTTCCGTTCTTCCCTCATTTAGGATCTGTCACTCAGGCAAGGAATTGACAAAAAGGTTTCTATTCATGTCTTACAGTCCTGTTTGCCAAATTGCATGGTTATCTGTGGGTTGGCAGGTGGTTCTTGTCTAGGCACACGCTTATCCCTTGCCTGCACCCGTTTCCTGCAGAATTAACGATCCGGGCTTTTTTTTAAGACGTAAACAGCTCTTTCCAAGTGCTCTACACTACTGCAGAGATGTCCAGGAAAAATCCCTCCGCACCTGCCTTGAATTGATGTAAAGCACACTGTTTGCACCAGTTTAAGTGTGAATCTCAATTTTCTTCTCTCACCATAGCCGAGAAAACCTTTCATACGAAACTGGTGCCTCAGGGACCATCTTCTGTGCAGCAGCCCAGCAGAATGAGTCTTCAGTACAAAATTTCATGAAAGTCAGCCTTCAAGAACAGAAATATTTACTCTCAAATTTAGCGTGGGTTTCACAGTGGCTTTAAACCCTTGGCAGGCCTCACTAGTTAAGAAATACATGTCAGCATGACCTAAACCGAGTCAGCACAAATTAATTAACAAAGCAGCTGCAAAAGAGCTACTGCCTAGAGCTTCCTTATCTGACTGTCCGGAGCCTCCTTGTATGAAATAACCCACACACTACCTCTTTTTATTGCAATGCTCATTGCAATGAACAGGGTTTGGTGAAGAATGGGTTGTACATCCTAAAGGTATGTAAACCCTGTAACTCTCCTACAGCTATAGGAATAAACTGCTCCTGCTCTGACCTCAGCTAAATTAAATTCCCATTATTTCCATGACCATAGGATGGTAGAAAATTTCTCTTTAAAACTTAATATCAGTCCGCATTTTATAAAGGCCAGGTTTTACAGCTTTCCTCAGGCAAAACTCCTGACAAAGTTTAATGAACATTTAGCCTGAAGACCATAAGCCTCCGATCGGTTTCTTCTAATGATTCTAGTTTTTTGAGAATAAATTAATGGCTGTGTAAGAATCTGAATGGAAGCTGTAAAATATCAGTTTTTCTGTCTTCAGGTTGCAAAGAGTTATGCCATGATTCAAAACAATGCCACCTTAAGAAAATCCGTGTTTCTGCCAGGAAATAGGGGTACAGTTTTACATGTGTCTTAAAGGAACTGTATGGGAAAAAAACCTGTGGCACCCCAATTCTGTATTATTTTACTTTTTGTGCCCAGTTGTCTGCAAGTGGCCACTTATTTAAAGGAAAAGGAAGTCACTTTCCACTGTCATAGCCCCATTAATCTTCCCTTTTTACCGACAGTTTGGTTTTGGATAGTTAAGGAAAAAGGCTGCAATTCTGCTGCTTTGCCTTTCCCCTGCCTTTTCTTTTTTAGTAAGAGAGAAGGAGGCTAAATCTAACCTAGTGTTTGTGAAACACTCATACAGCCCAATGGGAATTACATACCTTCAGAAAAGCATCTGTGACACAGTAATAAGTGGGATTGTCTTCTAACATGCAGCGTGCTTCCTTCCTGAGTGATCCTTAAGCCAGAGTTGTCAGTCAGAATATTTCAGCCCCTGTGGGAAAACCTGATTTCCCACCACTAATGCAGTGCTATCCAGCAACCCTGATAATTTCCATTCACTAAACAGCAGCAAAGCTCCATTATTTTCCTCTTTGTTCTTGTTATAAAAATGTAGCTCACATATGGCGTGGGAGGAAAATGCTACAGAGTGCATTTAGAGGACATATATTGCTGAATTAGAATTGCCACTAAAAGTACATTTTAAAAGTCACTGAAAACAGAGTAAACCTCTATCAACTAATGCATTAGATACTGATCTGGTCTGATTCAGACACAAGCATTGTAATAGTCAGAAGTGCAGATGAAATATTCTTTGCTTATCTTAAATTTTTGTCTCTGTAACCACAATTATCAAGGTGTTCTTTCTGATCTTCTTTATTAACACCAGCATCTGCCCTTTACCCTTGACTACCAAAATTTCTCAAGAGCCATAAGCAAGCTGTAGATTTCTCAGGTTTGTTTTGTCATTTCCATCCTCCTGTGTGGCCTGCCATTTAGCACGTACAACTGAGCAGATATCAACCTTACTCTCAACGAGACGTTGTTCTAGTTCCTGTCCTTGCTACACAGTCATGAAGGCACAACTTGACCATGACTGTTGAAAAGACCAGCATCTGGACTCCTTTTTCTTTCTTTTTTCTTTTTTTTTTTTTTTTTAAATTTGATGCAAAAGGTTAGGAAAGATTTTTTTAAAAAATCATTTGTATGTAAAATGAACTGGTAATACTTTGTTAGGATACTCCATAGGGTTGTTATTTCTGTGGATAAGAAATTCATAGGTTATCTCTCTGAACAGAAAGTAGAATAATAAAAATGCACTGCTAAAAATGCAAAGTCCTTTAAATGCCCAAACATAGCAGCTGTATGTCTAGACATTCTGTTCTGAAGATTTTAAATACAAAACAAAGCTTTCCTTGGTTAAGGGGTTGTCCTTGAATATGAAGCAGACATGGTTTTACTTTTGACATTGACCTGCTGTACCTGAAAAATATGTTGTATTCAACACAAAGAATTGTTTGACTGCGGTCAGAGATGACAGATGGAAAATTTCTCTTTGCACATTTTTATTTCATGTACTGCTCTTTGATTTTTTAATTTTTTTTTTTTTAGGCTCTTTTGCTAATGCTTGGAGTGATGGAAGTCTTCACTTTATATGAGCAAATACCTAAACTATCTGCCTTTCTCTTTTCTCCTCATGCAGTTTCTGAGGAATGACACATATCTGTCAAGTTTCTGTGTGAAGACCAAACAATTCTTGGTCCCCTAAAGCTCATTCCTCCCCTGCGTGGTGTGTTGCTCCTGGTTATTCTGAAGATTGAATCCAGACAATAGAAAAGGTCACCCTGCCCTATTGAGTGCCACTTGAAGTGATGCCTCAGCTGTAGCCATTCACCCTCAAAATCAACTGGAGAGTCAGAAACTACGTCCAGTGATGGGCTCTTTGCTCCTCTAAAAGGGAAGTTTCCTATGTTCAGAAAGCTGCTACAGCAAAAGTATGGTGTGTTCTTCTTTCTGGGTATGCTCCCACGCTTGTTCATGTCATGACCACCTTGTGAGCCTGAGCACCTCTCCAAAGTGCCTGTTGCAACTACTGAGTTCAGGGCTTGGAGGAGAGAGGAAAAGCCTGTGACCACATAGTAGCAGTCCTGTACAAGACAGAGTCTAACACCGCTGAGATGAACTGACTAAGCAAAACAAGCCAGAGCAGGTGAAAATCAGCATACAAGTTGGGTCTGAGAATATTCTAGTGCTGCTTCCAAAAGTGTCTGTTATGTACTCATTAATTTTAAAAGACCCCTGAAAGCCTTAGAGCTGTTACATGGGCAATTTTGAACTCCCCTTGGGAAATGGAGAAAAAACAGCATGCAATCACCTGATAGGTGCTCAGAGTAAAAACAGGCTGAGGAAGAAAGAGTCTTCTTCGCTTTCCAGACCACATTGCTCCAATCAGTACAAAGGAATGGGAAACTGGAGGATGTGAGGCTTCAACAGAATAACTGTGTTAAGATCATGTGGTTAAACTCACTACAAGAAATGTCAGTTTAGAGGAGAAGAGATCTGCTCCCTGACAGAAGAGACCGACACTGTCTCAGGTGCCTTTATCCGTGTTCTCACCTAGGTTGAGAACTATCCTCCGGAGAAAATGGAAAAATTGAGGTACACGGGTGGATGACTGATCATTCTGAAAGGGCATGCCTCAAATATTAAATAAGTATGCCTCTCGATCCCAGACTTCTTGCTGTAAAGATAGGAACTCAAATTTGTTCTGCAAAACCCGGTTTTCCTGTACAATTCCCATCAGAATTCCTGGATTATGGTCACTCACAAAACATAAAATCCTTGTTGGGGCATCAGGTGGAAAATATTCCTGGATCCCAAAATGACACTTTACCCTGTAAATCTACCAGCAATGACTCTTTTTCTGGATGAAGGATCAGATCTGCCTTATTTTGTTCTGTGTTGTGTTGGTTTTTTTTTTTCCTATTCTTCCACCACAGCCAAGGCTGGAGTCACCGCTGCTGGCGATGAGACTGATGAGGGATGGGTACACACTAGAGGCAACGGCGGTCCCAGCCTGTGCAGGGTGTCCGGGTGAGAGCTGAAGGAGCTGGGCAGTGTGCCTGCTGGGCTTCTGTTGGGCTCGGTCTTGGCAGGCTAGGACTACCTGGGGACAGTCTTTTTTAAAGAATCTGGAGTAGAGGAAGCCTGGAAAGGTAAGCTGCTGCTCAAAATCTGGCCTGCAAAGAAATACCTTGTTAAATAGATGGTAAGAACAGAGAGCACATGCTGTGCCATAGGTATAATGGATGGAGGAAAAAGGTGTGAGGCTGCCTGTGTTGGTTCTGCTCCAGCTTAAAACAAAAATGAGCTCGGGATTTGTTCCAGTGCATAAGAATAACACGTCTCGGTGAATTTTCAGCTACCTGCACTGTGTTTGCTGGCTTTAAATACCCTTTTTACAGTATTTTAAATGACTGAAATCTTTTCTTCATGGACAAATAACAAAATCTACTGCAAATGCCCCTGTTCTGCTTAAGCAGCCGTGCATTAAAGACTTCATAAATCTTTTTTAGGACCACATCTAAAACGTATGGAAGGAGAGATGCCTTAGCTCTTAGCAGTTAAGATGTAATTATAATAAATGTATAGGGAAAGGTAGAGAAGAAAATTTTACGATCCCTTTGTTTTTGTGTGTTTCCCCAATTAATCATCCACGTATGCAGCCCCACCTCTTGTCTTCTTGGCCATTTCCCCCAAAATTACTCTCAATTTTCATACCCCTGAGTAGTATCCAACAACTACTGTTTTGAATACCACACTCTTAGAATAGATGTGTCTTTTAATACTGTAAGTCCAAGGGAGCTAGATTAACCTCTGTGAGAAGGGTGGTCCTATAGCAAATAGCTGTTGGTTTCAAGTCTGACAGCTGGGAGGTCAGAAAGTGGAATTTCACTTCTTTGAGGAAAAGGAAAGCTTAACTTCTTGCGGGGAACTATGTCACTTACTGCAAGCTGTGGAAGAGGCCCATACTATCCTTCCTCACATTATGGAATATTAGTGTCTACAAAATAAATTTTAGATAATCTTTTATTAAATACTTTACACATATTAATTTCAATTTTTCTTTCTCTCTGAGCCCTGCTCAGTGGGGTTTATGCTGAGAGCACTGTTTTAAGGCAGAATACAAGATATATCTAAAACTTGGTGACAGCTTTGGAAGACTGTTTTTTCTCCTGTATGCGGCCTGTGAAGAATGTTTCTTGGTTGCAATGGGGATCAACTTTCTGCCAGCATTTGACTAGAGGCACTTTATTAAGGGTAGTTAGCACTTGAATATCTTACACTCATGAAACCAGGACTTTTTAAAAGAATATAATTATTTGACCAAGGAAAGCTATGAAGTTTGGGCTTGGAGCAGATGGGTGCGTTTTTCTGCCCACTAACTACTCAGACAATCGCAGATCACAGAACAGAGCGGGGGCTTGCTTCTTGAAGGCTGGATTCCCCCAAAACCTCATGTGATGCTGGCCCTTATAACCCAGTGTCTGGGTTCACCTCCCTCACTGCTCCCTCTGGACCCCTCAAAATGCACTGACCGCCTGTGGTGCTCTGCTGTTCTGCCTTGCACCCGTGCTTTGCTGTCGAGAGGAAAGGTACCATACAGACATGAAACGAAGGTGCCAGATTATATGATAAAAGCTTGTCTGCACATCCCCAAAAGAGCACAGAGAGACATTGGCAGAAGGGGATGCCCAAATCATACCCTGCCCCGGCTGCCCTAAGCTCCTTCAAGATATATACTGTATACTTACTTAGTGAAAACATTGATGGACTGCAAGTCAGTAACTTTTTCCTGAAAATACAAGACTTTTACAAATACTACATGCAGTAGGGCAGACAGAAAAGAACAAAAGAACACGTATAACCAAACTATTTGATTGACTCATACGCCTTCATGAATTTCACATGGCTACACCACCTCCGTGAACAACGACGTTACCTGAATGTAGCTCCATGTCTTTTCTTTTTCCTGATTCCTGATTACTTTGCCATTTTCCCAATAAATCCAGAGTGATGAATGAGCTTGTCAACATATGTGAAAGATAGTTATTTGTTAAAAGAAATTTTAAAGTAATGTTGGTTTAGAAAATGTTGTATATAGCTTCAAGGTTCAACTGGAATTGCTTTGACACTTATTGCAAAAAACTCTTGTATGAAATGATATGTTGCTATGTCTCACCGTGTCCATTATGCCCTTATAAAATATGGCCATTTAAAATGTTCTTTCAAGTTTCTTTGTGCATTTGCGTGGGTATAGAGATATTAAAGAACAGCTGAATACACAAAATATAGTTTATCCTCACATGTTCACAAGTGATTTCTCTGATACAAAGTCACAGAACAGCTCTTACCTATAACTTCAGAAATTCAGAAATTCTATGCAAGACAGAACCACTGCTTAGGTGTGGGATTTCAATGGTAACCACCGCTCAAAACATGGAATACTTTTTCTCCCCTGCCTTTGAGGAGTTTCAGGAAGAACATGATCTAGCTTGTACTTAGCCTTTTCAGAAAAAAAAAAAAAAAAAAAAAAAAGAGGTTTTGCTGTAGTCAAACTTTTAGTAGGAAGAGACAGATATTTGAGCAGCTTTGTGAATTTGTCACCGCATGTGTATTTCAACCAGATAAGCTGCATCTGGAAGACACCATAGTAATTAGCTGATGAAGGTCAGTCTTTGTAGGTGCAGATCTGCTGAGAGTTTAGGCAACCTTGAGTTTTGAGCCTGGCCTATTCACTTCAAAAGTTCCTGGGAGGTGAGCTGGTGAGAAGGGGGATTCACACACACCAGACCTCTCTCTTTTTGGCAATTCCCAGCTGAATCAGACTTCTGGTATCCCTTAGGAAGAGACTGGAGGGGAACACTAAGCCCTTCCACTGAATTCAGTTTTGGTCTGTATGTGTATGTGTATGTTCAGTTGTCTGTGCCAATCACCGTCTTGTGTCTGCAAGTCAAGGATACTTTAATACGTTCCTAAATTTTGAGCAAGATATCCTTCTTCAGCTAAGGGCAATTTTACTCACCTCATTCATGAATCGCACAACATTCTCTTTAAAATCTGGGCCAGGAACCCCAATATCCAAACATTTAAATATTGTACAAACTCTAGTTGAATTGAAAGTAGATGTAATGCAACAGCATTCCTTTTCTTAATCAACATCACGCAGTTCAGTTTTTTAAATGTTCTAATTTATGTCTCTGTAATAAATTCTTTGCAAGGTGGGCACACCTATGTAAACAAATCAAATTACTGAAGGAGGTATGAATTTGCTTTGCGTCTTTGCTTAACACACTTGAATGCCCAGCTGACATAATCCAAGCAGCTTCTCTGGTGGAGGTGCCAAGGTTGAAACCACACACCAAGACACTACCTAGCACACATCCCCTGCAAAGAAGACCCAATGTGGTCCAGCAGCGAGCTCTCGCCTCACACACAGTGTCCACCTAAAACATTCAAGTGAAGGTGCATTTCATTACAGGTCCTGGAACATACAGCATTGCAACAAGTCAGACACCAGTTCTTCCCTTTTTACAGGACCAAATAAAATGAAAAATGAAAATGAAAATAACAGAGTGCAGTTTTTAGGGCATCTGTAATACTTTTTTAATAGCTAGATTTGTAGATAAATATATGCAATGTTGATACCCTTTTCATGAATAAGAACAACACTAATCAGTTCATGAAAGTAGTTAGTTAATTATTTATATGTCCTTGAGTTACAAATTTATTTATGGAAATTAACATCATCCTAAATATTAAGCAAAATATTTTCTGCTAAGAGAACAACATGTTTTTGTTTCTTCTGTCTCCTTGATTCACTGCCAACTTCAACTTTTGTTTAACATCTAGAGCCATTGTCTTACTTTGGTGATGCAACCACCGATGACCAATGAAAACTTTCCCATGCAAAAGAAACCAAATCGGTGAACTTGGGTAAATTTTGTAACTGAGACTTGAAAAATCTGAACTAGCAGAATAGTCGTTTTTCTAGACCTATTTGTAGATATTTATAGATAAAAGTTCAGATTTTATTACCCTAAATGTGAAAATATGTTTCTCCTAGGTGACAAGTCTTCTATTAAATGAGTCCATTTTATTCACTTAATGTTGAGGATTTGTCTCCCCGTATAAAATACAAGATTGTTATTAGTTGCAGAGATTCAAATATTTTCATTTTCTGACAGGAATGGATTTAAAATTGCGCCTTAAGTATTGTTCTAATGTACTTTGGAAGTTATAAGTTTGCAAGTGCTTGCACGTGTTGCAGTTTCAGAAATTTGGGTCCAAAAAAGCTGCATGATATAGTGTGAGTAATGTCTGAACAGATGGATTTTCAGCTCCATAGCAATAGCTGGAAATCTGAGGCAGAGTAGGGCAGGGATATATTATTGTTTTCCCTTTATCAGCCTTAGTAACACCATCTGGCTTTCAATTACGGAACTGCAACAAAGCCTATTTTCTCTTTATCACCATCTGGTACCTCGCAGTCAAGCGACAGAGTCACACGACAAATTTAACTGAAGGTTTTTAAGAATTTCATCCATGCAACTTGTAAGGTAAGCAGAAGCTGAAGGGCTGCATATGAAGTACTAAAATAAGCGGTCTAAGCATACAGGCACTGGAACTTGATCAGCTGCACCTTCAGAGAGGAGAGACCAGGAGGTGGCCTAGTTTTGGCCCTGCTCAATCAATAACCTCCCAGATGATTTCTGGGACCACAAAGCATTTGGATGTGCTCACCCTTGTTTGAAGGCTGTGAGAATTTGATAGTGGGAGGGCGGCCAGGCAATTTTAGCTGTCATCTAGGCCACAGAATGGCCCCCAGGACCATTTAATTCCCTAGCTTGGGAGAAGTGTTTCTATTGTTCCTACCCATCCAAAATGTGAGGAGAAGACACCAGATTGTGACTTTGCTTACCAAGTGATACCAGCCTTTGGCTTTCTGCTGTCTGCAGTTGCTGTACATGGGATTATTATGTAATATGCTGATGTTTTTGGAACATTCCCACCTCTGTGTGAAGAATCTTGATGATGGCAGAAAAGGTTCTGGGTTAGAGAAACTGTTCTGAATGCATGACACTTTTGTTAAAATTAATAGCTCTACTAATGCTCAGTGAAATACTGCCAAAAAATGGATGCTCAGTTGAATGTTAAGTTTGTTTCAGGTATCACTGAAAATAAAGTGCATTTATTCATTACAGCATTTGTAAATTCCTGCTGTAAGCCCTTGTTTGTACCATGCGATAAACTGAAGACTCAGGTATTTATCAGCTGCCATCATACTTGAGCCTTTCATGTAATCACGAGGCATGTTGTGTTTGTTTATATTCACAACACACTTCCTTGCATGTAGCTCATATTCTTCAAATTGCGTATGTGGACTGTAATTAAAAGCACTGATCAGTTAACTAACAACTATATCAAGGTTTAAAAACAGGCTAACAGATGATGTTGAATTAACATTGGAAGTAATGGTACATAACTACTGGCCTTAAACTGCCCACCTAAAGTGCCCTCTTTCCCACCAATGATGCCACAAATATTTTTTTTATTCCTTGTCTGTCAACAAAACTATTGCTCCTCCTGCTTTACATGTATGACAAGTACTAGAACTTTGGTAAAATTTGCCCTAAGTATCATTTTATGATTTAGAGCAGCTTTTGAACAGCAGCAATAGCTGTATCCCATTCCTTCTAAGAGTATGCATGTTCTGCAGCTGGCCTTTGAAATCACTGAGAGAAAACGCTAATTTTGAAAACGCAGGTTGGGTTCACCTCTGAGATACTTCTATTTTACACTGGTAAATTACACTCTCTTAATGCTATTGACATCATACATTTCATTGAAATTGAAGTAAAGCAACAGTGAATAAGATCCAGAAAACATTATTTTAAGAAAAAGTTATATTTTTCACATGAAATTGTAAATTATTATATAAGCAGCATTTTTTAAAAAATATTTTCAAAATGTTGAAAATATGAAGTTCTTTTAGCATTAAAAGTACTTTTTGGAAACTTCAAACCATATGCTGATATGCTTACGTGGGCGCTAAACCATTTTTTTCTTATTTTTCTTTTTGTTTGTAGATAGAGGCACACTTAACAATAAGATCCAAATTCTGATTCAGATTATGATTTCACTCCACCTAGATGCCAAATGACATGCTAAAATCTGGGGCAAAGAAAACATGAGAACACCACAGCGAGCCCAACTCTTCAGAGATTCATAAGGCTAAGCATTTTTATAAATCTGAAAATAGTTATTGTAGATACCCAAAACAATAGGAAAAGCACTTTAAAAAGTTTGAATTCTTGCTACAGAAACCTCAGAATGCTAGAACAGTGATCGGAGGAAGTGTTTACAAGACAAATAAATATAGAAGTATTTTTGATACATTTAATATTACTAAATGATCAGTGATTTGAAGATTATTTAATTTCATTTGTTTTGAAGAGGCACTGTAATCTTTACTTATGATACAGTTGAAGGTAACTGCATAATCATTCTTGTTTCTATAGGAACTACATTTTCAGAGTTAATTGCAAAAAAACCGTATAGTTCTGACCTTCTTTTCCCTTCCTTTTCCAGAACTTACAGCAGAAAGGAAGTACAACACCCTTTCAAAGGCCCTTTCCAATTAAAGAGCTAATGGGCTCTTTTAAAAATGCTTTTAGATTGTCTTATGTGCATAATTCCCCAGAGCGAAAATGAGTCTCATCAGCTTCGATTTTTATATGGAGAGCTGACTGAATGGCCAGCAGTACACAAACATTTGGCTTCTTGTTGTACACTGTTGGTCCAGCTCTTCTGAAAGCCAACTACCTGCAACAGAAAGGAAATGGCAAGCTTTTCAAGCTGCAGTAAAGTTCAGTATCCTACTGCAGAAGCTTCCTTTGTGACTCACAAAATATGCACAATGCATTGCGCTCATCATCACAACTGAGATTTGACTGATGAGATGCAGGAGAGTTCTTAGGGTTTTCTATAGCTTAATCGTTTGACGAAGTTCTCTTTGGTGATCCGCTCTCCTTGAGTTACAGTCTCTGAATGAATGCAAAGTTTAAGTGACATTTATTTTTCAGATTTCATTTACAGCATTTCCTTACTTCAAAAACAACACCGACGGGTACAGTGATAGCCTTAGTATTTTCCTGTTTCTATTTTTAGTCTGTAGTAATTCAGTCTCTATATAGCTATCCTGCTTTATCTTCCACTTAGAGAACACTCACGAGGTGGCAGTATCCAGGAGAGACTCCCATTTATCTTGTTGTCAGTACACTTCTTGGAGTAGATGGAGTACTTTATCTTGCTGTTTATAAACCTTCAGAAAAATTACACTTAACTGGCAAATTTTAGATACTTCTATATGCAGTATAAAATTTCCACTGGGTATAAAACATCAATGCAATTTCCTCAGAACAGTGACCTCTCTGTATCACTAGCACTCGACAGAAACCACAGCAATGTTTTCTGAAAAAAAAATTTAAACTAACTGCAGCTCAACAGCTGGGTCCCAGTAGTAACCAACAGCTTTGGGTACCCAATTTGAGACCACTTGCAGGAACCCTAAACCATGTGGTCAGCACTTTCTAAAAACATGTTCACCTAAAAAAGTCAGTGAAACAACTGCTTTTCAATTTATATAAAAAGTTCACAATAGGGAGTATGTTTTATGAAAATAGTTTTATCAGGTATTGCTGGTTGCTAGTTCTTCTCCAGACTTTGCAGGAACTCTCAGTCATTTTATTATGGGTCATTGCTTCCTAACACTTCCCTTTAATTCTACAATACTCCACGTAACATAGTATAAGCCATAGCTCTCCTGTGTGGATAAGCTGTGTGGCACGTGATTCTGGATTAGCAGTGGTTTTTATTGACGAGTGCATTACATGTATTACAGCACCGCCAGACACAGAGCCAAGGTCAAGATACTGCTCTTTAGCTTCGTATTTATTAGTGGCTAAAAGTAACCAGCTGCTCTTCTTTGGTATTAGCATCCTCATTCGGGTGGCTTATACCAGAGGTGGAGACAAAAGAAAACAGGAAGTCTTGATAGCACCAAAATGAATACAGAAGTTGACTACACAAGTTGAAGGGAAACGCTTCTGCTGTAAAGAGAATAGTTTTCTTACCTCTTAAGTATGGCTACCAGGGCTAATACTTGGGATGCTTCTTGGAAAAAAAATCATCTTGGAAGAAACATTGGTAGTATAAGGACAAAGAACTGTTTCATTTGTGTTCGCTTCCTTTATTCTAAGTCTCCCATTATCAACAAAACTTATGCCTGGGTTTTGAAGAATGTGGTTATGTGTATTTTCATTTATCTTCCACCCTGCTATGTTAGCAAAAAGCTATGCAAACTGTGTATATGTACATGTTTGTACATGTGTAAAAGTGAAGGAAGAGTGCCAAAAAAATGAGAAACTCACAGTTATCATTGAATTATTTGTAACTTTCACGTCAGTGCTCCTACTGGTAAAAGAAATTCCTTAAGCATGCCAATTTTTCATCAGTTTTACAATATGCATGATTCTGAGGACTGCAGCCTCCAGCCAGGTTTCTACGGATAGGGATACAATTTGCTGCTGGTAAAAAAAAAAAAAATTAAAGAGAAATAAGAAGATCATTCTTAGAATCATCTTAGGCAACCGGCATCACCCCTCCTGAATTACTCCACACGAACCCGACGCTCTGCTTCCTCCGTCAAAGAATGCGTTAAACGCAACTATTTCGAAGTGCGCAAAGGACAGAAAGCGGGGTTACCGAGCTCCAGCAACACGCCGCACCGACTTCTGCAAACGCGGGGGGGGGGGAAGGCAGCAGCAACGGCCCCTCGGGCAGCACGCACAACCCAAGCCGGCGGCCAAGAGGCCGGAGCCGCCCTCACGGCCCACGTCCTCCCCGAGGTCTCGGGGCGGCCTCGCAGGCGGCCACCTGCGGAGCACAAGGCCGACGGAGACGGTCGCTGTTCCGCAGCCGCCGCACGCGTCCTCCTGTCGGGCCCCAGCCCGCCGAGCCGCGCCGGGCCCCAGCCCTCGCCCCGCTGGGGGCTCCCCGAGGAGACGGCTTCGCTCCGCCGTGCCCACCGCCCCCTCAACCGAGGGTGCCCGGCGCTGCCCCGAGCGGCGCCGTCGAGCGGGGCAGTGGACTGTCCCACCGCCGGCCCTGGGGCCGCGCCAGCCGCGAACCCGCGCCCTCCCCACCGCGCCGCCCTGGAAATGGCCGCCCAGCCGCGCGGGTCTCCCTTTCGTCCGCGCCCCTCTCCCGCTCCCGGGGGAGGCGCACCCCGCAACCGCGGCACCCCCACGGACGCGGAGGGAGCTCCGACCTCCGCGGCGTGGCGCCGCCCTGATCTCCCCGGGAAGCGGCAGGGTGACAGCAGGGGTGGGAAAGGGGGGGGATCGACCGCGCCGCCGCCCGCGCGGGGAAGGCGTGGGCGCCGCGACTCGCGGGCGTGCGGGGGCTCCCCCCTCCTCACAGCGGGGAAGGGCTGACGGCCGTCCGGCTGCCCGCCTGCCCACGGCGCGGCGGGGAACGGCCGCCGGGGCTGGGGGCGCCTCGCCGCAGCCCGCCAGCGCCCGGGGCGTGTGTGTGTGGAGGGGGGGCCCGGACGCCCGCCCTTCTGCGCACCGGCGCTGCCTCCCCGAGGTGCCGCCGCCTCGGCGGGACTCGCCGGTGCGCGAGCCGCCGCGCGGAAGGAGCCGCTCCGCCTCTGACAGAGACGCCCCCCCCCCCCTCACCCCCCCTTCCTCCCTCCCTCCCCGCCCGCCCTCACCTCGAGCTGGCGCTGCCTCCCCGCGCTGCCGGCGCTGCCGCCTCGCCCGCCGCTCGCCC
The DNA here is from genome assembly GCF_965231255.1 of Vanellus vanellus. Classification (NCBI taxonomy): domain Eukaryota; kingdom Metazoa; phylum Chordata; class Aves; order Charadriiformes; family Charadriidae; genus Vanellus; species Vanellus vanellus. The sequence continues at coordinate 14,301,522 of NC_138908.1, read as the reverse complement.
GCCACCGCGCCCCGCCGCCGTCCCCCCTGCTGCCGGGCCCCGCCGAGGGGCAGGCGGCCAGCCCTCGCCCCCGCCGCCCGGCTGCGGCTGCCGCGCCCCTCGCCCCCCGCCGCAGGGAAGGGGCAGCGGCGACTGCCAGGCGGGAGAGGAGGAGAGGAGAGGAGCCGCCGGCGGCGGCTCGGGCAGCGCGCTGCGGCTGAGTCTCCGGGGATGGACTGGGCTTCGCCCTCCGCCTCAGCCTGCCCGCGCAGAGGAGGGCGGTGACCGGCCGCCCAGCCCGCCGGCCCGGAGAGGCACCCCCGCCTGCGCCGCGGGGCCGGCACGACCCTGCTCACGCCCGGTTAAATGTCACGGCTCCCCGGCTGCTCCCCGCCGCCGCCGCCCCGCGCGTCGCTCACCTCGGGAAGGGGCTGTGAAGGTGGCGGCAGAGGCAGCCCCGGCTGCGGCGCGCCCCGCCGCCGCTCGCCCTGAGGGAGCGCCCAGGCAGCCGCCAGGTAAGCGGTTGGGGGAACACCCCGATGCCGTCGGGGGTGGCGGCCGCGGGGAGCCCGCCTGTCAGGGCAGAGTAACTTTCGGGGGGCGGGAGGGGGGGGGGGGGGGGGGGGGGAAGAAGAGACCGCAGCGCGGGGGTTGCGCCCCCTCCCCCCCTCCCCCCGCCGCGCCGTGCGCCCCCCCGGGTAGGGGGCTGCGGGGGGCGAGAGGCGGCGGGACGGGGCGCAGCGGAGCACTCCACCGCCGCCCTCGTCCTCGGTGTGTCCCCCGCCCCCGTCCCCCCTCCGAGGCCTCTCCGGTGAGCGGGGGACGGCGCTGGCCGCCCGACAGCGGGGTGTGTGCGGGGGGGGGGAGGGGGTGTCGGGGTGCCCCAGTCGCGGGGTGGGGGGGAGCGCCGTGCTCAGCATCACACCCTCCCTGGGGAAGAGCTTCCCCCGCCGGGCTGGGAGTCGTGTGACGGGGGGTAGGAGCCCTCCGGGGGCTCCGAGCGACGTGGCACAAACACAATAGTCCTTTGTCGCCAGCGCAGGGATGCTTCCACACCTGTGTCCGCTGCCATGGTGGATGTGCTCGCTGGAGTACGTGCATCAGTAGAGTGGAGCTTTTTTTTTTTTTTTTGGGGGGGGGGGGGCGGTGAAGACACTGTTTTACCTTCTGCAGAGCAAATTTTGAATACCCCTGGTTTAAAGAAGTAGCTCAAAGTGTGTACAGGTGCTCCTGAATGTACCTGAAAGAAAAACAAAGGCAAGAAAAACACCTGCCGTTACACCATTTCTCCAGTCTCTTGCGTCTAAATTACAGGGTTTTGCAAGTCCTGTCCCATAGTTGCTGGAGTAAACATCAAATGTTCTTAAGCATCTTTCCCCTCTAGCTTTCCTTGCCAAGCAGAAAACTGCAGTGCTTTCTCATGATATGCTGCTATTCCAAAATGCTGTTCTTTCAGAAGTAAGACCTTCTCATTTACAAAGGAAAACGTCTGAATGTTTCAAAAATAAATCGTATTTGAACTTGCCAGCCAAGCGCTGGACAGAAGGGTTGGTGGTGGGGAAAGACCACAGAGCTTTTTTTTTTTTTTTTTTTGTGGCTTTGTTATGAAAATGAGCCATGCAGTCTTTATTTCAGTCAAAACTACAGCACTGAGGGAATGGAAGTGGAAATGAGTTTGTGTAATGTTCAGGGAGGTAAGCTGTGACCTGTATAGCATGCACCCAGTAGTTCGGAAGCCTCAGCCCGCTTCCTACGGTGACGCACCTGGGATTGAGGGGTCTACGATGTAAAGTCTGTCTAGGAAGATTTCACCTGAAACTGCTGTATATACCCTAAAAGATTTATATAGCATTTTATTCGTCGTTCGGGAGGAACAAGGAACAACAGCTGCGTCCACATGGAAAAAAAAAAAAAATCTGATAGGAGGTGGAAGAAAAGGGTACACTTTTCTGAGCTTCTACCTTCTAGTGGAAACCACATAATTAAGAGGTGGTCAGTCCCTGTGCTGTAGCAATCAAAGCACCCGTAGTTCCATTAGGGGCTACACCCTTTCCGGGAAGTGCTTCCCTGTGAAGGTGAAGCTGCGGTGTGCTCTACTTTGCTACGTAATGGACCACACAGGAGGGTGCACTAACGTCGGTGTGTTCCTACTCCTACTATGTATGTGTAAATATCCCAGCCAAAATGCGGTTTGGGATTTTTCTTTCAGATCAGCACTTAAAGCAATTGACTCCTCAGCTACGGTGCCACCTTCTTACTTTTCTTACTTGAAATGTAGTGATTTTGACAGTAGCTGATCTGTGTGCAGCAGAACAGCGATATTATTCCTTTTAGGTAAAGAGAAGATCCCTGAAAACTGTTTTTACTGCTCTTGAGAAGTAGGAATAACACCCACGTAGACTGAACAAAATAAGGTGTGATCGGCTACATATGAGCAGCGTGGTTTGGTAGTATAACAGATACCAGCAATTTTTTGTTATTGTTCTAGAATCCAGGCATTCTGTGAAAGGGCTCTAGGTGGAAATGTTATCCTGTGTAGTAGCAGCAAGAGGTGAAGGAATACAAAGTATTAGAGAAGCTTGTTAGTTCAGGCAGCTGTCCACAAGTACTGTGATTAGTACGACGTTGGCATGCCACTGCGAACTAATACCGTGGATTTGGGTATCCTGCAGTTAAGAAAAAAGGCCAAAGTAACTTGCCGTTCGTAGTTCTGAAGCCTTATCATTTTCCTCCAACACAGAAAGGTAAGGAGGTCTGGAGACTGGAGTATTAGTGACTGTGCTGAGTTTTAAAAAAATAAGTCTGTGTTAGTGGCTTTTTCGTATCTTGTATTAAGAGCATTCAAATAACATAAACACAAGGTGGGTGTGGTTTTCGGCGAGGGTATTGATGAGGATTCTAGGACAATTCCTGTGGTGGTTTTTATAATTCATGCCAGTATGATTGTTGCCTGGTTTTAGGGTTTTGTTTGTTTGTGTACTTTTTGACTGTCTAAACCTCAGGGAATAAAGCGGGGAAAAAAGGAGTTCTGAAAGCTTGGTATATGGTCATCTGTTGGTTCATTGGCTCGTACTTTGTGAGAAGGTAGATTTCCTTCTAGCTGTTGCTGATAATAAAAAATCTAGATGAAGGACAAGTGGAGTGATAAGTGGATCAGTATCAGTAAATTTATGCAATACTAGGTATGCTTATTGCTGCATTCTCTTTTTGCCAAGGAGTTTGTTCAGCTACTAGTTCTACAACACATTATGTTAAATACATTCTAATTCTCCGTACTTTCTTTTCACTTTTTGTACAGATATTCAGGACATTTCAGAAAATTCTATTTCTAATTAGTCACTGATTGACATCCCTATGTCATTATAAGGCTGATTTGGCTAAGCTGTGTCTAATTATGAATCTTTACAAATTATTGCTCATTTCTAATTAGTACAGTCACTAGTTTAACTGTTTATTTTCCAAAATCTTTCCAGCTCATGTATTTTCAGCCAGAAACTTTTTTCCTTAACGTGAAAGCATAAACCCAATCTTCTTCTTTTTTTCTGGAAAGAGTGGCTTCCCTGTTATCTTAGAAAAATATTAAAATAAATGAGATTACTCCGTCAAGAATGAAATTCAAGTATTTGAAATTTATAGGCATTGCTCCTCAAGACTGATGTTCATGCAGCATAGCAATCGATGCTTTCTGTGCTGAGATATCAATATTATTCCCATGAGATATGCTGAGTACTACTCATGTTTGAGTTGCTTGCCGTCTCATAAGCCTTTTGATTCCTGGGGACAATTCCATTTCTTAATGATGAAAATCTGTAGAGGGAGGAAACATAGAAGATAAACTGTCATCAGTGTTGTATAATGACATTTTGGTGACCCATTTTCTGTTGATAAAATGCAAATCTTGTGATATTTTTTTTTCCTCTTCCTTTCAGCAACTATCCTGTGAAGCAATAGTTCATGAGATTATTTATAATCGTACTGATCAGAGTTGTTATTTGATTAAAGTCTAATCTCTCATTCCCTTTGAAACTTGAAGTAGATATCTGTATCAGCAAATTGTAGGCAAGTCTTGTTATATATTGATATACTGTTTGTGTTTTCAGCTTGATGATTATTTTGAAAGTCATAGTAGGTCAGTGTGGATACTTAGTGAACAACTTTTCTGTGAGATGGAATTTGAGCAGTTTAACCCATCTTCTGGAAATACTCCTAATTACAGACAAATAGAAATAAGGGTGGACTGAAATTAATATTTTATTTAAAGTGGAAATATTTTAAACTGCTTCTTACTGTTGAGTACCACTTTAGCTAATATTTTTCTTAGTCCCTTAGTCATAATAGACAAGAAAGTCCCTTTGGTTTTGGGTTGCAAGAAAAAGCCAAATCTTGTCACGCTTAGTGGATTTTAAATGAAATTTTCAAAGTAGGGTGAATTTTTAAAAAGTTTTATTTCAGAAGATTAATTGTATCTGAAGGAAATGGGCATGTGAGTTTTCATCTGATAGACCAATTACATTTCCCGAAAAGGAAGAAAATTGAGAAAATTGGGTTTTAGTTATACAGATCAAGCAACATAACTTACTAGCTGTCAGTCTCAAAATTAAAGTTGTGGTGGAGGAAAAAAAAGTAAAATAGTAGAAAAATTTTATCATCATCAGTAGTAAAACTATAATATATTTGAATGGAGTGAACAGAATTAAATGCAGCAGAAAGATTTGTATGTATAAAATCTGACTTTATTGTGGAGTTTGACTGATTAACTGCAAAATGTCTGTCCTTTGGTCAGAGTGAAGATGAATAATTATTCTACAGTCCTATTGCTATTTTTTAGCTAGGATTTATACAACAGTAGCTTGTGAGTAATATTTTTTTATTTTTAATAAATGAATATTGTATTTTTACATTTTTTAAGTAAAAAATATGTGTCTTCTTAAAGCCATTCTTCAGGTGAAGACAGTTTCTTTTAAATGGTGAAAAAATCACATGTATCCCGTAATAATGTAGGTAAGATCTTAACTCTTACATGCAATGATAATGTAATCTTTACATTTGAAGTTATACTTTTAAAAATTGCATTTGTTGTGATATTCACATTTAATGGTTAAGAGCAACCAGTGGTCACCAGCTCAGATTACAGGAATTTAATAGGACACTTTCCCCTCCCCCCCCAGTCATTCTAAGTATACCTATCTTCAGTGTTGAAAACTTGTCAGAGCCATAGGGGTGGCATTTACTGGGGCAGGGCAAAGGCCATCCTCCAGCTCTGGGAGCACAGAGCCTCGTCTCTAGGAAATGTGAGGATTTCACTGGAGTGCTTTTTCTGATAGTTTTGTTGTAACTGAGAGTGGGGTATGGAGAATCACACCACTACAGAAGTCAAATAGGCTGGCCTTAGAACTGGACAGCTACTTAGACAGTCATCCTCTGTCTTCTTTACGACTTCCAATTAGTCTTTCCTCCCATTATTTCCTTCACTTTATCTTGTTTCTGAGAAAACTGCATATTTTTTTTTCAGCAGATGATATTTCTCTCTTGATTGCTCTGCGTCATAAACTTGTAATTTGGTGAAGTTCTCGTGGAACAGCAGTGGATAGGGGCCGTGAAAGCTTCGCAAGAGAGGGTATTTTGAGGAAAAGCTCAGTTTGGCTCTTTCAGGATTTTGTTTCCTTCAAAGCAAGAAGGTTTATGTTCCTCTGTGACAAGCCATCAAGTAGGCTCCCATTCATGGCGCATGTGGGCCTCAGCACTGATATTCTGCCATGGTTGGCCTATGCCCAGCAGTTTATTAGCACCACACTGTTACTGCAACTCGGCGTATTCCTCTTAGCGGTAGTAGGCTGCTGAGGATGTGTCATAACTGATCGAACAGTCCAGAGTCCCGGAATATTTTCCGAGGGTTTGAGATCTCCTGGAACGTCCAGCTAAAAGTACGGAGTCATAACATACAAATGCACCTGTGGTTAGGAAATAAGTGACAATGCTTCCTCTTACGGTGAATGCTATTTGTGCGGTGGTGTTGTTTGTTAAACTCTTTGAGCTCACTGTATTTTCAGTCCCTGTTGCAACCTCTGGTTTCAGTTTGAATTTAGACATGAGTTGGTGGGTTGTGTTAGTGGCTCTCCCTGAATATAGCTAAACAGTAGAAGTTCTTCAGCTGCAACAATTAGTGAAGCTCTGTTAAAGTCCCTGGGACTACATTAATTTGTTACAGTTGTAGATAATAAAGTCCACTAGGTTTAGAGTGGTGGTAGTGGGCTGTGTGTTTAAAACATTTTCTTCAGGAATGATGCTTATTCTTTGTGTGTGTTTGCTGTTATGGCTGTCTGATGGGAAATACCAGCGAAGGTCGGTTAATTCCAGTGACTCCAATTTCAGTTTATTAGAACAGTAGTTCATTCTGTTGATAGACCCAGGGAAATATGAATGTCTGCAAACCCATGATTATGTCAGGAACTAATTTATAGCCTGAGTTTTTTGCACTGAAGTCATATGGTACAGCTATGAAGATAAATTATATGCGTACAGTTCAGACTTTTAAAATTATTTTGGAATAAAAAGCTCTCCGTATTATCAAAGTCTGTAGTTAATTCCCAGCTAAAGGTAGGTTGAATGAATACCTTTATCTTACAGATGTTTAAGTATGTAAATGCATTGCTGAGACATGTAACCACTTTTCTGTCTTTCCTTATGGTGTAGTAAATTCTTGGTGCCACCAGGCAGGAGGTTGACAGAAGGATTTGTGGTCAGGCTGGGAGGTAGCAGTTGGGAATTCTGGTTGTCCGGGTGGACTGACTGGGTTATAAAGACTGCAGCTAATATCCAGAGAGACACAAGGAGAGAAACAAGCTCCTTGGGAAGAAGAAATTCTGCTTCTCCATAGGCCCTGGAGAAAAAAAAGAGGGGGAGATTTCAAGGTGGTGAGAGTTTGCCACTTGGCCATCTGCAGACCCTTAGCTGGGACATATTACAGCTGACAGCCCCAGTAATGAGGAGGTAGTCTTTATGGCCGCTTGTGACAAAATCCTGTGTTTCTGAAGAGGAGAGGAATAGGGAAGGCTGAAGCGGGAGTGATGGTGGTGTGTGCCTGTCAGTGTGTCTGGGAATGCGAGAGCCAGCCAAGCCTGTGGCCTCCCAGCATCAACAAGGCCATGCTCAGAAGTAACCAACTGCGCTTAAGCTTAAAAATGGTGATGCAGTTTTCTAGGCATAGCAATAATTGCCCTGAAAGGAGAGAACATGTTGCTATTCATGTCAAGGGTATTAGAAAGGAGATTCAGAAAACTAAACACTCAACTTTAAGGGCCACACTTGAGTACAAGGCACACTTTAGAGGTTCCTCTGAATGCCTCCAGTGCTACATGTAGCTATCCAGACTAGGGCAATTATATAGAACAAAAGATGTCATTCATAATTTTTTTGAATGGAAATTATCACATTCACCAGGAGTAACAGAAATAGGTTTTTGATTTTAAATCCATGCAAAATTTAATGTTAATAATGTATGTGGGGAGTAAGCAATGAGAAATGAGTTGTGTTTAGATCAGTACACGAGCTAGTCTGGAAGAATAAGCAGAATTTTACATTAGTGTATGGCTTTATAGTCCTTTTGATTGTCATAGTTTTTGGTTTGGTTTGTTTGTTTGTTTGTTTGTTTTTGTGGAATACTGAGCATGACCAGCCAAATGTGGTGAGGCAATACCTGTCTCGCGCCAGCTTTTGACTGTTTCCCCACATGACCTAGCACACCTTATAATGCAAAAGTAGCACTGAGGCCGTAGGCAAACATGTGAAGACAGAAGATGTTCATTTATTGCAGTCTGGGTAGTGGAAGACTTCAAAGAGTGAGTGGACCAGTTTAATTTGACATAAAAGTTTCTCTGTGTTCCTGGTGTAAACAGGCCCTAGTGCAAATAAGAATTCATTCCAATTGGAAATTTTGCTAGACTAGGTTATAAAGTAGATTCAGGAAAGCTTAAAAAACAAATGCTTGTTTCTTTTGCCTCCGTTGAGGATGAGGAAGAAGTAATTGCCTTAGATTTACTACAAAGGTAGAGAAGAGAGGTATCAAGATAAAAAGCAGTGGAACAATTGCAGAAGTTAAACTGCAGTACATCATAAGGGTGCAATGGCTTGCTTCCAACATTTCTGAAGGAAATTCATAGCTGAGCATCTGAGTGACTTCTGAATCTGTAATTTATTTTTAAATACTATATCTGACCTGGACGATAGCTAACTATTAGGAAGAAAAGTGATGTCAGGAATTAATAATAAGTAAGTTGAACCCCAAACAAGTAATTGAGAAAAATAAGTCAACCTCATAAAATACCTATGTGAACATCTTAGGAGAATATGACTGCTGCTTGCGTTAAGGAGACAAACATACAGATCTGCTGGTGGAAACAGTCCTGTTCAACTGCCTTCTCACTGTCCACATGTCTTAAAGTTCGTGTACAATTGCAATCTTACTATCAAACACTTCTCTTACTGATAATGTATTCTTTCAAAGTGTGCTTATATTTTTATGAACAGCTGATTAAAGGGACAAAGTTACATGCGTGTTCTTAAAAAAAAAGATTGTAGATAATTTGACATTGTAGTTGTTTGCAGTAAACACTTCTGTAAGGTATTTTGCTCATACCATATTTTGCAAATGGAAGTTGTGTTGTGTCATTAGGTTTTTCCTCTTCTTTTAGGGATAGAGTTTTCAGGGCAGGAGTCATTTGGGATTTTGGAAAAACTAGTTCTTGTGAAGAAATAGATATAGTTGCTATTTCAACACTGAAGTAGTTAAGTATTGGGCAGTGTTGTGCATTGGGGACTGCAAAATAAGTCATCAAATATCTCCTGTCAATTACAATGAAAGGACAAGTTAGAATGGTTTGTACATGAAAAGAAAAAAAAGTGATTACGGAGGATACAAAAATTTTACTTAGATCTATTTCACTAATTATTTTGGGCTTTCCCTATGTGAACAGTTTTTGTAGTTTTGAAAACAGACAAAAGTAAAAGAGAAAAAATCCTTGTGATGCGTAGATAATTAAAATCCTACATATGCATTGAGATTAACATGCTAAAGCTTTGAAATGGAAAAGGTAGAGATATGATGAGGGTATTTAATAATACATATCCTAGTTTCTGCAATTTTATTTTTTCCCATTAGACAAACAAAAAGTCATATGATGGGGAAAGAAATTTGAATTACAAAATATTTTTTAAGTTAATAATACATTAACCAAACAGTATTGAAGTAAGAATTTCAGGAGAGTTTCTCTCTTCCAAAACTATAGTGTTATTATATCCAGGCGAACCTTTTTAACTGAAATAGGAGAGCAAAACAAGAAAAAAAAAAAAAAAAGAGCGCATGCTCTGAATACCATAAAAATGTTTTGCATTACATCATGTTATACAATTGCTTGCCTCTGTTTGGGTGGGGTTTAGCTGTTCTGCTGAAGCAATTCACATTGCTCTAAAGGAAGGATACCAGACAGTAAGGTCCATCAGTTTAATTGTTGCACTTTTGGTTACTGCACGGCTAACCAGCTTGACTTACATGGCTGTTTGACCAGCAAATGCTACTCTTTGTAGTTTCGGTTAAAAGCAGTTGAGATGTTACTTTGCAGTGTGGGTAGACAGTAGCCTCTGAATGCTTATATTAGTACTTAGTTATAACCATGCACTATGCTTTATGAATACCCAATCCTGATACTAGATTAAAAAATAACCCAATTTAGAATTTTTTCTTCTGCTTAGTATTGCTCGATTTTACTTTAAAGCAGCTTGTTATAAGTATTTGAGATTTTCTGTTTCATTTGAATATAGGTCAGATGAAAGCTGCAGTTGAATAAAATAGATAAGAGTATGGTTAGATTTGACAGCTACCAGCCACCAACAGTTCATGGCTTCTTCAGTTTAGGGTAACAATACTGAATATTTGGTGCATCTAGAGATAATGACTTTTTTCACTGTTGCCTCTTATAAAGTAATGAAGTTATTGCTGGAGTTTGGAGTTGAGAGATGCTCTTGTTTAGCTGAAAAATGAAGTTTTACTGGAAGTAAGGAGACCTACCATGTAGGGGAGTTAATCTTCATCATTGTAGATGTTAGTATGAGAAATCTGTATCATGTTCATCCTGCTGGATTTTACACTTAAAAGTGTAATCAAGATCACAGTTTTATTTTATTCACATTCCAGCTAGATATTCACATTATATGGAAGTACACTAAGTAAATGCCTGTAGTATATCAAGAGCTTACATTCCTGCTTTGAATTTATCCGTCCTAACTGTTTGGTGTTTCTGTTGGTACTAGTACTATTTCGTAGATTTTATGGACACATGAAAAAACACTGTACCAGAACAGTAGAGAGGAGGACATGCAGGTAACCAGTGTGTTGTTTAATTTTTCTGCTTTTGATTGGAACAGATTCCATTATTGTTGTCTTCAAGCACAGTCACCCTGGGCATGTACTTGGATCAGCATGGAAGTAGAAAATGAGAAGAGCAAGACACCGCAGTAGAATATACCTAGAAATTTCTAAAACCTCTTCAAAGATGGTGTCAGACATGCAAAGTCAGTTTGGACCAACTGTGTCATGCATATGTCTTCTTCAGCAGCTGTCGAAGTACAACATGTTGTGCTGTAACAATTTATTGAATGCAATGTGATCACATCTCTGATTTGAAATTGGTTGTGAATACCTGTGAAAATTAGGTAGTGCCTTTGGGTCCATGACAGGTTATCAGTACATTTTGTTACGCCTAGGCTGTGCAACTTACAGAACTCTATAATTCACTATTTGATCAGTCTTTCTGGAGCAAATAGAAAATTGCAGAAAGTAATCCCGCAATATATGCGTAATAATGCGGTCCTTTCTGTTGATTTAAATTAGAACAATTAGTTACATTTTGAACTCACCAGAAGGATATTAAGGCTGACTGAATTTTTCAGTAAGAAGGTAGATGCACAACTTCAAGCTCTTTTGAAACTTCTGCTCAGTGATTCTGTGTTCATACTTGCAGAAATGAAATTACTCGTCTCATAATTCAAGTTGAGATCCATTTTAAAGTTGTGCACAATTTTGCATAGATTTTTGTGCAATTTTGAAATCTGAGACCCAAAATACTATTTCAATGATTTGTAGTTGTTACATAGATACCCTAGAAGAAACTATAAAAAAAAAGACTTAACAACAGGTGCTGATCATGAAATATTTGATAAATTATAAAATGAACAATATTTCTGTTTTCTGCTTTCTCTCCTGTGCTTGGATAAGAATTTTTATCCAAGCGATCCAATACTTCAGAATATTTACAGTTGGGGTTCCTAACTAGACACATGTGGTATTTCACTTAAGAGTACAACGGTCATTTTCTGCTGCTGTCAAGACAATAATTTAGACCTGTTTAGGAACTATGTACCTTCTTTCTCCTGTAGTTTAATTCCAGTTAATAATTATCAGTACATCCTTAAAGGTAACAACAGTGATTTTGCTTGCTGATACTTCTTCTGTGTTACCTTTAGAGTACTGAAAAAGGTAACACAGAAGAAACTACAAACTGTTTCCTAACAGTTTGTAGTTGGGGTTGATGGTAGGTTCTTCCTGTGAATCTGCTACCTGTAGCATTTTTACTTGGAAATGCAGATGCTGAGCTCTCTTGAAGTGATAAGTGCATGAACTCTGATATAATTCGTTATTCTCCTTGCGGCTTGTTACACAAATGTTTTGCTTCAGAAAATAAGACAGGAGTAAAGCTCAGTTATTGATAGTATTCACTCTGCAGCACGTATTAATGCAAACTTTTATATTTAAGGTGGCAATCACTAGATGGCACTGCTCTATGGTCTTTGTAAGTTGTTATATTTTCCTTTTCTTAAAATATTCATTCTTTTCTCCCATACATGACACAGTGAATTGTTGCTGGTTTTATGGTATGATATCTCTGGGATTTGTGGCAAATGACAAGAAAATTTGACTAAAATAATTTTTGAGGAAGGTTAAATCCCTGAACATATTGGTGTTTTGGTGAAGTGTTTGGCAAGGGAAGAAACATGCTGTTTGACATTCTCTGTTCCAGGACTAGTAAACAGAAAATGTCAGACAAAAAAAGCTGCAGTAAGAATATTTTTCAATTTCTGTGTTGCTGATATCTTCTCCAGTTGTAAGTCAGCATGTAAGTATATCTTTTACTTCTTGCCAGGAAGGTGATCATGTAGTCCTGAATTTGCTAGCTGCAATTCTAGCTTTTCTAGTCTTAAATTGCTCAGTTGTCAATGCAGCCTTTAGCCAAGCGCATAATGAACAGCAAGATGTGAGACGACTTAATCCCTTCTGTCGCTGGAGCACTAGCAAGGTGTATGGCTGATGCTGTTTATTCAACAAACTTCTGTGAATGGACTTCTCTAACAACTCCACTCCCAATTAAAAAAATGCACTTTGGACATCATCACTGCAACAACACTGTTACTAAACAGCAGCCACAAAGTTAAAGAGCCTAGCAGGCCTAAACCCATCAGCAGCAATACCCTGCCAAAATCAGGAAGCAGGAGCTGGTGTTTGCATGTGGCATTTTTTCAAAATTTAAGGTACCATCACTGAGCCTATCACTAAATTTAAATATGCCGTAGTAATGAAGTTCGGTAGGACTTCTGTAAAGGGTAGTGTCTTAAAAGTCCTGTTTTACTCCCTAATTCAGTTGTTTTGTTATTGTGGCACCTTGGCACAGTCTGGCTCCAGGTCTGTCTGGTTCCTCATTTTTTTTAAGAACAGTATAAAAGAGTACACTTGTCTAATGGCTGCATATAAATGGAGCTGCTTTTGATCTCCAGTAAAGCTGTCTCAGGAGTGTCTTCAGTTCTTCTGGCTGGAAGTACTGTAAGGCATTTTGTAACCAGAAGTTGAGTGAGGTTCTCTTAACATCAAACTCGCTGTGGGATTCTCTCAAGTGTAGGTGCCAATACTGTCAGTAATGGCAGCCAGTAGGCATTAGCTGTTGTCAAATTTTGAATGATTAAAGAGTTAGACACTCGTTTCTGAGCTTGTCATTTGCAAAGGATTCTACCCTTTGGAATTATAATGGTGATTGGAGCTGTGCATGTGATTTGGGGGTTTATTCCAGAAAAAGGACTTACTAATCTAGCTTTTGGTGAAAATTAAATTTATACTCCCATGTGTTCGTACTGCGTAGTATAAAGTTTGGGAAGTTTAAAACGAAAGCCTTTTTTTCCAGTGTGGCAATTTTAAATGCTTATTATAATACAGATATATATCCAGGCTATTCTTTCAGTTCTCTAAAGCTTTTTGTTATCAGTTTGTTTTTCTTTCTTGTTAATAAAATGCAATCACGAAAAAAGCAACAGTATTTAGCCAGAGACTTTCAGAAAATATTTTTGGAAGGCAAAACTATAAATTCTTTAGAAGAAAGTATTGAAGTTATTGCATGAATTGGTTTTCAACATGGGCTTTTTTTCAATAATGAAAATGAAGTGAAACAGTTGTTCTTAGAATGCTTTCAAAAATTAAGATAGATATTTCATTATGCATTTACTTAATCTGGTTACTCTTGTGAAATTATACTTTTAAATAATCTTCAAATTTGGTTTTGGTGACGATAATTTGCCTTAGAGCTAGATGAAAATGAATTTTGCAGAAGTTATTCATGAATAATTTTGGAACTTCATGAAGGGTTGCCAAAGAAATCCATAAAATCTACTTTATTTCATAATCCATCATTTTTGATACGAAGATTCTGGAGGCCTGAGTGCGGTGTTGGCATGGTAATACCCTGTTCAAGAGGATGTCAGTTTACATATGCTTTTGATTAGCAGTTTCAGATTAAAGTAGAATGCAGGATGAGGCAGTAGTGATGCTAGCTCCAAATTGGAAGAGTCTAGGTTGGACAATTATTTGCCCTGGATATTGAGACTGTTCATGTCTGCATGCAGCAACCAAGCGTTTGGTACAGGCACATCAGTGCAGAAATACTTACTGACTTTTATCGCCTGCTAGTTTTGATAATGATATGCTTGTCTCTGATATCTAAGTGTCATTCAAGCTGTTTTGTTTGAAGAATTACATTTGTGGACTCTTCATATGTTGTAGCGAGGAAGCCATTTGTGCACCAGCTCCTGAGTTAGCAGCCCCATTATGAGTATGTCTCACCAGTGGTTGGAATCTGAACCTCATTCTGTATTCATTTCTGGATATAGTTCACTGAATTACTGAATATCTTAAGAGAGACTGAATGAACTGTGACCGAATTATACAAGAGACTGTCATATAGACTGCACTCTAACAACAAAAAGTCTTAAAATGAGTCATTTTCTTTTAGTGCTAGGAAGGTGATTTTAGTAACACAGGAAAACACTGTTATGCCTAAGGCTGTTCTGTCTCTACTTGACTCGAGTCAAACTAAGACTTCTTCCCTGACTTCCCTTATTGCCGTGCTTTCAGTTACAGCTGTAAAGTAAGAGGCGCACATTTTGTACTCTGCTGTGGCAGGAGGATGAGGCTGCCTCATTTCTGCCTTCAGTTCCTTGTTGGAAACTTATTAAACATAAGGACCTCTCTTTTAGTAAAAAAAAGACACCTCTTTTCCTCCAAAAAAGGAGCAGAAGATTTTTTTGGCACATGACCTGTTGGTTTGTTTGATGAAGTAGTAATCCAATTACTTTGAAAACATTCAACAGTGTTCTGTCTACAAGGTCTCAAAAGATTGTGGGAGATTTTTCAGGTATTTCCTAATTTGTACTTCAAAGTGACTGAAAGATGGCCTCTTTGTTTCATAATCAGTAATTGAATTTAAAAATGAAAAATAAAAACTGGCCAAGTACACTTTTGAACATATGCATAGGTATGAAACATTTACTTGCAGTTAAGTAGCATTACTGTTGCAACAGTAATTTGAGGATACTCTTCGTATGAGGGTAGAATATATTTATATATAAAATACCAATTTTCTTTATGAATATAATATATAGAGAGAACAGCTCCTTTATAGGTACTTAAAATATTTTACAGTTTTGTGTATAGAGTGGTTATGGTTAGATATCTTTACAAATGCACTTTGCAAATCTGTAAGGTTATCGTAGGCTATTACTGCTTTATAGAATGTAACATATTCCCAAGCTGTAGAAAACCCTGCAGCTTTGTTAAATAAGATAAACAGAAATGCTTTTAATGGTGAACCATATAAAATGGAAAATAGCCTGGTACAGCACTACAAGAGCACTTGGGCATGTCTTGGAGACATCTGATGAGTTCTCCAGTACTCTATACTTAGTACATTGCACAGTAACCTAGAATTTCAAACGTGATGAATTTATGCTTATTATATCCCATAAATTAGTGCATCTCATGAAGCTGTACTTTATATAAGTCTCGGGGGCTTAAGTGAACTGTCTCAAATGAGTGGGCTAAATTGTACTGAAGAAGCATATTGCTTTTGTGTTGTACTACATATTTTTTATTGTTGTTGTAGTAGTAGTTTAGTGAACTCATCTCTACAGATGCTTTATCAAGGCTGAAACTTTGACATTCAGTAAAAGTCTTGGAAGTGAACTTGAGAGCAGTTCTTTACAGTGCCCATTTCTGAAAAGGCCTGTGATAGTGTATGCATGTCTGGCTTTTGTTGCTTTTTCTGAGTATTTTTGAAACAGTATGAGGAAACTGTAATTCCTTGCCAGGCCCTAACATGCTGGTTTCAAGGATGTGCTAAACCAGGTAGAATTCAGACCTGAGATGTCTGTTTGCAGATATTTTAGGACGCGGAAACTCTTTTCCAAAGGGACAACCAGCTTTCCCCAGACCATCAATCTGTGGATCTTTTTCTCTGAATTAACCTGTGCAAACTAACCATGGAATAGTGGGTGTGTAAACTCAACACTTAAGGTTTTATTACAAGGAAAACAATTAAAGAAAGCTCTAAGTACGTTTTTTGTCTCTTTGAAATTAAAATTAGAGCACTTTATCTTAATTAAAAGTGAATATGCCTTCTTTAAGCACTACTTTCTTGTATATGATATAGCAAAATTTAGAGTTTTTAACAAGCACATCTATGCATATTCATACAGAACATTCTTTTATTTTTGTTAAGAAATTCAACATTTCTTAGAGAAGTTTGAGTTTTATTTTAGGAACATGAAGAAAAATTTTTTGGACTTACTGCTGTCATAACAAGTTCTTTATGGCTTCTGTCACCAAGAAAGAAAAATGGATGTTCTTCGTAAAGGAAAGAAAAAGTTTATTGAACAATAGCCATAAAAATGGATATCATTTAGTTATTTGCTTTTTAGCAATTAGCCTCACAAGGACATTGGACTGAAAAACATTTTTTGCAGGTTTTCTAAATAGACATGATAAAAATAATTCTATAAACCACTCCTAGTTGAAAGGTACATGTTGTCTAATGATTGCTGAAGGAAATCCCTGGAAGGAGGTAGACCAATATGTCATACATTCTTAAACAGAGGTGTAACTAAACAGTACTGAAGATTCCAAGCTAAACAATCGTTGAATTCATCCTTTTTTTTTTTTTTTTTTTTGGTAATTATTTAAAGGAAAAAAGAACTAAGAAGGACTTTGTAAGTAATGCCACAATGTTTTTATTTGACTTCAATTAAACAGGCTTAATTACTGTATTGAAATGCCACTGTAATTTGGTGGGACTGGAGCAGACACTCAAGTGGTACAAACTGTTGTGTTAAAAGGATTGTGTAAACCAGCTCAAGATTTACTCAATTATTTTAATAGCATTCTTGCTTTGATTCAACATAAGAGTTGGTTCATATAGTTATTGGAATAGACATGAAGCATTTAATTTCAGAAAATGAGTAATCATTGAAAAATTGAGTTGCACATGCTTTTCAGCTTTTTCACAAACTTTAAGTCACTGATGAACTTTTGGGTTTGGCGTTAGTTTCCATTTAAGCCCCAGTCTGTGGTAACTTTTTCACTTAAGGATACTCCGTTTTGTTCTAATGTTACCCAAATTGTGTAATGATTACAAGCTTTTTTCAAGTATTTTTTGATATCACTATGCTGTTGTTTTCAAGAGGAATGTAGGTCTTTGTACAAGAAGCAACACTAATACAAAGTAAAGTTTAAAAAAAATAGGTATTACTAGTAAGCATAGTAAAAGTATGTCTGTTTAGCATTATGTTTCAAAAGATTTTTTTTCCAAGGTGTTGTCTGAGATACTTCCTTTTTTATATTTTTCACTACAGTTACTGAACGGGAGGATTAACTCTTGCTGTTACCACAAAATACTGATTTCGAAAGACATGTTTTTCCATTCTGTAGATCTCTGCAGGAGGGACTGGTTTGAAACCTGTCATGCGAGTAGAATTATATTCTCTCTTCAGTACAGTTTTTGATTCAGTATGAAGCATGTCATCTGGTGAAAGTGACTGATTCACTGTTATTTCTGCCCAAGGGAGCAAAATGTGTTACAGGTTTAAAAAAAAAAAAAAAAAAAAAGGAGTAGGACTAGATCCTTTTTTGGTGAGAAATAGTTTATCTTTGTTTAGATCCTTGGCTGTCAGTGATGCTGTTGTTATTTCTATGAGGCAAAAAATTGGTTTACAAGTGTAACACTTTGTGTAGTATTGTGAACATTTAATCAATTTTCATTTGTTCTGTCAGGGTAGTGTGAGAACTAATAGACAAAACCAAATAGGATATATGAAATCTGTATTTTATGGCTAACAGTAGATTTGAAATCACTTTTCAGTGTTGCATCCAAGGAGTCTTTGAAAGAATCGTATAGAAATTTGTTTCCTCAACACATTATGTGCCACTGCCTTTTATTTTCTTTTTGAACAAAATTTCTCAGAAAAATAAGTTACTGCCCCAAATGCAGTTTGGGCTGAGTTCAGCTGACAGTTTTGACTTTGTCTCTGAAATAGCCACAGCATTTTGCTTGAGTATTGTTCAAATAAAACAGTCTTTTTGCTTCAAAAAGATGCTTTGAAATTATATTTGTCTCATTTAACTTTTAAAGTCTATGTAAAAACAAAACAAAACACAGGAAACAAATATAAATTTGCTCAGAGATTTTTGAAAAGGGAAGTGATCAACAGTTAGGGTTATTAATGAAGTAATTCAAGGTTTACACTGTGCCAGAATTGAAATGGTCTATATGACCAGGAGTTTCCATTGGAAACAAAAGCAAGAAGGAAAAAAAAAAAAAAGGCAGTTTCAGCATGACATTCAGGTGAAGGGATAAGTCTTTATCTCTTATCTTTGCCATTAAGGCAGCAACTCTGTGATACTTGTGGATTACTTAAGTGTCTTAAGAGATTCTGAGTAATGGTGTTAACATTAGATTCTGGGTACTGAGGAAGAGGTGTGGCTGCCAGGTAAGTGCAGTTGAAATCAATAATAGATGTGGTCGAATGTGTGAAAAGCCAAGTAAACATGGACACATTTAGACAAATTAGTCTCTTCAGGTTGCCAATCAAAGATTATCAGTGACACTGTGTGGTGATCATTTTGTTCCTGTGATCTTACTCTGCATGACAGTTATTAATTGCATGATCAAACAGACTCATGTCACATTGATGTATGTTTGAAGGTAAATGTCTGGGTTGTTTTTTTTTTTCACATGGTATAGCCTGAACAGTGTTCCAAATAGAAAAGCTTACTCCCAGCAGTCTTTCTGTCCCAGTTATCATCTTTGCCCCTATTCAGCTATAGCCTGTTATAGCCCATTAGCCTTGCTGTTCCCTTTCCTTGTGATTCGTGCTGCACGGTTAAGTAAAGTAGCAGCCACAGACTGTCAGTACTTGAGCACAGAAGTTTCTAAGTTGCAAATCATGGGACTGAGTTGCATGGGAGGCAGATAAATACCTGGTTTATAGGTATTTAGATCTTAAAGACTGCCATAAAATATCCAAAGAAGACACTAAGTCATCCCATCCTCAGAGCAGAGACTGATACCAGGACTTTTGGCGTTGGATGCTGAAGCTAAGAATAATATATTACTTTGACATAGTGTTACTGTAATAGAATCATAGAATCTTTTAGATTGGAAAAGACCTTTAAGATCATCGAGTCTGTGGTGGGTTGACCTTGGCTGGATGCCAGATGCCCACCAACTCACTTCCTCAGCAGGACATGTGGGGGAGAAAATGAGATAGAAAAAAAACCCCTCATGGGTCAAGATAAAGGGAGTTTAATAAAGCAAAAGCAAAGGCTACACAGAGAAGCAAAGGAAAAGAAAAGATTTGTTCTCTACTTCCCATCAGCAGGCAATGGCCAGCCACTTCCCAGAAAGGAGGGCTTCAGAACGTGTAGTGGTTGCTCTGGAAGGCAAATGTTGTAATAATGAATGCCCCTCCTTCCTCCTTCTTTCTCTTAGCCTTTATTGCTGACCAGATGTCATATGGTATAGAATATCCCTTTGGTCAGTTTGGGTCAGCTGTCCTGGCTGTGTCCCCTCCCATGTTCTTATGCACCTCCAGCCGCCTTGCTGGCAGCATTTTGAGAAGCTGAGAAGTCCTTGATTTAGTGTAAGCACTGCTCAGCAACAACTAAAACATCAGTAAGTTATCAACATTATTCTCATCCTAAATCCAAAACACAACACTATACCAGCTACCCAGAAGAAAATTAACTATATCCCAGCTGAAACCAGGATAGATGGTGACTCAACCGCTTCCCTGGGCAGCCTGTTCCAAAGCTTGATAACCCTTTCGGTGAAGAAATTTTTCCTAATATCCAACCTAAACCTCCCCTGGTGCTACTTGAGGCTGTTTCTTCCTAGAGAGTTATTTGACCAGGAATTTGCCTTTAATTGAAAAAGGGGGCCAAAAATGTTTTCCCCCTTTTAAGATGAAGCTTTTTAAGTGCTATTCTTTGCGTAACTTTGATTCTTGAAACATCTGACCTGTTACTCAGCACAGTACCTGCCTCCCAGTCCTTCTTTCTTCCTTTGTGTAATGTGCAGTTGCAGAATTAAGAGTCCTTCTTTCAGAGACCAGAAAGGAAACTGATACTAACACCTGTCATGTCTCTTACAAGAGTTTTTTTTCCTGAGATATTTAGTATCAGTCCCACAACACTTCAGGGACTTTACCTAGTCACCAAATATGACACGGATTTTAGATGTTCAGATAGGTAGGAAGCATCCATTTCCTTACAGATGCTATGCCACTTCGTGCAACTAAAATAGGAAAAATTAGAGGAGAAAGTTCAAAACTAACAGATAAATGCACTCTGATCACATTAATCTTGGGTGAATTGGCCCAGTATGAAATAAACATTCTCATTCCCTTCCCCTGTAAATAGTCCTCGGGGCATTGTTTTCTGATCAACCCAAGCTGTCTGTGTTGATCCAAATGAAAAAGAGAAATGTTTTTGTTTAAATCGATTTGGTTTGCAGGCAGGTCAAGTGTTTGGTCTTGTTGACTGTGTGAGCATTACTGTCAGTACAAAGGAGGTGCCATCTCATTTGGGTAGCATTACGAAGTTGGATGGACTTAAACCAAACTGGGATGAATGGTCTTGGAGCCATGGAAGCAGTGAGCAAGGACTTAGGATTCAGAACTGAGATTTGTTAAGGGTGTCCTGTGTGCCTAGAGCTACATGCTTGTCATTTGTAAAGCTTCAGTGAAGGTATTTTTTTTTATTATTTTTTTGCATTGTCTGTTTTTGCTGCCCAGAATTCAAGCCCTCTGAGGGCGTAAGTGACATTGACTGTATTTCTGTGCTGCAGCACCCAGTATATACAGCAAATCTTGAGTGGAGCTGGTCGGTATGAAGGTAGTACTATATTTTCAGCATGAAAACACATGTGAGCTGGCTCTCTCTTATGTAAACTGTTTGTCCTGCGGTAGTGATGCTTCCCCACCTTGTTATGATGACACCAGCTCATTCTGCTACAGCAGGATATGCCAGGTGTAGTGCATATCTGTGCGTTAAATATAGTCAGCACTGTGACTTTGTAAGGTCACTTTCTGAGGAGTGTTGTCTTAATCAGTCAGTGTACTTGGAATATAATGACGAGTAGGTCAAATTAATTACTTTATTGTGAATATACTTTGTAGATTTTTAAAAGTGAGCATAGAGCAGATTTTTGGCTCCCTTATTACTTCTCCATGTGTTTTTATTTCAGCTGAGTTAAAAAAAAAGTACAGTAACTTTAAAATAGTTAAAGTATTTGTCACCATTTGGAGCTTTAATAACTGCAGGTTCATATTGCTAAATCTAGATAATCGTCAACAATTTAGAACATTTTTAATTCTTTTTGATGGTTTGTGTTGGAGCAGTCAGCCTTGGAAAGCCTAATAGATTTAATGGACAATGTCAGGATTGGAAAAAACAGGCTGAACGGTCTGACCGCACATATTGCTTAGACTGGTGGCAGATGAGGCAACTGGATGTTATCAAGATAGTACTAAGATTTAGTTGCATAGTTAAAGATGAACGAATGGTACGTCATCATAAAACTACCCTCAAGACTGTTTACAGGGGGAGCGAATGGGAAAGATGTGATTATTCCAATTTGTGCAAAGTAAAAGTGATTGAAAGAGAGGTGAGGCTGCATCATCTGCTGAGAGAAGAGTCTTATGTTCTGGGAGGAGGATAAACTGCAAGTACACTGGTAACTGGCTGCAAGCGGACACAGTTTCCAAGGGGAGCATACAGTTTCACAGGTATTAGGTGACCTTTTTTTTTTTTTTTTTTCTGAGAGCTGTTGAAGCTTCTATCTTTGTTTTCACAAAATCTGAAATTAAATTGCTTTTGCATAGTACCACACATGTGAGTGTTTACGGTTTCAGTTTAAATTTATTCTGAAGATTTCAACTGGCTTATATAAATAGAAACCCCAAATCCATGAATGAACATAACATGAATGCTTTTTCCAGATGACTTTAAAAAAGCCAAAAAGTAGAGGGGCCTCACTTAGAAAATAAATAAAGTAGGAAATAATTTTAAAATATTTTAAAACCAGATGTGTTAGACTCTGTCTTGAGATTTAAGAATAAGTTACCATCTTATTATAAGTGCTACATTGTTGCTTATATACACAGAAACTAAGGAAATAATAGATCGAGGAGATACACTGTGCTGTGTTGTCCCTTGAAATAAAATAACGCATCTTTGCTTCAGAGTAAACATGAGCAGTACCACTGGGAAATAGACATTCATTCATTTTTGCAATTAAAGTCACTTAGGTAATCTTGTAATTATGATGGGAATGTGAAATTGAAGGTCAGATTCTGAAATGTGGTCTGTGGGAGATATAAATACAGTGGAAAAGGAAGGCATTGTGTTTTCGTTTTAAGACTTCTAGGAAAAATGCTTTGTGGCTACTTTCCTTAAGCAAAGGACATCAAAAACCCAAACTTGAAGCTTTAAATCCTAGTTTAGGAAGAGATTCGAAAAGGGATATCTGTTACTACTTGCTAAACGTGAGTTTTTGTACTGAGGGAAAGAGTGTGCTCTAGGAGACATAATGCCCACTGCTTTGCTTTCAGATTCAGCTGTACCATCCAATAATGCTGTAAAACTGTATGTTCTGGTTTATGACTTTAAATTTAGAGATTTGGTCTCCTTCCAGATAAACCCAATTTCCTCAACTTGTTATTTTCCAGGGGAAAACTAAAAATGAACCAATAGCAGTGGATCCAAAACCTTTTGAGTTATGTTTGTTTTCTGTTTCATCTTCATGTTTTCATGTGTTCCATTATAATATAAAATAATATAAACAGAATTTGAAAGGAGAAGTAATTTGGAAGCAGAATAATTTTGACATTGTCAGAACATATTTTCCTTTTTGTTTCCAAAATGAACCTCCCAACTAAAACCAGCTGGGTTTTGTGAAGAGTTGCATTCTAACAAATGTATCTTGTGATGTAATATAGTTCTTGCATAGTATTTCTCTCTACCTTTTTTTATTTTCTGTTTCAAG
Source organism: Vanellus vanellus (assembly GCF_965231255.1). NCBI lineage: Eukaryota > Metazoa > Chordata > Aves > Charadriiformes > Charadriidae > Vanellus > Vanellus vanellus. The sequence goes on along the minus strand of NC_138908.1, from coordinate 14,278,636 downwards.
TCTATCATACTTGATGTCAGGGGTGTGTAAAAATGTCCAGGGCACAGGCGAATTGAAAACAAGATCAATAAAATAGAATGTTTGGGGAACTTGTAGGAAAACGATATAATAGTAAAAAGGGAGAAAGAAAAAATTCCCTGAGATTCACTGTGCAACAAAAATGTATTGTCATGTACATCATTGCCCACTGCATAAATGAGACTTCAGTGGTCAGTTAATCTGAAAGCTCACTGTTCATGTACTGGCATTTGTACTGGGAGATTTTGGGTTGCCTTAACAATGCGCAGGGGAAATTATACCACTCAGGAAAGATACTTCCTAAGCACGTTTTCTTTTTATAGTATTTATTTTAGTTGGCTTTTTTTTTTTTCAAGGAATATCTGTATGTATGTGTTCTTCCTTAAAGAATGCTGATATTCTCTCTTTGTGCTGAAGATTTTTAGATTGTCATAACATGGTGTTCCTTTGATTAGGAGGGTAATAAAGTCACTACTTTCCAACAATTTCTTTAGCTGGTTGTGAACTGTTTGTGTTAGCAGGTTTGGGCCTTAGGTAGTAAAAGTAAGAATAGTTTCTGTGAATTCTTCGGAGAGTTGAAGATTTCAACAACTTGAAAATTTGTTTTATGTTTCTATAACTATCAATTCCTCTTCTAGCCTTTTCCTCCTGTATCAAGGAGAACTGGGAGCCTAGAAGCTGTCTGCTGATGCTGATGTTTGATTTAAAGTATGCCATTTCCCTCATTTGAGTGACAGGCTATACTAACCACGCTGACAAGCCTTAGCAATAGCATACGCAGGGTTTATTTAGCACCTGGGCAACTGTCCAGAAGAAATTCACAGTGAAAATCAGTGTCCTGTTCCTTTTGATAGAGAAGAGACAGAACTTAGTAAGAAGAAACTGTTATTTTTTAATGACACTGAATTTACACAGTCGTGTAGGTCTTTTAATGCCTGTTTGAAGACAGGCAATGAGGTCTGTGCTGCACATTATGACCGGAAAGTCCTGTGGGTGTATCTGTTCTTTGGTCACTGAATCTCACGCAGATGGTCTGAGCCACTTAAAAGTAGATGAATCATATATGCTGCATGACTGATTTTGTGCACAGACTGATTTTGAGGGATAAATCTAGAAGTGGGGATGTGCAGATCCTCATCATAAAAAGATACCTTACTGTTCTTGATGTTTCTGCAGGTCAACATGGTTCATGATACGTGGGGAAAATATACAACCTGGGCAGCACATAAAGGGCATCTTAAAATGGGCGTTCCTTTTTCTGCCATGTTAAATCCACATTTATGAACATGTTACTAACTTGGTGGAGTATATTATTTCCGCTACTGTAATAAGTCCTGAAAAAAGTTCAGAAGGCCAAGAAGTGTTTAGTCCTATTGGTGTGGGCATACATTTGACAATAAATAAGGATTTAACTTACAACATCAGTTAAACCAATAGGGTGAAAAAGCAAGGCAAATTAAGGTGCAAGGTCTAAAAGCATTTAGTTCTCTTTTCTGTTCTGCATGAACTTCTTAAAAGTTTGATCCAAAATTTCAATTAGTGGGATAAATATGAAGCTGTTATTAAAGAAAGTTTTGTGTTAGCTGCTATACTATTTCATTATTTTCTTAAATTATAGGTGAGATTAACCTTCCAATGTGTGTGCACACTGTACAGGTCCGATTTCAGCTCAGTGTATGATTTTCTGTGACATGTTCTCTCTTCTTGCTGTGTTATTAAAAGTAGTTTTAACAGAATCTTTAAATTACTTTTTTGGGGACACACACACCTCACTTTATAGTACTTGTTTTAACTTGTACAGCTTTCATTTCTTTAGCAGTGAAATAAAATGTTTCCAATTTTCAGTAAGGTGTAGTTGCCTTAGAGGTAGCAGGAACACAAAATTCTGAAGCTGGTCATCCTCCTTCTTCCCGGCATTAGTATAAAATCACAACTCTGATAGTAGACCATCAACTGCTTTCTTGTCCTTAACCACTGTTAGAGTTACCCACTCATTTCCAGGCAGAGCCTTTTCAGAAATAGACTGAAGAACATACCGCTCTACCTGACTCTACTGCTTCTGTGAAAGAAGTATGGAAGGTGACATTTTGAAATGTTATGTATTTGTTGTTTGAAGTCAAGTTGTAGCTTATTGCTGCTGATGTTAATGGATACAATTCCAGGAAATTTCCCATCTGATTCCAGCTACAATAGAAGAATTATTTTACCCACCTTTTGTTTCATTAAAATTTCTGAATCACAGTGCCTTCATGCAGAGGTCTGCTGCATTGGCTGTTCCTAAACAGTTATTGTTGTAAAAAAAAAAATCATGTCTTTGTTGTGTGTATTGCCATTGACTCATTTTGTACTTGATTTTAGAAACTACTTAGGTAGATTTTACTTAGGTTCTGAATGTGAATTACTAGCCTTTATATACAGCCCATCCACACTGGCTCCCCTCCACAAATCTATGATCAAGAAGCATTTATTTTTCCAAAGATTAATGCATCTATCTGTTTGTCCATGGTATCGTTCCTTTAATGTATAATTACTTGATGCTGGAGGTATGAATGCTTGGTTCTGTCATGTCATACCTCACCCTGGAAGGAGCCTGTGGCTGCCTAATCCTCTGCTTGCCCTGTCTTCATTCCTAGGTTTTCTTAGGAAAGAGTCAGAGTTACTTGAAATTTGCCAATGAAGTTCCCCTGTATGCTTCAGTCTCTCCAGCGTCCTTACAATGCTCTCGCTGTTCTCTAAGAGTAGTAGATTACAGAATACAGTAGGGGGTTGATTTTTTTATCTTCTCTGTCAGTAATATTACTCCATTTTATATATAGTTGTGTTCCATCAGGATTACTTACCAGATTTTTATTATTTTTTTCTAAAGTTTCTTTCCTTTTGGTCACTAGGTGAACCATTATCCCTCTCTGGTCTGCAATAGTCACTTACTTATTAGAGAATAAAAACTCTTTTTGCTGATGATGATTTTTTTTTTTTCTTTAGAAACAAAAAAGGCTTCTTCACTGATTCAATTATGGTAGCTCTTTCTAGTTACATCTTTTTATAACGCGTTTCCATAATTTGAGCTGTTAAAAATACCTTCTTTCCTGCTGTTTAACCTCAGTAAGCAGCTAAGCCCCACACAGCCACTCGCTCACTCCTCCCAGTGGGATGGGGGAGAGAATCAGGAGAGTAAAAGTGAGAAACCACATGTGTTGAGATAAAGACAGTTAATAAAGCAAAACTGTGCATGGAAGCAAAGCAAAATCAGGAATTCATTCACTGATTCCCATCAGCAGGCAGATGTTTAGCCATTTCCAGGAAAGCAGGGCTCCATCATGTGTAACGGCTACTTGGGAAGATAAACTCTATAACTCCAAATGTTCCCCATTCCTCCTTTCCCAGGCTTTTATTGCTGAGCATAACATCTTATGGTATGGAATATCCCTTTGGTCAGTTGGGGTCAGCTGTCACAGAATCACAGAATTTTCAGAGTTGGAAGGGACCTCTAGAGATCATCTAGTCCAACTCCCCTGCTAAAGCAGGATTGCCCAGAGCACATTACTCAGGACTGCATCCAGGCGGGTCTTGAAAATCTCCAGGGAAGGGGACTCCACAACCTCCCTGGGCAGCCTGTTCCAGTGCTCTGTCACCCTCACCGTAAAGAACTGTTTCCGTGTATTTGAACGGAACTTCCTGTGTTCTAACTTGTGCCCATTGCCCCTCGTCCTGTCACTTGGAACCATTGAAAAGAGCCTGGCTCCATCCTCCTTCAGCCCACCCTTTAGATACTTGTATGCCATAATAAGGTCTCCCCTCAGCCTTCTCTTCTCCAGGCTAAAGAGTCCCAGCTCTCTCAGCCTTTCCTCATAAGGGAGATGCTCCAAGCCCTTAATCATCTTAGTTGCCCTAAGTTGCCCTTAGTTGCCCTGTCCTGCTGTGTCTCCTCCCAACTTCTTGTACAACCCCAGCCTACTCGTTTGCAGGACAGTGTGAGATGCAGAAAAGGCTTTGACATTGTGCAAACATTGTTCAGCAGTAGATAAAACATGGATGTGTTATTAACACTGTTTTGGTCACAAATCCAAAACGTAGCACCCTGTGAGCTGCTATGGAGAAAATTAACTCTATCCCAGACAAAACCGGTACCCCTATCTTGACAAAGCATAACTGGCCATTCCGTGTTTTGTTGTTTATTTGTCTCCTTTTGCTCTTTCAGTCTATAATTTTAATTCAGAATGGTTGGACTCATCCGTTTCTGAACTTTTGCTGTTTTCTGTGAGCTGATTAATAGGCTTCTGTGTCACTTGGTCAGCATTAACTCTGCCTCACTGAGCTCATCTACTTCAGACACCGCAGCTGAATCTTTTTAAAGGACATGGGAGCATTGCTAAAATAAATGAGGCAAACAAGCAGTTCGCTATCTGCTCCCCTGTCCAAGGAAAATGTAAATTACATCACTCAAATTAACCTTTTGGAGGAAAGATTTTATTTCAGAAGATCTCAGAACAAAAAAGAAAGAAATTCCTAAAATTTGTCTTTATGCTACTTATTCTGACCATTGGAATATTGGTATTATTTAATAAAGCAAAAAAGCCCTTTCAACATGACTAACAAGATTGTAAACATCTTGTATCTAATCTTAAAGAATGAATCAACACATGTGGAAGAATTTTCTGGATCGTGCACTGGAAAAAACAGCTATCTATACTTGGCCTACTTAAAGGCACAGACTCAATTTCTATAGGAGCTTGAAAAATCACAGGGAGTTTAGTAAAAGGGACACCATTTTTTTTGTTCCAAGATCTGTGAATAACCATGTCTGTTAATACTGTTAGAGCTCTCAACAGGAAAGTGGCAACTCTGTATCTCACAAAATTAAGTACAGCAGTTGTAGGTCTACTGAAAGTTGCTTTGACATGGCCGGAAAGAGGCCAAAAGGAAGATGAACACAGAAGGGAAGAGTTGAGCCAGGAGTTCTGCAGAGACAAAAATTAAATTTGCTAGTTTTGGGATTATCTTTTCATATCATTACAACCAATGTTAGGTAGTAGAAAACTTTCGTATTGGAGCTTGCAGGTTTATAATGTTTAAGCATATTAAGCTCTTAGAATAGTTTCTACGTATTCTGGCTAAATGCTTTTCTGGTCATTCTAGATTTTTGTGCAAGTAATACCTTGCAGTACTAATTCTGCTTTACACTCCTTCAGTCTCTTCTTTATAACCAATGTCTTTGCAGAAAAGTGATTTACTAGGGAGAAAATTTATTCTGGATTCCAGTGAGGTGGTATTTCAGATAATCAAATAAGAATGATGCAGTGCTCTCCTGTTAGTTTCCAGTTAGTTGTTTCTTACATTACTTTTGCGTATTGTATCAGACGACTAACCAGTATCATCATCTTCTGTTGCTTTTCCTGCTGTTACTGTTTCCTTTGCAGGCTTTCTGTCTCTCAGTGCCATGGTCTGGAAGGCACAGCAAGAACTGAAGAAGGTGAAAAATGGCACAGCATAAGAAAAGCAGAGGTTTCAGCAGTCGTTATTTCTGTATTTGGATCATTGCTTGGCAGAACTCAGAGGTGTTAGTTCACTGCCTTTGCTGATTGAAACATCAAGCATCCTGCTTTCCTGAAAGCAATGCTACCAACAGAAAAGTTGAGAAGTCATTTGTCAACATATATTAGCATGACTTAAAATGACACCAGGTGTAGTCTTAGAATTGCTGCACTGCACAGCAGAGCAGTTATCCCTGTGGTAATGGGGTACTTAAAGTTGTCCTGTTCCATGAGTGCCCAGTAATGAGTAGTCTGCTGGTTAAGTACATGCCAAGACTTTCATCAAGTACTCAGGCCGGCAGGTCTCTTAATTTCAAAGTGTTTTCTCTAATAATAATAAGAAAAAGAAAAGTGATACATTCAAGCATATGAATTAGGTAGCTCTGGAAAAAAAGAAACCAAGATAAAAGGCAATAATTAAAAATTAAATTATGGCTCAAAGTGGAATGTTAAGAGCCACTCATTGGGACACTATCACAGGTAACCCGTGATTTCTAAAGCACATAACCTCAGATATTTAAGGACACATAGTTAAATCTATTTGTATTAATGAATGGTTTACTTGAGGGAAACAGAACTGAACAACTTTCAAATCACTTCAGCATAAATGGAAGTCAGTAGTTTACTAGTGTCTCAAACTGGGCACTGGTGTTTCCTTTATGACTATTTGTGTTCAGTTGTTCTCTCCGTTGTTTCTTCTGCAGAGCCAAGAAAAATAACAAAAAAGCTGCTGTTTCTAAACAAAGACCTATAGTAATTCAATGAAAAATGTTCTGAAATTGTCTCTGTACTCTAGACTGACAATAGATGAAATCAGTTATGGACTAACTTTAAAAAAAGGCTTGTGTTAAACACAGGTGAAAAAGAGGGAAATAACAAATATGGATGTTGCAATTATGGCTTTTGGAAGTTTTGCACAAACTTAGAAAGATTAGAAAAGAATTATACTTCTATTATATTCTCTGCTGGAGCACTTTATTTCCAAGAGTAATGCCCCACATATGCAGGAACAGTTTTGAGGACCTGTGTTGTCAGTTGTGCTGTTTGGTATGATGGAGAAGTTCCCGCTTAGCAGGGATCATCAGCCTTTGTGATTTCTGTTCTTACTTTCTTTGAGTACCTTTTACCAAATAGATTAGTAAGACCTTCGTTTTGTTGGCAGTACTAGTAGTTTGGACAGCTAATGTGTTTAATAAGGACGTGCTGCTTTAACAAAGGCATTTTTATTATGAAAACTCGCAGATGACACTTCTGATTTATGAAGGTGTAGTTCTAATTTCAGAGCCAGTGTAGGCAATGGCTGTTGTTTCACTGGAATATGCCAAATAGCATGTCCCCTCTCTTGAAAAACAGAATAAGCATGTCCCGTGTTTACTTGTATCACAAATTACAGCTGCTTACTATCTTCTTTGCAGTAGTAGTTAGCCTCTACAGGTTACTTTAATTCAACAATTGCCTGATCAGAAGCTATATTTCATGTTGGGAGACTTTGTCAAGTAAATTGCTGTTTCTCAGCATCATCAGATCACTTCTACAGGAAAGCTTGTAAGTTCTTTGGGCAGAACTTTCAAAGCAACAGAAGAATAAAAACAAAACACCTCAAAAGCCCTGAGGAGAAGGACCTGTGTGTGCTGATTGACAAGAAGCTCAACATGAGCCAGCAGTGTGCGATCGCAGCCCAGAAGGCCAACTGTATCCTGGGTTGCATCAGAAGTGTGGCCAGCAGGTCAAAGGAGGTGATTCTGCCCCTCTGCTCCACTCTCGTGAGACCCCACCTGGAGTACCGCATCCAGCTCTGGAGTCCCCAGCATAAGAAGGACGTGGACCTGTTGAAGCGTGTCCAGAGGAGGGTCACGAGGATGATGCGAGGGCTGGAGCACCTATCCTGTGAGGAGAGGCTGAGAGAGTTGGGGCTGTTCAGCCTGGAGAAGAGAAGGCTCCAGGGAGATCTTATTGCGACCTTCCAGTACCTAAAGGGGGCCTACAGGAGAGCTGGGGAAGGACTAGCGCATGTAGTGATAGGACGAGGGGGAATGGCTTTAAACTGGAAGAGGGCAGGTTCACATTTAACATTAGGAAGAAGTTTTTCACTTTGAGGGTGGTAAGGCACTGGAACAGGTTGCCCAGAGAGGTTGTTGAGGCCCCATCCCTGGAGGTGTTCCAAGGCCAGGCTGCACGTGGCCTTGGGCAACCTGGTCTCATGGGAGGTGTCCCTGTCTTTGGCAGGGGGGTTGGAACTCAGTGATCTTCAAGGTCCTTTCCAACCTAAACCATTCTGTGATTCTATGAAAATGCATTATTTGCTTGTACAGTTGTGACATCCTCAGTATAGCTTTATGGAAGAATTTCTAATCAGAACACTGATGAATGTGATGCTGAGTTTTAGTTCTCTTTTATATTCTTCATTACAAAGTTGTCTCCAGTGGCTTTTTGCTACTTTTTTGAGGAAAAACCCCAACCCCACCTGCCTCCTACCCTGCACCCCCCCAAACCAAAACCCACAAAACCCCCCACCCAATTTGGCAGGGTATGGTGCAATTATAATGTAAGTCTCTACCAGCTCTCTGTTAAAAATCAATTGTAATTTTTAACTGAATCTAAATTTACGTAGTAGAACAATATGCCTCCGATACCAAACTAGATATGAACTTCTGATACTAACTAGAATTCAAGCCAGTTCATGAAAGCCTTCTTTCAATGCTGGATTGTTTTCAGAAACTGATTTTGTTAAAGAATCTTTAGAAATATATAGGTTTAGGATTCAATATGAAACCTGAATTTATATACGGTGGTTTCCAGCTCTGAACTTGAATACTGAGCAACTGGCCAATAACATTGTTAAGAATATTAAGCATAACCAGAAACCATGAAGACCGTGAGTTCCTTTCAGACGGATTCTGTATTCCTCACTAATTTACGTAGTCCTAATCATATACACTTTTAAGCCATTTTTCACATCTGTAACTGGCAAAGAATTTTGATTTGAAAATTTAAGTATGGTATGATGTTTAATAGACATAAAATACTGCACACAAGATTGCAGTTAAAATCAGCTCACTAAAAATCTGTAAATTACTGTCCATAAATGTGCAGTAGTTTTTTATGTCCTAAATTTGCTGAAGATAAGAATTGTTGGTGTTGATTTCAGTAAGTCCAGCATAGCAAACCTAAAGGAATATTACATTGTTGGTAGTCGTTACATTAGTATGGGTAATTTAACCTCTTTTATAACTTCAAGAGGGAATAACTGAACGTCTGTGCAGTACCTTCTGTGTTGAAATTTCACAGTGTTAAATATGAAGGAAAAAAGAAGTCGCTGTTGCCTGGGACTCGTAATACCTCATTTCCTTTTCTGCTAGGGATCTATATAGTATGAGTTCAGGTATACTGCTTCATCTCTGTGTAGATCTGTTTCCCAGGAAAACAAAGCTCCCGTATATGTATGTGGCAGCTTGGAATTAGATCTAACAGAAAGAGTAAGAGGACTCTGATTTTAATTAAGGCATACAAATAAATAGTGATCTGGGAGACATTGAGATATTATATGGACATTCTTGAACTGTCACCAGGGTCTTTCAAAGTATGCAAAAATCTTGGAAACATTATTGAAAGCAGTTCTGCAATCTAGAGATCAAAATTATCTGTGTTGCATTTTTGAGCGGTATTATTTCTCATTCAATGCTTTTCCCCATAAGGAAATTGAACTTTCAGAGGAGATGTCAAAAGTAAAATCCCGAAGAAACACATAAGGGTACCTAAGGATAACAAGTTGTGTGTATACTTAGGCAATTAAATAACAGGAATTGACTTTCAGATCACTCACCTCACACCTTCAATAATTGTAGCAAATAATGGCAAAAGAAATCATCAAAAAACTTGTTGCAAAACAAAGGAGGACAATAAGCAGGTTTTGTTTCCTAATACGAACAAATTCTTCCATCAGAAATAACCTCTTTTTTATCTTTCAAAAAGGTGAACACCATTGGGGAAAACAAAAAGCTAGAACTGCTGCACTTTGCTTCTGTAAATTAATTCCTGTGCCAAGACCTGTTCCCATAAAACATGCTTAGGCCCAGTCAGATTCTGAGTGTGCAGACTTGATATAAATTAATACAAGACATGCATTTGAAAATAGGAATGTACACCTAGACAGAAATTTACTGATCTGGAATGTGTACACCTGGATTGATGGTAAAAAAAATCAAACCGCTATTGTTTTCAGTATAATGAAAAATATCTTAGTATGACATAATATATTGTTCAGCCTGCAATGGCTGAATTGAAGCATACTTCTTAAAATTGTATAGGGATATATTCGTATAAGGATAAACCTTCTCCGCAGCAAAGAAATCAATAAATAAAGCATGTATGTGGTGTTATGAATTCTGCTTTTCCCTTTTCTTACACACAACAGGGAGAAAAATCCAGAATATTTACTGCTTAATTTGTAAGGTCTTTTGAAATAAGTGATGCAGATGGAGTAGTCCCTGTCCAAATGAAGTGACTTGAGAATTGTGGGACTGTGACTCCGTCATTGGAGTTTGTGATGTTGCACAACAGTCCACAGTCTATAAACCTGCACAATTTTCATTCATATGCATGATAATCATTTAAGTGTTTTCATTATGAGAAAATACCTGGATTCAGCATGCGTATTCTGGCTTTCCACTTTTCAGTGTTACACAGAAATTCAGCGGAAACCGATAAGTAGGCTATTCAACTATAAAGCTAGTTTAAAAGTTTATTTAACCATTGCTGTATTATTAAATACCTGAGTCATTAAGACTTGAATGGTGAAGAAAGGTGATGAACATCTGGGTGTGCTGGATATGCCACGTGGTTTAACCTTTCTTTAGAATATGTCACTTTGGTGCAGAAATTACAGAGTCTGCTTCGTGTGATTATGAGGATTCTTCTGCCTCACATAAAGCCTTTGAACATGGGACTGGCAAGAGATGCATGTTTTCTTTTTGATAAGTTGAAATTTACCATGAAAAATCAACACAATGAAGCAAACTAGAGTCTTCAGCTAGTAATGAGTCCTTGTATCTTTAATTTTTTTTTGTTTGTTTCCTATGTGGTTGGAGTTCCACTGTTCAGGAAAAATGCGTAAGCACCAACCCAGAATATTTCTCTTCTTATTGGTTTGAGACTTGGTAAAACATGGTTAATATTCTGCACACAGCTATTATGTTTCTTTATTATTTTTCTTTATTATTTTTCTTTTCCACAGAAAAATTAGTGTTTCCTGATTGCTCTAATGTTGTTCTCTGTATAAATGAATAGTATTTTTAAATGGTTTAAGGACAATTTGCATGCAATAGCAGAACTTCTAAGTGTATTATGGAAGCAATGCCAAACCCTGCTGAGCCATTTCTCCTTGATGTAGACAGAAATACTCCATTTCTCACTGATAATTTTAGACGTAGCACATAAAAATGCTAACTTTTCACTCTGTTACTGGAATGAAATCCCATTGAAAGATTTCTGTCGCAAAACATTTACTTTTAGTGTAATTGTATTAATCTAAACTAAATTTAGATCAATCAAATGATCATCTTACATGTCAGAAGGAGGACATCCTTAACCAACTGAAGTAGTACATTTTAGAGATTGACAGTGATTTTTAATAAGATCTTAGTATGATTTTTATCTGACCTATCTTTCAATTTTATCCTAGGGAAAGATGATGTCGTGGGATGATACAAGCATCAGTAGGTGTTAAAAGTTGATTTTAGTAGTTTTAACCTAAAACTAACTTAGAAGCATTTCAATTTATGCACTCACCTGCTGTGTTTCAGGTCATTAGTCATCATTATTGTATTTTGAGCTGAATCAGAAGTTAGAGCTAAATCAGGACAAAGTAAAATATATGGTTTCTGACAGTCTTGCTATGATAATTTATCCTTTTTTCTATTTCCTGCAATGAGAAAATAGTCATTTTCTTCTGAATACATTGTACAAGATGAAAATTTTGCTTCTGATATGTCAGGTAGACAGATCTAATGTTTTTCCCTGGAACCTTGAAATGCAACAGGTAAGATTTGGTTCTAGCACACTTTTAGCCTTAGTCAAGGCCCTTCTGTGCAATTTTCAGAGTTAATAGTCGTCTGCTGTTTCTAATTCCAAGTGCTTGGCAGCTTGGAGGACGAGAATATTAGCATACTTTCTTTCCTTCATTTCTTCATTGTTAAAATATATTTTGGTGTTTTGCCTCACTGATACAATACTTGCTTAGGTTGTTTTGGTATGACGTTTTGTTGTATTCTGTGATTTTCTCTACTTCCATTAGATTAAAATTACAGATAATAGAAATAATTTTTATAAAGCTAGTTTTAAAGTTAAGAAAATGCAAATGCCTTGAAAACTATCAGTGCAATATAACTTTCTATTATCAGTAATCACTGGGCCTCTCAGCAGGATTGAGATCAAATATGCCAGGTGCTGCTCAGACATACATGTATATATTTCATCAAAATAAAATTTAAAATACGAATACTCTTTTTCTCCTGTCAGGTCCATGTGGGTCTTTACACAATGCAGACTCCCCATCAACTTCAAGAAGTTTAATATCTTTTTGTTATTCTGAATTTCCAGCATCATAAAATAGTAGAATACAGAAATATAATTAAGTAAAATTGAAACATGCTGCTTCATAATTAAGTGCATATTTATCTAACCTGCCTCAGATTAATCATTTTTTAACATATTTTTATAGAATTTTTGTTCAAAATGGTCTAGTTAAACGGGATGTCAGTGTGTCTGTTACAAATGGTACTGTATGTGTCTCGTTTATACCTTGACAGTAATGCATTTATGGGAAACTAATATGTTCTGTCTCCATGCTGCATGACAGAAACCATATAAACACACATTGCCTGTTTGTAGTTTATATGGAAACACGGTGCCTCTCTTTCCTTAGAACAGTGAATAATGTTTCTTCCACAAATCATTCAAAAAGAACTAGAAAGGGAGTCTAAATTTCATGACTGTCGTATTTTTACCTGCCACTGATGCTGTGCAAATGGAGCACCCTAACTAATGCAGATGCGGCAGAGAGACTATATGAGGTTTTTGGCAGGCTTTTTCCTCTTCTTGAGGAATTTGGTCTATAAACGAGTTCCCCATTTGGGAGAAGCTGTAATAGGTAGTTAATATCATGCTTCCATTTTTCATAAGCTCTGGATAAATTTGGGCTATGTAATAGCTTGTCTTGCAGAGCAGAGGACTGCATTTTTCAGTGATGTGTTAACTGCCAGTCTTTTAAAAATCATTTGACAGTTCAAAAATATTTCTGTGTTAGATACGAGTTTCTGTAGATAATGTATCTTCATTATTGCATAATGTTTGTCCCTGAAATAATTTAAACGTACTTGATTTATTTAGGAGTTTTTCTTTGGACTAGGTTCACTAATTAGTTTTGCCTTCTGCCATCATGGGGTGTGTCTGCCCTAGTGTTATTGTTTGGATTGGGAGTGTGATTTTTTTTGGTAGCAAACCTCATAGCTGTCTCCAGATGCTATTCTTTGCTTCAGCCCAGCTGCGCACAGCAGTCTGAGGACTGATGACTTTATTGAGGCTGAGGTGAATTACATCCAATTCTGGACAGTCAGATGCTTGGGCCATCTTAAGACCAAGGGTAAAGTGTAGTTCCTTGAAATACAGGAGGTGTGGATTATTTTGCTGCACAGATTCACTGCAATACTTGTTAAAGTAGTATAGGTAGTGTGTACAACTCAGACCTGATGATGTTGAAGTCAGAGGAAGCTTATTAATGCCCATGACTTTGGTGATCTCAGGAGATTAATTTTTATAGCACGGTTTCATTTAGAAGATAAACTTACTGAGATCAGGTCTACCAAGTATCATTGTGTTCTGGTCACATGAACATATGCAGCATAACTGCTCTGTTGCAGTTCAGTGCTTCTGTCTCAAAAAAATTAACTCATTCATTGTTAACAAACTCACTCATTTTTAAGACTACCTGTGCTTTTATTTTTTTGGTAAACTCTTTGAATGTCATGTTTGGATTTTTGTTTTGTTTTAAGCTGTATCATGTAGAATTTGGTAGCACTGGTGCCACCAGAAGCTTTTTTTGAGGCTTTACATCAGCATGACTTTTCTTTGCCATCTCCCATATCATGCAATGGCACCTAATCTTAGTGCTTAATAGTTAAGTTAAAAGTACTTGTAGTAAGGAAGCAAGAATGGTGTGTGGCAGAAATAACAATTCCTCCCATAAAGGCTGTTCTGTTTTCTCTAAGTTAAGAGAACTGGGCTTTGCCCATCTTCAGCTGAGTCATGATTCATCTATGAACAGCAAAGATCATCTGACACAGGAACTCATAAATACATACAATAACTGTTTAAGACTACATGATCCAGCACTCTTTTTGATGAGAAATAGTTACGGACAATAATAAGCCTGTGGAAGTGAATGATAGTGTGTTCATTGTAGAGGACATAGCAGAATTCCTGGAAAGTTTTAGTGAATTTACAGATTTTGTTGTGTGCTTCGCCCACAATACAAATCATATGTTTTCAACTCTTTTTCATGTGGCTAAACTGACTTGGCTAATCATGCAAGTAAAATAAAGGATGTGTGAAATTATTTTGAGGATTTATACTCACTCCAAGGCCTTGGACTGTGTAACTAGTGACTGGTGAAATGGAAAATAGTACTAGTAAAACTGCTATTTAGTTTATATACTCATAATCCAAGAGCTGTAGTATTTTCTCCTTTAAAAAATGCTGGTGATAACTTGGCAACAAACTGAAGAATTTGGATAATTCTTAATTAGCTGTCAAATTGCTGTAGATACATTGCTTAACATAAGATACGAATGAGTGTAGGAAGACCTTCATACTTAAGTGTTATCAGGGAAAGAGTCAGGGGAATGCAATGATATGTCAGTTTGCTATTTTTTTTAGGGCTTCCTAATGTACCTGCAGAAATAAGATGTTATCACAGAACAAGCTACATTTTACCTCTTGCTTCAGATTGAGAAAGCTGCAAACTTAAATGAAAGCCATTTGCTTTATCTCCTTTTTGCCTAAAGCTTCTTAAGAATGACAGCTATATAATGAAAGAAATGGAAAAAAAAAGAAAAAATCAAATTTATAGTTTACTCTGTGGATACTCATTAAAATGAAATTGAAACACTGCTTTTTAATTAATGTATTCTGATGTATAGAAAACCTATTTTCTCTTGCCAGTCCACTAAGGACGACTGGCTAATTCTTAAATCTCTTAGAATGCTTTCATAATTAACCTGTCATGTTGGGTACTAGCACTGTGAAGCTGTATTTCAAGATAGGTTCATGGCATAATATGTCATTATAGTGTGTGTTTACAAAAACTATTTACAGAAATATTAAACTGGTGAAATTGCACTTCAATATGGGGCTTTTAAAATTATGGTTTCTAAACTGTGACATTCAATCCAGTCATTAAAAGAAGGCACTGAGATAAGCAGCAGATAAATTGGTTCTTAGGATTGTGTTTTATACCTCACTGACCACTTACTGTGTTTTTAATTAGGCATTGGCTGTGTATTTGGTAAGACAGTAACTGAAATAAACAATGCAAAGGTTATTTATGCTACTTTACATCCTTCAGATGGCAGTGCGAGCAACCAGAGATTCCTTCATAAGTGGAATAAGGCTCACCTATATGAAGAAATTGTGGCAGTGCCGAGAAACTGAGTATTTTGAGATTTAAGCATTTCATGAAACAATTAGGTTTTAATTATTTCATATAATAGTAGTAGAGCTGTATGAATACAGCAATTAAAAAGGAAACCATTCTTCCCTTTATCTTTCCATGAAAATGAGAAATTATGATTCCAATCAAGCCTAAAAACATTGATTTCCATTGGATTCTTCTTTTTATGTTATTGTTTATCCTTCCTGTTATCCTTTCTCTTCAGTTTGGGGCAATGTTTTTTTTTAGTCCTGAAGCATTTTACTGCAAAACTGCAAGACTTATCTATATATTTTTTTAACCCATTAAGTCAAACTACTGCTAAAAAAAACAACCTTAGAGTACAAACAAGACCCTAAAATAATGTATTACACTAATTTGTGTTGTAAAATTATAGAGCTGTCATATACCTTGGATTTGTTTTGAAATACAAATTTAGATAAGAGTTGAAATAAGCATTATCTGCTAAGGAGATGAAGTGGCCAAATGGGCCTTCTAGTTTTACTGTAGGGTCACAACGTAAGGATGGAACAGTTGGAATACAAGATTGAGAGATGCATAATGTTGGAAAAATCTGAAGTTACAATTGCACATAACAGCTTCTTAGAATGATTTATTGCCTTGAGCTACAGCTGCTAGAACTTCAAATTTGCTTCTTGTAAGTTATATAAAAGCATAGCTGAAATTATGAAACATTTACAAATGAACCAGCTTGGCAAGGAGAAAAATGAAGAAATGCAATCCCATATTGTGTTTTTCCCCTCTCATTCTTTTTTTTTTTTTTCTCACAACTCGGTACAAGTGATCCATGTGGTAAAAATCTGATATACTGAAACTGCATTTAACTATGACTTCTTTTTTTGGATTTATATTGAACTACATGAGCTTTTCCCCCAGATTCTTCATGTTTGCTTAGACATATTTATATGGATTTACTGATGTTCTATATCTCCCTTAGTCATTACCATCTTCTAGCCGTTTCTGAGAATTGATGGAATCGAAGAGGCACAAATCAAATATAAATACATAATTTAGTTAATGAGTGTGGTGGGATGGGGGAGGGCATGGAGGACTGAAATTGTGTTCTAAATCAGCACAAGATTCAGCATTTCCTGATTAAAATCTTGCATGGAGAAATATTTGGGTTAAATTTAAAAATAATGCTGGAAGAGTGGTATAAATTACTTGAAGAAGATTGAAGCAGTAGGCTTGGATTCTCTTTACACCTCCACTGGTGGAATGACAAACTACGCAGGAGCTATGGTGGCTTAATATCAAAACTGAACCCAAATAATTAAACAAATTTTTCAAAGCTTAGCATTCAGTTCCAGGCTGCCTCTTAAAAGTAGTTATAAATCAAAGATTAAGGTACATTTTACCAACAGTATCTTGTTTGGTTTTTTTTTTTTATTTATTTTTATGTGTTGTAAATAATTGACTCTTAGTACTTTGGACTGTTCCAGGAATATAATCTGACTAATAAATCTGGTAACTAGAATTCTGGGAAAAATCATAGTTTGCCTTGATGAAAAAAGAATCCAGAATAATTATAAAAGGAATAATCTGTACCATAGGAAAGCCATGAGAAGTAAGATTAAATTTGAATTGTCCTTTACCATTTTGCACTTTTTTATTCCTAAATGAACATTCAGGAAAATAAGAATATGTCAAACACATTAAAGTGAATAGTAGAAATTGAATCATAGAATGATTTGGGGTTGGAAGGGACCTTCAAAGATCATCTAATCCAACGTCCATGATGTTTTTTAATAGATCAGGTTGCTCAAAGCCCCATCAAATGTTACCTTGAACACTCCCAGCGACAGGGCACCCACAACTTCTCTGGCCAACCTGTTCCAGTGTCTCACCATTGTAAAGAATTTCTTCCTCGTGTCCATTCAAAATCTACCCTCTTTCAGTTTATAACAGTTGTGCCTTGTCCTGTCACTACAGAACCTGGTAAAAAGTCTCTGTCTTTCTTATAAGCCCTCTTTATGTATTGAAAGGCTGCAGTAAAGTCTCCCTGGAGCCTTCTCTTCCCCTGCCTGAACAACCCCAACTCTCTGTCTGTCCTCACAGGAGAGGTGCTCCAGCCCTCTGATCATCTCTGTGGCCCTCCTCTGGACACGCTCCAACAGGTTCATGGCTTTCCTGGGCTGAGGACTCCAGAGCTGGATGCAGTACTCCAGGTGGGGTCTCACCAGAGCTGAGTAAAGGGACAGAATCACCTCCCTCAACCTGTTGGCCACATTTCTTTTAACACAGCCCAGGATATGATTGGCCTTCTGGGATTTGACTGCTTATTGCCGGCTCATGTCCAGCTTTTCATCCACCAGTACCTTCTCTACAGGGCTGCTCTCAATGCATTCATCCCCCAGTCTGTACTGATATCTTGCACCTGGCCTTGTTGAACTTCATGACATTAAATTGAGAAACTATATTCAAGCATTGTGTTATTTTTAGATGTAAATACAATTTGCAGTAATTTTAAGAAATCTGTACAAGAAGGAAGACATGTTTATGATTAAAAACATAAAGTCCAGTTGACATTTTGAAAGAAATGCCTTCTGCAGTCTTGTTTGGCAAGAATACACATCGCACCAAATGTGACACTGACGGTAATTTTGTCCTCTTAGAAATGAATTCGGGAGTTATGCACAGGACTACAATCCTCCTGATTTCCAGAACAAGATTTCTGACTGTTTTTTAGCAGTTCAGTCAATGTTTTAAGTCTTCGGGGAAGGTGGGGTAGGGGGTGTGTCTTTTTTTTTTTTTCGGTGCTGGAACCATAGCTAGTTATGTGATATACCTGTCCCTGTACATTGACAGGGTAACGTGGTCCCTGTCCCAAAGAACTTAAATCCGTGAAATCTGCTAGACAGTTAGCTCTAATTCCATACATAACCAGAGATAATTCTTTATTTCTCTACTGTCTCATAGAGTGTATATGTTGGATCAACCTAAACACTTTCAGATGGAGGTGGCACCTAAAGAAAGGTTGAAGCACAATGGAAAAATTTAGTTAGCAGAATTAAAAAAATGTGATCAGGTAGAACAATCATATAGATATGTACAGAATAAAAGAATCTTGCTTCAGTGTTTTAGACCAAGGAGGTGGTTAACAATAGAAATCTTCAAAAATATCTTCTTTTTTTATCATTGAAATGTTAAAAAAAAATAAATCTCAAACATGGTAGACCTACCATATTCTGAAGAAGAGTTCTTCAGTGTGGAAAGGAAATGATTTTCATGGTTCGTTGAGGCAACTTTATTAATTTTATGGTGACTACAGAGGTCTATAAGAGGGAACTTCTGAGTTGTAGTTGTTTAGATCTTCCACCATAATTCCAGCCCTTACTAAATCCCTATTTTTCCTAAAACTTTTTTAAAAAAAAAAAAAAAGAAAGCTCAAAGCATAACTTATCTTTCCCTTAATGCACATACAGAAGTTCAAGACTTCTTCAAAATGTAATTCAACTTTCTTATTCTAACCAGTCTATTTCATTTTACAGTGAATGCTACTCGGGTACTTCATTTTGCAACGTAGATGGTGATGGGTTTTATAGCATCTTTTTCGTATTTCTGGTTTCTGATACATCTTAGTAAAGATTAGGAGCAATTTATTAAAAGCTCAAGATTTCTCAGACCCACAATATAAAACTAACGGTGTTTGATCTTACTCTGGATTTCTGTTGCACTGTTTTAGAATATTTTTTTTATTTTACCTTTTAAATTTTAGACACTTATACTGCATACCTTGGAATGCTAAAGGAAAAAATTTAAAATAATTTTCCATTTTTATTTGCTATGTCTCTTACTTGTTCCTGTGTAAAGAAGTAGAAGGCAGGCAGAGAATTTTTATGTGTCTGAAAGCACAGCTTTGAAGCATTGATGGCATTGCAGAATATGCAAGCCATTCATAAAATCTTGCAGACTTTTTAGCCTTTCATGATATTTCTTCTTTTCCCCCTGAAGGTGTAACATTTGAAGTATTGATCCAAATTCTGAGCTGAGAAGAATATCATAATTTCATTCTTCTTTGCCATACCAAGTAAATGCCAAGATTAATATGTACTGGTTTGTCATATCTGTTAACACTGAGAGTTCAAGAAAAGTTGTCTCATTCTTTTGTGCCTAAATTCCCTATTGAACTGAGTGGAAATACCACAAGACTATGCTGTTGAATATACCAGTGATGTAGTAAAAATAGGTATGAATTTGAAGAAAACTTTATTACAGCAAAATTTACAAAATTTATATGTAACAGCAATAAACTCCATCACAGAATGCATCAAAGAAACCATTGTGCCCCAGAGAAAAAAAGTTTATCTTTAAACACTACTTTAATGAATAAATATTGTAAGGAAATGTGGATATTCTGAGCTCAAAATGTAGTGCTAGCGTTGTCTTCCATTTGAGTTACTCGAGGATCTTGGATCTGAAGGAATTCACCTGAGTGAGGTTTTCCACACAGATGTAAAGACATGACTCTTTGGATCTCTGCATAATTTAGTCTCTGAGTGGTACTAAGGAAACAGAAACACACTCATGGTTGCAACCAAGAGTCTTTTCATGGCTGGGATTCAAGGAGTTTTCAAAAGAATCATGAGCTCTTTCCTCATATTTTATGACCAGTATGAGTAACTCTAGTGATCAAAAACTATCATGTAGTCAATCTTACATCATTAATTTTAGTATCAATGAGTTTTCTTTCTCTGGTTTCCTACAATACTTAATAGTACAAAAGACGAGGACTTTTTTCCCCAATCCTTGCTCATTTTGAAGATGTGGTATAAATTGAATATCACAACAAGTAAAACTATCCTGAGTACAAACTTGTGGAACCTGGTTCTTTTACCATAATTTTGAGGAAGATGTTTGGATAGGGCAGTGTTAGTTCTTTGACAGCGTTGTACTTAATATGGTCTGTTCGTCAAAGAGGTGAGGTAGTCAAAATCTGTCACAGTTTTACCTGTGAAAATGCAGTTGATTACAGAGGCAGGAGAAAGAGAAAGGAGCACAACAGATTAAAGTTACATTTTCTTGTGCTTTATGCCCCCGGACCCCTGTATCCAAATTAAAATAAAATAAAAAAAAAGACAGAGATAGGTTTGAGTGGCTGAGGTTTTATCTGGCTAGTCTTAATTCCTATAAGGCCAGAGTGAAACATATTTTTTCCTTCTACTTTTTACTCTATTATTCCTTCAAAATATTTTGCTTCCTATGGAGAGAGCAAGGCAGTAGCAGTTATTAGTCTGGATGGTGGTGAGGGATGATATTGAAAGTGATTTGAGTGACAACATTTAAGGAGAATCACAAAGATTTAACCAGTGCCTCTTTGCCTGCAGCTGTGCTGGCAAACTCTTAACTTGAAGTCTGTCTTGTAATATGTCAAGTTAAATTAATGGGCTTTAGTCCATTTGCAGGGACTGTGGACCAGAGGTCTCTAAGAAGGAGGACATAACACATGAGAAGGATACATTGGTATTCCTTTGGAAGCAGGTAGAAGGCAACAGGAGTGGTGGGTAACCAGGCGTAAGGGTCAATTTTGAACATGTGAAAGAGACCTATAAAGAAGCTGCCCAGCAGTAGTAAGGAGAGCATGGTAACTCAAAGAAGCTGAGTGCAGGCTTCTTCTGGATGCAGATTGTCTCATCTACCCCACTTTGATATCGATATTAGACATGCTGCCCTAAAAGTGAGTGAGGACAGTGTATTGCTTGGGCTCTGTTCTCATTCTGCTTCTGCTTTGTGCTTTGATTAATACCATGATTCATGGTACAAGAAGGTATACTTTCTGAATCTGTAGATGCCAAGAAGCTGGGAAATATTGCAGGTGTGCTGGGACTAGATTTCCAGCTGTTCTTAAAAAAAAGAAACAGGTTGAAAGAAGCACAGGACAGATCAACAGAGATGATTGCAGGGTACTGCACTTAGTCATGAATAGCCAACTATACAAACACAAACAGGCAGTTCTGTAGAAAAGGGCCATAGTGGATCATAAGCTTGAACAAGATTAATGAATAAAATACCTTTTTTGATGTATGAGCAGAAGACTAGCCAGCCAGTTATGTAAATAATCCTGCTTTCCTCAATGTATGTAATGTTTTTGGGAGGGATATGATTTGCAGATTTTGGCAAATACACATTAAGGAATGAAGCTTTAAGGAAGCACTGTAACGGTTTGCCAAGGGACATTGTAGTATTCTTGACAGTGGGTGTAAGCATAGCTAATCTTGCTTTAAGGCAGCAGAACGGGAAACATCACCTTGGAAGGTCCTTTCCAGTGTAACATTTTCAATTGCCAATAGTGTCACGCTTAGAAACATGTTTTCTCTTAACTCAGAAACCGTTTTCATTAGGTCCTTTCCCACAGTTCTCTTTTCCTTCCTCCATCTTTTCATAAACACTAAAAAAGTCCTTTTTTCCTAATGTTATGTGTGTGCTGAAGTTCTTTTAAAAGCTCCGTTCCCACTGAAGGTGATAAGTGGGTGCATGACTGAGTTGGTTTTGCAAGTTCCAAACATAATGTTGTAATAGTTCATAAAGGAAGATGAAAGTAGTGCGTCATAATATTGAAGGTCTTTTCCTAATGACTTCTTCCAACAGTTTTTTTGAAAAGGCAACTTTTTATTTTTATTATTTTGTTTATTTTTTTAAGGGGAAGATTCATCAGTAAAAAAGAGATGAGGAAGAAGAGTGTCTGGAATTCAGATTGCTTTTCAGGGTAATCATGGTGTTCAAGGGCCTTGATCCAAGGATGAATGACTAGAGTAACGTAAGGGACCTCACAATCTAAAAAGGAGGTTTATGGTCTTCCCTAAGATCAGGGGAACAGTACATATGCAGAACAAGGGCAGCTGGTCCCTAACCATGTGAGGTTAAAAATATGCATGTATTTATTTAGATGAAGTATCCATGCTTTTATATGAGTGGTAATGGTAATCTGGCATCTTTCTAAGGACCAAGATGGAAAAAGTACTTGAGCAAAAGTTAATCTTGGTTGCTGTAATCATGCCTTCCTTGGAACAATTAATTTACACAGCTGACAAAGGCATTTCAAAAAAAGTTTTAGATGTGCAACAACATTTGCATTGCTGCCAGGTTCTATGCCTGCCAGTTCTCTTGAGGCAAATGCCTCCACACTTTCTGTCATGCTACCTTTTTTTGTTTGGAAATGCTTGTGGGCACACTCTTAAAAACATACACTATTGTATTCTTTCAAATCCCTGACTAAAACTCTTCCTTTTCTTTGACAAAAGATTGTGGGGACAGGTAATCTGATAGAAGCCAAATCTGTGGTTATCTTGGGTAACAGTTTTTTCAGTTGCAATTGTTGAAATCTGTCCTTGTGAATTGTCTTAATCCTACAGGCAGGGACATTTTTCTCGCTTTTAGGAAGGACCTAGCACATGACATGACTAAATAAAGGTTCACAGCTGTAAATATTGTAATTCGTTACCTTTTTCCTGGAGAAATATGTATCCAGAGAATAAGGAAAAGAACAGACTTTTCAAAATCTTTATGAATATCTTTAGACTCCTGTTTGTGAGTCTAATCTGTGTGATTCTGTGTGATTTCATTGTCTCTATGATTGGTAGCATCGATCCCTTCTCAGCTCCTTTCATATCTGAATTTATAGTTCAAGCCTCAGCATTGTACGAAGCCTCAGCTTTCGTAATATTGCTTTAATCACACAGGGGCTCACTCTGCTTTACCTTATGGATTGTTATTTAGTTTATCCTAATATTTTTGTTTCTAACTTTTTCTCCCTCCGGGCTGCTGTGTTTTGAGTTGCTGCCTCTTCTGTTGCTGCCTCTTTCTCTCTTGCTTCTACTATAATGGAGAAAATAATTGCCTAGAGGGTTTCTGTACAAAACTGTTGTACTAGAGAGCTCTTTGTTTTCATTTATTTTGAAAAGTTCTTTATTTTTAAATAAGTTGCTGATTCACTTCAGTTGTTGGAGCCTGTTCAATTCAAGCTCAAAACAGTTGCAAGAGGAAATCTATAAATAGGATGTAACTGTCATAAACCAATTCACCAGCAGAAAAGTGTTATGCTGTATGTGGTTCGGAAAAATTAGTTTCTCTTGGGAATTAGATCTACTTTTATTTAAACATCAAGAATACCTCATTATTATATTACATTTTTATAATGAAGCTGGAAGAGTGTTGCCAGTTTAATTACCAGATTTACCCAAAAACACTATCTTTGCTCTTCTTACTAAAAAAAAAAAAAAGAAGACAGTCTTTCTATGGAGAAATGAAAGAGGCTTTTTACAAGACATTGACTGGATAACTTCATATCTGAAATTAGTTTTGACATCCTGTATGAACGCTGGACTCAAATTCTAGACTGTCACTTTGAAAGCCTCTTATACGTCATCCTCTGCATCTGTAAGTAGTTCATGCTTTGTAAAAGAACTTAATAGTCAGAAAAGGTTTCCTACTCTGCAATCTGCTTTTTGAAAGATCTACATCCAGTTCCCTTTCTTACTGATTAGTACAAATCAAACTTTGAATTTCAACTGTGTAAATCTGTGCTGCTTCTGTGCTATGTGTGCTACGATTCACCACAAGTAGAGTTTGGTCATAAGAGAACTCATTAGAAAGATCTGTTCTCCAAAGCAATGTATTTTTGCGTTCCAATTCTTTAGATTTTCATGGAAGCACCTTGTATAAACTTAATTTCCAGGTAAGGTTAAAAATCTGCCTGTTTCCCCCTGAAGCTGATAGGAGTCAACTGGATACCCTTTGAGATACCCTGAGAGTGTGCTAACATGCAGCCAATAAGTAGTGTGCTGATATTAACATATAGAGCAAAAGCCAAAAATGCTATAGATGCTTGAGCCTTCTGCTAGCTGATGAAGACATACTAGAAAAAAGCTGATTAAATTAAAACATAGAAATGGCCAGAAATATGATAAGTAAAAACATAGGCTAAATTCTTTAAAGAATGATTAAAAAAATATGGCAAAAGGGACCTAAGCTGCTTATGTTCTCATCTGCCACCTGTAACTCAGTCATTCTTGGGAAGCATTTAATCTCCAGCGATGGGAACAGCAGAACTTCCTTAAGGAGTCTAGTCCAGTACCCGTTTGTACTGTGAGAAGTTTCTTATTACCTTGAACACATATCACCGTTGCTGTAAAATAAGAGTTTTTCCTTTAATGCTGTAACTATTGTTTACTTTTTTGAGGGCTATTATCATGCAGCAATCTTGGATATTATTTCCTCTGGACTAAACCACCTCTTTATTCTGTTAATTTCCATTGACAGTGGTTCAGTTTCATAGTTCTTTCCTCTTTGGTCTGCATCTTTCTCCAGGTATCATTGTGTCTCGAGGGAGGTTTTACAACAGTGAGCTAAAGTGTAGAAGTGCTGCATGGATAAGATTCAGTTAAACTTTTTTTTTTTTTAAAGAAGGATTCAATTTATGAAATTAAGGGCACAGAAAGGGAAAAGATGCAACTATACTTGGATAACTTCCCCACACTTAAAAATTGAAACTGCAGCCCAGGATCTAAGGTAATGTAAACCAGCACCTGAACAGTTTAGATGCCTATCTAATCCTAAAAGCCTCAATTGTTCAAAGCAGCAGAGAAAGCGGGCAGAAATTACTTAAACTCATTTACAAGGACTTCGAAAGATTTATATTCAATAACCATTATTTGCCTCTGGAAATGTGGATAAGAACTTCTCAAGATTGGCACATGAAGTTTGCTGGAACTCTGAAAGAAAATTGCTTGTTAAGACGTTTTCAATGAATATTGAAATTGCTGAGCGTAACAGGGAAAATAGTTTCACTTTGTGTATTAGAGGTGCACTAAAAACATACTGGTAGAAAGGCGTAATGAATTGCAAGTTAGAATTGTAAAATGGTGTTGATGGTTGTTTGATAGGTGCAATGTTGTCTCTTTTAAAGGTACAGAAGTCACAGTGCAGTTCCCATGTGGAATTCAATGAGTGCAGCTTTCGTGGGAATAGCACTAAGTGTAAATCTTGAATTCCGGCTGTGCTTATTATATGCAGGGGAAATTCTCACCATCATCTCATGAGAAATTGCATAAAAAAATATCTTCCTTTTTGTTTCTTGTGATTATTTGCCCTCCTGCTGCAATGATAACATGAGATGCAACATGTAATCATCAGGAAAAGGTAGGTAGTTTCAGGAGAAATAGTTATGGTTCCTCAATCAGTCTGTAATGGTATCTAGGAGAGAAAAAGTTGTTCCCTGTGTGACTGAATTTCTGCTACCTCCTGGGAGAAAGAAATTTAGTTTTAGTGAAAAGTGGTATCCTGGTAGGCCTGGATATGGAAGTTCTTTACTTGTTTGCAGAATAGGCAGCATACTGCATTGAGTGTGCCTTCAGTGTGATCTTGGAGCAACGTCATAGCAAAACTAAAAAGTTCAGTCATCAGCTGTGGCAATTTTGTCCCCAGATTTTTTTTCTTCTAGTTTATTTGGAGTGCAGGCTGGTGATACTGTTGATTTTCTACCTGTATCGTTAAAAGTCTTTTACCTTTTTTAATCCTTATAATTTTTTCATTCTTATGTCACTTTTTTGCTTTATTTTTTAGAAATACATGAAATTTGAAAGCCTCTTTATAACTGCTATGTTACTCTGTCTCCTGACTTAATGTGTGCAAGTCTATATTCTCATTAATTTCAGTCTTTTCACATTCATTTTTATTAGCACTTTCCATTTTTTTTTCTTCCATTTTTTGGTATACATTGTAATCTGTTAATATTTCTTCAACTTTTTTGACTGGGTAGGGTTATATTCTTTCATACAAATACAGATATTTGAGTCAGACAGTGATGACTCTGTGGTGTGTCCCCTGCACTTAAAAGGCAACCAATTACTTTTGTATAGCAAAGCTGACCACACCATCTGCTCTAAGAAGCAGTCACATATCAACATCTTACTTCTGCAGTCTTCATCAGAATGCATTAATAAAATAATAATAACTACATTGAATCACTGGAATTAGCTATGATCATGCTATCAAATAGTTAAATTCACTCATCACTTTAAGGACTTTTTTAACCACGCTTCAGGTTTAGAGGCCTTTATACTGAGTGTCCGTCCCAGATACGTTGGGGACCACCTGAATTCAGTTGTGCACTCCCCCCTTATCTTTAAGAAGCAGAGAGCCTTCTCTTCTGGCCACTGGAAGGCACTTTGCTGTGCTCTGACCCTCCTGGTACTGGTTCTCCAGGTCCCCATAGACCTGCCAATGTCCGGGTATGTTCTGTTGTCCTGTGCGTAAAATCTTGGGAGTGAGAGCCCTTGTCAAAATGTCCCACAGAGTTGAAGAATACCATGTTATTATCTGGGCACCTCAGGGTTGCACTTCATTTCAGACAATGCGATTACCTTTTAGGGTTTATTGAGAGCCTTTGAAATAGACAATATATCTAAAAATATTTTTGAAAAGTTTAACTGAACAACCAAAAGAAAATCCACGTTTATTGTGTTTAACATTGAGTTTGAACTGGAAAATCTCTTCTCTCTATTCAGCTGACATGCTGTGGTCACTCTTTGGGACTTTCTGTACTTGCCTGCTCCAGGGTGTCGGAGATTCCTATTCTCAGTGAGGCACTTTAAGCTTTTATCTCCAGGCTTTCTAGATGTTCTGGGTAGTGGCGTTTCCTCTGAAGCAAATTTATCTTTCTGATCTTGGAGACAGTCTGGCCATTCACCATAATAAGCATTATAGCACTTTCTTGGAAGTGCAAAATCCCCTTTCTTTGACCGAGTCTCATTTCCAGTATTCACTCATTTATTACTTTTCCAGCAAGGTGTGCAACACCCCTCCTGCATCTCAGTGATTGTGGAGGTGGCCAGATGACATACCTCACCAATTTGCAGGATAGCTGCCCCCAAAAGCTTACCTTTTGGCTGTCACAATGAGCTGATTCAGGGCAGTGAATTAGAAAGAGATTGATCCTGCTCTGTCTGTAGTGAAGATGAGCAGTGTTCTGGCAGGTTAGCTTCGGAAAACTGCTTGCCGTGGGTAGTAATGTCAGCATCGGTCGTAAAGCAAGATGCTGCCAGGGTCTAAAGAGCAGAAAGGGGAATATGAGAAAGGTCACTATAGTAGCAAGCATACCTGGTGTCTGTTTCTCTGTTATCATTCAAGGGAAATGCTTAGCATGCTTGTTGCAGTGTATCTCTTCAGGCCAATCTCATGTTTTGTTTTAACAGTCACACTAAAATCTAAATGAGACAAGCATGTACAGTGCATTATCTTCTGAAGCTGAAACTCAGCATGTGATGGTTTTAGGGATGGCATTAAGCAAGGTTGTGGTTTTCTTTAATGGGAGTATAGTCCTATGCTCCTGCATTTGTACATTTTACATGGGGAAATTATTTCACTCCTGATTATCTGTAACTTTGAAAATGATTGATAAATATTTACAAAGAATTTCCAAGTTGGCAAAACTTTGTTGTTATTTTTGCACTGCTTTTAACTTTCTGTTACCAAGGGAATGATGAAATGTGGGTAGGTGTTAGACATCTTCTGCAGTGAAGCACAATGTTACAGTAGTAACTTATATCCTCCCTAGAATTATAATCACTGACATTATGAGTGTAAAAAACCTGAAATTTGTGTAGCTATATTGTACATCATGGATGTCAGTGTTGAAATGATGCCTGTCCTGGGCTTTGTAAGCAGTCATTTAAAGTTGAGACAAATTAAGCTTAATGTACTCATTTCAAAACATCACTGCTTCATTGTATTGAGTAGGAGGAATATTATTCACAGGACTCATATTTCTATTTACAGTGGTTTATAATTTCCCTCACTAATCAATACATCTGTATTGGGTTTGCATGGCAAGGTTATGGTAGCGGAGGGGGGTGGTGGTGCAGGGGCAGCTTCTGTGAGAAGCTGCTAGAAGCTTCCCCTGTATCCAACAGAACCAATGCCATCCAGCTCCAAGATGGACCTGCCACTGGCCAAGGCCGAGCCCATCAGTGATGGTGGTAGCGCTGCTGAGATAACATGTTTAAGAAGGGGAATAAAACAACACCAAACCTCTGTGGCAGCAGCCAGAGAGAGGAGTGAGAATATGTGAGAGAAACAACTCTGCAGACACTGAGGTGAGTGAAGAAGGAGGGGGAGGAGGTGCTCCAGGTGCTGGAGCAGAGATTCCCCTGCAGCCCATGGTGAAGACCACGGTGAGGCAGGCTGTCCCCCTGCAGCCCACGGAGGTCCATGGTGGAACAGATATCTGCCTGCAGCCTGTGGAGGACCCCACGCTGGAGCAGGTGGATGTGCCCAAAGGAGGCTGTGATCCCTTGGCAAGCCTGCGCTAGAGCAGGCTCTTGGCAGGACCTGTGGAGAGAGGAGCCCACGCTGAAGCAGGTTTGCTGTCAGGACTTGTGACCCTATGGGGGACAGGCGCTGGAAAAATCTGTTCCTCAAGGACTGCACCCCATGGAAGGACCCACACTGGTGCAATTTGTGAAGAACTGTAGCCTGTGGGAAGGACTCACTTTGGAGAGGTTTGTGGAGGACTGTTTCCCATGGGAGGGACATGGAGCAGGGGAAGACTATGAGGAGTCCTCCCCCTAAGGAGGAAGGAGCAGCAGAGACAACTGACCACAACCCCTATTCCCTGTCCCCCTGTGCCACTCAGGTGGAGGAGGTAGAGGAAAATCAGGAGTGAAGTTGAGCCCAGGAAGAAGGGAGAGGTGAGGGGAAGGTGTTTTAAGGTCCGGTTTTATTTCTTATTACCCTACTCTGATTGTGGTTGGCAATAAACTAAGTTAATTTCCCCAAGTCCATTCTGTTTTGCCTGTGACGGTAATTGCTGAGGATCTCCCTGTCCTTATCTCAGCCCATGAGCCTTTCATTGTATTTTCTCCCTTCCCTGTCCTGCTGAGGAGGGGAGTGATAGAGCAGCTTTGGTGGGGACCTGGCATCTAGCCAAGATCAAACCATCACAACATCAAACAGGCAAATTATGTGTATAATGGACTACCAATTCTCAGATTTAAAATAGAAAAAGGGAGTGGGAGGGGTGCTGGGGGAGTGTCAACATTAAACAAGCACTGTTGGGTTTTTTTGTTAAAAATCTGGCCTTCCCACTCTCTGCACCGTTTCTGCCATCCTTTATGGCTTGAAGGAGTATTTGAAGAAGGTGAGTGTCCTTCTTTAGCAAAATCCTGAAGACAGGGAATGCTTAGGTCCTCCTCCGTGTTTGGAGCCACCGTTTAATGCAGAAGGGAGATGGGCTTCCTTACTGATAGGACACTTTCACAAATCTGTAGCTCATCCTGAGTTGTGCTCCTCATTGAGACAGGAGAAGACTCTCCCCTCTTTGCTTTCAAAGTGTTGTCCTGCATCTGAAGAATGTACAAAAACAATTTCTGGTGGCTGATGACCTAAAATTGCCATTTTTGTCAGACTCATTTGGCTCAACCTGACTTTATAGCCCATGCTAAGGCCACATATAATTACTTGCCTTTTTTTAAGCATAAAAAAATAATTCCTTATGGGGGTGGCAGGGCAGAGCCTGGCAGCCAGGACCATCCCGCCACCCCACCAGGGAGCAGGGCAGGTGCCAGGCAGCTCCAGCCTTGGGCAGCAGGCACTTTCCCAGCAGGCTGGGCCTGGGGATTGTTTGCCCTTAGCCTCAGTAGCCAAATCCTGCCAGCAGGTAATAGTGGCGGAGCCCCTACACTCGTGTCATGGTTTAACCCCAGCTGGCACCTAAGCACCGCAGAGCTGCTCGCTTACTTACACATGGTGGGATGGGGGAGAGAATTGGAAGGGTAAAATTGAGAAAACTCATGGGATGAGATAAAGACAGTTTAATAAGTAAAGCAAACAAAGCAAAACAAGGAATTCATTTAACACTTCTCATGGGCAGGCAGGTGTTCAGCCATCTCCAGGAAAGCAGGGCTCCGTCATGCATAATAGTTACCTGGGAAGAGAAATTCTGTAACTCCGAATGTCCCCCCCTTCCTTATTTCCCCAGGTTTACATACTGAGCATGATGTTGTATGGTATGGAACATCCCTTTGGTCAGTTGGGGTCAGCTGTCCCGGCTGTGTCACCTCACAACTTCTCATGCACCCCCAGCCCACTCGCTGGTGGGGCAGTGTGAGGAGCAGAAAAGGCCTTGACTCTGTGTAAGCACTGCTCAGCAATAACGAAAATGTCCCTATATTGTCAACATTGTTTTCAGCACAAATGCAAAATATAGTGACATACTAACTACGATGAAGAAAATTAACTCTACCCTAGCCAAAACTAGCATAGCTGGTTTCCTTATCACTCTAGAAGGGAAATATAGGTCTAAAATCTATCTAAATATCTATCTGAAGTGCACAAGAGATGTTGAGTCTCACTAAAATATTTTAGACCATGAATAACAAAGGTAATGCCTTCTCTGAACTCTCATATTTGTGTTTAGATAGATGAGAAAGCATTTGAATAAGAAGAGAGTCATGAAACTGTAATATCTTCAAATTTCAGTATTCTGTTTTACATGCTGACATGTCAGCGAGTCAGTGATTGCTGAATCACGTTTCTAAACAGGAGACATGATGGCAATGAACGTTATTAACAAGATCCCAAGGTACAAGAGAAAACTTTACAATATGTGTATGACCATGTGTGATAGGTGATGCTCACACACAGAGTGATGCCTAACCTGGCATACTTTTTTCCTTCAGAAGTTGTGATATTCAGGTGACTTTATACAGGTAGACAAAACTGTCTTGGAACTTGTCAATACTCCTGTATTTTTAACCAAGTGAACCTGTTAGCCTGCAGCTAAGGTAGCTTTTATTCCAGTGTCTGTTTTCCCCTGTGAAATCTCTGGTGTTTTGAAAAAGCAAAGTTTGGTCTCCAGCTCTCCTTAGTAAGGCCTAGGGCTATTGATTTTCACAGAACCTTTAGGAACTTAATGTCTTTGAAATCTCTGTTCTCGTGTTCCCAGAGTGAGCATTTATTGGTAGCATAGACTGGTGTAGACACCTATGGTGGACACGATCACAAGTCCTTTCTTTGCTTTGGGAAACCAGCTAACAACTGGAATATGGAGTTGTACTTTTATAGACCTTTTTTTTTGTGACTATCAGAACCCAAGTAGTAATTTTTTTAAAAGTATTAGTTGCTGCCTAAGTTATATATACACACACAGAGCGGGAACATAGGTACATTGTAATGATGATGAGATTTTTTTTCCATATTAAGGATACTACTATTAAGATAATATTTATAATGGTAACGTTTATATGGCTGTCAGGAAGTAAACTGTATCATGCAGCAGTGTGAAACAAAGACCCACACAAAGTTTTTACAATGTGTACATTATAGTCTTGGGGATCCATAGTGAGGTCTGTTACTTGGATACACCAAAAAATACAGCTTCAGGGATAAAAAGTCTTGTAAGATGCTTTGATATATGTGAAACTATTATCTGACAAGGACAGGGAAGGGTCTGCCAACACGTGAATGGCACTTGTTGCTTAATTCATCAGACTAATTGAAAGTCTGATTAAATATCAGTCAATATTACAACTTCATAATGAGAGTAATAATTCTGAAACACTATAAAATTATTTTTTGTTGGATGAGAGAACGCTTTTTTGGAGTTCTTCTAAAGTCTGCATATGAGAAATGAATGTATAATCTTCTAACGAAATTTTCATTGATTGGCCACTGCCTCATCTTACAGCTTCATTTCTTAGAGATTTCTTGCAATCTAATTGCTGTCAGTATAAAACTCTTTGTAGGTATTTGGCTTGATTTCTAATTAGCATAATTAGTTTTAATTTGATTTATTTATTTGCACCTCAGCATAATCACTTGTATAAATTCAATCCTGTATTTTAGTAGTTCTTATCTCCCTGAGTTAAGTTGACACCAATTTCTACTAAATATACATGCAAATATACAATTGTTGTTTTTAATCTTGAGCTGAGAAGATGAAGGCACTGAATCATTTCTGCTTCCTGGCAGTGTTCTGAAAACATACGTGTATGTACTTCTTAATAAATATGTGTTTAATTTTCTTCTCCTCTCATTGAGTCCCAGCTCAGGAAATCCTTACATTTATAGTTGTGATTTAAAATTCATTTAAAATTTGTGTGCATTCTCTCTTTCTTACTTACCCTGACCCCGCAATATACTGGTTGAAAATAAATCCTGAGGAGCAACAGGAATCTAAGAGTTGAAGAGAGTTCAATTAACCTGCATTCACTATCTTGACTTTCAGTTGTGATTTTTCTAAACATAAAATTTCCAGTAATGATGTCATCTTGTTCTGCCATACTTACAACCTAGTATCAAAAACAGCATTAACAAAACAATTGTGTTGTATTACAGCTATAGTGTTTGGTCAGTAAAACGTATACTGTAAGATCCGTGTTACTGAAGTCCTTTCTCTGAGAGGCTGGCTTCTGGCTGTGCCAGTATGCGTTACCGTTCGCTCATACTGCTCGTACTAACTTCGTATTGTTTCCCATTAGATAAACTTTCACTAGCAATAATACTAAATAGTGATTTTTTTTTTGCCATCTGTCCCTTTGTGATAGTTTGGTAGAGAATATTATTCATTCCAGGCTTGCACAATATCATAGCATTGTGCAATTTCTATCTATATACTAAGCAAGGAATTTGTAGAGGTGTAAAAGCGTGTGAAGGCTCTGCAAATGCAAAACTAGGAGAGAACACAACAAGGAGTTGCCAATTTATGTTTCCGTACCTCAGTGCTTTTCTGATAACTTCCACTTTTGCATCAAGTTCCAATAGCTAATAAGTATTAGGGACAATTTAAATACATGGCTTCCCAGAATGAGGGTGTGTTATTTTCATTCAAAGGAAGAGGAGAGCTGTGTCCTGGAAAACTGGATTGATATACTGAAGTATAGTTAAATGAGAAAATTTTTATTACAGCTCGCATAGGATATTATTTCAGGTTGGTGGAGTGTCAGCTGAGCTGGAGGAGATGAACAAGTGACTTTACCGTTGAACTCAATATTAAACCAATGTTTGAAAGGTTAAGCCTGGAACCATATGGCAGTCAAAACTGAGCCGATAATGTCAGAATTAAGGAAACCCATGATTTAAAGTCTGTCATTAACTATTGACATTGAAATCAAAAGGACTACAATAAAAAAAAAAATATATATATATGCCCTTAGCAGCTAATATCTTGGATAGTACTCTACATTTGAAAGCATTGTGTTGTGTTGTAAAGTCTAAGCTATGGTTGCTCGTTAGCAGTATATGATATTCATAGAAGGTGTTAGTT
Organism: Vanellus vanellus; assembly: GCF_965231255.1. Lineage (NCBI taxonomy): Eukaryota > Metazoa > Chordata > Aves > Charadriiformes > Charadriidae > Vanellus > Vanellus vanellus. Next base: position 14,245,104 of record NC_138908.1, on the reverse strand, counting down.
CAGATTCTGTGAAGAGTTACTAGCTAAACTAAACTTTATTGAGGACACTCTTAGCTTTATTAAAAAAAAAAAAAAAAAAAAAAGAGGGGGGTGGCCTTTATTTTGATAGCATAGCTAGTCTTCCTTCAGATACTGGTGGACATGGGCTGACTGCAGAACCCAAACAGTGGTCATTTTGTCCTGCCATGAGAATAGCTATGTATAAGGGAGGCACTGTACATGTGTACAAGAGAATTTTAGAACTGTTTCCTGAACAGTGCCTCCAAATCAGCTGAATCCTGAACTGCATCATCTCTCTCAGTTCTACCTGCTCTGCTTCTTGCATTACTGTGTATAGGAACTCGTTACTACTTGAAATATGGACGTTTTCTATCTGCATATGGAAGGATTAAAATCAAATTTTTAGCTGACGGTAAGGGCTTTCATGGTACAACTGGTAGTTTTTCCTTCAAGATACTGCCTTTTCTTTCATTGTTTATTTAGGAAATAATAATGATGGCAGGTGAAAGCCCAGTGGCTTCCACCCATAGCGCTTTAAACATGAAAAGATTAAAAAGTTCACTTCTGCAAAATTTAGAAATAAAATTCTGCTCCTTAAAAAGGGAAAGTTGTTTTGTCCTCATGGTAAATAGATGATGTGTGACTGGCTGACTTGTTCAGTACTCAAGTGAAAATACTCAGTACAATAGGATAGGGTTGAATTCATCTGGCATTCCTATAAGTATGGGTTCCTATGTGTAATTGTGTGATGGGCTGACCTGGGCTGGCTGCCAGACCCCCACCCCTCTACTCTCTTACTCCTTCTCCTCTGCGGGGCAGGGGAAGAAAATGAGATTAAAAGTCTCGTGGGTCAAGATAAGGAACAGGAGGTCACTTACCAATTACTGTCATGGACAAAACAGACTCAGCTTGGGGAAAATGAATTTAATTTATTGCCAGTTAAAGGTTTGGATAGTGAGAAACAAAGGCAAAAAAACCCCACCTTCCTCCCACCTCTCCACCCTTTTTTCCCAGGGTCATCTTCACTCCTTCATTCCCAAGTCTTCTGCCAGCTCCCCACCCTGCGCCCCATGCAGTGCAGGGTGATGGGGAATGGCTGTTGTGGTCAGTCCATAACAGCTCCTCTCTGACGCTTCTACCTTCCCAACCTGTTCCCTTGCTCCAGTGTGGGGTCCTTTCATTGGGCTGAAGTCCTTTGGAAAATATTTGCCTGCTCCACCTTGGTCTCTTCCATGGGCTGCAGGAGTGCCTCCTCCCATCCTTCTTCTCTGCCCGTGGTGCTCACAGTGCTGGTTCTCACAATTTTTTCCCCACTTTTCTCTGCCTGTGCTGTGTTCTGACATTCCCACAGAGGCACCACCAGCCTGGCTGATGGGCTCAGCTGTGTCTGGTGACAGGACTATTGCGGAGCCCCGCCACTACTGACACCTTGCCTTTTACACCCACTACAAATGGAAAGACCAGTGCTTCAGAGGTTAGTTTGAAGTTAAGTCGGAGGTTGGAGTTTGGTAATGGTAAATATTATAGTGAAATGATTGGCAAGACTGTTCTCCATTTCCCTTTAGATAAATTTTTTTGAAATAACTGAGAGTTCAGCTTAATTGTTCTATTGTTCTTGGCAGTCATATCGCACTGTTGGCCTTTGTAATTACCGACAGACAGCTCTTCGCTATGTATAGTAGTTACATTTTCTTCTCATACAATCCGTTTCCCAGACTCAAGTTCTCAGACTTGCTTGATTGGGTTTTTTAGGTTTGGTTTTGTTTTTTTTTGTTGTTGTTTGTTTGTTATGAGGTCAGGAAATGGTGGGGAAGGGCATTAGAGGGGCAGGGGAAGAAGGACAATGGTGAAAGGGATCATGCAAGGGGTGAAAAACAGCCTTTTTGTAAACTGTTAAGGATACCAGTAATATTCAGGCTTTGACGCCAAACATATTTTAATGAACTGTATTTCTTAAAATAACTGGAGAAATGGGTGTTACATAAAAATTCCTTTGCCAATCCAGAAAGCTGTTTCAAAACATTTTGCTGTTATCATGCAGTACTGCTCAGAAAGAGAGAGCTAGAGTTATTTGCTGTTGAAGAAAATCAATGATTAAATGTTGAGCTTGAAATGTGAGGTCACATTCTCAGATGTGGTAAATTCCCATTTATCTGCTGAGAAGATAGCTTGTATAGGTAATTTCTGTTCTTCAACTGATTCTTTTACATCCAGAGTGACACTATGGAATTAACTGGAGTTGTAACAGTGAAAATGAAAAAACTATTTTCTGGAGATTTACAGAGTAAATCTCTTCTACTGTGAGATGACAAATTCATAGTCTTTTGTGATTTCTCAGCACGTTAGCCTTTCTCCTCTGTGGCAATTTGGCGCTCCCCAGGTCTCTGTTTTGAGATCCCTGAACATTCCTGCTTGTCCCTCTCAAGGAACGTGTTGAATCATGATCATATTTAACTTTATACTGTTATAAACTGCATAGCCTTTCTTCAACTTAAAAAGGCAGTGATGTATGCTACTCCAGATATTTTTACTTGATTAGCCCTGACACTTGCGCAGTTGAGAGAAACGATTTTAAAAGAAACAGATGGAAAAGATAGTGAAATTTACATTTTAATCTGCTTTCCCTGGTACTTCCTTGTATTTTTTTTCATCCTGTACAAAAAGCAGTTAAGTTGCACTAATCTGGGAGATGAATCAGTTGATTCTTGGTAAATATTACTGACATTATGCTTCCTAAAATTCCCCAAGGGAATGCAAAATTTTTTCTAATGATCATTTGTAATGATCATAACTTTACTTCTAACAGGATGCTATCTGCCAGAATATCCTCGAGATAGATAGAACTATGTATCTTTTTTTTTTTTTTTTTTAATGTTGCTGAGGAAATGTTTTCTTTTAACTTATGGCTGAGGATATAAGTTTTACTATTGATTTTGCATTTGATATCAGTGCTGTTTCCAACAGCTGCTAATGGCCAGGTTTTCCAGAAGGTTCAGGGAGAGGAATTGTGCAGGCTTTGTTATAGCATATGTTTTATCTTTGTAGACTCATAGGCCTCTCTTCAGATATATCAGATGGATTTTTATAACAGTTCAAATAGAACACCACATTATAGTAACTGGAGGTGCTTGAGAAGTTCCCTTTTTTTTTTTTTTGTTTATGATGGCAATCTTAACTTCTCATTTACTGCTAAAATCATCCTTAAATTCATCTTAAAGTGACCTCAAAAGCATGATATCCATTGAATAAGTCAACTTGGAATGAAAATGGAACATCTGGAAACTGGAAAGTTTAAACATTAGGAGCAAAGTGATCAAATACATTAAAAAAAAAGAAGTGGTTGTTTGTGTTAGGCATTAGAAAAGACATTCACCTGCTAAGCATGACTGAACATCGCTTACCGAGATTGCGGTTGGTTCATTGTTACAGTTTTTAAAAGCGGGCTGAACGAATATCTTTCTGATGCTGTATTACATACATAGCTGATTTTACCCTGAGGCAGAGGAAGAGGTGAGGTGTCTTTCCAAAGTCCTTTCTAAGCTTCTGTAGTTATGGTATGTTTACAAGGTACTTCAAAATTACAACAAGAACAAATTTGGGGGGGGGAAGAATAGGGAGAACGAAGTACCTGAATTATGTAACTGTGAAACAGCAAATGTGGCATATCTCTCTTCCAATTATATTGATTATGTCAACATTTCCATTTCCCCTTCAAGCCAAAGCAAACAGAACCTGGGCTTATGTTTTTTCCCCTCCTTATAGCTGCATAATTAAAATATATATGTTCTGTATTTTTTAATTCAGTCCAGCAGTTGAAAAATAAGAATTTTTCTGTGATTTCAAACTGTTGATTCCCAAGTTGAAAATTCTGGTTAAGCTGTTGCTAAAAATCAAAGTTCCAACTAAAGTAAAAAGTGGAAGTATTCATTTAAAGGAGTCGGAAGAGCATCAGGTGCTGCCTTCCAACAGCTAAAAGCATTTGCGTGCATAGAACAGGACAACCTGGCAGCAGGCAGAGTTGTTGCAGAGTGTTGCGTCGCCCTTTTCTCCACACTTCACAGCTGACATTGCAGATCACATAGTGCATGAATATTACCATCTTCAATTAAAATGAAATTACTAATATCCAGGTGCAAATCACGGCAAATGTAATCAGAGGCAAATACAGTACTACCAATTTAGTTTTATATATTGTCTTTTCATACATATATATCCAGAATATAATCCAGAAAGTCTTAGTTTCTTCCTGGCATTAGAATTTGCTATTGTGGTTTGAACATCTCTTGTGATTCAGTGTGTAACTCAGATGATCATGCAGAGAAAATTCATTGACTGTAAAAGATCAAGGATGGTTTTCTGTGTAATGAATAATTTGTTCTTAGTAGTGCAAGGACACAATGTATTTTGAATTCCGTACAAAAGTAGGTTAGAGTCCTGTCTTTACTTGCCAGAATTGCACAGGGTGGAATACAGCACAAAGGCCCAAGAAAAATGCAGTGGTATATAGAATATGACTGGGATTGTTGTACTAGTTTTCTGCAAGTGTGTTTATGAACGAAAGTGAAGCTGGAGACACATCAAATACTTACACAAATTCTCTTCCTTCCTGCCATAGCTATTGATTGTGTTAGGTGTCGAGTTCTCTGGCCCTAAATTACTAAGGCATACTCTGAAGTTTGAATTTAGGAGTAAGCTTTTCTTTTTTCAATTGGTCTGCTTCAAGAACGGAAACACAGAAATAAAATCAGTTTGCAGATCACCTTGTTGATACTCGCACAGCTGTGAGAATACTGTCATAAATGCTGCATAGAATTGGATGCAGGTGCATAAAAAAGGGAAGGAGTAACAATTCCTCTGTGCTAAACACTGATGAAATACTTTGTAAGTCTTTATTGCATATATATATTTTTTTTTTTTTACTGTGTGCACCTGTGGAGCTGTTTTGTTACACAGGGACCTTTTTTAATTTTTTTGTGTGGAATACTCATCATTGGATAATGTTTTCCCTTATTTTTCATTCAGGGCTATCAGATTTCTCTCTGCTAAAAGAGGTGTCCTACTAAGAAATTGCAAACGAGAAGTGTTGTCAACAACAAAGGCAAAGATAAAGGAAGGAAGTCCAAATGTATTAATTTCACAGTATTTAGTTTTACTTTGCTGTTATAATTTAGATTTTCATAGCTGAGTCATGACTTTGTTCATAACTGTACAGGTAATTCAATTCAGAATTTTGACAGAGCTCTGAACAACTAAAACTTTCAGTCTGCTTCTGGTTATGCCCAATCACAGAGTCACGGAATCAGGGAGTTTTCAGAGTTGGAAGGGACCTCTAGAGATCATCTAGTCCAACTCCCCTGCTAAAGCAGGATTACCCAGAGCACATTACTCAGGACTGCATCCAGGCGGGTCTTGAAAATCTCCAGGGAAGGGGACTCCACAACCTCCCTGGGCAGCCTCTCCATAAAGAAGTTTTTCCGTGTATTTGAACGGAACTTCCTATGTTCTAACTTGTGCCCATTGCCCCTCGTCCTGTCACTGCCCAAGAGGAACCGTTTATTGGATGGTCTTCTCTTTTTTTGATGACGTTTAATTTCTCTTTCTCAAATGATTTTATCCATGTTGAGTATGTGAGTATGTATCTCCTAAGTTGATTAACTGTAATAGCTAAAATAAAGGTTCAGAATTACATGTTTCATGAAGACATGGGCAGAAGGTAGTGGTTTTGTTCTCTGGACAGTTTCTACAGAAGAATTTCCAGAACTGTACTGTGCTTTGAGCACTGTTTTCTGCAAATTGTATAGACTCTGTACCTAGCACATATATCTAAAGAAGGTAATGGGAAATGTTTTTTGTAAACTATGATAATGCCAGCCTAATCCGCCTGTAGTGACTAATGTTTCCTGGTGTAGGATGCATATCTGTTAAAGGTAAAAGCAATCTTTTTCCCATCTGTAGAGTTGCCTTGTTCTCTTGGGAAGGTTCATGAGCTTAGTAACAAACAGAAAAAACATCTACTTTCCTGATATATGTCTTCAGGTGTGCTGTTTTCAAATTATGAGGTCTAAACAAACTTAATAACTTCTTTAATACAGTCTTCTATTATCCAGCAGGTCAAGGACTGTTGTTTAGAATTAAGGTCACCCTTTTATAGTTAGGAAAGAGGCTGCTTTAAAGTGCATGTCTTGTGTTCAGTACATCCTGAATAGAAGAGCAATTTTCTTGGCAAGTGAAGGCATTGGAGCTGCTTGCTGGATGCCTTTCTTTCCATTGTGTTTAACGCAAGACATTGTGACCATTAGTATTTGTTAAAATACCTTTTGTCAGTCAGTAAAACTTTACTGGAGACCTGCTGACAGAGGTAGCAGGTAATCAACTAATTAAGTGAATGTCTTTATGTTTTCCAAAACCGTTTTACATGGAACTCTTAAAGATCACAATACCTTTTAAAGAGAGGATAAAGTTGTTTTGATGGTAGAGATTACTTTTTTTTTTTTTTTGACATTTAATGTCATTTGATAGGAGTCCTTTGTGAAAAGTTGGTTATAGAAACTTGTTCCTATTTGTATATATACATACCTATTTGGTTTAAAACAGAAAGTGTGCATAGGTCTGTGTGTATGTCAGTCCTCTCTGTAATTTGTTAGAGCCAAATGCAGGATATTTGTCAACCCTTGCACAGGGGTATTATGGAATTCCAGAACGGCTGATGTTGAAGGCTCCTCTGGAGGTCAGCTTTTCAAAGTCCCTGCATCAGAGCAGGATAAGCTAGAGCAGGTTATCCAGGGCTGTGTCCAGGTGAATTTTGACTGCCTCCAAGTTTGGAGAGTCCACAAACTCTCTGGGCAATCTATTCACTGTTCAACCACCCTCACATTAAAAAAGTCTATCTCTTTGATTTGCACAGAATTTTCTTCATTTCAGTTTGTGTGTGATGCTTACTTTCCTGTCAATGGATATGCTGGATATCTGGGGGTTTAGCTCTGTCTTCTTTACCTCCTCCCATCATGTATTTGTCCATGTAGATCCCTGCCTGAGACTTCTCTGGGCTGAACAGTCCCAGCTCTCTCAGCCTCTCCTGCTAGGTCTGTTTATCATCTTTGTGACCCTTCACTGGACTCATTCCAGTATGTCCATGTCTCTCCTGGAGAGAGACAGGACATGCTTGTCCTGGAGAGCCTGGGACTGGACCGAGCACTCCAGGTGTGTCTCACCAGGGCTGAGTAGAGGGGAAAGATCACCTCCTTCCACCTGCTGATAGCACTTGTCCTAGTACGGCCCAGGAGGTTGTTGGCCTTTTTTATTCCCATGAGCACACTGATGGCTAATGTTAAATTGTGGTCCACCAGGACCCTCAGGTCTTTCTCTGCAGACCTGCTTTCCAGACAGCTACCCATCAGCTGTTGCCTGGTGTCATTCCTACCCAGGTGCAGGTCTTTGAACTTCCCACTCTTAACTTCATGACCCATTTTACCTACCTGTTGGGGCTAATCTGAAGGGTGCCACAACTATTTGGCCTGTCAACCACTCCCACCTGTTTTCTGTCATCAGCAAAATTGCTGAGAGTACACTTTGCCCATCGTTCAGGTCATTAATGAAGAGGTTTAAGGGTATTGGCCCCAGTGTACACTTGTGGGGTTCAGCAGTAGTGGCTGGCCTCCAGCTAGACTTCCTGCAACTGATCGCATGTGATATTTTTTATCGCTCCCAGAAATGCTACATTATTTCCTCATTTATACCTTGGCTTACCCAAACAAATACAACTGTACTTGGGATATCGCTATTACCAGGAGTTGGCAAAATTGCTCATACTTGAACTATATTTGAATAATCCTGTGAAATGTTCTCATTTGGAAGGATGAATATGATAGAAAATTGGTAGTGGCAAAAATAGGTAGAATTTAAAGATCAGCATATACAGGGAAATAGTTCCTCTGTAGTATCATCGTTGGTAGAAAACACCTAAAAAGGAAAGGCGCAATAAGAGTTATGTTTTGATGTTGAGAAGTGCTTTTCTAGTTCTCTTTAAAATAGCAAGATTGATTTCATTCCCTGGATTGAGTCCAATCGACTTTGACACATAGTTCAAAGAAGGTTAAAACATTTTTACATCCCATTAAATTTTGGTATAATAATTGTTCAAGGTGAGCCTTTCATATTGGTCTGTTGCATACTCTAGGGCAATCCAGCTGGATACACAGAACTAAACTGTTTAAAAGAACTGTACCTGTGTGATTGTAATTACTGCATGTTTATGGAGTACGAAAATTTTACCCGTGTACTTGCCCCAAACAAAAAGCCCTGCTTCTTTTTAAAGGATCACCTTTGATGAATAAATCTTCTTTGCTTAAGTCTGCTTTGCTTTCTAAAATGCAAGGATACTGAAAATGAATACCATTAACAGTGTGTTAAAATGTCATTTCATTCTGTTTTACGATTGAAATTGCTGTATAAGACAACTGAAACAATCTATAGTCATTACATTTGCATATACCAATCAAGTCATGTAATCAACATTCAAGTTTAACAAGTTTGTGTGGAAAACTCTCCCTTTTTTAAAGAAAACAACTCTTTTGAGTATTTATATAAGTACATTGATCCTATTCTCATGTTCTCAATGTATAGGCTGCAGATGAAAAGCAAAAGTTATTTGCCTACAGCTCCATTTCTGACCATGGATTACGGAAATCTGCACTGCAGAGATTAGTTTGACTATTTCCTTCTACAGAAGGATAATAACTTTTTTTATCATTCTAAATTTGTAATTCAAAAAGTTTATGATCTTTATGATAAATTGTGTTATTATAATAAATTTAAGATTAGCAATGTGGATAGGTCATGTATCAAATTAATTTTTAACACAGTATTTTACGCAGCTGAAAAAAAAAATTATTCTCTTTTGTGATCTTGGAACAGAAAACCTCCAAGCTTGGAGACAAAAAGTGTGATCTCTTACAGTATACATGGTCAGAAGACAGCTTTTTGAGAAATAATAGTAGAGTCAGAAGTTGTGCTAAAATATTTGTGTGTTGCTTACTATGTAAGGAACTTCTAGGGTCTTTTTTTTTTTTTTCTTCTTTTCTTTTAATAGCCTATTTTGGCATACATACTCATTTTCCTTTGCTGACGTATGCTTTCTCTTCTACCAATAGATGGTGTAAGGCAAAGGAAATAAAATGGTAACATTTGTTTTGCTCACCTAATCTTTTAGTCAGTTTATTAGGCTTTTAGCAATAATTGTCAAAGTCACTAATAGTACTTTTTTGTTCAGATCAATTGTAAGGCAAATTTACTCAAAAAAGAAACACTACTTTTTTGTAGACACTAAAGTTGATATCCTAACCTGTATGTCAAATATATACACAAAATGATTGCCCAGTTCTTCAGAGTTTATGATGCCAAGCTGATTTCCTTGTTGCACTTTCCTCATTTGTTTATTTTTACAAAGAAGAGAGGCTACACTTAGTCACCAGGTAAAACGATGGAGAAAAGCGGGATTTAAATGAAAGCTTAGGAACTTTTTTCTTGACTTTTAAATTTCAATATTAGTAACTCATTATTTCACTTTTGCTATAGATGTGTCACTCTAAGCCTTAAAATATCCACAGGTCTTTTATGCTTATGTATGACTCTCAGTATGGCCTTTGCTGTATTTTTCTCCAGGACTTAAATATTTGTATGGTTTATTTATCACCGAAATAGCATCAGAGTAGTCTTCTCATCCATATGATGGTACTATGAACTTGCTGTGACAGCATCACACTGTAGACTCTCCAGTTCTTTCCAGGAACTGGGGCTAACTAGCGGTCCTGATTCTCTAAGGTATTGAATGCGTGCCAAACTCTCCTCCAGCAATACTTCAGCTTCCCTTTTCTCCACCCATGTCCACTCACTCTTTCCTCCACCCCCAAGATACACTGAAAGTGAGATTGCTGTGAAGTTAACCCAGTGAACGTTCTTGGTCTGGTCGATGCTGTGTACGTCTTATAGCACTGGACCCTCAAGCGCTGGGACGTGACAAGAAGTAACAGTGTGCCATGTCCTGACAGTCAGCTGTTCTGTGTAGTCAAGTCTGCTGGAATCGGCTCCAGAAAGGGCACCGAGAAGGGTGAAAGAAAGTTTCTGCTAACATGAATTTCCAACTTCTGGTCCAGTTTCATGCTGTGAAGACTACCTTCCACTGCTGAAAATAATCTGTTAGCATAAGATTAGATCAGGGTCTTGTGCTCTTACTCTGCCCTTACAAAGAAACATGCCTGTCTTTCAGAAAGATAAAAATTGATCACTGAAGATGGGTTTTGGAAGCAGATGTGGAATAGATTGTTTTAGCTAAAATGTTACTTGTGAAGATTTCAACAGTATTTTTTTGAGTATCTGCGCGTGCAATCATAGCTTTTATCTCGTGGGGCAGTTTCACAGTCTGTAAGTAACTCTAGTTATAATAATGGTAGTGTAAAAACTTTAAGAGGAAGAAATAACTGGAAGTTTAGAATGATTCATCATCTTACGTAGTGCAGCAGTAAGTTTGGGACACTTGCTGCGACTCAGTGGGTTGTTGGCTCAATTCAGTTTAGAGATTCTCTGTCCAACCAAGAAACAGCTATGGGATTTGTGGTTTAGGGTGACTGTGTGATTTAAGTTTCTGTTAGGGCATGTTGGAATGGAAAGTCCAGAGCAGTGTAGATTGTCTTGCTGTCACCCTGTTATGACTAAATAATCGATCATGATTTAGAGATGTTCTGGACTGAGGTTGTTAGATCAAAGACAAAAAGAGCCTGAGATATGGGAAGAAGTAAAATTCTTGTGTAATTGTACATTTGATGGTTCTCTCAAAAGTGATTCTCTGGCACTTGCTGTGGGTGAGCTCCAACTCACTATGTAGCCATATTCAAGGTCCAATTTACAGTGCTCCTTCCTTACCTGAGCTCTGACCTGGGCAATCTGTTGTGGATCAAAGGGTGTTGTAGGCTCAGACCGCATATTAGAGATCCATCTCTAATAAGGACATGAGAGTGTTAATGTGAAATATTACATTTGCTTTGTCTCTGAGTGTTTTTAAATTGACTTCCACAAAGATAAACATAATCTTTAATTCCTAGAAAACAATTGAAGAATGAAAAAAGATGATGACATTTGGAGCCTTGGTCACCTGTCTGAGCTTTCATTCTGCAAACTGATCTTTATTTCAGAGGTGGAAAACTTTTGCAGGCGATCGCTTTCAGACTACAGAGTTTCGATAGTGCCTGTATTCACACATAGACTATGCAGTACCTATCGTGGAACCTAAAAGCTTAAGCTTCCTGAAGGAAAGATGCATACAGGTTCAAACCACACAAAAAAAAAGGTTTTACAAGTGACTATAGTATAATTCTTAATTCATATACTTAAAGTCACCTTCAGTTCTATGTAATAGGTACATATGTTCAAGTATATATGTATGTTTCATAGATGATTTGTGGGAATAAAACTTTCACAAATTAATGTCATAGTCCGTTGCAAATACCTATCCTTAAACTCAAAGCTTTTTTTTGGTTGTGGGTTGGTTTGGGTTTTTTTTTTTCAGGTTGACCCAAGAAATTACTGGAAATAAAGCAACAAGGTCACAGATTTAAGATTTGTAGGGTGCTGAATATAAAAATCTTAAGCCACAAAGTGTGTGATTCAAGTTTTTTTTCTGTCTTTTTATGAAGGGTAAGAAGGGTGTGGTAAGTGTCTCTTTTCCTTACTAAACCGAGCCGTGTTTTTGCAGTTTGTGCACGCTTTTGTAGCTTAAGCAAACTTTGATTTTATGGCGCAGTCCTGAGTGGTCACCATATTGGATTTCTGCATGTAAAGGGGAGAGGAGTGCTTTGCTTTTGTTTTTCTGGAGAAATAATATTTGAGAATCTTAGGCTGTACATTCAAAAAACTGTTACGGAAGAGTACCCTGAAGCCACATTGAATCCTAGTGTAATTTTAATCGACTTTGGTGAAGCATTAGGAGAACTAAATTAGATATTTATGAATATGAGGAAATGCAGTTTATTTTTATTGTCTTGTTTTCAGTGTGAAGGCCAAAATATCTGTGTAGGATCCATTTGAGCATTACGAGCACGTAAGTGTAGTCAAACCCATCGAGTCCACTGAGACACACACAAAGTGCTGTTCTTTGTGTAGGGCACAGGTGTGTCCTCATATTTGTTGAATGATGAATCATACTCTTATTCATTTTCAGTTCTGACCAAAATAAGGACTCTGTAGACTGATTATGGGTTGTTCTGTACACCTGCTACTCCCTCAGAAATGAATGTTCATTAAAGTGGGTAAGAATTACTGGTAGTTGACATGCTTTGTGATAAGGCTGAAAGGTACAAATCAAAAATAGTTTTCCATTGCTTTCTTCCCCCCTTGAAAAAGCAGAAGCTTTTAATATGCATTTTCAGTCCATGTAAGTGGACTACTTATTGTATTAATATTTTTAAAGGGTAATGATTGTTTCTGTGGTGTTATAAGGCATATTTTTTAGTAAAAACAATGGCATTTAGTGTATCTTTCACTCGGAAGTGAAATAATCAAAATGAAGTTTCTGATCAGAACACTAAATCTTCTCCAACTCAGTCTAGGCCACCAGTAGTGGCAGATATATATATATATATATTTTTTTTTTCACTCCTCCCATGCTTTTATTTTAATTACAAAATAAACTGAAAAGGGCACATAAATTCTAGTTCAAACCTTTTGATGCACAGCAGAGCACACTCCCATTCTACTGTGCCAAAGAGACAGTCCTTATGATCATATTTTCTGGAAGACACATACGTACTAAAAGGTAGGGGTTCTTTTGCAACCTCTACTGACTAATTTGTTTCCTTATTTTTACCTTCATTGCCGCTATTTGTCATATTTTTAAAAGTCTATTAATGGTGCATATTTTTTTTTCATTAGTTATTAAATGATACAGGAGTACAGAGATTAAGTAAAATTACACTTTAATGGTATATGGCAATGCAGCAATTGTCATTTCCCTATAAAGAGTGCTTTGCCATCCATCTCTAAGTTATTTTTAAAATTATTTCTTTAAAATAATTTACTGGCAGACCGTTGAATTAAAATGTTAAAAATGATGAAATGAGAAAATGAGCTTTGCTACAATGTCTATGTCATTGAAGTCCAAGAGATACAGAATCATAGAATCATAGAATGGTTAGAGTTGTAAGGGATGTTGAAGCTCATCTGGTTCCAACCCCCCTGCCATGGGCAGGGACACCTTCCACTAGACCAGGTTGCTTCAAAGCCATGTCCAACCTGGTCCTGAACACTTCCAGGGATGGGACATGCACAGCCTCTCTGGCCAGTTCCTCACTACCCTCATAGTGAAAAAAATTTCTGATATCTAATCTAAATCTACCCTCTTCCAGTTTGAAGCCATTACCCCTCGTCCTGCCACTACATGCCCTTGTAAAAAGTCCCTCTCCAGCTTTCTTATAGGCCCCTTTCAGATACTGGAAGGCTGCTGTAAGTTTTCCCTGGAGCCTTCTCTTCTCCAGGCTGAACAACCCCAACTCTCTCAGCCTCTCCTCATAGGAGAGGTGCTCCATCCCTCTGATCATCTTTGTGGCCCTCCTCTGGATCCACTCTATGTCCGTGTCATTCTTGTGCTGAGGACTCCAGAGCTGGATGCAGTACTCCAGGTGGGGTCTCACCAGAGGAGACTAAAGGGGGTGAATCACCTCCCTTGACGTGCTGGCCACGCTTCTTTTGATGCAGCCTGGAAAACTGTTGGCCTTCTGGACTGCAAGTGTGTATTGCCGGCTCATGTTGAGCTTCTCATCAGCCAACACCCCTAGGTCCTTCTACGCAGGCCTGTTCACAATCCATTCTCCACCCAGTCTTTATTTGTGCTTGGGATTGCCCCGGCCCAGGTGTAGGACCTTGCACTTGACCTGGTTGATCCTCATGAGGTTGGCTTGGGCCCACCTCTCCAGCCTGTCCAGGTCCCTCTGGATGGCATCACTTCCCTCCAGTGTGTTGACCATGCCACACAGCGTAGTGTTATCAGCAAACTTGCTGAGGGTGCACTCAATCCCACTGCCTGTGTCCCCAACAAAAATGTTAAACAGCACCGGTCCCAGTACCGACCCCAGGGGAATGCCACTCATCTCTGGTATCCACTTGGACATCGAGCTGTTGACTGCAACTCTTTGAATGCGGCCATCTAGTCAATTCCGTATGCACTGACTGCCCCATCCATGACTCTCCAATGTAGAGACCAGGATGTCATGCGGGACAGTGTCACAAGCTTTGTATAAATCCAGGTAGATGATGTCAGTTGCTCTCCCCTTATTCACCAATGCTGTAACCCCGTCATAGAAGGTCGGCAAATTTGTCAGACACGATTTGCCCTTAGTGAAGCCATGTTGGCTGTCACCACTCACTCTCTTATTTTCCATGTGCCTTAAATATATAGCACATATATCTGTGCTTAAATATACAGCACGTAGATGATCATGTGATTAGAAATATATACCACTGAAGGCAGCACTATAGTGTATTAGGGCATATTCCTCTCCTGCTTTGGAGAGGGTCTAAGGCATTTTGTTCCTCCAGTTATTTTGTTATGAATGTCTTATTTTTGGATATTAAAGCTGGCCTTTTGAATGTTGATTGTGCTTAATTTATGCTTTGTTCTTTTCAGTATTGCATAACTTTATGTTTCAGTGGCTTACTCTCATTTTTGAAAAATGGCTTGGTCACTTCTCAGCCTATATTTTGTTAATAGAGGTGTCAAATGCTACCAAATCTTTTATTTGTAGAGAATACCTATACGCCCTTAGAAACCTTTTAAATCTGAGTCATTGCTTTGGGCCTGATCTGGTTACACATTTAGGGTATTTTGAGGTTTTGTTGAATATGAAGCTTTTCCTAAAGTCAATCAGGAGCATAGTAATTATATAGAAGTGAATCATTCTCGTATTGAGTAGAGTAGGTGATGTAAGAATCATGCCTGTAGGTTTAATTTATGTCTTTTTTGAGGTTTCACTTATATTCTGTCAGGTATTTTTTTCCTTTATTTTGTGGAAGAGAAAAAAGAAATTATAATTAATTTGAAGATTTGGCTGTTTTTCAAATTTGAGGATATGATATAATTTTTTGATGATAAAATTCTATGAAATAATTTTTGTCCTGAATCCATGTTTCAAAACATGAAAAAATCAGAAAATTTATGCCATGAAAAGAAATGGCAAATTATTTTAATACGAGAGGTTTGATTTCATACATTTTTCCTGTGACAGTAATTTAATCTTACATATTTTCAATTACACATTTATTTGAGTAGTTAATTATGATGAGGTATGTTTCTTTGAGTCATAAGGTTAAGAGATTACCTTTAGAAGCAATTACATATAGTTCATTTCAAGACATTCTCTTTGAAGAAACCCCTCCAGTTTTTAAATTTATAATAAATATAAATTATATACAATATATACAATAAAGCAGCTTAGTGATTTGTAGTGACATTAAATACTTACAAAAAAATAGGAATAATAGTTTAGATCAGAACTTTATTTTGTTTTTTTTTTTCTCTTTTAAGGATAAGAGTACTGCTTGTTTTCTACAGTAAAAAGAGTAGTTCATGAGTTCTAGTGGGTGGCTATTGTGAGTCTTTGTAATATGTGTACTAGTGCTTCTCTTTCTGATAGTAAAGGTAATACAGATCTGAATAAAAATGAGAAGATGCTACAGAAGCTTAATTAAATTACTTTTTCTTCTTCTCTTTAAATTTTTCCTGTATATTATCACTATTATGAAGTTACTGTCCTTCGTGATTTCCTGAAGTAATGGCCAAAGAAAGAGTCTGAAAAGATAATAACTGTTGTCAATACATATATATCTTGCAAGATAAGAGATAATAAGAGAATTGTTGTTCATTTACTGTTTGCAACTCGTTTCCAGGGTTGATCCCTGTCCTGTAAACTACAATGGTGTTTGCAGGAAATGCTTGCCATTGGACTGCACACTCTTTCCGTTCGCATTGCTATATGAGAGAAAGAACACAGTATTCTTATTATTTTTTTTAATTTTAGTATTTCTCACAAGGATTCCTAGGGCATAGGTGACATCAACTAAATTTTGTGGGTTATGACTGATGGGAATGTCATTGTATGTTTTACCCATTTAGGTTTGAGTTGCAGCTTTTAGGAAGCCTTCAAAACACTGTGGCATCTGAGTATGGAGTATCTTAGTATTTTGCTGTTGAATGAAATCCCCGCTTCACTCTCGGCTTAGTCCTAAGAAATCCTTGCTTTGACAGGCAGTTAAAATTAATATTTTTTTGAAAGTTAAGGTTTACACTTTCATTGCCATCTGTTAAATGTGATGTATGTATTGTCAAGCACACTATCAAGTACATAATGCATTAACTTTTTACATCCCCAGTCACTTAATTGTCTAATGGCACTTGTTAATTAGTGTCATCAGCAGCTTTTGTTTGTACAATTACAAATACAGTGATTTTCCTTGAATGGCAGTCATCATATCTGTTGCAGCAGATTGTGTCTGTTCTTCTAAGAATATTCAGTAGCAGAAGGAAGAACTAAATGTGAAATCCTATGGGAGAGGTTCGTCTGGGCCCCAGAACTCAGATTTAGATTCCAATTCAGTATGTTGGTAGCAGATCTGTTTGCATGTACAGCTGCATGAACAAATGTATTCATTTAGAAAAAATCTTCTTTGTTCTGTGTAAGTAGAGAAGTCTTAGTGAAAATCAGACCCTCTGTATGTACGCAGAAGTTCACCCTCTTAAATTTGAGCATCTAACCAGAGGTAGTTAAACAGCCTTCTCATAAACAACTTTAACCAGGCAAGTTGAAGACATCAAATTAAACCAGACCCGAGGACTTCCTTGCACATTTTTTTGGTGTGTGACTAACATAGCAAAATACAGTGAACTGTGGATGATCCCTTTTAATTTTTACATTCTTCCATTAATTTGCTTCCCTGCATGTGCAGAAATACTTGTTTTGTTTCAGAGTGTCTAATCTTTCTTACAGTAAACAGTTTGGGGGTATGCTTATGCTTATGGCCTGTGGACCAGAATTCCATGACTGTTGGTTTAGATCTAAAAGCATGAGTCTCCCCATTCTGGAGAGTATATGGATGTAATAAACTGGATTAGCTTTGGGCTTAAAACATGTTGGGGACATGTTGTGGTTTAACTCCGACCATCAACTAGGACCTTGCAGCTGCTCACTGACTCTGCTCTCATCCCTTCCCCCCTATCCCCCCCGTCCCCCCGCCCCGGAGTAGGGTATGGAGAAGAGGGAGAAAAGAAGGGGGGGGAACAACAAAAAACAAACCTTGTGGGTTGAAGTAAAGACAGTTTAATAGAGCAGTGATGAAAGCGGAAAATTATAATAATGGTAAAAGAACATACGAAATAAAGTGATACAATACAAGTTGCTCTCAGCACACGATGAATGGTTGCCCAGCCCATCATGAGCAGTGATCATGCATCCCTGCCCCCTGGCCAACCCCATTTATATACTGAGCATGATGTGTGTGGTGTGGAATATTCCTTTGGCCAGCTTGTCCTGTCTATGCTCCCTCTCACCTTCTATGGGAAGTTGAGGGAGTCCTTGACTAATGTAAACATCACTTAGCAACAACTAAAACAATATGTGTTATCAGCATTATTCTCATACTAAATGCAAAAAACAGCAGCTACTAGAAAGAAAATTAACTCTATCCCAGCCGTAACCAGAACAGGACAGTATGGAAAAACTTTAGCCATTTGTGCTGGTACCATAAATATTTTAACATTCTGCTTTCACTTTGGATAACTTTATCTTAAAAAAATAATTTAACAGGTATTTTTCTGGCATATGTGCATAGTTCATGTATGTTAAATGCACCATATGTAATATGGTGATGTAGTACAGTCTTGGCCTAAATATGTTTGAAGCTTACCTGCCATTAAGGTCTTTTCAGAGAACGAGAGAGGTGGCAGATGATAAAGATGGTAGCGCATCCTGTTGCACTTTTAAAACTGTCCTGATGAATACATTCGATACACTGATCTGAAGATGTTAAAACTAATGAACTTTCTCCCCGTATTTATGTCTTCCACTGATTTCAAGCAGGAGGAATGGCATAGACTTTGTGGTGGAAGAAAAAAATGGCAGATGTTATTAAAAGCTGCAGCCCTCAAAATGCAGCTATGATCTGAAAGAAACTTCAAATCCTTTACTGAATCATATACAGCAAAAAACATCTAAAATTCAAATGAGAATTTGAAGTGAGAGAGAAGACTAATTTTCTTCGCTGCAGTAGTTAGAAGTTGAATGTTCAGCCTGAGGTTTGACTGCATAACCATAGACATATGTAACTGTATGAGCAAAAGATAGGACTCCCAGGTAAAAGCAACTTGCTGTAGTTGCTGCCACAAGCTGATGATTTCAGCTTTCTGCTTGACTTTTCTGAAGTTGAAGTGTGCTATTACTGTATGCTAATCAGCATGCAGGTGATCTCTTAACCTAATCTTGCAATAATTGAGCTGGGAGAGCATTTGTCCCTCAACCCACTTAGCTTTCCAGGTGCAAACTCTGAAGCTTAATTGGGGCAGTTTAAATGCAAGTACATTTAAAGGTGTCATTAAGGTCAGACATTTTTTTCTTCCTCCTCTTTTAAAGAAATGGAAAATTGTTTATTCTGAGGAATCAGGTTATTATAGTGTTAGGCATCAAAACAAACACACCTAGATGAACCTAAATTAACATCTAAATGAACAAAACTCTTAAAGTGAAAAACTGTGCATTAAGGGAAAATATATTACAAAAATTTGTGATGCAAACACAATACCAACAAGAAGCACCATAAAGTTACAGTGGTAAAATCATGTGGTTTTGCAGATATAAATTCAATTAGGAATGGGAACATTTACAGCAAAAAGAAGAAAATGTACCTTGAAGTTAAGAAAAAATGTGTCACAAAATTTATGTTTGTTAGTAGAGCAATTAGTGATGAATTTATTACAGATAAGAACTTTTTAATATGCTTGGCATCTGGAAAATGACCAGTTTTCTGTACCACTTGTATGGGGCATGTATCCCTTACCTGTAGTTTTTTCATGTGTGTGTTTGTGAATATCTGTGCTCAGGCTGTATTTTGTTGGCTGTAATTAAGGTAATGCTTCTTAACTCACCAGAGAGTTTTAGAACTCAATCTGTAGGTGTGAACTCCTGTTCTTCTGAGGAAATTAACTGACCTTACTGGAGCTGTACGTCAAAATGCAGGGCAGCCCACACAGATCGGAACAGCCTTAGAGCCTTACCTAGCAGCTTCTCTTTAGATCAGCTGCTGATCCTCCACCCTTCAATCGAAGAGGATTCACAACAAAATTCAACTACAGTACGGATCCTGCTGGAATGTCCTGATGGAAGCAGGTGTACAATTCCTAGTAATTTTCTTTAATTGCTTAAAGAATATGACTTCGCTCCTGAATTCACATTGAAAACCTTGAATATCTCTGGTAGCGGTTGGCACTATGCAACTCTAAACCAGAAAGAGCTGTGTTGTGGTTACACTAATGACTCACATATTGCATCGCCCTAAAATGCCCCCTTATCTTAAATGACAGGACACTTGTAGTAGTCCTAATGTGTATGCATGTAACGTGCACGCACTTTACTGTTTCTTTTGTTCTAAGCTTATATAGCTATCTCAGTTTGATGCTGCAGAAGACAAAGGTAAAGATTACATTTAAATGTATTGAAGGGAGGGCAGAAAAAGTTGTATCGAGCAACAGCATTTATGGGAATCATATTTGGCGGTATATATGGCATTAGAGAAAGAAATTAAGGGGAAAATGTATCTATTGTCCCATAGTCATCAAAGTATCTCTACCATTAGCTGAATAGAATAGTTCACAATATGGCATAAAAGAGGGCAGTCTCCATTGAGTTTTGCTGATACTTGTAGTGGATTTAGAGCAAATAAAATTCTTAATAAACTTAATAGAAGCAGATGCCATATTGACAGAGAGTGCTAATTTTGGTGTGGAGAGAAGTAAAATATTTCTGACAGCAGTGTCCGTTTGGGCAGTTGATATCTTTGAAGTTTTTTTTGACACTGGAACACTAGTGTTGAAAGTTTAAGGTGGGCATTTATTTGTGTACTGTGAAATGTAAACTTGTAGACATAATCAGGAGCGTTTGGAAGACAGTGAGATTTCAGAGAATGTTCCATCAGTCCTACTCTGTTTGCGGTATACATTGCAATGTACAGTAAAAACAAAATAACCCAGTTCAGATATTGTTTGAGAAAGATAGTGGGAGTAAAGCACTGACTTTTAAAAATTGTGATAGTTGCAGAGGTATTTATGGTTTATAGATGTTATAGTCTGATACTAATGTATCCAGACGGAGAATCACACAAATCTGATTTGCGTAATGTAAATCAATGTTGTCTCTTTTCTTCAGTTTAACTTGTAGTCCTCTGCCATGTTTTATTAATGCTTATCAGAGAACTAAACTTTACCAATCTGTTATGAATGATCTAGCATTTCAAGCCAGTTCCTGTGACAACTAAAGTGATAAATCTGTTGTCCAGATAGAAAGCTTGGAAATGTGGGGGCTTTTGTTGTTGTTGTCATTTTTTTTTTTTTTTCCCCCAGCAGTGGCATCTGGCTTCTCATCTGGCTTTCTGGCAAATCTCCTCTTGCTTCAGCTGGTCTAACTGCACCGTTGGCCAATACTCTGACTGTAAAGCTGCACTGGAGGCTGGCGAATATTCACCCTGTTCCTAGCCATCCTTGCATCCTTGGATGCCATTTTTCTTTGGCTCCCCTGCTGCGGAGAGAATGCCTGCCAAACTACAATGCGTAGTGTAATGCTAGGAGAGCATTTCAGCTGCAGCATTGCAAGCAGAGAGGAAGAATACAGGCTCCTCAATACGGTTTATCTCGTGGGCTCTATTGTAGAAAAAGTGTCAGATGCTGCTAGCAGCATGGCAGCACCAAGGCTGCAGAGCAGAGAAGCTTCCAGTATAGGAAGAGAAGAAAAATCCCACAGTAAAATAAGCAAAGTCAAAGCAACTAAAAATTATTAGGCAAACACTGACAGTGATCCTGGGGCATAATTGACACTTGGAACGAGTTGAATCTGGAGCTATTAGCCCACACTCATCAATATTCTGTCGAAATGTCTTTGAAGTAAACTGTGGTTTATTTCAGTGTGAAGGAAGAGAAAATGTCCTGATAGGCATCAAACAAAATAGATTTGGGGTTTTACCTGTTTTTTTTGTTGTTGTTGTTGTTTTATTTTGTTTTGTTTTTTTGTGGGGCTTGGGTTTTCATGTTTTGATTTTGTTTTTTTTTTTGCAAGGCCTTTATAAAAAATTAATCTATTATATCACTATTAGCTAATGAGGTTGCTCAAATCAGCTGTCAGCCTTCCATTTATCTTATAATACCGTGTATACCTGCTCTATTACAGCCTTCTAGTAACAAAGTGAGCTGTCAGTAGCACACATTCTGTCAAGAAACAATTCATTTTTATGGGAACATATAAGTATTATACCTTTGTACTTTTCTCAGGTAAAAGGCAATTTGGTTATAAATAAATCTTTGCAAAAATGTTTTTCATTTTCTTCTGCTGGTAGCTTCCCACGCATCCTGTGAAATAATCTCCTCCTCTCACTATATGAGAATTTCACAGAATTTACAAATATACCTTATTATACTCAATTTTTTTCAGTTACTAGAAACAAAGTGTTGGAATAAATAATTCACCCATTTACAATGTAAGTGCCAGCAAAATCCCCACTCATAACTTAATGCAATAAATTATGTGCTAACGAGATCCTGCTAGCTGCTGATGATAATGCAGGAAAATCAAATTTAGTTCTGGTAATTTTTGGTTTCAAGTGATACTTTGTCTTCCCTGCGAGTAGTGAAAGTGGGTCTTTAGAATAAATATTAGGTATGGGAAGAGCAGTACTGTGAGAGGAATGCTGGAAGAATTTTTTTCCCCCTTTCTTGAAAAGTTCCTTTTCAGAATCACTCTAAATCTTGTAAAGCAGATCAGTTCTGAAGTGGTCCTGTCGTGGTATCTTAATATTTGCTGACATAAAGAACCAAATCTAATATGATGCCACACTTGCCCACACACCAGGTGTCAGTGGGCATTGAGGGCAGGAAAAAAAATGTGCTTCTTGCTTTGCATTTCAGAAAAATATTAAGAGTGTTTATTATTTTCTGACACTATAACCAAGTGTTGACAATTAAGTGAAGTACTAATTTTAAAACATCTAGCATGTTAAAATCCCTGTTCAGTTTTTTCTCCAGTAATAAAGCTGACACTGGCTAATTCTATTTTTGCACCATTGAGTCTGTATCTTCAACGGGCTGACTGTGAACAGAAGTGAGTTTACACGAACTTTTTCCTGCTTGACCACCGCCATCTTTCACAGAGGAGGGTTTTTGTTGCTGGTACCAGCTAAGAATTATTCAGGTGTATTACTCAGGTGGTGAAAACAGCCTTTTCTGTTCCTTATAACCAGATATCTGCAAGAGCTAACGTTACATTTTCTAGATACAATCTGCTCAAGAAGGTTATGGCGAAAAATAAAAGGACGAGAGAGGAAAGAAGCAATCAGGAACATGAATTAAATGTCTGAGACAGATGAGGGAGTTTTAATTCAAATGCCCCAAATGGTGCTCCAAGGCTGGTCTCATCATACCTGTCAGAAAGAGACAAGGTTTTCCCGTTGTTTCTTTTGAACTAACACAGGTGATCCAGGCAAAACAAAATGCACACTCCTTAAGACCCGGTAAGCTTGCCAGACAAGGTGCTGCTCAGGAAATTTGAGAATTAGTGAGAAAACAGCTTGCATACAGTTGAATGAAAAATGTAGTTCAATATATATCACCATATAGTGTGGCCGAAACATACAGATGGGTCAACTTAAGTCAGAAACACTGGAAGAAGGTCCAGTGCAAAGAGAAATGGAGTATTGTCCATATGCCTGAGGCATACGTTATATGAATTTGCATCACCAAAGGACTTTGGTAAAAGAAAATAAGGGACAATGTTCCTCTTATTCTAACTCAGATACTTTAATCTGTCAAGGCCTTTCTGAGAGCCAGGCCACCCAAAATCAGGCGATGCACAGTTGATTTGTTTGGAAATGTTAAACCTGTGGTATTTCAAATCACTTTTAAAAGTACAAGCAGTGTTCAAAGTATCCAAGGTTTCCTAGTCTTCTAAATGTGGTTAAAGTAACAACCATATTTTGTGGACTAAATTTCATGGACCACTTCTCCATTGGGTTTCATCTTACATCGATGTTTTTACTAGCAGTAATAAAAATTGTTACGCCATTTCCATGGCGTAAATAATTTAGTAGCATTAAATGCTGTATTTTGTTGTAGTTTTTGCCATTACCCGTGCTTGGTTTTGTACAGGCTTATTGATTTGCTAGGGCTCGCTTTGCAGAGGGGTAACTGATGTGTTAAACCAGTAACTGAAAATTGAGTGCTTGCTTTTTAGGGAAGGAATTGAGCTGGGTTGAGGACCGCCAGGTCGTACAGCACATAACTGAATTCTGTGTATGTTTAAATGGATTCCTTCGAAAGATAAGCAACGAGTGCTGCATTTGACACTGTCTGGGGAATCTGTCTTGCCTCACGCTCAGGGCTGTGTTTGCAGGTAAGGTGTTAACCTTACCAAACAGACTTAATGTTTGGAGGGGCAAATTAAAGCGAATAGCAGTACAGTCATGCAGAATGATTTAAGGACAAGTGTTCATCCCTGGCAAATTGGGCTAAATTCTGTTCTTCAGTGTAATAAAATAATAACAACATTCCTGTTAAAATAATGCTGCTAGGTTTGTGCCTTAACAGTGACAGAGACTCTTTGTCATTCTTCTCTACTTACATAGATTTTTTTTGCCTGTTATGACACCAGGAAAATATATAGTGTTTTCTGTACGTCCCACTGCTGTGAAACCCACAGTCAGGGAGGTAATGCCATTGAGGACAAAGAAGAAGCAGGACTGAAGATCCGTGTTCAGTGTGGAGAGATCCCTTTTTGTATACTGTCAAGACCAGTATGAAAGATTTTTAGGGTTTCGTTGAAAAGATACAGATAATCATCCAGAAAAAATAATACCACCTGTTGTTTGCATGTTCTTTCATTAAAACCGTTATGTTGGCAGAGTGACAAAGAAAAAAGAAATAATCTCTTGAGAACGATGTTCATATTCCTGTAATGTTAGAACTGCTTTGTTGAACGTAATTTCAAAGCGCCAGAGACTGGTGGGGGGCTGGTGATTTTTTTATGTTTGGGGTTTCTTTATTGCTTTGTTGGCACAAATGCTTGCGTATTGGTATACTAACAGAATTTCTGGCATCAGGGCAATAAAAATGTACAAAGCGGTAGTGTAAAATTTAAACAAAATTCAATAAAAAATACCGCTAAGCTAGAAAACTCTTTTGGAAGACGTTATGGATATATGAGCAACCCACTGTGTTAAAATACTTTCCAAAAGTATGGCACGCTGGAGCTTGGCTCCTAAGTAAAATACTGTAATGTGACAGCATTACTTTTTTTGATATGGCAAAGCAAAGCAAAGTAAGTTTTAAGACTTAGAATAATCAACAGATCCAAATATTTCAGAGGAAAGTATATACTTATGAATGTAATTCTTTAATGTTTCTTTTACATTGTTGGAACTTAAAATATGAGATTTTTATTTCCTTTTCTGGGACAACAACTGATAAATTCAGCCTCTGATTCATTGCCTGCAGTATATTCTGGGCATTCATTATACAGCAATAAATTGCCACCAGATTGCTGCTATCACACCTAGCATGAGCTGTTGTGTTATTTAGCTCTTTTTATCTTTAGAGCACCTCTTCCTCAGTTTTCTCAGTGGACAGCTGGTGCAGTCGTGCATCTTGCACACTAGCGTTCTGTTCAGAGGGATGACTGGTTTTGCTTCAGTTGGTCGTTGGGGCTTGGATCAAACAAGCTTCAGAAGTTCATGTTAAACAAACCAGTGTCTTGAAGTTTTGGTCAGAAAAACAGTGGCACTGAGGACCCTAGAAGCTCCCTATGTAGATGAACTGGAATTTTAGCTAAGCTTGCACCTTTTGAAGTTGAATGGAACTTTCCTGAGCACTTCACACTTCATAAAAATGTGTAAGAATAGCTGTGCCTTTATAAAGTTGGCAGTGCCCTTCTTGTTTTCCTCCTTTCTGTCGTCATCCCTCATTATTTGCCCCTTCTTTGCTTACAGCTTTCTGAATTTTGTATTATTTTGTAGCATCAAATTCAGCAAAGTTTTCTGTATCCACACCATTTCTTTAGGAAACATTCCATAGTAGCCTGTAGTAGATCATGACATTTGTCTAAAAACTGAGGAAAATGACCTGTCAATACTATTTCTTCTCTGGGGACTTGTTATGTCCCATGTCACAATAGCCAAAGGAACATTGCTGCCATCCCAACACAGAGAACACAGCTTACGTTACATATGGTCCATCAAAGATCATTTGTAATTATTCATCTTAAATTGTCACTGGGAATATGTTGGAAGATATGGTCTTCATTTCAGTGATATTCACTGGGGGCTTTAAAGCAATACTGATAATGTGTTGTGACAGAAACTGTTAATTGGTCAAAGTATGAAAAACTTCTCCTACCATCCTTTGGGGAAGGAGTTAGGGTTTGCAGTGGTGTTTGTTTTTTTGTTGTTTCTTTGTTTTGTTTTGTTTTTACTTACTATTGTGATTTCATTTGACATTTTTTGTTTAGTGAATTTTTATTTGGTCAGTTTTAAGAGTGGAGCAGTTATGGCAGCAGCGTGGAAGAAAGAAAGAGTGATTTAAGGGGGCCCAGAAGCTGCTGGAGACTACACCGCAATGGTGTCCAGATGCCACATAGTGCAGCAGAAGCTTTGACCCAGGGGAAGCTCCAGGGCCAGGGTGCTGCTGCCCAGACCTCAGGCTGAAGTGTACCGTGTCAAGATAAAATGCAATGAGCTTAATTTTGGACATGCAAAATTCTGTCTTGGTCAATGTGAACTTTTTCACAAAAGGTGAGGCCAAAAAGTGAAACAGGGACTTAGAGAGGTTGAAGGGCGTCTACCACTGGATGTGATCAAGACAAGTCCCTGAGTGATGGGCTCAAACTGGACCTGTTTTGATGAGGGTTGGACCAAATGAACATTCCTTTCAGCCTACAAGATTATGTAACATTATGATGAAAATCTCTGCTGTATAGTTGTCCACCTCAAAAAAAGACTTTGTAGAACTATGAGAAAGAGGATCCATTACTTCAGTAAAGTATCAAGGGACAAAACACTTTGTGAAGGAAAATTAATAGAGAAGGATTTCTCATTCCAAAAATTTATTGTCTGAAGGCAAGCATGAGTGTTATAGATACAACAATTAATTTTGAAAAGGTGAATAGCGAACTATTTTTGTGTGATAGAGTGAATGACGTGCATAGAGGCTTTAGATTAAATGATCAGTATTAAGTTTAAAGCAGACATAAAGAACTTCTTGTTTAAATTAGAACATAAAATGAAATTGTCAAACCGATGCCAAGGGATGTTTTAGAGACCAAACTGTAAATGTGTTCCAAGAGAGATTAGATAAGTGAGTGAGCTTATAAAGCAGTGCCTCGCTGGGGCAGCCATTCTCTTGGAAAGATGTACTTGAAAGGGAATTCTCTATTTACTCTATTACCGATACACTTTCTGAGAAATCTTCTGACCACTCTGCACTTCTGAGCAAAGGGGAATGTGTTTTGATTGAGTGATGATAGCTTTTATATTCTCAGGTATCATTGGTAAAACCTTTGTCAATACATGGTCATGAATGATTCCCTTCTCCAGGGAAGTGCTCTCCTAGAATATTGCTGGACACTTCCTCTCACAGCATTTGGTTCGTGCGCCTGTGTGTGCGTGCACACACGCAGTCTCTGCTGGTAAGAAGTGGCATTTTTTATTCTCTCTTCTCATCTGACTGCCTGTTCCCTGGGGCACAGTTCCTCGGGAGTGTAGTGTTTGCCCTAGTGATTACACAGTAACTGCTCTTCAAGCTATTATGCTAGCTCTCAGATGAAAGCACAAATCAACTTAAGGTTTAAAATAACTTCATCTTGTGGCTTACTTTGCATACGTCCCGGTCTTTTACAGTTACCACTATGTCTCCACATGAAATGAATGACTTTGTGTTGAAAAAACGCAAAGCAGCCAAAGTCTCTAGATTCTGGCTTTTACACATTATCTCAGCCCTCTGGAGTGTGATGGGATTATGAAATCTGTACTGGTACAATGTTTTCAAGGCTTCATCCAATTTAGTCATTCTAGTAGATGCAGTATTTGGCCTTTTTTTTTTTTGTTTTTGAAAACCATATCAGAGAATTTCAAGAATATCTGTGGAGGAAAGAGTAGAAAGAGGAGAGGTAACAGTACAGTATGGCATGTGATGAAGTCATCGATAATTGGGAACACTGGGATGTACCTTCTTGAGAAGTGCATTGTGCCTTCACAAAAAGAGAAGCAGAGGACCAAATAAACTCCCCAGCCCTCCCATCTGTAGTTTCATACAGGCCAATAATATCATAAAGGCCAATAATATTTCCAATATTTAATACAGTTGCTCTTTCCTAGCCTTTTTAATTTCAGTTTTCTGGCTAATTATAATACATTTGTATAATAATTTTGTATAATCATGAACAATTTCCTTGAGCTTTCTGTGATGTCATCCTTGCGTCTACTTAGGATCTGCTAACCGCCATATATCGGAACATATCCCAACACCACCAGGTGCTTACGGCTGTTGTGTGATCATTGTCAGAGCTAATGCACTGTTTTCCATAAATTATTTGCATGTCATAAACCTGGAATTCTTAGACTTTTTTTTTTTTAAGAAAAAGCTTTTTCATGTATATATGTGAATAAAATATATATATTTCCAAATTATATATATATATATATATATGGGAAATATATATATATATGATGAATATATATATACATTTCCCTGTGGGGAAACCTAGACCCATGAACACTGGACTGCTTCAGTTTTGATCTGATCTCATCCTGCTTCTTGGGGGCCATAGTGAAGATATTACATTCTGCTCTGATCCTTTGGTCTCTGAATCTGGAGTACATCGACCATGATGCAGAGCTGTGTAATTACCATGTTTGAAATTAAAGTCTTCTTTTCTGATGCTTGATTTTATTTTAATTTTCCTATAGCCGTGAAATCTCAATATTCACACTCTTGAGTGAATTTTTTTTTAGTGAAAAATTTGAATGAAATAGAGATGCTTCGTAGCACCTCCTCCTGTCGTTTTTCTTAGAGTTTGTGCTTTTGTCTAGACTGTAGGAACAGTACATCCAACTGCTATCCTCCAGTCCTTCAAATAAGTAAATCAGGTTTTTGTGCCATGTTGCTGTTTTCATATGCACCAATTATTTCCTTCTGCTGGAAACCAGAGGTAGGTAGGAAGTCGGTTGAAGTTCCAACAAGGAAGAGGGATGGGAGAGTGTCTCCTCACAACATGATACTTGGACGTGGCCAGAATACCTACTTGAAGAGTGTAGGTGTTGATTGTGTGTGTTTGTGCCTGCATGTGCCAGCATGTGTGTATGCATTAGTCAGTTGGCAATGTGGCATTTAATGAGCAGATCATATTTCTGCTTCTGAGCTTCGTTTTGGAACTTTATCATTTTTTGACTGGAGGAAAGCTTTGTAGCCTGGCTTTTTCCTAGTTTTTCCATCTGTTGAATCCTGTGTCGATGTAGAAATTGTAGAACTGTTGGGAGAGAGTGGCTGAGAATACCTTGTTGCTAGATCCGTCAAAACGTCTGGCTGGTAGATGTACATAGGTGACACTGGGTAAACGTGGGTGGGTAGTTACTCGGCCTTCTAGGTGGTAAGGAGATGCAACCATCTTTTTCCTATGTTCCTGGGAGCACAGAGTAGAACTGTCATTTTGGTATAGTTAAGTAATTATGTTTAAATGGTAGTTCCTGTACATAATCTGTTTTATGCCATAGCTGGTGCTAAAAGCTGTATTTGCTCACAGAGCTGCTGCTGTTCTGCATTTCAAAAGCACACTGTCACTTTGTGGTTTTGTTGCAGTGGAAACACCGCTTCTGCAGACCTTTAAGCAGGACTTCCCTTTGCACTTACAAGCAGCAATTTTTAAAGGCATGTTCCTGCTCATGTATTTTTTAGTATTTACAGAATCACTAAATAGATTCAGGCTTCTACACTGCCAGAAAAATTTCTTTTTTGAGGGTGTATTGGGTTTATGTGGCATGGTTTTGGTAGCAACAAGCTGCAGGGGTGGCTTCTCACAGAAGCCACCAGAAGCTGCACCCATGGCGGAGAGAGACTGTTCCAGCCAGCTTCAAGACGGACCTGCCGCTGGCCAAAGCCGAACCTATCAGCAACATTGGTAGTGCCTCTGTGATAACATATTTGAGAAAGTGTAAAAAACACTGCACAACAGCAGCTGGGAGAGAGGAGTGAGAATATGTGAGAGAAACAGCCCTGTAGACACCAAGGTCATTGAAGAAGGAGGAGGAGGTGCTCCAAGCACCAGTGCAGATAGTCCCCTGCAGCCCCTGGAGAAGATCATGGTGAATCAGGTGTTATGGCTTGAGAAACCCACAACAATTTATTGTTGTTTAGACAATTATTCTATCACCCAATGACCTTCCCCAACCCAGCAAGGGGAATTGGGAAAAAAGCAAGGAAATAAGAGGGTTGAAATACAAAACAAATTTAATAGAATAAAACTAGATAATTAACATTAATAACAGTAAAGAACCAGTATTGTTCCCAATACCAATATAACATATACAAGAGTTATACTCAGCCAATTCTATCCGTAGGAAGCTGTGCGCTCCCAGCAGTGGACAGCAAATGTCGGACACTGAGCGCTACGGCTTTGGGAGGAAAGGAAGGGCTCAGGGGTCTGGCACTGGGGCACAAAGTTCTCAGGGTTGCAGCCATCAGAGAAAAAAAAAAAAAACAACTTTGCAGCAAACATTCTCATTTATATTGAATGTGACACTCCTGGTATGAAATAACCCTGCTGGCCAGCTTGGGTAAAGTGCCCGGGTCTCACTCCTCCTCATCCCTGCACCTGGCGAGCTTGAAAACACCGAGACCTTGAAACCCACACACCACAGCTGGCTAGAAAGTCA
The DNA here is from genome assembly GCF_965231255.1 of Vanellus vanellus. Classification (NCBI taxonomy): domain Eukaryota; kingdom Metazoa; phylum Chordata; class Aves; order Charadriiformes; family Charadriidae; genus Vanellus; species Vanellus vanellus. Next base: position 14,214,897 of record NC_138908.1, on the reverse strand, counting down.
ATATTTGCACAAATTCAGGCACTGGAGTCTTCTAAAAGTGCAGTTTTCCAAAGCATTAGAAGATAAATTAGTCCTGTGTCACTCAAACCAGGACAACCTGTGACCCCACGGGGAACCCACGCTGGAGCAGTCTGTTCCTGAAGGACTGCGTCCTGTGGAACGGATCCATGCTGCAGCAGTACGTGATGAACTGCAGCCTGTGGGAAGGAGCCATGTTGAGGCAGTTCATGAAGGACCGTCTCCCTTGTGTGGGAGAGACCCCCATGCTGCAGCAGGGGAAGAGCGTGAGGAGAAAGGAATAGCAGAGACCAAAGTGTTATGACCTGTCTGCAGTCCCCATTCCCCATCTCTGCACAGCTCAGGGGGAGGAGGTGGAAGAGCTGGGCGTGAAATTGAGTCTGGGAAGAAGGGAGGGATCGGGGAAAGGTGGTTTTAGTTTTGTTCTTATTTCTCGCTATCCTACTTTGTAATTAAGTGGTAATAAATTACATTTATTTCCCCAAGTCAAGTCTATTTTGCCCTTAATGGTAACTAGTAAGTGATCTCCCTGTCGTTGTCTCCACCCACGAGCTCTTCTATTGTATTTTCTGCCCATGTCCTGTTGAGGATGGGGAGTGATAGAACGGCTGGGTGGGCACCTGGCAGGTAGCCAAGGGCAACCCGCTAAAGAGGACCTGAAAAAAATTGAGAGTTATGAGGTGCTTTTTTAATGCATTGTGATTTCCATCAGCGTGTGCGGAATCCACAGGTATGTTGTAGCACGCTTCCACTGTAAATCAGCAGTCTACTGATGACTGTGCTGTTCAGCATCTTTACTGAGCAGATGGAGGTATAGTTTTTATTCTATATTAGAATTTAATCAATTGGGATTTTTTTTTCCTTCTGTGATCAGATTATGATTTTTCTCAACTTTCTTTTGTTGCTTTGTCCTCAGTTTCCTTTGTAAATAAAAATTTATAGACTGCATTAAATGTATCAGTGCAAATACTGGATATTTTATATTCAGAACTGAGCTGCATTTATTAATTCTGAATGATCATATAAATCTCATAGCATTGTCTCAGTTCATTAGAAGTCAGGCTTTATAGACTCTGTCTCATTGTTCTTCATAACAAATTCCCTCCGATGTTGCTGTTATACGTGATAAATAAAGTAAAGCCGTGGCTGCCACTGGCACAGTCTTATGTGGTAGGGAATAACATGAGCCACCAGCTGTGTTGTTGCCACATGGCCACGTGAATTTAGGAAACCTTTGTCCCACCTGCTAGGGCCCAGTGCAACAACTGTAGGAGCCTAGTGGATGGATGCCAATGAAACTGAAGAATGAGGTTTCAGTTCTGGAGTAATTAAGACACCAAGGAATCCATTGTGCCTATAAATCTCCGGGGATAAACGGCAGTTTAGGGGAAGATGGCAGCCCAGTATCAGGATTGTGATATTTTAAAACTGTTTCCTTCAGAGATCATCTAGTCCAACCCCCCTGCCAAAGCAGGTTCACCTAGAGCTGTTTGGACAGGAATGCATCCGGGCAGGTTTTGAATGTGTCCAGAGAAGGAGACTCCACCACCTCTCTGGGCAGCCTGTGCCAGTGCTCTGCCACCCTCAAAGAAAAGAAGCTTTTCCTCATGTTGAAATAGAATTTCTTGTGTTCCAGTTTGTGCCCGTTGCCCCTGTCCTGTTGCTGGGCACCACTGAAGGGTCTGGCCCCATCCTCTTGACACCTGCCCTTTAGATATTTATAAGCATTGATGAGATCCCCTCTCAGTCTTCTCTTCTTCAGGCTAAACACACCCAGGTCCCTCAGCCTTTCCTCATAAGAGATTTCATTATATCAGTTTCATTATTGCTTCATTCTTCTTTCATGTAAGGTGGGACAGAGCAAAACAGTTTATGTCTGTGCTTGTGGAGAAGTGTATAACAACTGAGTAGTCTCCTGTTAAATTCAGTTTGCTTTATAGCATGGAGCTATTGTAGTGATGGGCAGGAACCCTGCAAGATGCTGTCTTTCACACGCTAATCTTTGCATCACATGATTTCCTAATGAGTGACAACACCATATTCCTGAAACCTGCAGATTTATACTTACTTGTTCCAAAAGGAGGGTAGATGCCCACAGGATAACAAGCAAAACCCCAAAACAAACAAAAGAGCCCAAACCCCTAAACCTACTCTTTTGATAGAAAGTTGTGACACACACAAAACAAAAGAAAGCAAGAAGCCCAAACCCATAGCAAAAAAGCACAGGGCACCAGGGCAGAGTGAGCAAACGGGAAGACTGAGTTGTAGCCGCTGAGGCACCAGGGTTCCTGCCGTGCTCTTGTTATCATCTGAATTGTGTGGAAGGACATCGTTTCATAGGTCATTCCAGACCAGCCTGGGATCAGTTAAGCAGTGTATTCCTGTTGATTTTTGCAGACAAAAGAAGGTGTTTTAAGAGAATCTTCTGGGAGGTGCAAGAACATGACATTTTTTGGTGTGGTTGGCAGATGATGTTTTAATATATACCTATTACAGCTTTTTTTTTTGATGTGACAGTTCCCATAGAGAGCTAAATTGTGCCAGGCATAGCATCTGCATGCCAAGGCACAGTGACCTGCTACTCGTGCTTGTCATGAGGCCGAAATAATTGTGTCCATTTGAGTACCACTGCCTCCAGCATTTTTTGAGGTGTGAGCCACAGAACTCTGCCGACAAATATAAAAAGCAAATAATAAAAGAATCTCAAATGTCAATGGTCAGTTCATTTGGGGCTTTTTATTTGTCCTGTAGTATTTGAAACTGTGATGTTTAAGGCAAAGACTTTTAAGCTGTCTATCTTAACTAGCAGGACTCAAAGCCTGGTATTTACTAGGGATTGTCAAATAGTGCCAATAGTTTACTTGAGCTGAAACTTGAAAAGAAATGTGACTTGCTCTAAGATCTTGATGACGGTAAAATATGTTAACAATGGAATAACCAGTTCTGTTGCTTTGCCTTTTCAGGAAAACTAGAATCCTTGAGCTGTCAAAATTTGTGGCATCCAGATTTGCATGTGGAACCTAAGAGCATTTAACTATGAGAATTACAGCATCACTAGAGATGGTGTGGCATTTTTTCAATTACGCCTGAGTTTTTAAACAATGTCAGGTAATGTGGCTGTACTGATTAACGCAATGATTTGATATATTTGATATATTCATTACTTTGGTAATATCTGTAAATAGCTTGGACTGGCAGGAATATGTAGCCAAGGATACTGAAAAAGAAGGATGCCAATCTAGCCCTGCTGAAGTCTATAGTAAGTTTCAATATTGTGAGTTAAATCCTGGGCTGAGTGTAGTCATAAGGCTCCATGACAAAAAAAAATAAATATATATATATAACTGTTGTTTGAAGTTTTCTGGGGGAACTTGAGGCTTTATTACTGGAAAAGAACATGAGTTCTGAAATGAACAAGGCAGGAAATTCATTCAATAGTTGAAATAAAAAATTGCCTTTGTATTATTAGTACTCTGGGGTAAAATCTTTGACTATAGTGTCTGGTAAACATAGATATACTTTTGTATATATGCATATATCTTTTTCCCCAGAGTACTGGTAATACAAAGAGCATGTATATACATAAATACATACACACATATATCCCATATAAATGTATATATGTATATATATTCATGTGAATTCCTATTCGCAGCAAGTGGACTGAAAAAGATAAAATATGTATATCAAGAGCAATTACTTTTTATATTGTTCTTTGATAGTTTCAACTTTTGCCTGACATTAGCATCTTGATTTTTTTTCTGGTAGTGATACACACCCAGTTAAAAATTTTATTTGCATAGTGAAATTCCAGTTTCCTAAAAAGTAGTGTGTTGTGATTTGATGCTCTGTAGCTCATTATAATCTAATGTTATATATCTGTTTTATGGTTGATACCTAAATCAGAGCCTATGCATGTGTTTTGTATTCTTTAGTCCATTGTTTTGGCTCAACAAAATAGACGTCTTAAATTTTGCTAGCATAGCTCTGTATGAAATGATACTCTTTCTTCAAAAACTATTTCTGTGTATCCCACTACTTTTTTTTCCCACTCTCTTAAAAATTATGAGTATAGCTTTCAAAGAGTTGACTCAAAAGCAACTCTGCTCAAACCATATTAACCTATTCTAGTTCTGTTCAGTGTTGTGATGGGCACATATGCACGTGTCTCCTTACTTTGTGGGGTTGCTATTTTATATGTGCAGCCATGTTTAATTTTTAATTGTGCAACCAAGTTGTAAAAGTTTTGAATTTAAGTGTAAGTTTTGATACTGAAAGTAAAGAAAAAATTGAAAGAGAACCCCCCTTTTCTTAGTAGAGATTTTAGCTTACTAAGTTTCCATTAAATTAATTTTTCTCAGTTTTGCCATAGTGACAGCCAGGAGGTCCTAGACTAAGGCATACTGTGGTGAGATACAAAAAGCAGCAGCAATGGCGTTCCTTCCTATTAAAAAATTTAGTCAAACAGAAGACTGGTTTCTCCTAGAAACAGAGTCATTTGACTAAAACAAATGCCAAATACCCCTTTTTGACCCTACATGCCACAAAGACTTTTTCAAAGTTCAGTAACTTGTTAATTCAATTTAATGAACAAATGTATTTTCATACATCCGTCTGTTCTGTGTCATCTTATTCTTGAGCCTGATGAAAATTGTCTTTGGTCTGCTTTATAAACAGGAAAAGAAATATCTTATTTTCAAAAGTTATAGTGTATCCATAGTTTTGAATTCATCACAAACACTAACATCTTGCAGATTCTGCAAATCTTCAACTCCCTTTTATTACTCTCTATGATACAGATGGATACCATGTGGGAACTTAGGTGCGTTACCCACAAGAACAGAACCACACCATTCAGTGACTTAAAAAAAAAAAAATATTTACTAAGCAGGAAGTGCATGGTGGACAGGTAAAAATTTCTGTTGTAAAATTTCTAAGATTTATGTACAGAAGGCACCCACAGGATGCACCCACACAAAGCAGAGCCTCAGCCTCCTCCATAGAGGAGGATGTCCACTCTGACCACTTCTGCATTACCACGTGAATGGTCTCTGTTGGTAAGCAAGTGGCACAATCACAGCTGTGGTGATGGTAAAGCAGCAGAAGTAATAATGTAGTGTAAAGCAATCACAAGTTTTTACGTGTAACAATTAGAAATCAGCAAAACCTACAGTTTCCATTCTAAAAAAGTATAAATTACATTGCAAAGAGCTATTAGTTTGTTTCTTTGAAAGCATGGGGTCGTTCAACCCCCAGTCAACAGCTGGTACTTTTCCATGCAATCTTATTTGTCACATGGTAAGTTCAAATTAACTATGTTAGCATAGCAGACTTATGATTTCATAACCTTATGAAGTACTCCATATCTGCATCTGTTTCAATGTACCAGCTTGAAAAGACATAAAGGCCATGATTATTGTTCAGAGTTAAGATGCAGGCCTGAAAGTTTTCCATGGAAAATACAATATGATTTTGGCGAACGCATAGTTCCCATGCCAACCACTTCTACAAGATGCCGAATGCCACCATTAGCACCTATGTGTATATGAGAGCTGAGAATGCGTTTTTTAGCTTCCAGTTCTGCCATATGGAAGTCATACAGTCAAATCATTCGTCTCCATTGCCAATTTTTTGAGATGAAAAGTCTAAACACCTTGAAGGAAATAAAAGGGACTGTGGCTAATAGAGAAGATAAATGAATGCATTGCATAACGTTGTGAGAGGAGATTAAAAGACAACTGTGAATTCAATTTGAATTTTGTAAGTCTGTCTACTACCATAACCAGAAACCCATATTTCCTTCTGAATATTAGTTCTCTAAGCAGTCAATATAATTTTCTGCATGCCACTGTGTTGTAGTGTACAGGATTTGGAATATTTTCCTTCTCTTTCTTTGTTCTGGAAGTTTAATTGACTTATTAAGTTATCTGATGGAATATAAAACAAATATACAGTAATTACCTTTTTTAATCTAATCCTTTTTATTTTTTTTAATCCTGGAATATAGGTTAATCTGTTTTAAAGCAGAAAAATATGTAAAATATGAAATGTTGGTAATTGCTTTAGCTGTATTTAACATAGTGCCTACAGGCTTAAGTAATGGACACAAGATGCTGTGTAGACACTTCAGAGGCACTTAAATTTAGAAATGTAAGAATACTCTTTCTTTCTTTGTGGTCCTTTATGTGTTGATGGTCTCTTTTTATTTCCACTAATGTACAGGTCAAAAATCTTGTTAAGTTAAAATGCAGAAATATTAGACTCTATGGAGTCATTCCAGCTGCAGTGACATGGTGTCCCCTGTCTTTCAGGGCACTTAAGCACTTAATTATATCAAAAATACTCTCTTAAAATGCTTAAATGCCTTCTCATTTAAGGATGAAGTAAAAGAATCTGATAGATTTGTGAATGTAAAATAGCACTAAAACGTTATTTTCTCATGCCTGTGCTTTCTTATATTGGATAAACTGGTAGAAAATCACTGTGGAAAACATGTTGGTCTTTATGCATGTGGTATCATTGCTTAGTCACTTGAAAATGCCTTTTTTTGGTAGTTCACATTGTTTCTTACTGTCTTTATCCCTTTGCTATGGGTTATTTCAAGACAAAACAAAAGGCAAGGTAAAAATGTTCTATATAAAGATGTTCAGATAATTATATTCAGTTTCCCAGTGTTACATAAATATGAAGTAATTCAAAATTTAGAGTCAATATGACATTGCACCAAGAGAAAATAAAAAAATGTTGCTTACTTATGCCAAACTCTGAACACGTTTTCTAACATACTGTCTGGATAATCTATCTTTAAATTTAAATCCTCAGGCATTTTGCAGTTGCTGAAGTGCATTTTTGCAGATGAGTAGCTGTCCAGTGTCAGAGTTGAGATTGCATATGTGCTCTTTAAAGGCTGGCTGGCATGTGCCTGTTTTGTGAAATAGTCATCAGCTGCATCACATGTTGATAGTGCATCAATAGAACTTCCTTAACTACAAAGACATTCTGACTACCCAGACCCAGACTGTTCTGTTCTCAAGACAAACACATACTGAAGTCCTTTTCATTGCACCTTAGCATTCAGAAAAAGCATTTGAATGGCATGTATATCTGTCACTTGAAGACAAGGGGATTGTAACCTGAAGTTAAGTTCTTCATCCCCATCAGTTCAATGGCAACGTCCCAGGTGAATTTGAATGTGTGAGATCATCTTTTTGTGGAATAAACAGCTGAATAACTCTTATCGTTTAGGAATAGAAATGAGAAATAGTGGGAGATTTTTTTGAATCTTGTTCCTGCATTTTCCTCAACTGTATTTCATTAGACGTACTCATACTAGCTGACTTACTCATGTGAATAACATTTTTCATGATCAGAGCTGAACTCAGTTAATACCATGGTAAAGGTAGATCACACAAGGGATTGTTTTGCATTGAATGTTTGTTTGTGGAGATTAAAATTGCAATTCCAGTTAATTAGTAACTGCATGATGTATACGCAGCAAAATTTCATGGGAATGCATTTAGATGCAGTTCACCAGAATCACTGGTTATTAATTATTGCTTAGTAAACACAAATGCCATCTTTTATAAAATCTTCTGCTTAAATTGAGCAAAATTTATAGTGCATCAATATCTTGTAAAGCATAGAAATATTAAGGTAATGCTTAATGAAGAATATTTTCTCTAGGATAATAACCATATTTGAAATCAGTTCTACTTCTGTGTTTCTGGAGGCACATGCTGTAGAGATAAGATTCATCTATAACCACCAATGCATGAACATTCTTATGGGTTTTTGCTGTTGAGAAAGATAAGGGTGGCTAGAGATGCTTTTTTTGTTACTTCACTCTGGTAGTCAATGAGCCTGATTATTGCTTCTATTAATATTTATTGTAGTAGTATAGCTATGGATTAAAGCTTCTGTCCACACTACTCCCTGCTTCCTCTCAGCCATTGCCTCATCTCGAGGCAGGCCATTACCAAGACATTTTCTCCTTTCCTCTGCAGCGTTTTCATCCTCTGGCTGTGTTATTGCACCGTGGTCAGAACAGCACTGCAAAATGTGTCTGGTTTGTGCTGGATAACAGCTTTTGTTTTAATCTTTTGTAGAAAAGTAATTCTGTTGTTCCCATGTAGCTGTGGTGTACCGCTTTTTTAAACCAGCTGGAGAAGTCTGTGCTGTTGATCTAACAATCAAATTCAGGCTTCCAGAAAAATGGAGGCACCCTAGATGGTATGGTTTGTGTGTGGGTAGAAGGTGAATAACTGGAAAGAGACATGTGCTGGATTTGAGATGCACTAGAAAAAAGTTCAAGAATAAAATTATCTAAAAAGAGTACTGTTGTTGAGAGCAACGGGTAATAAATGAATCTACAATAATATAGTATAATGGTTCTCTTTTGCTTTAGAAGTGCAGAATGATAAAGAGGGTCTCAGGCATGAAAGAAGAACCTCTTCTAGCCAGCAGGTAGATGAAGAGTAGGCAGCATGTACATTTGTGAGGGGCTGTGACTATAGTAAAAGGTTATTAGCTTTCAAGGCAGTAGACATACTACTGACTTGTCCTAAACATTGGCTATTGTTTTCTAATTGTCCAAAATAAGAAATAAATACTGGCAGATAATTTTGCTACCTCCTTTTCATGGCTTTGTTGTTCTCAGCTGTCATGATTTATAGAGAGATCTGATGTTTTTGCTTGATCCCAGCATCTGGATCATGTGATTAGGCATGACCTTCTATGAGAAGAGAAGAGAAGAGAAGAGAAGAGAAGAGAAGAGAAGAGAAGAGAAGAGAATAGAAGAGAAGAGAAGAGAAGAGAAGAGAAGAGAAGAGAAGAGAAGAGAAGAGAAGAGAAGAGAAGAGAAGAGAAGAGAAGTTGAGTTCATGAGTTCAACTGGAATGGACCTACAATGATCATCTAGTCCAACTGCCTGACCAATTCATGGCTGTCCAAAAGTTAAAGCATGTTATTAAGGGCATTGTCCAAATGCTTCTTAAACACTTAAAGGCCTGGGGTATTGTCCACCTCTCTAGGAAACCTGTTGCTGTTTTTGACCACCCTCTCTGTAAATAAATGATTCCTAATGTCAGGTCTGAACATCCTCTTGCACAGCTTTGAACTATTCCCAAGCATCCTGTCACAGAATAGCAAGGAGAAGAGCTCAGCACCTCCCTCTCCACTTCCCCTCCTCAGGGAGCTGTAGAGAGCAATGAGGTCTCCCCTCAGCCTCCTTCTCTCCAAACTAGATGAACCCAGAGTCCTCAGCTGCTCCTCATAGGACATGCCGTCCAGCTCTTTCAACAGCTGTATTGCCCTCCTCTGGACACATTTGAGCACCTTCATATCTTTCTTAAACTGTAGGGCCCAGAACTGCACACAGCACTCAAGGTGAGGCTGCTCCAGTGCTGAATACAGTGAGATGATCACCCCTTTTGACGGTCTGGTTATGCTGTGTTTGCTGCACCCCAGGATGCGGTTTGCCCTCTTGGCTGCCGGGGCACACTGCTGACCCATGCTGAGCCTGCTGTCGACCAGCACCCCCAGGTCCCTGTCTGCAGGGATGATCTCCAGATGCTCCTCTCCCAATTTATACTTGTGTCCAGTGTTACTCCATCCCAGATGCAGAATCTGGCATTTGGTCTTGTTAAATTTCACACCATTGATGATGCCCAATGCTCCAATCTATCTAGAACCCTCTGCAAGGCCTCTTGTCTCTCAAAAGAGTCAACAGCACCTTGCAGTTTTGTATTGTCAGCAAACTTGCTAATGGGGCGTTCAACTCCTGCATCCTAATCATTGACAGAACTGGCCGTGGGATTGAGCCTTGAGGAACACTGCCGGTGACCAGTCACCAGCCAGACGTAACCCCATTCATTACAGCCCTTTGAGCCCCGCTGTTTAGCCAGTTCTTCACCCAGCACACTGTATACCTGCTCATCTAGTGGTTGGACAACTTGTCCAAAAGGATGCTGTGAGGGATGGTATCAAAAGCCTTACTAAAATCCAGAGAAACCTACATCCACCACCTTCTCTTCATCCACGGGGTGCGTGTGTAGAAGGATATTAAATTAGTTAAACAGGACTTTCCCTTTGTGAACTTGTGATGACTTTGCCTGATGATTGCATTGTTCTTTAAATGCCTTCCAATAGCACCCAGTATGATCTTCTCCATAATTTGTCAAGGAGCTGAGGTTAGACTAACAGTTATGTACTTTCCTGAGTCTTCCTTCATACCCTTCTTGTAAATTGGAATAACATTGGCTAGCTTCCATTCAGCAGGGACCTCCCCAGGCTCTTATTCTTCTTAAAAAATAATTTAAAAAAAAGGCAAATGAAAAGCATATATATAGAAATAAATTTTAAAAGAGTTCTGTGTGTCTTCTTAAAATTTAATAGCTAGAAAGCAAAGAAGCTTTACTTGCTTGTAAATTAATCTCAGGGGGAGAGGCAGCTGAACGATGATTTTTAATTATTAGGAACTTAAGATATTGTGTAAATAGCAACACCAGGAGGAAGCCAGGGAAAAACCAAGCTTTTTTTTTTTTTTTCTATTTGTTTGTTTGCTTCTCTTTTGGTTTCCATTTTAACCAATCATGCTAAGCCTATGCATAAATAAATTTCCATATTCATTTTAGATTAAAGAATAGATACAAATGACTGCATAAGAAACAGTAAGGTAATACTTTCAGTATTGTGATGGAGATTAAGAAAGAAAAGGAAAGTTTTCCTCAAGTCTAAATTAAGAAATGTCTAGTGTAATCAGCAATATCATATGTTGTTTTCACAGTCGGTAAGAGTTTGGTGGGGGGAGGCAGAAGAGTAGATTGAAACAAAGTAGTAGAAGGAAAATCAGCGTCTGGACATTCTGGAAAATGCCTAACAGTTGCATTAAATTTTCTGTCTTTCATGCCATTGATTCTTAGGTATCTTTTAATCATGGAACAGTTAGAGCTGGAAGGGACCTTAAAGATCATCTATTTCCAACCCCCCCTGCCATGGGCAGGGACACCCTCCACTAGATCAGGTTGCTCAAAACCCCATCCAGCCTGGTCTTAAACACCTCTAGGGATGGGGCCTCAACAACTTCTCTGGGCAACCTGTTCCAGTGCCTCTCCACCCTAAATGTAAAGAATTTCTTCCTGATATCTAATCTATATCTACCCTCTTCCAGTTTAAGGCCATTCCCCCTCGTCCTGTTACTACACTCACTGATAGAGTCCCTCTCCATCTTTCATATAGAGTCCCTTTAGGTACTGGAAGGCCACCATAAGGTCTCCCCAGAGCATTCTCTTCTCCAGGCTGAACAACCCCAACTCTCTTAGCCTGTGTTCATAGGAGAGGGGCAGAATCACCTCCTTTGACCTGCTGGCCATGCTTCTTTTGGTGCAGCCCAGGATGCAGTTGTCTTTCTGGGCTGTGAGTGCACACTGCTGGCTCATGTTGAGCTTCTCATCAACCAATACCCCCAAGTCCTTCTTCTCAGGGCTGCTCTTGATCCATTCTCTGCCCAGCCTGTATTTGTGCTTGGGATTGCCCCAGCCCATGTGCAGGACCTTGCAGTTGGCCTTGTTGAACTGAACTGTGAGGGTTCTTCTCCTTTAAGTTATTCTCTCCCTTTTTGACACCCTTCCTTATCTCAAAGAGTTTCTGGTCCAATGTTAAGTTCTGATTCTTATGTCATGACATACTCCTGCATGTTTGTCTCATAAGGAAGCATGCTTATTTTTGTAGTGGTCTCATCATGAGGTTGGGACACGTAGGCATCCTTCGAATAAAGGAACCCACAAGGAAACATATCAAGTAGTTTTGCAGGCATATGGAGTCTCAAAGAAACATGAGAAATTTCTACATAGTTTTTGTAGGTAACTACATATAGGGCAGCACGGGTTGGTATGAGTTGTGGAACTTACACCATAGCCATGGCCATAAATTAGTTACTCCTGCTAGGGGAAAGGTTTCAAGACACTGTAGCATAAGTAGGATCATAAATCCAATCTGCACTGTCATCAAAACTGTTACTCTATTACCTTCAACTTTTATTGTTAGCTGAGTTGCCATCCTTGATTTTATTTTGCAGTTTATTCTGTAAAATGGTCACATACTGGGATTTGCAATTACTTGCAGTATTTTCCAGCTCTGTGTCTCCTCCCAGACAATCCTTTGAAGTTGTCCCCACTGAATATTGTTCTTTTCTTGGGTTCTGCAATTAAATGTGCTTTTGCCTAGCCAGAATTAGCTTGGCTTTTGATTTTTCTTATAAAATTGGTAAAACTGTCAAGTAGTTGTCTTCTTAAACAAGTGATCTGGCAGGGAAGAGCACAAATCTTCAAAAGTTGGATTTTTGGGATCACACATCCATTGATAGATTTTCAAACACAGTGGAGGGAATAGTAAAGAATTAGTGCTTGATTTTTTGTTTTTCTGTCTCTTGGTGAATCTGAACTGTTCCGGCCTCACTGAGCTGTTAATGGATGACAAAAGATTGCACAGCAAGCATGCAGGAAGGGGACATACAGAAAAGGCCACGTGGTATGATTTAAATACCGTTGCATCAGGTAGGCGGTAACAACTGAGATGCCCCCTTGGGCCCCAAGACCAGCACAAGGTAACTCATGTTTGTTCTGGTATCCGCGAAAGGTACGTGTTGTAGCAGACTCCAGAGTACAAATGCAGTGAGTTTCATGACTCCAGCACATTGTGTATGGCAACTGGATTGTGCAGCACTGTCCCTATGGAGTAGTTTTTTGGTTAAGATAATGCAGACAAAAAATCCCGACTACCTTTAAGGAGAAACTCGGTCCTCATAAAAAGAAATATATTGGAGGTAGGTACGCCTCAGCAAAGGACTAGATGCATGGTCAGGCGATCCCCTGGAGTCCAGTTTCTTAATATAAAATGAAGATGGATTGAGCTGCCTTCCTCTCTGCCGCAGTTGTAGCTGGTATGTGGAATCATTTGCGCAGGCTATGCCGGAGGCATTGCCTTAGCTGAACTTTAACTGGCTGTAGAGGACTTACTTTCTTACTTAATATGCTTTTGGTCAGCTGCATCCTCCTGTGCAATTTTACTTTTTATAACATCTTCAATGAAACTTATTTTTTGCCCTTAGCTTTATGGAGTCTCTGAAATGCCAGAGAAAAAAGTAATTAAGTCGAATAATGGCCTTAAATGCAGTTCATAGTTTTTTGTTGATACATTTTAAAGAATACTTTCTGCAGAGCAAAATCCCACAGGGGAATTGGTGTGCTCCCAAAGGATATTTTTTATTATTTTGGAAGAAAACAAAAAGAAGGAAATGGGGGGTGGGGGGGTGGGGGGTGTTGTCATACTTTCCATATAGCTAGGCTAAAAGAATCATAGAATCATAGGATGGTGTAGGTTGGAAAGGACCCTGAAGATCATTGAGTTCCAACCCCCCTGCCATAGGCAGGGACACCCACTAGAAGTATTACCTTTGTCTTTGCCATCTCTTTCATGGTAGTATTTTCTTGAAAAGCTAACAGATTGGGCTCGGCTGTAAAGTGAGGCTCGTGTGAAACGAGTCTTCTGTGCAGTTCGCTCATCTCAGTCTAAAACTGTGATTCCCTAACCTCTTGTCCAATGGCTGCCCAATTCTGGGCATGTCTTACTTCTGTGGGCACCTCAGATTTTTAGGGTGAAATTTCTCTAGGGCCTCATCAGTTATGGATGCCCACAGGTGCCTCAGGCTTGTGTTCTGCCTCAGAGTCTACAAAAAATAGAAAACAACATGTACGAATTTTCTGAAGTCAGTACAGCTGCAACCATTCACCTCCTCTCCTTTTATTCAGAACATGCACCAGGATCTCTATCCTTGTTCTGCGTATTCCCGTTTCCTGGGCCAGATCCTTACCCGTCGTCCTTTCTGGTTGTCAAAGTGAGGGGCTGAAAGATTCAAAGGGGTCGAAAGGAATGTGGGACATTTCACAGCCCTGAAGATTACTTGTATATTTTACAGAGAGCCTAATATGGGAAATTAAGCTCCCTTCTTCATTTCTGATCTTGGACGGCATTGTTTTATTTCCTTTTGCTGACTGCAGTGCATTCAGTGTTTCCCTGTTCTGCAGAATGGAACAACTTCAGCAGGAAAAAACATCTGTTCTCCTGTGAAGAAGCAGAAAGCAGAGTGGATACCCATAGGGCTGCTGAGTTAGGGTATGTGTTTCCTTTCCATGCACCTGAAAACTGAGAAGGTGTTAATGAAGGCCCATGAAAATACAGGGTGGATCTTTGTAATTATACAGGTAGAAGGATTTGCCAAGTATCTCTATCTAAACATAATGATAGAGTGTCCTACCTTTTTCTGCAATACCATGGCTCCCAAATGCAGATGAATGTCTACATTTTTAAATTGCACTTTTTGCAAGAAAGAATCCATAAACAGAAGTCTCTTACAGAAACTTATATAAAATACATGCTCATTCTGTCCTTTTAGATATTTATAACATATGCAGCTATTCAAAATCCTCATGTTTTTCATCTCATGATTAGACACTATAAAAAAAGACTGTGCCTGTTCTGCATGAACACGCAAGATTTTTGTAAATATGTGAGTAAATACTTAAGCAAACACAGAGGGTTGTTCTCCACTGGTAACTTTTCTTCTCTGCTGTGTTTCCAACATATGGAAGACAACAATCTGCTACAGTGCCTTTTAACTCAACAACTAACCATCTTCTGACTAGCTGTAGAGGTAGTTGGTTATAACTGAGATAGTGAGTAGTACCTGCAAGATGAGTCCTGCAGAAATCTCCAGGAATTTCCAATGGCATTAACAATCTGAAAATACTGGTTTACATTACTGGGCCATGATTTTTCTAGGTCTGCTCATATAGTGCTCATTTAAAAAAAAAAAAAGAAAAAGAAAAAAAAAGATTAACAAATACGATAGGAAATGACAAATGTTGGTAGTAGTGCTCAAGTATATCATAAATAATATATCATGGAAGACATTTGTACAAGAAAATAGAAGTTATCAAACCAAAACCTAGTCTTGCATTTTTTTGTTCAAATAGACTTAAAAGGCCTGGTGCAGCCTAATTACTCAAATTCTTAGCGACAGGTTTAATTGTTAAAGGTATTATTGTTTTCCAGAAATGAAAGAAAATATTATTTTTTGCTCTTACTGCCTCATCTTTTTTAATGATATCTGCTGCTATATCCATTACTTCTACGTGATGTACACAAACATAATGACTTAGTTGCTTACGAAGGATCTGTTACTGTAATGGGAAAAGCCTGTGGTACTACAGCTCAGTAGTTGGTAATTCTGACAAAATTCTTCCTTGAAATGTATAGTAAGAATATACTGGATCAGTTTTGGCCAGTCTTCTATGGTGAAGGTTGTGCTTGTAAGGTTTTCTTCCTTCCTAGATCTTTTATAAAAAAACAAAACAAAACAAAACAAAACAAAAAAACTAAAACAAATTTTACTGGAGAGAAACGATTTTATTGCTAGACTGTGTAATTGATTAGCAGATGCTCTGGGTTAGAATATAATGTCTGTTTATATAACAGCCACAAAATTATTGCCTTATCTTTCACATGATTGCATATGAAGCAAATTAGCTTTCAGAGTGAGGATTTGTACATTCCCACAATTAACCCATGTATTTGCCAATTGTGCTATTTAATTAACTGACATGTCTCCCTTATGACCATTTGGTTGCAAGTTCATTTCCTAGGGGGATGTAGTAAAGTCTTTTTTCTTCTCTAGCTTATGTTTTTTGTTAGGTAATATGGTCACTTACAGCCTCGACACTGAATATTTTGACATGGCTAAAATTTAGTTTCATTACAGAAAATACATTTACAAAATCATTTTCTTTTGGCAGTTATTTCGGATGAGCTACCACCATATTAATCGAGTCTCCTGGTATTTTCAGGTTTTAAAATACAGATCAATTTAATCATTGCATAACTATTCTAACTTCTTTATATCATAGCATAGCATTTCAGCCTTTAAGTACTCAATTATGTAAATTTATATTAATTTGCAGCCTCATTGCACAATTCTCATCTCAGTTGCTGATGGCAATGGCAGTCGTACTTTTTCATGCAAGTTCATGCATCATGGCAATACAGACATAACTTGAGAAGCGCAGGTTTGAAAATATTCACCCTACTTGGTCTCCTGGTTCACTGCATGAAGATGAGAATAGCGTGCAGAATTTGTGGGTCATTACATACATAAAATATCATGAGACCCTTAGATTATTCTGTATAAAGTCATTCAAGCCCCTAAAGAGACAGAGTTCACCCAGTGTTGCCTGTCCCACCAAGTTCCTGTAAGCATTTCAAACAGAAGAGGTTTGACTGGAAGCTGATGCTTGACAAATCCTGACAATTGGCTTAGTGATGTATCTTGTTTGGCAAAAATCTGGACCTCTTGAGTCCTAAATCACAAATCTTCTGTTGTACCTAGTTGGCAGGGAGTTTTGGACCTTATTTCAGTGCGAGCTGTACAGTTACAAAATTTGTTCATCACTGTGTACACAGTGGACAACTAGGCCCAGTTTTAGCAAACCATCTCAAAATAACTTTTCGAGCAGATAGGTTTTAGCTTTACAGTCTTGTTGCTTGGCTTTTGATATATTCATCCTTCTCAGGTCTCAAACAAGTTATCTTTTTAGTAACTTTGGTGAACGTCTTTTTTACCAGGGTGCTGTGTCCATTCTCAGATTCCAGTCCTTCAGTAATGTATACCTCTAAAGTACAAGCACTGTAGTACCTGAGCTAATCTCAGTCTCAAACCTCATGGAAAAATAAGTCATCTTGATGGAGATGGAGTATAAGTGAACGCTCAGAATATTTTCGATGCCACATTTAAATAACTCTGCATATGGTTCTTACTGGTGATGGATAAAAATCTGTCCAAACTAAATTTAGAGCTGGAGTATCACTTTCAGTCCTCCAAGAAAACTGTTTTCTGGATTCTAGTTTTCTGCATCTTTCACCTTTCCTCCAGATTTTTTGCCTGGTATTTCTAAAAGTTATCAATTAGGATGCCCTCCTGCTAGCCAGCTGCACCAGTATTCCCGAGTCCTTGCTCCGTGCATTAAATGGCACAAAGGGGCAATTCCATTAACATTAATGCCACTGTAATGATTTACAGCCATTCAAATTGTCTGATTATCTGCAAATGGACCGGACAGCAGTTTTATCTCTTGCTCTTCCCCCACTTTCCATTTTCTGTTTGTTTTTGAACACCATTTTCTGACTACTCTCTTCTTCATGGCAAACCTAGAAGACACTGCAGACTGGCTCCCTGGCTTGCTTATTTTAGTGAAGCCACACTTTCACTTTTCTTAATATGTGATCCAGAGTAGTCCTTTTGGTTGTGTTCTACCTTGCCTTGTTCCCTTTCTCACCGTTTTCTCTTTTCTCACTTCTCTCACTAGTCAATGTTGTGACTTATCAATCCCAACATTTCTACTGCTCCCTTCCCTTTTCTCCATTGATTTAGTGATAAATACTCCCCGTGGTTTTTGATGCATGCTTTTATCTCCATGCTCACCCCTCTTGCCTGTTTCAGTGTTGTGCTTACTCCTTTTGAGTAGCCTTGAAGTGTGTCATTCTTACTAAGCAGACTTTATCCATTCATGCTCTCACTGACTGAACAGCACTATCGTCCTACCTCTTCTAGAAATGTAGGCCAGCAACTGCTGCTTAGTATTTCTCAGAGCTATTTTAACCAAGCTGTCTCACCCACATGCATTTGCAATGCCGTGTCTCACACAAGAACCTAGAAATGAGAACTTAATGAACTTCTTCCAAGTTGAAGTGACACAACTGCAGTTTTCATCGTCATACCAGCCATAGTGCCTTTATCGCCTGTTCTTTGGCCTTGTTGCCTGCTCTGTCCTCAAGGCTTCCACTATCTCTCTTTACTCCTGCATGTTTTCTGCCACCATTCAGCTGGTATGTACTTGTTCTTCCACACTTCCCACATGTAGATGTTGCCTCCAAGCATTGTCTTTGGTTGAAATTCAGCCTTCTTGCAATTTCCCTGCCCACCTGCTCTCAAATTCAGATTTTACCTTGTCCCATCAGTGGAGGCTACCATTGTCTTATGCCTCAAGTAACCTCTTCACAACCAGTTTGCAGGACATCTGCTAGAGCTATCCTTCTTGACTGCTTTCTTCTTTCTCAAAATCTTGTTTCAAGAATGTTCTTTCTTTTTCTCAGTAAATACTGCTATGGCTCAGTTGATTGTTTTTTTTTTCTCCATTTCTCTCCATCTGTGGTGCGGTGTTATTGCCAGATCCATTTGTGGAACTGTAAACTGGAGTCAGGCAAAAGCTGTATATTGATATCTGAGAACTCTGATCCAAATCCTGGAAGGAAAGTGATGCTTATGCTTTGGTCACTGACACTCTACGCTTTTGGAAATTAAACGAAAGCTAAGGACGACTATCTGTAACTTGGCATCCTTTGGTAAGCAATTTGAGAGCCTGAAGTGCAAGGTTGTAACTCATGGACATTCCTATTTGACTGAAAGTAAATACAAAATATATTTAATCCTTGGTTGCCCTGCTGTCTAAGCCATCTGGCGCAGAATCTAACAGGTGCCTTCATTCTAGGCTAATTAGGATTTACTGCTTTTTACACTGCCTTTGCTAATAAGAAAGTTAAGAAATAAATGTTTTACAGAATCACAGAATCACAGAATTTTCAGAGTTGGAAGGGACCTCTAGAGATCATCTAGTCCAACTCCCCTGCTATAGCAGGAGTGCCCAGAGCACATTACTCAGGACTGCATCCAGGCGGGTCTTGAAAATTTCCAGGGAAGGGGACTCCACAACCTCCCTGGGCAGCCTGTGCCAGTGCTCTGTCACCCTCACCGTAAAGACGTTTTTCCGTGTATTTGAACGGAACTTCCTGTGTTCTAACTTGTGCCCATTGCCCCTCGTCCTGTCCCTGGGAACCAATGAAAAGAGCCTGGCTCCATCCTCCTTCAGCCCACCCTTTAGATACTTGTATGCCATAATAAGGTCTCCCCTCAGCCTTCTCTTCTCCAGGCTAAAGAGTCCCAGCTCTCGCAGCCTTTCCTCATAAGGGAGATGCTCCAATCCCTTAATCATCTTAGTTGCCCTTCGCTGGACTCGCTCCAGCAGTTCCCTGTCCCTCTTGAACTGGGGATCCCAAAACTGGACACAGTATTCCAGTTGTGGAATAGTTTTAGCTGAAGGATTTTTAAAATATTTGTCACTTCTGCACCTCAATTTCAATTAAAAGAGGAAAAATTATATAAAAGCTGACCTTTTTCAGTTTCAATAATGTTTTAATATTACTATATATCATGGAATAATAGAATACTTTGAGTTGGAAGGGACGTGCAAAGATCATGTAGTCCAATACCCCGGCAATGAGCAGGGACATTTTCAACTAGATCAGGTTGCTCAGAGCCCTGTCCAACCTGACCTTGAATGTTTCCAGGGATAGGATATCTACCACCTTGCTGGGCAACTTGTTCTTGTGTTTCACCACACTCAATGCAAAATATTTCTTCCTTGTAGCTAGTCTGAATCTTCCCTCTTTTAGTTTAAAACCATTACCACTTGTCTGATCACAACAGGCCATACCAAAAAGTCTGTCCCCATCTTTCTTATAAGCCCTCTTTATGTATTGAAAGGCTGCAATAAGGTCTCCCCACAGCCTTCTTTTCTCCAGGCTGAACAAACTGAGCTCTCTCAGCCTTTCCTAATAGGAAATGTGTTTCGGCCCTCTGATCTGTGTCCCTCCTCTGGACCCACAGCAACAGGTCCCTGTCTTTCCTGTGCTGAGGGCTCCAGAGCTGGACGCAGTACTCCAGGTGGTGTCTCACTTGAGCACTGTAGATGGGGAGAATCACCTCGCTCAAACCTGATGACCATGCTTCTGTTGGTTCAGCCCAGGATGGAGTTGGCTTTCTGGGCTATGAGCACACATTGTCATCTCATATCCAGCTTTCCATCCTCCAGTACCCCCAAGTCCTTCTCGACAGGACTGCTCTCAATCCCTTCATCCCTTAGCCTGTGTTCATACTGGGGGTTGCCCTGACCCAGGTGCAGGACCCTGTACTTGGCCTTCTTGGACCTCATGAGGTTCACACAAGCCCACTTCTCAAGCTTGTCCAGGTCCCTCTGGGTGGCATTCCATCCCTCAGGTGTGTCAGCTGCACCAGTCAGCTTGGTGTCATCTGCAGGCTTGCTGAGGATGCACTTGATCCTTCTGTCTACGTCATTGACAAGGATATTAAACAGTGCTACTCCCAATACAGACCCCTGAGGGACACCACTTGTCACTGATCTCCATCTAGTCATTGAGCCATTGACCGCTGCTCTCTGGATGTGACCATTCAGCCAATTTCTTTGTAACTGATGTAAACATGGGACTCAGTTTTTGTGACAGGTTCTTCCTACTACTGACTCAAGCACTGTGAAGATTTCTTAGCTCACTTTGCTAGTGTTAATTGGTCTTTGCAGGGCACTGCCATTCCCCACTTTCCATCCCCTGCCACTACTCAGTTGAATATAAATGTCCCAAGCAGCTGAGCTTGTAGAGCCACTTGATGAGTGTTCTTCAGGCTGGTTCATGTTGTTGTTCCATTATTTCCATCTCAGGTGTTCTCCCTGTTAATTTGGTCCAGACCATTGTCACTGTATATTATGGAGTATGGATTAAAGCCACCAGGAGTGCCCATCGTGTCTACCGTCATGATTGTCTGTCTGTGTCATTAATTCTTGCTAGAGAATAGACCACTAATATTGTAAAAGATGTGGACTTCCATCGTGTGATCTTTCAGCCTTTTATACTTAAGACTGTACACATGCATAACTGAGACTAATTAACGCCAGAACCCAAATTTTTAAATAAGTAGAAAAGCCTACACTGGAAATGTTAGACCCAGTCTTCTGTATTCAGATCCTTTTTTCTTTATGACATTGTGCAAGTTACTTATTCTCCTTTACTATTTCTTTTAAGAAATTGAGATAAAAACACCCTATATGTCCTAAAAGGAGATTTAACTGAGCAATGTACTCTTTTGGAACTGTCAGCTGTAGGTTTTAAGTCAATTTCCAAGTCAAAGGTTGCAACTGTTACAGAAGGAAGACCTTGCACAGATGAGTATCTGACATATAAGTGAATACAAGAAATAAATGTACAGTTCATTCCTGTAAATATTAGTAAATCATTTGGGTGCTATATCAAGAAAATATGAAATGTATGTGACAGATTTAGCAGGACACTTGAACTGTATTTCAGCACCCTGTCCCTTTTACATCAGAACATGGAAGTGCATGATCCTGAAAACAGATGACCATTTCTTAACTGTCTGTTGCGGATGGAAGTATTTGACATGTTATAATTTAGTAGTAATTTAAAATTTATTAATCATTCAAAGTAGATCAAGAGTTAAGTTTTAGTAGCACTTAATCATGAATCGATTTAAGGATTTAAAAAATGATTTAACAAAATAATTGAACAGTGACTTAATTACAGATTAGAAGATGGCAAGAGTTACACTAACTTACTATAAGGTATCTTAAATCAATACATATACACATAAGCACAAACATACAAACACACAACACTTAAGGGGTCACACACATACCTACACCCACCTAACTATTAGGACAAAAGGTCCCTTCACAATGGGTGACTCCAATGAGTCAACGGGTTCCCATGCACGGACAAATATTTGGATGCAGTAAAATATAAGAACATCCACACTTGTAAGAGCTTGTGTGTATACAGAGAGGTGGATGAAAGAGAGAGGCTCACCTATAGTTAAAATTTCCCTCTTCGACTTTAGAGCAAATACTCACAATGCATCGGAATTCTTCGGTGGGTGATAACTGGGACTCGATGGGGACTTGACTTGCCCTGGCCTTCCAATTCTTGAGGTGTTGCCTGAGCGGCGTCCCAGCTGAGGGGAGTTGCTGGTCACAGCCCACTGCGATCCAGGAGAGCTCAAAGGGTCTTACTAAAATCACTGTGTATAGGGTCCAAGATAATTGACTTTCATCAGGTATTTTTCCACTCTGACCCAATTTGGACGATGGAATATTCCAGGAGTTTCCATGAGTTGTGCAAGTCCAGAACTTGCTAGATCTGCAAGTTCTGGTATCATCTCCCTTTGTGCCTTGATCCAGGTACAGATGTACAAGGCTGTCAGGGAGTGACAGTTGCAAGTGACAGGGGAAGCAGGAGCCAGGTGCATTAAGGGAGTGCCTTAACGCTCTGGTCCTTTATCTTCTACAATTCATACCTGATATGTCCTATGTTTGCATGCAGCCCAGGGGTGAGGAACTGCACCAAATACCGAGTGGCCAGAGGAGGCCAAATGCTTTCTGCTTTTGATAAGGCGTTCATTTAATATGGTGTTTATCATCAAATTAGTCAACATCTACTATTCTTCTCAGGAGCATATGATATAATCCAGGGCAATGATCGATGAATCACTGATTTACTGGTAGCCAGGCTTAACCATTCTCAGTGTGTTATCTTTAATAAGAGCACAAATTTCTACCACATTTTTAATTAACTGTTTGCTAAGTTATACCTTTGTACTACCCACATGACTTGTAGGTTTTAAAAGTATAACAGGTTCCAGAAAGTACTGCATAGTTTTCAGATTGAAAGAAAATAGACGTTAAATAAATTTTGACCCATATATGGCTGAAGTATTTTTTAGCATGCACAGTGGTTTCCCTAGGTTATCAAGGACAACTTGGTCTAATCATCAACTTTATTTCTTTGGAGAATTTTGAGAAATTGGAAATATAAGTCAATGAACTAGGTGGGCAGAATAGAGAAATCTAAGAGCAATAGCATGGCTGGCAGTGTGATATTTGCTTCATTTTGTGAAAGGAGAGCTGAAAGGAAATGTAGAAGAATATTCTGTCAGAAGGTATTTGGTTTAATCGTTTTCACGTCTACTCCAGACGATGAAATGAGACTTCTTTCTTGCCGCAATTTTCTCAATCCCTTTAGACTCAAGAGTGCTGAGTCCCAGTCTGATGGAATAATAACTACTAAGGTTGCTCTCCTTCATGAATCTGTCTGTATAGATCTATACTCCTGGAGCTGCACGCTGACCTGCAGCAGTAAAGAACCTAGACAAGCCTGTCTCCAACTGCAGAGTTCCTGTTTCAGCAGTTGTAAAGAAAATATGTTACCTGAGCTCAAGCATACAGTCCCAGCTTATGCTATTTATTTCCTTATGATTCTTTGTTCTCTGGTCAGTGACTCAGAAGAAGGTAATGAGCAGAAAAATGTATCTGGAAGACTGCAGTTGCCTAGTTCTGTTTAGAAAACTTGGGTCATTTATCTTTGCTTGCCTTTTTACCCGTGAGCTAACCCAGCAGACTTAAACTTGCAGTTTGAACCACAAGTTATTTCTTTGTGTCATGATTTTCATGCTACTGTTTGTATTTTTCCATTAGCTCTGAATTCTTATTGTCTTTAGCTCATAGTCTTGGTAAAGATAAGTTAGAATGGATTGAACATTCTTAAGCTCATGAATGAGTTTTTAACCGTGCACTTTCTGAGGGCTGATTTTAGAATTTTGTTTTTGTGTAGGTTGGCAAACAAAATGCTTTTTTGTTAAAATATTTCATTTCAATAAGTAAAATTCATAATCACTTGCTCAAACATCCATAGACCCAAAGTATAATCGTGTATCAGAGATTCCACAGAAGAATCACTACTTGATTCTCTAAGTGTGGATCTGTGCCTTATAAACAGTTAACGCAATTCACTGTCTTCTCACCAAAACTCTGGTTACCGTTTAATGCAAAAGGGAGAAAACTTAGCTGTGCCTGTGGAACTTTCATATCCCCAGTTCTCAGACTGGTCTTTTTCACAGAGAGCAAAGCATGCAGCCTGATTTAAGGTGACATCTCAAAGTAATTTTAGATCTGTTAATATTTAGTTTTCCTGTCTATCTGAGAAACACAGCGCCACGTATGTATTAACTAATTAAGAGACTCGGTCTATTACTAGGCTTTATATAACTTCCTCATCCTAGTTTAAAAACGTGCAGTTTCTAACTACAGAAGCAAGTCTTCTACTCTTTTAATCACCACTTGTAAAAAATAAAAAGGCAGACCCTGCAAAGTAGAATTAAATACCCAACTTGCTTATATTCAAATAGCAATCATTATGATTACGTTGTGATCTAATAACATCTTTTACATTGTATTTTCAGCCTCTACTAATACTTTATCGTGAAATATTTTTGTTAATTATTAAAATTTACACTAAGGCTGGGCAAAATCTCAGAATGTGTATCTGAAAAGAAAAAAACGAGTGATTAAGAGTTTTTGTTTTCAATCCTGACTGCAGAGTTCAAAATAACAGTAATATTCATGGGATAGAAAATTGTAAAAAAATCGTCTCAGAATTTTCTGTTTTCATTTGGTTTGATTTGAAACTGAACCGTGTTCATGCTTTAGAATATGCCTTTGCCTCTCTTTCCTTGTTAGGTAAGGATTCCTGGCTTCATTACTTAGGAATTACATATCTTAGAAACCCAAGCTGTTTTCCCACAGCTGAATTAACTGCTGTTGAGGGAATAGAAGGAGGTTGCTGAAGAGTCTGAGCCGTAGAATGAACAGCAGTGTTATCAACCTGAACCAAAACGCCTTGAAGCCTCTCTGATAGCTCAGTCTGAACTGAATTCATGTCCCATATGTATTATCACTACTGAAGGGAGTAGTTTCATTAGAGTAATTTCTAAAACCTGCAAATGCGACAGCTGATGTTCAAATATCAACAACTGATTTCACCAGTAACTTGCAAGCTGATAAAATTATTTGGTTCGGAAAAACGCATAGCATTGTAGAAAACCTTCAGACAGAAAAAGCCACCAAGAAAAAAAAAAAAAAAGGTATTTTTCTCAAGAAATACTGATGGACAGTCCATCAGAGAAACAATTTGCTAATTGTTAATTCAGCTTTGCAGTCAGGAACTCCAAAGTCTTGCCACTGTGTTACGGGCTTATACCTTCCTGGCACACATGGGAAAAAGCACCCTTAAATACCCTGTGACAGAACGTTTCCTGCCTATTCTTTCTATTTCTGATATTCAGAAATAAAGCTGTTGGCACACAACTGACTTCACTGTTTCCCTTCTCCTCCCTTCCCCTTTCCTTCTCTTCAGTTCACTTGTACGTAGAGTGAGATAAAGTAAAATGCACACTGGTTTCAGCAAAAACAGGCCAAATTTAGCACAATTGAATGTTTTGTGATATCTAGCCTACATGGAACTCTTTTTCCTTCATGACAAGTGAATATTTTGAATTAAATTTTTATGGTAAAACTGAAAGATACTCACACTAATATTCACAGCAGTGCACATTATGAATCATTTGCTTGAATGTGTGTTAATTATACATAGTGAGTCGGTAGAATTATTTTATACATCATATGGTTAGGAAAAGCTTAATATGTTTTTTTAATCTGGAAGAACAGGCTTATAATTGCTACTGCAGTATGGTGGCAAACATAAATGATGAAGAGGGATGATACTCCCTAGTATACGTCTGTGATTTGCAGATTGCTTGGTCACTCAGAACTATAATATTTTATGGAGAAAAACCCCGAATTCTTATTTCTCCTCATCATGACCTGCAACAGATCATTCATTTTTTTTTCTGATGCAGGGAAGCAAGAGGGAAATGAGTCTTACAGCCCACAAAGGGGGAAAAAATGCCTTCAATATTGGGCGGTAGTGCAGGATGTGATCCTGGTGTGTTATTTCTCAGTGGCCAATACTGTTGAACAGGTGGTGTAAAAGGCAGGATATATTCTTTTTGTCTTGAACGACAAATCTTGCTAAGTCAGCAAAGGAAAACTGGAAGGGAATCTCGGTACCTAATGTGAAGAGAAATAACTTAATGAAAAGTGTGCACTTCACATGCCTGCATCTTACGTAATTCATAGTTTATAGTAACTGTGCAAAATAGTCTGGCAAAATAATTTAATGAAGCCTCAGGCTCTGGAAAAGAGAAGTGCTCAGGTTAGGTGCCATGTGTCACAGAAAATTATTTGGTATAGGAATTGGAAAAGAAGGAAGGTGTAGGCATGCAGTGGCAAATGGCATCACAGAAGCTAAACTGCTGCTTCTCAGTGTGCTCATACATCAGTGGCAATACAGTTTAGTGGATTGTCTAATTAGGTGTAATCAACTGTCAGTCGATTAGCATAACACTCAGTTTGCATTTATTGGCGCACTAGTGAATAATCCTCATGCCTACACTGACCATAAGGTCATAGAAATTACAGGTTATTTCACCTTTATTATGTTTATAAGGCTCCTGTATGCTCTTTTAAATAACTGTAGTCTGAGAATGCCTACCTTGGGCTTTAGTCAAACTGTTGCCAAATGTGCTGTACTTACTGCTAGTACAAAAACTGAGCACACAAAGGTCAGTGTAGCTCATTATTTTTTTTTTGTTTAAATTTAATAGGAACCTTAAATGAGTCTACTATCGGAATTCAGAATTTCTGAAAAAAAATCTTTTAACTAACACTGGAGGGAAGGCGGTCTTGCATTTCTAACTCTGCTGCAGCCATCAAGTTACAACTCTGCCATTTTGTTACAACTGGCTCCCTAAAACTGGAGAATGTGAAGTGGACGCAACTGCGTTCTTTTATACCAGCATTTTTGTGTTGCCAGGATATGCATTGGCATTCTGAGGAAAAGTGGTAACAGAGATTCTTTGTAGCACAGTTACGTCACCTGCAGCAAAGCATTAAAGCATCAAAAGTAAATGAGATGGAAGTTGTGACAGAAGGTGGTGAATGACCTGTGGTGCATGACAGGTACTGCCTTTGCCCTGTGGGTTCTAGGTTTTGTTGGCAATACTCCAAGGTACTGATGGCATCAGTTAGCATCATTTATCTTAGTGGGAGATACCTTTGAGGTAAGCCAAAGCTGCGACGCAGCTAGTATGTCAGGACTGGCAGCTGTGTCCTGAGATCATCTTTGCAGCTCAGCTGTTCACAAAAGTATTTTAATATCCCTGAATGTTTGAGTCTTCCCATTTATATCAGGTAAAGATGTTTTGCTTGTGAGTGAGGCAAGAATACAGGACTTCATCTGTGATGCTTTTACTTCTCTGCACAGATTGCATTTTCTCTGCAGTGCCATCATTATTTGCAGTGAGATACAAGTGGAAAAGAAATAGCCCTTTTTTTTTGGTGTGTGTGTGTTGGACAACAGCATCAGAACCCTGATAGTTATTGATGTGAATAAAGAATTTGTTAAAACACCATTTTAGAAAGGCAGCAAGTAGTCTTTGAGACTTGTATGTGGCATCTTTCCAATTGTCATACATCTCTAAAGAGCCATGCATTTGGCAGCTCTGTTTCCACAGGCCATATTTAGACAATGGCAATTATACCACATTGCATAACTGCATCCCAAGAGTACCCTTGATGAAGGGAATATATATATCTACTGAACAGGGTTCACATCTTCATGTCACATCTCCCAAGCTAGTTTCCCAAGGGTGCTCCTAGCATATCAGAAGAAGAGTCACTGGCTTACCTGTCTGAATAACATTCTGGCATCTTTAGAGTCTCCAGGAAATGGAAAATCCTAGTACTTTCTGAAAAAACACCGTAGATCTTCTTTCCAGACATTTCTGTACAAGCCCTTTTGAAGAAAGTGGGTTTGGATATTGAAGAGGGCATTAAAAATTGCAGGCTAGGTCACAGCTGCTGCTGTGACTTGGAAGAGCCTCAGATTCTTCCCTGAACTTTTTTAGGACTGCTTCCCTCTCTGGAATAGTTCATAATAGGGTGACGCACAAAGACTTTATCTTTGGCCTACTGTCATGTGAATTTGGTATTGCATGTTGAGACTAAGTTGCGCAGAAACTCATGCTGCCTTTCATAGGCTAGAGATGGACGTTCCCTGAGCCTTACATTCTTCCAGAACAGGACTCAAAATCCATGCGTTGGGCTATAACAGATATCCTCTGTTACCTTCTGTCATCTCAAATGCCACCAAGGAAAAAAAAAAGGAAACCTGATACCCAGCATTTTTCACCTGTCACAAATAATTGTCTAGCCACTAGCATGGTAGCATCATCAATTGGTGATGCAAGGTAACATCCTCATCCTGTTGCTGTATCACCTCTTAGAGCTTTTGATCTTAAAATGTCTCTCGTGGTCTTTTCCTCCTCCCTCTTTATTTTCCAAACACAATTGTTAACATAGTGAGAGGAAGAAGAGACTGAAATGTCTGGGGGAATGATAGCAAGGAAATTGATTGTTCCAAAATAATTTAAAATAGAAGTTTAAATAATGCAGATGATATGTTTTTCATTAATACTTACCAAAACGTGAATTTTCAAAGTGACTTAATTTTCTAGAAAGCAAATCACCACAAACTTCCATGTTTCTTTTTAAATAGATCACTTTCCCTGGTGCCTCCTCTGCTTTTACAGGACCACAGCCTGGTACACAAGGATTAATCCCTAGAGC